>NC_088268.1:0-613039 GCF_036013445.1 Caloenas nicobarica | reverse complement strand
CCTCTCTTTCTTCTGTGTCTTTCCTTATAACTCACGAAGTCATTCCTTCACCTTGATACTTTATTTCTGTCATTCCTTTGCCCGCCCTTTTTATTTTTTTTAATTATTCTACCCTTCCACCCACCATTTATGCATTCATCTCTGCACCAACTATTAATGGACATTTCTATTACAGCACGTTGACAACTTCTGGAAACTTTTCTCCTCATCATCTCTCTATGTTCCTGACTTCTTCTGTGGGATTTGTCCTGGGAAACAGCAGGCAGGGCTGTGCAGTTTATCGGGTATATATCTTCTTTTTCCTCGGCAGTGGCTGCGGGCAGAGCGCAGGTGCAGCAGGAGCCGTCGGCAGAGACCTCCGAGGGCACCGAAATCGGCATCAACTGCTCACACCCCAACATAAAGACAGACGACTACATCTACTGGTACCGTCAGCTACCGGGCCGAGGTCCCGAACTCCTCGTGAGGGGTATTAAAGGCTCCAAAGCGCTGTCGGACCCGCCGGGGCGGCTGTCGGTGGCGGCAGACCGCCGGTCCAGCGCCCTGTGGCTTGCCCGGCCCCGGCGCGGGGACGCGGCGGTGTATTACTGCGCCGTGGGAGACACGGGGAGAGGAGCCGGGGCTGCGGCCGGACACGAACCGCCGCGGGCGGGGCCGGGCAGGTGTGGGCGGACGCTGCCGCTCCCCCCGCCGCGGCCGCCTCGCCCCGCCCGGCCCCGGGGCGGTTTCCCCGCCCGACCGGCACCGGCGCCTGCCTCAGCATCAACATCGGCACCGGCATCTCCGGGTCCTCCTTGCAGTCGCTGCCTGTGCTCAGCACCTCTTCTCATCGATGGATGCTGCGGGTCTGTGCTCCTGAAGGCACCAAAGAGCCACGCTTGCGCAGCGCTACATGTGGAGACTGAGACGGTCTGTGCAAGGCGGGGAGGGGAGTAGGGTGTCTCCCAAAAGGCTCTCTTGCCTCCCCAGAAACGGCTCAGAGCGTTCTGGGAAATGTGGCATCCTCTGCCCTGTCTGTAAATACCTGCAGCGTTGTCTCAGAAATGCATCGCAGAGGTCACTGATTCCCACCCATCCCATGGCAGCCTGGTCCTCCTCTTGCCTCTGTCCTCCCACCAAGGATGCTGAGCTCTTTTTTCCTTTTAGGAAAGCAAAGTGACAGCTGTAGGTCCTTCACATGAGGACACGGCACAGGGAGTTCATGGTGTCATAGACAAACTGATCCCAAATTCTCCAAAGAGATGCTCAGCTTAGTAAGTGTCTCATCAGAGCTTGTCTGCCTTGTGAAAACACACCAGCAGCTCCCATCCAGTGTTTTTTCCCTTCCCAAGGGCACACACAAAGATCTCAACCCTACATTTTTCATAACACTCATAGGATCCTTGGGCATTCAAATGATGCAATTAGGAATGATGCAGTGAAGAAACCAATGCCCCCAGGAGTTACCAGAGTTGCAATGGGAGTCAGCCCTTACCTGGCAAAGGTCCATTCCAACAAACCAGAAATGTTTGTCAGAGCTCTGCCACATTCTCTTTAGTGTGGTCTGCCACCTGCTCCTCAGCCCTAGCAGGGCCAGACCTTCATCTCTGCTCAAGTGTTTGCCTTGCCTTGCAGCCGTGGTTGCTTTTATTCCTCTGGCACCAACAGACACAAAGGATTTACCCCAGCACACCTCTGGTTCCTCTCTCTAGCCTGGGTAGCTGATTCCTTCCAGACAGAGCAAAGCTGTTCCAAAGAGAGCAGTACATTGCCCTGAATGAAGCACAAATATAGTGAAGCAGGGTGACCCTGAAGTGGCACATGGTTTGTGTTCTCCATGGGTCTCCCAACAATGGTGGGAATGGCCTCATCCTTGTCACTGTGGGGAGTGAGCAGCCCCTGACAATGTAGTTCTGATGTAGTTCTTCCTTGGCAGATTTTCCTTCCTGGAGATCTCCTGCACCACCACCCTTGTCCCCGAAATGCTGGAGACTTTTTCTGGCACCAGGACTACCATTTCTGTTTCCTGCTGTCATTTTTCCACATCTTCATGAGCATGACTGAGTTTATGATCCTCTCAGCCATGTCCTTTGATTATCATATCACAATATGCAAATACTCTGTAAAACACTGTATCATGACAAAGAAAGTCTACTTCCTGCTGGTGCTGGGAGCATGGGCGGTGGGCTTTGTGGTCATCTTCTCCCAGGTGGCTCTGCTGTTGAAGCATTTTTTCTGTACCAAGAACATTGTTGGCTATTTCTACCATGATGTTGGGCCGGCATGAGCATGGTGTGTTGGGTCTGGGTTGACCTTGGCTGGATGCCAGGTGTTCACCAAGGTGCTCTATCACTCCGCCACCATCAGCCGGAGAGGGGGAGAAAATACAAAGAAACGCTCATGGATCAATATAAGGACATGGAGATCACTCATCGATTTCTATCACAGGCAGAACAGTCGACCTGGGGAAATCGGTTGAATTTATTACCAATGAAACGAGAGTAAGATAATAAGAAAGAAGAACCAATCTCAAACACCTTCCTCCCACCCCTCCCTTCTTCCTGGTCCCAGTCATTTCCCTATGTGTGCTGTGGGGACTTTCTCTCCTCCCACAGAATGTAGGCTTTTGTTTGGGCAGGACCAGATCCTCTGGTGCCAAGGACCCAAGTGGTTTCTGTCGACCCACCACACCTGTGCTGGGGCAAGTGTTCCAGAAGCAGAGCTGTAGCCCGGCCTGGCTCAGGGATGCTGGAGGCACTGGGCAGCTGGGTGCCAGTGGGGGATACCCCAGCATGTACTCTGTAGTTGGGCTCATGTCTGCAGGTTCCACTGCATCCCCAGGGCAGGACTGGTGCTTGTGCCCTGGGGCTGCTTGTGAGGCAGGGAGAGAGTGGAGGACTCTGGGAGTCCCAGGCAGGGTGAGGAGCTGGATTGCCCAGATGCTGGCAACTCACCCCAATGCTAGTGATGCAGGTCTTGTGTGGAAGGAGGTGAGGCCCTGGTCTCTGGGCATGGCAAGAATGTGTCCTGTGGGCAAAGAGATGGAGAGGGTCAGTGGCTCTGCCCCAGGTCTCAAGCAGGAGGAATGTGCAAGGAACCTTGCTTGGTCTGTTGGGTCCTCTGTGTCTGAACCCCTCTTTTGAGCTCTGCAGGTTGTGGGATCCTGAAGAGCCAACTTTCTGTGGGGACATCATCTGTAAAATGTGGAAGGATGGCTGAAAATTGGGGATTTGCATTGGGAATGCTCAGGGGACAGATGTTTTGTGTCACTGAGGCCCGCACAGCTTGGCTTACAGAGCCTTCATCAACCTTGTTTGCAAGGGTGATGACATCAATACCTGAAAACCTCTGTCACCCCACTTCATCATTAATCAGTGTGCTGGTTTGACTCAAAGAGAGTTAATTTTCTTCATGCCATTAGAAAACTTTCTTTTTTTGTAGCCAGCATGGTCGTTTGGATTTAGTTCAAGAACAAGAAGATAACACCCCAGGACAGAGTTAAAGTTTTTAATTGTTATTTGGGAGCCAAGGATTTTCAGAGCACTCTTTCTCCTTTTGTGAGGCAGCTGGGAAGGGGGCATAGATGGGGCAGACCTTGACTGACATCCAGACTAATCAATAAGAATATTCTATGCCATTAACATTGTGCTTCATATTTAAGGATGGTTGGGATCTTCCAGCTAGGCTTTGGGATGGAGTCAGGATGGACAGGGCTGAAGACCTGTTATGGTTCTGCTCTGTTTTGGTGGAGTGCTATTCATGAGTTCCTTTAGTTCAGCTTTTTGACATCCTGCCATTTTACAGTGGCTTCTGGGCCTTTCTGCCTTTTTCTCTCTTTTGTCTCCAGGATCGGCTGTTCGGGACCGGAGTATTGCTTCCTGGGACTGACTGTGCAGTGCAGACAGAGTTCGCGAGGGATTACATTGAGTATCTTTATTTTCTATTTCCATTTTATATATAGTAGTAGTAGTAGCAGTATATTATGTTATATTGTTATTTTATTAAACTGTGTTTAAATCAGTCCATGAGTTTCTCCCTTCTCTTTTTATTCTCTACCCTATTTGGGGTGGGGAGGTGGGGCAGTGAGCAAGTAGCTATCGTGGTTATACTGCTGGTTCGGGTTAAACCATGACAGTCAGGCAAGAACAGGTGATATTGATGAAGGACTTTAGAAACTGTCCCTCCAGAGGAAAAGGATCTCTGCCAGTGTTTGAACTTATCAGCTGGGGAAAGGGCAATATCCACTGTCCCCTATGTGGATGGGTGCATGACTGTTTGGCTGGCTGGCTGAGTGGATGGACGGATGTGTTCTGTTCATCACACTGATCCTGGCTGAGGCCTCTGATGTGCTTTTGGTCAAACCAGTGCCCAGTAGCATCAGCCAAACAAGAGGGCTGGTTGTGAATGAAAGTTGCCTGCCACAGCCAGCTCGCAGGTGTTCCATTGCCACCTGCACTTCTCAAGGGAACTAGGATGATCAGCTCCTGCACAGAGCTCTTCAGGAGCAGAGCTGGTCCTGACATAGCAGGACCTTAGGGGTCCTTGTCTTGATCAAAGCTGCTCCATCTACTCTTGGGGATGAACGGGCACCACAGAGCAGTGATGGACCTGTGGGTGCTGGTCACTGTCCTTGGACCGTCCTGGCCCATGGGGGTGTTGGGCTCCCAGGGCCTCTGGTGTGTGACCCAGTGTGGTTAATCCTGATACTGACTTGTGAATGGTGTCAGCCTTGCGTGCCTGCCCAGTCCTGGGCCCTGCCAAATTCTGTAGGGGTGATGGTAGGGCTGCATGGGGGGAAATAATCCCTGCCGCTGGTGCCCATATGTGCTGGCCATAGCTTTAAATCAATCAATGGAGGAGGGAGGAGAGAGTGGAAGTGAGGCCGTGGGGCATCCCTGAGGATATACCATACATCCACACTCCTGCTGTCCCTTGGGGACATCTTTTGTCCTCTCCCCCTTCCCTTGCACAGCAGTGACCAGAGCAAGAGGTGCCCCATGCCCAGGAGCCTGCAGGGTGTCTTGCCTCCATTGCCTCCCACAGAGTCATAGCTTCTCAGCTGAGGATAACAGAGGTTGTGCTCCTTGTTTGCAGGAACTCTGGGTGTATGTCTGGGCCAAGATACTGCAAGGCAAGGACTGATTGCCACTTGCTGTGGGGTAGCTGGGGTTGTTTTGCCTACTGTCACAGGAAAGTGCCCCAAAAAAGTCCAACGCTGGGGGTCTCAATAGCTCATTGTTCTGGGAGTAGTGAAGGGTCTCTTTATACACCCATCCTATTACCTACCAAGAGCAAAGCCATTTTCCCTGAGCAGCTTGGGAGGGCACACATGGAGGGAAGTCCCACTCAGAGGCCCAGGCTGGGATGCAGAAATCTTTAAAGAGTCTAAAGAGGGAATTGGGGCCCTAGATGCAAGGATCACCTGGGACAAGTGAGAGTCTGCACCCGTTTGCCATTATGAAGTTCACACAGAGCATCTGACTGTCTTTGCCACAGAGTGAAGGCTGGATTTGGAGAGCCTTGCAGCTAGGGGAGCAGAAGAAAAGGAAGAAAAGAGAAAGAAGGAAAGAAAGAAGGAAAGAGAGAAAGAGAGAAAGAAAGAGAGAAAGAAAGAAGGAAAGAAAGAGAAAGAGAGAAAGAGAGAAAGTGAGAGAGAGAGAGAAGGAGAGAGAGAGAGAAAGAGAGAAAGAAAGAGAAGGAGAGAGAGAGAGAAAGAGAGAAAGAAAGAGAAAGAGAGAAAGAGAGAGAGGAAGAAAGAGAGAAAGAAAGAGAGAAAGAAAGAGAGAAAGAAAGAAAGAGAGAAAGAGAGAATGAGAGAAAGAGAGAGAGAAAGAGAGAAAGAGAGAAAGAAAGAAAGAGAGAAAGAAAGAGAGAAAGAAAGAGAAAGAAAGAGAGAAAGAAAGAGAGAAAGAGAGAAAGAGAGAGAGAAAGAGAGAAAGAGAGAAAGAGAGAAAGAGAGAAAGAGAGAAAGAGAGAGAGAGAAAGAGAGAAAGAAAGAGAGAAAGAGAAAGGAAGAAAGAAAGAGAAAGAGAGAGAGAAAGAGAGAGAGAAAGAGAGAAAAGTAGAAAAATGGATAAGGAAACACAATCCATGTTTTCACCTCAACACAGACTGGATTCTTCCTGTCATCATTTGCAAGAGGAATTGAGGATGGAGAATTCTTGTGAAATCAATGTCCCAAAGATTCATTCTTTGTCCAGCACTATGTCTGTACTTCCTGGGGAGCCTTCCCAAGGGCCATGTCCAGTAGCTTTAGCACTGCCTGACACAGGGCTCATTGCAGCTGTTGGCCAGCAGGGTTGGGCTGCACGGCTGGCAGGGCAGTCACGGGTCATAGCAGGACATGCTCTAAGGCTCTGGATGTGCGTCTGGGAGAGATGCAAGGCCAAAGCAAAGCACAAGGGTGGGTGAAGAGCAGCATGGTTACACTGTCACAAAGGAACCAAGGCCACTACTGGAAGGGGACATGGAGGCTGTACCAGGAGACACAGAGTCTTCATTGATTCAGCCTGCTAGGCCTCTAGAAAGAGCAGGGAACCTCTCTTCTAGTGAATAAACCAAAAGCTCCAGGCTCTTTAGTAGACATTCTCCACACTTGCCTCTCCCATGGCAAGGAGCTCCAGGGCCGAGAAGTGAACAAAGCCAACATCAGCTAAGAGGTGTATTGAGGAGAGATCTGACTTTGGAAAAGGAGAAGAGACTTCAGACTCACCTGGTACCCAAGTAGAAGGAGGCAAGAGAAGTGGATGAGAGAGCAGGCAGAGACTTGGCTGCCTTTTATACCTGCCCTTCATTGCCGCAGGACCAGAGGCACCCTTCACGGGGGTAACAATTTTCTGACAAGCTCATCTTCAACGCAAACCATCACAGCTAATGAGATGGGTGGTTCTTTGGTTTCCTGCACTGCTGCCTTTTCATTTTCAGGTTTGTGCTATGCCCATTCCCCAATGAAGGCTTATTCTAATCCCTGGGATGAAAAGCCCCAGGATTTCTAGGGCAGTAATGAAGCAGTGCAGGCAGAATACTCAGCTCAAGTGCTGGATTTGTCTGAAGGAGGCATATGAAGTCACCCAGGACACTCTGTTGGGGCTGAAGTGTAGCTCTCAGGAAGAAGCTCCAGGGATCCTCAGCTGGATCCCCACATGCTCCTGTGCATGAGGATGTGCCATGTCCATCTCTTTCCCTCCCTCCTCAGCTCACCTCCAATGGTCACTTTTTCCCTCCCCAGGTGTGTGCATTATGCTACTGGTTTTGACGCATCCTGCCTAGCACTGCCCTCATGAAAAATTATTTGACTGTTTTGACTGGTCTCCTCTCTGTGCAGTCTGTGAGTACACAAACAACGCCATGGGCTTGCCTGGGGCTTTGTCCTTCCCCAGAATGCTCTAGCCCTGCTGTGGTTCCCCCCAGGTGTCCTCAATAGAGTCTACAGTTTGCTGTGTTCCTACATGTGTTCTTGTCCAGTGTGCTATTGTGAGCAGCTGTGTTTGTGTGAATTCACTTGAGAGCACAAATTTGTGCATGATTCCATACCTGTGTGTATGAGCCTGAGTGGGTGTATCCTTGTGTGTCCTTCATCAGGAAGAAATGTGCTGCTCACAGCAGGGACACTATTGTTTTGTTCATGAGAAACATGTGCCCAGGGTCAGAAGGAGCCCAAGTGCACTTCAATGGCATGAAACTGCTAGAGATCTGACCGTGCAAGAGGCGCTGAAATGCAGCCCCTGCCTCCTGAGCCCTTCTTTTCCTGCCCCTTCAAACTTTCCCTCCTCTACTGTTGATTTCCAGCCACAATGATGGTTTCACTCTAGTTTAGATCCTTCATTTAACTAGAAGTAACAGTATTTGAAGTGCCTCAGCATGGCAGGCAGTTGCCTCTACCTCTCCCTCCAGGTGAGGGCACAGCTACAAGACAGCTGAGAAGGATGGAGATTGCTTTATGGGCAGGGAGAAAGACTGAGGAATCCTGCACAACCATGTGCTGGCCGTCCCTGAGTGGATGTGCTTCCAACGTACTGTTGAATGTGTCTGGGATGGGACAGAACCCATGCTTGTGTCCAAGACCATGTCAAATGTACTTGTGCAGCCCACAGGTCAGGTGCTGTGCCACGCAGGGACTATGACCTTGGATGAGACAGCTATCGAATGAAGAGAACATGGAGTCTAATGTCACTGTGCTGTGAGTGGAAGGACAGACCCTGTGGCTTCCACAGGGATAGCCAAAGAACTGATAACTGCTTTGGACTTCAGCCCCCAGCACCATCATGTCCCACACTGGAATCTCAGTCTGAGTGCCCAGCAACTGCCCACGGGAGGGAAGAGACTTTGGATTTGAGCACACATCCTCCAAAGCCTGATGCTGTCCCACAGGGGCGTACAGAAGAGACCCTCTTTCCAAGAAGGGCTCTGAATAGCGAATAAAGCTTGTGAGCCCATCTCCCCTCCTGAATATTTGCCTGAGTTAAGGTCCAACTTGGAGACAGTGTAGTCAAGAGCTTTCCTCCTTCCCTTTAGTGACAACCGTGAGACCAGTGCCAGTGAGCTCTGCTGGGAGAGCCAGGGCTGATTCTCCTCTCTTTGGAGCTGCTTCTGAGCTGAAGATCTAGTGTAGCCAAGAGCCAACCTCATTGCTTTCTCATGATGTAACCGACACTGTGGAGAAGGGGAGGACAGAGGAGGTGTGTACCTGCAGTTTGAAAGGACCTTTGACACTCTCTTCTGTACATGCAGATGATGAATGGCTTCATTAAGGGGCTGGTAAGCTGAGTTAACATGAAGAATGTGGCTGTCTGGCACCTTGTGAAGCTCAAAAAGAGCAAGGGAAGGTTTTGTGTTGGGGTAGAAATCAGACCATGCAGTAACAGATGTTGGGGTGTCACTGCTAAGAAGCAGATCCACAGAAGATGATGTGTGTTTTTAGGAGACACTTAGCTGAACACAAGACAGCAGTGTGCCCTTGCAGCCAAGACGACCAACCACATCCTGAGGTCTGACAGCCAAAGTGTTGGCAGGAAGTGCAGGAAACTGTCCCTGCCCCTCTGTCCATTTGAGATAACATCTGGAGTACTGCTGCCAGGCTGGGGCTTCCCAGTCAAAGAAGGTTATCGACATACAGAAGGGAGTCCAAAAGAGGCCACCAAGGGGCTTAGTGTGCTGCCAAACCTCACAACTGAGGAGAGGCTGAGAGAACTGGGTCTGCCCATCTTGGAGATGTCTCATGGAAGACCTTCTTGCTCTCTACAACTGCTTCATCAGAAGATGGAGAGAAGATGGACCAAGACTCAGAAGTGCTCAGCAAGAGTAGTAGAGGCAATGGACCAGTAAATGAGACTTGAAGAAGTGTGACTAAGCAATAGGCTAAAAGAAAAAAGAACTGGAACAGGATTCCCAGTGATGTTGTGCAATCTCTCTCCTTGGAGGTGTTCAAGGCTGGAACAAATGTGGTCTTGAACAATCTGGTCTAAAGGAACCTCTTCAACCAGGGTGCCAACCTAGGTGACCTCTAGAAGTCCCTTATCACCTACATTCTCACTGTATAACTCCCACCTCACCCCTGTTCTCCCTGACTCCTGCACACCCACATTTGTCCTAACATGCCCTATGTCACAACACAACTTTCAGGCATTGTACTAGGTCTACACAGAGGCAGCTGAAGGGAGGCTCTCAGCCTCCTCACTGCCAACCACAGGAAATCAGTGACTGCTCTTTCCAGCCCCTGAGCTCAGAGACAGCTTTGTGAAGCTGGTCCATCTCCTGGGTCAGGGCCCTGTTGTTCCCCAGGCTGCAACTGGTGCTATGCGGTCTTCTTGATTGAGGAGTCCTTGCTGGAGGAGGGGCAGAGTCCATTTCCCGGGAGCCAAAGTTGTGGCCGTGCAGAGCCCCGGAGCCCTGTGAGCCCGGGCGAGACCCCGAGCGGCGGCGCAGGACTCAGCCCCGGGGCGGAGCTGGTTGGGGAGGGGAGGGGAGGGGAGGGGAGGGGAGAGGAGAGGAGAGGAGAGGAGAGGAGAGGAGAGGAGAGGAGAGGAGAGGAGAGGAGAGGAGAGGAGAGGAGAGCCGGGGCTGGCGGGGGGCAGCGAGGCACGGGCGGCGGAGCGGCGGGATGCGGCGGTGCCGGGGCGCAGGGCTGGCGGTACTGGCCGCGGTGCTCCTGGGTGCGTGGGGCTGGTGGGGCTGGATGGGCGCCGGGGCTTTGCCTGGTGTATTCCCTTGGGACTCACCACAAACTCTTCCTTCCCTTTTATGTCTCTGTCCTCTCTCGTTCCCCTTGAACAGCTCTTTTGAGTCGCCTCTGGGTAGTATCCCTTTTTCCGTTGTCTCTATGATTACAAGACCACTTGCAGGTACAGCTGCCTTCCCATACACACACTATTTTCTCTGTAAATTCAACAGTTCTTGTTTACCTGATTTCAGCCCACTTTCATTGTAACACTCATTCTTGCTCTCCACTCTCCCTGCCTTCATTCATCTCTCCCCTCCTCTTTCTGCCTATCTCTCCAGGCCACTTCTGTCAGTAACCACTCTTTCTACTCTCTGAGACCCTTGTGTTCTCTCCCTCTGCTTCCTTCATATTTGTAGGAGCAAGTTTGCTTTCCTGCACCTCTCCATTAATCAAATGCATAATCTAATCCCCTTATGCTTTCAGCATATATTATTTTTTTCTGAACTCAGCCCTCCATACTTCACTGTAACAAACATCCATTCTCCTCTCTCCTCATGCCCTCTTCATCCATCTATCCATAAATCTGACTTTCTTTCTGTGTCAGGGTACATCCATTCCAAAATCTCCCCAGACTTCTTCTCTCAGTCCACACACAGCCAGTGCATGACCACTCTCCACCCCTGTTCATGGGCAGATCTTTCCATCCTTTCTGGTCCAACGCCTTCTCACTGCCATTCTACCTAACAATTTCTTGGGGAAAATCCAAGCTGGGAGACCTTTGACGATCTTAGATTTTTTTTCCTTCTTTCTATGCAGTGACTGCATGCAGAGCGCAGGTGCAGCAGGAGCCGTCGGCAGAGACCTCCGAGGGCACCAAAATCAGCATCAACTGCTCACACCTCAACATACAATCATATGACTACATCTACTGGTACCGTCAGCTACCGGGCCAAGGTCCCGAATTCCTCGTGACCAGTATTAGAGGCTCCAAAGCGCTGTCGGACCCGCCGGGGTGGCTGTCGGTGGCGGCAGACCGCCGGTCCAGCGCCCTGTGGCTCGCCCGGCCCCGGCGCGGGGACGCGGCGGTGTATTACTGCGCCGTGGGAGACACGGGGAGAGGAGCCGGGGCTGCGGCCCGACACGAACCGCCGCGGGCGGGGCCGGGCGAGTGTGGGGGGGAGCGAGTGAATAGCCCCGGCCAGATCCGCCAGGGGGTGCTGCCGCTCCGCCCGCCGTGGCTGCCTCACCCCGCCCGGCCCAGGGGCGGTTGCCCCGCCCGAGCGGCACCGGCACCGCTTTCAGCATCAACACCGGCATTGCCGTTGACATTTCCGTTGGCATCCCCAGCGGGACGGAGACAGAAATACCCCGTGACAGCAAGGAGGAATCGCGACCGGAGCGGTGCCGGTGTCTGGCCGTGCCCGGGAAAGAGCAATTGCAGCCACCGGCCCCACCGGCTCCCTGCGAGGAGCAGCGACTTTCTGCTTTGCACAGGGAGGTGGGCAGCAGAGATCATCCTGCCCACGGGCAGCCGCACAGCCCTCGCTCCTGCCGCACCGACCGGCCACTGCTCCCATGGAACAGATGGGGCCTCTTCTTGGGCTCCTGGCTTTCCCCACCAGCACAGCCAAGGGACCCCTGAGCAGGTGCTTTCCTCTTCTCTGTAAACACAGGGACTCCCGTGCTAAAGTGCTAATGCAAAATTTGACTTAGATAAGAACAATCAGAAGCTGTTTCATGTGTTGCTACTTCGTTAAATCCCAG
This sequence comes from Caloenas nicobarica, assembly GCF_036013445.1. NCBI lineage: Eukaryota > Metazoa > Chordata > Aves > Columbiformes > Columbidae > Caloenas > Caloenas nicobarica. The sequence goes on along the minus strand of NC_088268.1, from coordinate 601,137 downwards.
ATATGCAATTTAAAACTCTGTCCTCCAGCTACACGCTTTCAGGGAGATTTCAAATATTTCCTGCTAGTGTTACAAGGTCATTGCATGGAGTTCAGGAGTTCAAGCTACATACCAACCAGGAACAGGGGATGTCAAGGTCACAGGCACCTTCAAGCACTCCCCACAGTGGCTCATTATTGAGACCATGAGCTTGTGTGACAGGATTCAGAAGCTTTGCAGTTGAGGCCCAGGAGACAGCGCAAAGCTTGCACTGGTCATACTGACCACAGACCCAAGTGATGCCAGGTTTCTACTTGAAGAGTGAGACAGAAAGACATTGGCTACGTTGCCCTGAGTGGCTGGAGGTCTGAGGTGAGCAAGAGCTGGCAGGAGACCTCTGGGAAGAGACTGTGGGCTCCAGCCGGTCCCCAGGAGCTCTGTGTGGCTCGAGTAGCTGACAGAGCTGTTCACAGCCCATGGTCAGAGGCTTCAGAGGCACAGAATAAAGGAGCAGCCCCGCTCCCTGTCACAGCTGGACTTCCTAACTGTGTTTCCAGGGAACTACCGGCAGGTGGACAAATAAGGCACAGCAGTATACATGGCCAGTCCAGCACACAGATCTGTCACATGCTCACATGGTATTGACCCCTCTTCTCACTGCCTCCTTCTGTCTTCCCACACTTGCTCCAGGCAAAACTACCTTTCCTGCTCTCAGCTCCTTCCGGTAAACATCCCCAGGCTTGTGTAATCACCAAATGCTTTTCCACTGCATCCCATAATGAGGTCTGATACTGCTGTAGTCAGAAACACTGACAAGTCTATATAATGGTCTTCTCACCCTTCTGGATGGCAGGAGAAGTTCACCATGGACAGTTCTCCCTTGCTGGGGGCTGGTTGGACTTGGTGTGATCTCCAGGAGGAGGAAAAAGCTGTAGTTGATCTCTCCACACAGCCTCCTCATGGCAGAGGTGGGGAGTCCAAAGGACACCCAACTGAGAAGACTCTCTTCTTCATTCCCTCCCATCACCTTTTTACACACATTGCCAATGTCCTTCCTGAGCTCTCTCTTCCCCAGGCTGAACACTGCCAGCCTTCTCAGCATATCCTCATAGGAAAGATGCTCCAGTCCCTGCACCATTTGGCTGGTCTCACTCCAGTATCTTTCTTGTACTGGGGAGCCCAGGAGTGGAGCCAGAGCTCCAGAGTTGGCCTCACCAGCACTGAGTAGAGAGGAAGGATCAGGTCCCCTGTTCTGCTGGAGATGCCCTTCCTACTGCAGCCCAGGCTGCTGTTGGTCTTCCTTGCCATGAGGGTCCATTGCCACGGCAGGCACAGGAACATCCCAGAGCTGCTGAAACTGAGTGGGACACAGCAGTGAGTATTCAGGAGAAGTATCCCAGCTGCTTGTCCCGCTCTTACTCTTCTCTCAGCATGCACCAATGACCACTGTTGGAAAAGAGGTCTCTTGGTAGGAGATGTGACTCCTCCTGTGGTTTTACCTCCTTGCCAAAAAATCCATAAAGAGATAAAGCGTCCTCCTAGCCCTGCATCTGGGGATCAGTGAAAGCCTCAACATGTGAACAAGACTTGTCAGCCAGGCACTGGACAAGAGTTTCTGTTGAACACTTTGAATTGTCTCCCTGCTCTTCATGTGTCTCCTCCAGCTTAGGGACTCACCAGTGCTTTGCTGGGGGCTGGGGTGGAGTCTCTGTGTCCGTGTGGGTTCTCTGCCCAACAGAAAACTGCTGATGGCTGTACTTCTGGGATGTGTCTTTCTGAGATCTTATTTGCTCTGGGAACAGGAAACTTCCAGCATTTTGAGAAACTCACTCACCTGAGCAAGTTCAGCAGAGGCCCCTGTAAGGGCGTGTGGAATGTGAGAGCAGCTGGTTCACTAAGGCTGGCTGATCAAGTCCCTTTTCATTTCAAAGGGAAGAACAAGGAAAAGGGAAAGCAATAAACAAAGCACACAATGATACTAATCTCACAATAAGCGGTAAGGGTGGAAAGGAGGGAGACTACAGCTCTGCAGTCCCTAATTGATGGGCCATTGGGAAACTGCAGGTGTGGATTTGAAGTGGGACAGGCTGAGCTTTGTAAGTGACAGGGAGTGACAAGAGGAACATGAGGATTCTGGATGTTTGAGGGGGTTTTGCAGGACTAGAGAACACTTCTTAAGGCATGTGTAGGGGAAGGGTCAAAGGTGGGGGGAAAGAGGAGACTGGGAAGGAGCAAGCGGACGGAACAGAAAGCAGGAAGAATATAGAAGGCGGTACCTGCACCTGAGGCGGGACTGGTCAGTGCATTTGTTGGGATGAGCCCTATGCCTGACCACTACAGTCCCCCTGCCTTCTTATTAAATCCTTTCTTAACCATCCTTCTTCCCATGTTTGAGTGCCAGTAGTTGGGGAGAGTGGTGTGAAAGAGAGATCTGGGTGCCAGTAACTGGATGGACTGTGCTGTGTGTGGCAAGGTCTCCAACCAGCAGCTGGAGAAGAGACCTCTGCTCACAGGGTCTGTCAGTCTCTGTGTCAGCAACTGGAGGGACAACATCACACATGTACGTGTGAGAAGTCAAAGAAGTGGTGACTGGAGGGATCTCAGTGGTTTTTGGTGTTCTTTCTGAATTTAAGTTGATGCACCAAGATTTGCTGGTATTGTCATATTTTCAGTTTTCATGGGACGTTCTTGGAAATACACCACTTCTAATTTCTAGTGTTGAGTGAAAGGACATTTATATGAAAGACCCGTGCTTCACTCCCAGATCAACACAAGGACGTGTTTGTGGCAACATTGTCAAGTTCGTCAGGTGATCTATACAGCTCAGCACGACACAGGTCTGTGCCTGCTCAGATCAGGTTAACTTAACAGTAACGAACAGTTTGTTACCTCTGCCATTACTGGTGCCTGGTATCATTCCAGAAAGTGAATGGGAGTAGGGGTCCCCACCTGCAGTACCCCCATCCCTTCACATGCCCTTTCAGCTCTGGGGTGCAGGGCTACCCTATCCCCAGCCCTCACAGTGCAGCACTCTGATGGGTGCCCCATGTGCTCCCTGGGAGTAGGGAGTGACCCACTGGTCCCTCATCCTGTTCCCTGATGATCCTTCACCCTTCTCCCTATACTAGGAGTATGTTGTCCTTGTCACCTCTGGGTTTGTGGCACCCAACACCTCCACTGGAGCCAGGTTCCTCTCACACTGTGGGTTTTCCCAGCAGGAACAGGACACAGCCAGAACCCCTGGGCTGCTCCACAGCAAATTAAACTCCTGGTTTGGAGGATTTGAGGGAGACGTGTTGTTCCCAGGTAGCTGAGGAAATAAATGGGAGAAGAGAGAGAAACAGAAGAGACTTCTCTTCCCAAAGGAAATAACAGTGTCTGCAGAAAGCTGAGGACCCCAGAGGAAGATGTGAAACCTCCATGGGGAAAGAAAACTCTGACCTCCCAAATGGCCCAGCAGTGGTTGTGCAGAAGAGCAGACGATTCCAACTGGGGCCGTGAGGACTCCACTGTGACCTGACTGGGAACAGCCCCTTCCCATGATGGGGCTCCCAGGGTGACCAGGGCCCCTCATTGTAGAAATGCTGACCAAAGCTTTTGGCTGAGGGAGCCACAGGTGTTGCTGCTGGAGGAGGGAGAAACCCAGAAGGAGCATTTCAGGCACAGGAAGAACAGATCACTTCCCTTCCCCACTTCTACATTTGCTCCCCCACCAGAGTGGTTTCCGGCAGCTCTGGTATCTCAGGGCTGGGAGGTGCTTTTCTGACTCTCTCTCACTCAACAGGCAAGTTGGTCTCAGCATGCACCTCGGGTATCTTGTCCTCACTGCCTTTCTGGGGCAACTTCTGGGTAAGTCCTGGATTTTCCTCAACATGTTCTTTCTTCTCCTGTGGAAACCCTCACCAGCCTTATCATGTCCATATGGGAAAATATTATTGAATTACAGGAAACATTGGGACACGTCAGCTCACATTTGTATTTTTACACTGGTTCTCTCAAGATGCTCTTACTGTTCAAAAGGGGAGAGGAGATCTCAGACCTCTTCTCCTGCTTTTCTATTGCCTTCAATCCATCTCTGTCTGTCTCTCTCCTCCGATCCATATGCTGTCTTCATGGGAGATCCCAGCTGTCTCTACACTCTCACATTTCTCTGTTTTCAACAGAAATTAGCAGATTAGTCAAAGCTGCCCCAGGGACTATAAAGCTCTCATGCAATTGAGATTAATAGGGTGTGCCATTCTGCCTCCTGGCTGGCACATCAGCCATGGCTTCCAGTTTTCTCCTAGTTGTTGTCACAGTCAGGCTTCCTTTATTTCAAGCTCAGAATTCTATACACTCAGGGAGCCAGGAGCCCTCTGACATGGGAAGTGTGGGGAAGAAAGATGAATTTTTTTCTATAGCTCCATGAATGGCTCAGCCTGCTGGAGGGGTGCTGGTCCCCGGACATGAAGGTCAGGCATGACAGGCTATTCCCTGGTCCTCTGGGCAGCAGGAGCAGGAGCAGGGACACAGCACAGCTCTCCTCTGAATCCACACTCACCTGTGAGCTCCAAACTCCTGCCCAGAACTACTCTCTACCTCATTGTCCCCAGGCATAAGGGTTTTCCTGAAGGGCGAGGGACAAGGAACCTTCTCCAGCTGGGTTTTGCAGCCATTCCTAGTTTGCTTTCCAGAGCCCTTCCCTGCAGAGCTGCTGACCTTCACTTTCTTCCAGGCACCATGGGGCAGATCACTGTCGCCCAGCAAGAAGGACAAGTCACAGTGAAGCAGAGAGACACCTTCCACACAACCTGCACATACCAGACCCCCACCTTTCAAGGTTTGCTCTGGTACCAGCAGAGGAAAGACCAAGCTCCCCAGCTCATCTCATATCATGTAGGATCTGGCCTCAAGCGCAGCGACCGTTTCAGCACATCTCTGAACACCACAGGGAAATACAGCGTCCTGCGGGTGGAGGAAGTCAAGGTCTCTGACAGTGCCTTGTACCTCTGTGCTGTGCAAGACACCCTGGTGCAGGGAGCTTCCTTGGCTGTGCAAGAACCCTGGGGAGGGAGGGGATGTGTCTGTGCAAGGCTGAGCTTGTGGGAAGGGGCCCTGAGCTGTGCCCTGGCAGCACTGCTTCCCCTGTGCCCCCAGGGATCTGCAGGGGAAGATCCTGTGATATAATGTTTTCTGTCCATTCCAGACATCATTTATGCACACATGGTATTCAATATTCTCATACCGCAGTAGGTGAAGGCAGTATCTTCTTCTTGTCAATGCATGGGAAGCTCCACTGTCTGGTAAAGTGCAAGCAGCACACACATGAACTTTTGTATTGACATATCAGTCATTTGTTCATCTTGAGCACTAGTAATAACCACAGGAACATCTGTCCTCTGCAACAATATCTGGTTTAGTCTTATCTCGAGATGGAGACACCTTAAAACTGGTTTCATTGTCTTATCCCCTGCTTGATCTTCAGCCGTTGCAGTTCATGTTAAGAAGTACTGTAACTTTTCTTTCTCCTCTTGTGGCAGATTCACTCCAATTCCCTCTAGCCAAACCAGCAGCAGTTTGGCCCAGGCTCTAAAGGAGGTAAAGGCCTGAGGTGCAGCCAGGCCAATAAGTCCTTTTAGAAAAACCACAAGGAAGCAGAATAGCAACTGAACACTGACAACTTGTGGGTGCACAAGTCTCATACAGACCTTTCCCACTGTCTGCAATTTGACTACGAGTCAACCACTTTATGCTATAAATATGACAGCCTGAGTGAGCCCACATTGAGCTCTCTCTGCTAAATAACCTGGCTGTACAGCGATGGTTTTACTGCTCACGGGTCAGTGGATGAGCCCAATTTAAATTTCTGATTAATCATTTACCTGAAGTACACGCACACTAAACATAATGAATCATCTAGAAGTATAAAGTTGTGTTATTTTTTATACACTCTCTGCTTTATGCTACTTAGTAAGCTTAATTTGCAGGAATTCTTAAGTTGTAAAGTTCTGCTCATATTTACCAAAAGCAACTACAAACCACACTGAACACCTACAAGATAAGGTCTAGTTCGCACTTTGCTGGAAAGAATGATATTGACTGAGGAAAAAATAATGATCCCAAGGCTAACACAAAAACATTACAGACATCTGCAAAACGGGGCCCATTTTGCACTTCGCAGAGAAGAAAAGTATTTATTCAAACCAAACAGTACCTGCAAGGGTATGGACTACAAACAACGTCTACAGCTGAACTAAACAAAGGCACATGTGAGATCAGTGAAAAAGATCCAGTGAGAAGCAAGAAGACCCCAAACTATTGCTATTGGACTGAATCATAGTATGAATGGTCTGTAAAGATATAAAAGTCTATGGTCTTCTATGTTCAGGTTGGACCTCTATTTGCCGGTACCCAGCTTGAACCAGCCCTCCCGCCATTCTACTACCTTTTTTTTTTTTTTCCTGAGAATTTTGTTTCCTGAAAGTTTGCTCCATGAATGGGCATCAGGCCTCCCCTGAAAGTCTGGCTCTGGACATCTAAAACACAGACTCTGGAGCGAATGGTTATCAGGTAGGGAAGATGCCTGAAATTTTGATCTGCAAATGGATATCAGGCTCCTGGAGAGAAGGGGAGCAGCATTCAGCTTGGCATATTTCCTCCATGCAGTAAATAATAGAGTGAACCTGTCACTAAAATCTTTTAAATCGCACTTTTCTTTGAGAAATCTAAACATGATTCTGCAGTAAGCAGAACCCTAAATCACTCTCCCGTGACATCTATTTGTTGGTATGATAATAAACCAAAACAAATACAGACAAAGAAAAGTGCAGCTCCCAGCATGAGACATCCAAGGGTCTTCATTCCCCTGTTCTCCCTGGGAAGGTAGCAAAAGGCTTAGCCTCATATCAGCAGGTGTCTCGTCTTTGCCACTGGAACAGTAGGCTGAGGGAAGGTTTCCTGCCTCTCTACTCTGCCTTGGTGAGGCTGCACCTGGAGTAATGTGTCCAGTTCTGGGTTCCCCAGTTTAAGAAGGATAAGGAATTACTGGAGACAGTCCAGCGGAGGGACACAAAGATGATGAGTGGGCTGGAGCTTCTTTCTTATGAGGAAAGACTGAGAGAGCTTGGTCTGTTCAGCTTGCAGAAAAGAAGACTGAGAGGGGATCTTATTCATTTATGAATATCTCAAGCTTGGGTGTCAAGATGATTGGACCAGACTCCCTTAAGTGGTGCCCAATGATGAGAGGCAATGGGCACAGACTGAAACACAGGAGGTTCCATCTAAACATGAGGAGAATGTTCTTTACTTTGATGATGGCAGAGCCCTGGAACAGGCTGCCCAGAGAGCTTGTCTTCTCTGAAGACATTCAAAACCCGCCTGGATGCACTCCTGTGCCATCTGCTCTTGGTGAACCTCCTTTAGCAGGTGGGTTGGACTAGGTGATCTGCAGAGGTCCCTTCCAAACTCAACCATTCGGTGATTCTGTGATCATTGCCCCAAGGAATCTTTGCAGACATTCAGCATTCTAGTGGGAGCTGGTCAGTTCTTTTTGGTCATTTTGTGTTATGAACTGGCACTTGTGGTATAAGCGTCCTGTGTCTGCTCGATCATGAATGAACTGTGCTGTTCTCTTTCCCTTATGTGTTTTTCTGTCTTTTTTTTTTTTCTCCTAAACAAAGAGGTGGCTCCTCAAGAGAAACATCTCCACAAACAGCAGCTGCTGCAGAAAGTCCACATGCAGGGCAAGGCACTGCCTCTCACTCTGCTGGCTCAGGGGGAACAGATGAAGCACAGACTCTGCTTCACAGTCAGCCCCTCTCCAAGCTTCTCATAGTCACACATGTAACATCCCAATGCTTGTATCAGCCTGGGCCCCACACCCTGTCACCCGGGCGAACACAAGGCCTACCCCAGCACAACAACACAGCCCAGAGAAAGGCTGCATTTTCATTGACCAGCAGGAGCAAATGTCACACCAACTCTAAAAAGTGTCAAGATTGTCCAAAGCAGCTGTAACATTGTGTGCCCTTGACGTGTAGCCATCCTTGTCCCCTTGGGAGCTGCGCACCCCAGTCCCCAGGAAGGAAACACCAGGCAGCCAGTGACCTGAACCCACAGCAGGAGCCCCTCAGTTCCTAAATTTCAGGTACAACTGGGTAGTCTAGACCAAGAAAGCAAGAGCAGGAGGCAGGAGTGAGGAGGACCCCACACCCCAGCCCTGGTCAGACAGTGCCCACACTAGCAGGGTGCAGGGGTGCAGGTGCCCATGGGTGACTATTACTCTCTCTGTCTTTACTGCAGGACCGAAATGGATGGGCACAACAAACCAGGACATGGATGGGGTGTATGGAAGACAACTTTCTGATGCAGGCATTCCATGAATGGACTTGGGGAGAGGTTCTGTTGGACCTGCTACTCACAAATGAGGAAGAACTATTGGATGATGTAGAGTTCAAGGGTAGCCTTGCCTGCAGTGACCAGGAGACTGTGGAGCTCAAGATCCTGAGAGGACTGGCCAAGTCAAACAGGATGACTACTTCCCCCACTCCAGGAAAGCATGTCTCAGTCTCATCAGGGCCCCACCTGCTTGGCAGGGTGCCATGGGAAACTGTCCTGGAGCTCAGAGGGTCCCAGCAGAACTGGCTACCCTTCAAGGACAGCCTCATCAGAGCACAAAGATGGTCCTCTGCCATGTGGAGGAAAAAGTACAGCTGGAGGGGAAACCTGCAAGGAGGGTGAAGGGAATCAAGAAAGGAATCTCTGAGCCTATTGGCAGCAAAAGGAAGGGTCAGCCAATTAGGGCTCATTGCTTAGTGCAGAAAGGGACCTGCTGACAAGTGGTAGGAAAAAGGCTGATGTACTCAATGCCTAATTCTCCTCAGTTTTTTCTCTTACGGCTTCTCCTCGGGCCTATCACACCCTTGAACCTCCCCACCACTGCTCTGGGAATGAAGCAGCACCCACAGTAGAACAAGGAACAGAGAAGCTCTTGCTACCATTTGGACACGCACATGTTCAAGGGCTCACTTTCAAACGCATCCAAGTGTGTTCAAGGAGCTGACTGGACTCAGTCCCTGAAAGGAAGATGGAGCAAATACTCCCAGAAATCTTGTCTATACTCATTAAAGGCCAGAAGGGAGCTGGGAGCATCTCACATGGGATTTCTGAGGGTAAATCATGCGTCACCACCCTCAATACTTTCTATGAGGAGGTGACTGGTGCTATATGGAAGGGGAGAGGCACTGGCTGTGGCATACCTTGACTTTCACAAGACTTTTGACATACCCTCACGGGTGCACACACACGCACACCTATACGCACACAGAGATCTGAACACTCACAGGCAAAAACACACACAGATATGTGCATACACAAATTTTACGAACATGGGCGTGACCACACACCTGAGATTACACACACCCAAAGAGTAACTCAAGGGTGTGCACAGCTATCCCCCCATACCAACATGTACACACAGATATTCACACATGATTACATATATACATCCTGCTGTATGCATATATATATGCAAGCAGATCTATGTGCTTGTACATATACTGAGATGTATGTATGTAAAATCGCATATCCACACACACCTATGCCCACACACTTCCATACATGCAGATCAATGTCACTCCCATCCATGCTCACCTGTATGAAGGCATGTGCATTTGCTAAAACATATACACTCACGAACAGATGTGATTAAAAACAGACACACCCAACATTTGTGCACACTCATGTTTGCATGTGAACTACCCCAGGGACACACAGACACACCTATGTGCAAATGCACACAAGAGCACAGCCAGAGGAACCTGTATGGGCACGGACATGCACGCACACCACTGAGAACCAGGACGCCCAGCGCCAGTTCTCAGGAAGACTCTCGGCAAGTCCTCAGACCCAACAGTTAAGGTAGTGAATCAGGGACCATCAGCTTTAGTGAGCTCAAGACCTTGACACTCTTTCAGTCAGCTGTTTACTCATTAGAAAAGAGAGACAAAGCACAGCAGAATCAAACCTGCCAAGACCTTCCCAGATATTGAGCCTCTCTGTGTCTGTGGGTCAGGGATAATGTAAAATCTAGAACACATCCATATTGCTGCAGCCACAAAGGATTCCCACATTACAAGTGAAGAAACTCCTCCAGGCTTCGATGCTCCCAGCTGTCCTTAGTGATCTCCTTAAGGGAGATATGGGGGAGTGGGACCAGAGGTATCTCTGCAAAGGCAGTGGTGCCTCAGTGATGGATTTACACAGCAGCAGAGCACGGTGTGCCTGGGACAAGCCAGACTCCCCACAGGCTGCAAACACTGGCGCTGGGACACAAGAAACGGTACTGACTGATGCCTATAAGAAAGGCTCTCATGAAGATATTAACAGTAAGACTGGAGAGAAAGAGATACCCTCTTCTACAAGGACAATTGCAGATGGTATCAATGTTCGGAAGGACTTGAGGTAACTTCTGCTTATTACAAGGTTAAGTGCAGTAGGGTCAGGAAGTGCAACTGTGCTGCTCTTGGTGATGGTTATTAATAATATAGTGAGGGAGAAAAGATTTCTGACAGCCAAGTGAAATGCCTTTCAAAAAGTTTGACCTCCAATTGGTTTTGAATCTGCTTCACTAGGCAGAATTCCCTGTCGGATGACAGTGGTGATGGAGAGGGAGAGGAAGGTGCAGCAGCAGCTATGGGCCATCCCAAAGGCTGTTTCCAGCCTTACTGCTCTTGCCATTCTGCAGAGCAAATCATCTTCCAGAGCCCCACACCCACCCCTTCTCACCCCAGCACAGCTCTGGCCATAGCGAGGGAACACTCTTCCTCAACAGCTCAGGAGGCTGCTGAGCCCTCAGGACCTCCTGCCTTTCTGGGTATTTGTGGGCAGAGACACAGCAAGGCAAGGCCTGATGGTCACTGGCAGCAGAGCAGCCAGAGATGACTTCCTCACCTCCAAGGGATGGTGCTCCAATTAGGAAGCACTACGGAGTGTCCCAACCTCCCATTCCTCTGTCAATGGAGAAGGATCCTCTTGTGCCCTCACCCCCTTCCACCCCAGAGTAATACGCTTCTCCTTTGGTAGCCTGGGGAGTGTCCACAGAGGGAATGAGCACCTGGAAGCCAGGCTTGAATGCAGCAGAAATTTAATGAGTCAAAAGAGAGAAACATGCACTTCATGTATGATGTTCATCTGCTTGCCTCATTGAGGGAGAGGAGACAGATTGCCAAGAGGAGCTGAAGCAATCAAAAAGAAGTGAAATAAAGGCAAAGCCATTCATCTATGCTGAATACATATCCAAAATCTCAATAATATGACCAGCACCATGTTTTGAGTTCCTTGAGCTGTCTCCCCAGGACTTCTTAGCATCTTTATCAGCAGAGGTACCTTCCGCCATAGTAGCAGCTGGAAGTGCCAGAGAGGTCACAGCAGCCAGAGTTGATGGGGACTCTGTCACAGCTGAGGACCAACAGCAGCAGAGGCAGAGGAGCCCACAACGGTGTTCTGTGGGAAGGACCTGAGGATGAAGCCGGGCAGGGTCACCACCACAGGTGAGGGCTCAATGACAATGGTGGAGATCTGGCACTGCCTGACACAGGGCTCATTGCAGCTGTTGGCCAGTGGGGTTGGGCCACAGGCCTGGCAGGGCAGGCACCTGTCATAGCAGAATGCTATGCTTTAATTTCCAACACTGCTGTTTTCTCATTTCCAGGTTTGTGCCATGCCGATTCCCCAGTGAAGAGTTCTCTGATCCCTGGGATGAAAGGCCCCAGGATTTCTGGGGCTGGAATGCAACACTGCAACAGAAGACGCAGCACAAGTGCTGGATGGGTCTAAGAGAAGGCAAATGCTGTCATTCTAGGTCACTCTGTTGGGGCTCTTTTATATACCAGTCTCTGGAAGAAGCTGCAAGTATACTCAACTGGACATCGATGGCCTCCTGTGCGTGAGGACATGCCAAGTCCTCATCTGTCCTTCCCTCCTCAGCTCACCACAATGGTCCCTTTTTTTGTGAGTGCTGTGCTGTTTGGTTTTGGCCCCACCCTGCCTAACACTGCCCAGACAGCCTTGTGCTGATGTGTATGGGAGCACAAATTTGTCTATAACTGTGAACTCATGTGCATGAGGCTGTGTGTGTGTCATTTTGTATCACTCATTAGGAGGGAATGTGCTGCTCATGGTAGAGATGCTCTCCACTGCTCTGTCCATGACCACTACACAGCAGCAGGTTCCCAGGGTCAGAAGGAGCCTGAAGGCAGCTGAGTTGTGATGGCACCAGCCTGTTAGAGATCTGTCCAGGGAAGAGGCACTGAAATATAACCCCTGTCTGCTGAGCCCTTCTTTTTCTTCCACTCCAAATCTCTCAGTCCAGTGCTGCCAAATCCAGGCCATAACAAGGATGGTTTCACTCCAGTTTGAATCCTTAATTTAATTAATAGTAGCAACACTGGGTATGTCTCAGCGTGGTTCGCAGTCTCCCCTCCTTGCATCTCCAGGTCAAGAAACAGTGGCTCTCCCCTGTGCTAGGGAATTCAAAAGGATAGGATTTGCTTTGTGGGCAAGGAGGAAGGCTGAGGAATCCTGTCTACCTTGTGCTGGCCAACACGGAGTGGGCCTGCTTTCAATGAACTGTTGAATGTCTGGGATGGGACCCAGCCTGCACTTTTGTCCCAGCCAATGCTTAATGTACTTGTGCAGCTCATGGATCAGGTGCTGTGTCAGGCAGGGATGGAGGACTTGCCTTGAACAGGTATTGAATGACGCGAACATGGAGCCTGATGTCACTGCACTATGAGTACAAGGACAGACTGTGTGGCTTCCACAAGGAAAGTCAAAGTACTGCTGACTGATTTGGACTTCAGCCCACAAACACCTTTATATCCCACACTGGAATGTCAGTCTGAGTGGTCAGCAACCTGGGAGGAAAGGGACATTCAATTTGAGACTGCATCCTCATTAGCCAGCTGCTGTCCCTCTTTCTAACAAGATCTGTGTCTCACCGGGTACATTTTCTAAGCTTGCCCTCCCGAATGTCTGTTGTTTGGAGCTCAGATCCAACTTGCAGGCAGTGCAGTTGAGGGCTTTCCCCCTTCCCTTTAGTGACCTCAGCGAGATCAGTGCCAGAGAGCTCTGCTGGGAGAGCTCAGCCAGGGCTGATTCCCCTCTCCATGAGGCTGCTTTGAGCTGAGGCCCTAGTGCATCTGAGGGTGGCCAATCTCATTGCTTTCTCATGTGGTAACAGGCACTGTGGACACAGGAAGGGGAGCAGATGTATGTATTTAGAGCACAACAAGACCTTTGGCAGCTTCTCTATTGTCATTACAAAATATGAGATGAATGCGTTCAGTGGAAGGATAATAAGTTGGGTAAAAATTGCCTGGACTACCAGGCTCAGAGAGTTGTGACCACAGTGCAAAGCCCAGCTGGCTGACACACACCAGTGACGTCTAATATTAGGGATCTGTAGTAACACCAGTACTGTTTGATGTTTTCATGAATGCCATGAATGACAGGAAGTCTGTGGATAACAACGAGCAAGGAGAATGGGAAGGAACTGTGGGACATGGCTTTTGTTCAAAGAACCTGGACAGGCTGAAGAAATGGGCTGACTGGCACCTCATGAATGCCAAAAGTCCTTTTCCTTCTGTGTGTCCCTGAGTACTGTGCACATGGATATGGGCTGTAACCATGGGATGGAGCTGCTTGTAGGCACTGGTAGAACAGCCTGTGGGTTCATTTCTCATCATATGATGAAGCAAGCCATGCCAACATCAGGTCTGCAGGGTTCACCATGACCTTATGCCAGCTGGAGTGAAACCACTATCGGTAATTTCAGGATCTGTGTCTCCAGAAAGATGATTTGTCCCATTTACAGTGCACGTCTGCTTTGGGATGGGATAAGTCCTGTGTGTGAGCTGGTGTGTCTTCTCAGACTGTGGGAAGAGTCTGTAGAGTCAGTTAAGAGTGAGTTCAGAGGAGGCCACAAAAATTACCAGAGGGTTGGAACACCTCTCCTATGAAGAAATGCTGAGAGGTGGGGTTGTTCAGCCTGGAGCAGAGACAGCTCTAGGGAGACCTTATTTCACCCATTCCATAGGTAAAGGGGGCTTATGAGAAAGACAAAGAAAGATATTTTACCAGGGCCTCTAATGACAGGACAAGAGGCTATGGCTGTAAGCTGTAAAAGGCAGATTTAGATTGGACATAAGGAAGACAATTTTTCCAGTGAGGGTAGTGAGACCCTGGCAGAGGTTGCCCAGAGATGCTGTAGATGCCCCATCACTGAAAGTGTTCCAGGTCAGGTTAGATGGGGCTTTAAGCAACCTGATCCAATGAGAGATGTCTCTGGCCATGGCAGTGGAATTGGACTAGATGGTCTTTCAATGTCCATTCCAATGCAAATGATTCTATGATTCCATGAATTATGCTGGTAACAAATGTTGCGCTGTGAGGCCCTTCCCTCCAGGGCAGTGAGTTTGGGATGAAAGAGCCTCCACACAAGGATGTCTCCAGAATCTGAGTTGGTCCGACAGGGCTAGAAGGACATGTCCCCTGAAGGGATCTTGATCCATTTTGCTCATAACCACTTAGATTACTTGTATTTACTGAGACACAAAGCAAGGCACAGAAGTCAGAAGAGAATCCTTCTCCCTCAAGAGCTTATTTGGGCTGCCTGCATGGCAAGGCAATAGTGTCTTTGCACACTCCCGCTAAACTAGGGAGAAGAAGATTATAGTAGGTATGGAGGTGAACATCTACCAGAGACTAAGAAGAGATATCAGAAGGAGTAGAAGTGATATGCAAGGTGGACTGCATGTCAGGGGAGGTTCTCACACTTCCCCCATGGCCCAGTTGTGGTGTAGTTACCTGTCTGCTACACACCTCCTGTTTGAGAAGAGGAATCAGATGATCCATTCTTCAGGCATCTGGGGAAAGCCTCTCAGTCACAGGTCCTGGTACCCATGAGTGACTTTCACCACCTCAGTATCTGCTGCAGGAGTAAAATGGATGGGCACAAGAAAACCAGGACATTGGCTGAGGAGTATAGAAGGAAAACTTTTGATGCAAGCAATCCATGAATGGAGTAGGGGAGTGCCTCTGTAGGACTTGTTCCTCACAAATGAGGAAAAACTGTTGGATGATGTAGAGCTCCAGAGCAGCCTTGCCTGCAGTGACCAGGAGACTGTGGAGCTCAAGCTCTGCAGAGGACTGATCAAGACAGACAGGATGACTGTTTAAAGGCATTAGGGACCTACCTGCTGAGCAGGATGCCCTGGGAAATTGCCCTGGAACACAGCGGTTCTCAAGGAGCTGACAAACCTTCAAGGACAGTGGCCTCAGAGCACAAAGACAGTCCTCTGCAATGTGTGGAAAGGTGAGACAGGAAAAGCCAAAGCACAAGTGGACCAGAATCTTGCCAGGCGGGTAAAGGGAATCAAGAAAGGTATCTCTGAGCTTATTGTCAACAAAAGGAAGGCTCAGCTGAATGAGGGTTCACTACTTGCTGAGGAGAAGGACCTGGTGGATAATGATAGTGAAAAGGCTGATGTAATCAATGCCTATTTCTCCTCAGGCTTTACTCATCTGGCTTCTCTCCAGGCCTACCACACCCCTAAGACTTCCTGTAGACTTTATGGGAATGAAGCAGCATCCAAGCATCCACAATAGAAGAACAACTAAGGAGCTCTTACTACCATTTGGACACACACAGGTTCAAAGGTTCACTTGGGATGCACCCAAGAGTGTTCAGTGAGCTGACTGCTCAGTCTTTACTCAGTCCCTGGTAGGAAGATGGAGCAAATACTCTCAGAAACCTTTTCTAAACTCAGGAAAAAACAGAAGGGAGTTGGGAGCAGCTCATGTGAGTTTTCTGGGGGCAAATCATGCCTCACCATCCTCATTGCTTTCTGTGAGGAGGTGACTGGAACTGTGGGGAAGGGGAAGGGCACTGGCTGGGGTGTACCTTGCTTTTAGCGAGATATTTGACATACCCTCATGGGTACACACATGCACACTTATATACACAAAGAGGTGTGCATGCTCACAGGTGTGAACACACACAGATATGCACACACAATCTCATAGATACAGACACAACCACACATGTGAGCTTGTAGAAACTGAAAGAGTAACTCAAAGGTGTGCACTTCTAAAGACACTTGTGCACACACGTTTCCAAAGAAGCCCATGTGCAGACAGAGGCACAGCCACCCCCCCATACCATGACCCAGCCTTGTCTATGGGTCAGGAATAGCATTAAATCCAGCGAACATCTATATTGCTGCAGCCACAAAGGATTCCCATATTGCAATTCCAAAAACTCCTCCAGCCTTCAATGCTCCCAGCTGTCCTTAGTGATCTCCTTAAGGTAGCTGTGGGACCAGCCCCAACTCTGCAGAGGGAGTGCTGCCTCAGTGATGGATTCACACAGCAGCAGAGCACAGTGTGCCTGGGATGAGTCACACTCCCCACAGGCTGCAAACACTGAGGCTGGGACACCAGAAATAGTACTGACTGATGCCTGTAAGAAAGTCACTCAGCCTTTCCAAAGCATTGCCTGAAATGCCATTTATTAGTGTTCAGGCTAAAGAGAAAGAGATAATAAAATGGGTAATCTTACATCCCTTCAGCTGCTGGGAACATGCAGTTGTTCAGCATCAGCTGCTCTCACAGCACAAGACTATCACAGACAGTTGAGGTTGGGAGGGACCCCTGGACACCAGCTGCACCAAACCCCATGCTCAAGCAGGGCCACCAAGAGCCAGTTGCTCGGGACCATGTCTAGGTGTTTTTTAATATCTCTAATGAGTGAGACTAGTCAAACTCCCTGGGATACCTATGGCTGTGCTCAGTCACACCCACAGTGCTGTACAATGTGTTTCTTCTTGACAGGACACCAGACACTGTTCAGGTTCTATCCACAGCAGATTTAATCCATTTTGGTCAGTTGTGCTTTAGAGCATTTTCTTCAAAGGAAACTGTTGCATTCATCATTTCTAAAACCCTACAATCCTGACAATTGTCTGTGGAATGTGAACAAATACCAGTAGCTTTCACACCCTTGTTTTTCAGCATATAAATCAAGGAATTCATCAGGGCAGGAAGTGCCAGAGAGCTCACAGCACCCAGAGTTGATGGGCACTCTGTTACAGCTGAGGATTCTGCTCTGCAACAGGGGTGGAGGAGCCCACAATGGTGTTCTGTGGGAAGGAGGTGAGGATGAGGCTGGGCAGGGTCACCATGACAGGCGAGAGCTCAATGACAACATTGGAGTTCTGGCACTGCCTGACACAGGGCTCATTGCAGCCGTGGGCCAGTGGGGTTGTGCTGCAGGTCTGGCAGGGCAGGCACTGGTTGTAGCAAGATATGTGTTGGGCCAGAAATGCACCTGGGAGAGAATCAGGGAAGAAGGGGTGAGCGGAGGAGCAACCTGATTTCCCTGTCACAAAGAACCAAGACCAGTCCTGAGCAGGGAGCCAAACGCTGTGCCCAGAGCCTCATCTTCTTCCTTGTACTACAAGGAGCAGCCAGGCACAGGGAGGATCTCTCCACATGAAAAAAGCAACTGCCCCTCAACCATATCCCATCCTCTCTAAGGAGACCTTCTTCCCGCTTCCCTCTCCCATGGCAAGGAGCTCGAGGGCGAGGTAGAGGACAGAGCCAATATGAGCTCAGCTTTCCATCAAGGAGAGATCTCACTTTGGAAGAGGAGAGGAAGGGGCTTCAGTCTCAACTGGTGCCCAAGCAGAAGGAGGCAAGAGAATTGGTTGAGGGAGCAGGGACTCAGCTGCATTTTATACCTGCCCTTCATTGCCACAGGAACCAGAGCCACCCTTGGCAGAGGTAACAATTTTCTGACAAGCTCATCTTGAATGCGAACCATCACAGCTAATGTGCTTTGCTTTCCAATGCTGCTGCCTTTTGCATTTTCAGGTTTGTGGCATGTCTGCGCCTCCATAAAGGCTTCTTCTGATCCCTGGGATGAAAGGCCCCAGGATTTCTATGGCAGGAATGAGCCGTGCAGGCAGAAGATTCAGTTGAAGTGCTGGATGAGTCCAGAGCAGGTAAATTAAGTCAGCCTGGGTCATTCTGTTAGAGCTGTTTGCAGTGTCACTCTCAGGAAGAAGTTCCAACTGTTCGCAGCTGGAAGCCCAAGAGTTACCATGTATGAGGATGTGCCACATCCATTTCTTTCCTTCATTCTTCAGCTCTATCTCAATGGTGACTTCTTGTTTCCTCCCCAGATGTGTGCATTGTGCTACTGGGTTTGACCCCATCATGCCTAAGACTGCCCTTAGGAAAAAAAAACTTCCTTGTTTCTCTCTGTGCAGTCTGTGAGTACACAAACAATGCCATGGTCTTGCCTGAGGCCTTGTCATACCACAGAATGCTCTAAGCCTGCTTCAATTTTCCCCAGGTGTCCTCAGCAGAGTCCATGGTTGGTTGTGTTCATACATGTGTTCTTCTGTTGTGTGCTGTTGTGAGCCACTGTGTGTGTGTGAATTCACGAGAGCACTCAGTTGTGCATGATTACATGCTGATGTGCATGAGCTTGTGTGTGAGTGTCCTTGTGTGTCACTCATCACAAGGGAATGTACTGCTGGCAACTGAGAAACTCTCTACTGCTCTCTCCATGAGCACCAGAGAACAGCACATTCCCAGGGTCAGAAGGAGCCTGAGTGCAGCGGAGTGCTGATGGCACCAGCCTGCTGGAGATCTGTCCAGGGAAGAGGCCCTGAAATCCAACCCCTGTCTCCTGAGCTCTCCTTTTCCTGCCCAAAGTTCTCGTTCCTTTGCTGCTGATTTCAGATCCCAACAAGGATGGTTTCACTCCACTTCGAATCCTTAGTTTAATGCCTTGTAACAATATTGGGAGTGTCTCACCATGGCTGGCAGTCCTTCCTTTCCATTTCTGCAGGCCAAGACACAGCTGCTCTCCCCAGCATAAGAAAGTTCAGAAGGATGGGGTTTACTTTATGGGTAAGGAGAAAGGATGAGGGATCCTGCTGATCATGTGCTGGCCAACACTGAGTGGACCTACTTCCAATACTATATCAATGGTGTCTGGGATCTGGCAGAGCCCCCTCTCCTCTCTAAGCCCAGGACAAATGTTCTTTTAGCCCATTGATCAGGTGCTGTGTCAGGCAGGAGCTGACTCCTCACCTTGAACAGGTACTGAATGGAAGGAATATGGAGCCTGATGTTGCTGTGCTCTGAGTGAAAGAACTTGCCCAGGAAAGCCAAAGCAATGAGGTCGACACCTGCTGCAAGTTTAGAAATGACACCCAACTGCAGGGAACAGGCAGTACAGGGATCTCTGTTAGTCAGATTATTCCCAACATGACCAGGAACTGCATCTTGAAAGGGAAAAGAGAAGATGGACTGTGGAAGCCCTCTGCAACAGAAGTACAAGCAATGCTCTGGAACATGGGGAGATGTACTTAAGCAACAGGCTAAAAGAAACAAATGAGAATTGGAAAGTCTTTCTCTGAGAGCGTCTGTAAGCTTCACCCTGGAGCAGACAGGAAATCAGTGGCTGCTGTTTCCAGCCCCTGAGCTCGGAGACAGCTCTGGGAAGCTCGTCTATTCCCTGCGTCAGGGCTGCCCTAGGCTGCAGCTGGCGCTGTGCGGGCTGCTTCTTGCTGGAGGAAGGGCACAGTCCATTTTCAGGAGCCGGAGTTGTGGTGTGCAGAGCCCCGGAGTCCTGTGAGCCTGGGCGAGTCCCCGAGCAGCGCCGGCGCAGGACTCAGCCCCGGGGCGGAGCTGTGAGAGGAGAGGAGAGGAGAGGAGAGGAGAGGAGAGGAGAGGAGAGGAGAGGAGAGGAGAGGAGAGGAGAGGAGAGGAGAGGAGAGGAGAGGAGAGGAGAGGAGAGGAGAGGAGAGGAGAGGAGAGGAGGGGAGGGGAGGGGAGAGGAGGGGAGAGGGGAGGAGAGGAGAGGGGAGGAGAGGAGAGGAGGGGAGAGGAGAGGAGGGGAGGGGAGAGGAGAGGAGGGGAGGGGAGAGGAGAGGAGAGGAGAGGAGAGGAGAGGAGAGGAGAGGAGAGGAGAGGAGGAGGCAGCACGGCCGGAGCAGAGAGCCAGGGCTGGCGGGGGGCAGCGAGACACGGGCGGCGAAGCGGCGGGATGCGGCGGTGCCGGGGCGCAGGGCTGGCGGGACTGGCCGCCGTGCTCCTGGGTGCGCGGGGCTGGCGGGGCTGGGTGGGGGACGGGGCTGCCTGGGGACCGTGCTGGGTCTGGGTCGGACCAGCAGTTCCCTCGATGCTGTCGTCCCCTCTGCCTTCCTTCTGGATCTCTGGTCCCGAACCAACCTCCCATTCGTCCGACATTTCCTCAGAAAACTCATCGCACTATTCTTTGTCCAATCCACCCGATTTCCTTTCTTGCCTCTGTGTCTCTCCCTATAACTCATGCGGTCATTCCTTCCCCTTGCTACTTTCTGTGTATTAGTCTTTTATCCCACTTATTTTTTTAAATTATTCCACCCTTGCACCTAGCGTTCATGCATTCATCTCTCCACCAAATATTATGGACACTTCCATTACTTGTGTGTGCACATCTTCTAGAAACCCTTCTCATCATCTCTTTTTGTTCCTCACTGCTTCTGCGGGATTGTTTCCGGGAAACAGCAGGCAGGGCTTTGAGGATTTTTGAGGTTCTGAGGATTTTTTTCTTCTTTTCCTCAACGGCAGTGGCTACGGGGAGAGCCCAGGTGCAGCAGGAGCCGTCGGCAGAGACTTCCGAGGGCACCGAAATCAGCATCAACTGCTCACACCCCAACATACAGACCAGTAGTTTCATCCTCTGGTACCGTCTCCTCCCGGGCCGAGGTCCCGAACTCCTTGTGAGCGGTATTAGAGGCTCCAAAGCGCTGTCGGACCCGCTGGGATGGCTGTCGGTGGCGGCAGACCGCCGGTCCAGCGCCCTGTGGCTCGCCCGGCCCCGGCGCGGGGACGCGGCGGTGTATTACTGCGCCGTGGGAGACACGGGGAGAGGAGCCGGGGCTACGGCCAGACACGAACCGCCGCGAGCGGGGCCGGGCGGGTGTGGCGGGGGCGGGGGGACAGTCCTGGTGAAGCCGCCAGGGGCGCTGCCGCTCCGCCCGCCCTGCCCGGCCCCGGGGCGGTTTCCCCGCCCGACCGGCAGCGGGATCTCATCGGCACCAGCCGCACTCCCTCCGGATGCCTGCAGAAATAACAGCCGCGGTATCCTAACCGTGTGAAGGCAGCGCAGTCCGTTGTCCCACACTTCGATATTTGCATGAATGCCTAAATGAGCTCTTAACTGTCTCTTAGAGATCATCCGTGATTTTGTTCTTCTTGTTCAAAGGCAGGAATAAACACATAAGATGAGAAGACCCTGTGGAACTTCAAAACCAGCGGCCAACACACAATGAAGTTAATCCTACCAGGCTCACTGCCCATCAAAACACTGACACACATTTTTCGGTTGGGGCGACCTTGGAGAAAAACAGACCTTCCGAAAGTAAGGGCACACCTCTTAACCAAGAGCAACCCCTCAATGTTCTAATAGCAACCAGACACAATATAATTGATCAATAGACTAAGCTTCCCCAGGGAGAACAATGCAATCCTCTCCAAGAGCCCATATTGATGAGAGGGTTTGCAACATCAGTTTTGGAACAGGACATCACAGTGGTGCAGCCCTCATTAAGGGTTCACGAAAGCACTGGAAATGTGAGGCCAATACAAACATGCCTCCTCTCTAAGTTACAACTTCAACCAATCCTAATCACTGTAGTGCTCTTATCACTAGTGCAACAGAAGGACATAAGCTACATGCGAGCCTGAAAAAGTCCAGACATTTTAGGACCCTTTGGGCTACTACAACCGGTAGCAGACAGTGTAAAGCTATTTCTTAAAGAACCCATCTGCCCATTTCTCTTCATTAGAACTCCCATACTAGCCTTCTCCTGGCAACCAAACATCTGAATTCCTATTTCCCTCCCTTTCTCTTACTGACCTAAATCTAGGGCTCCTCTTCCTCCTAGCTCTGTCAAATTAAGCACTGTACTCAATCTTATGGTCCAGCTGGGCCTCAAACTCAAAATATGCTTTAATTGGAGCACTATGAGCAGTGGCACAAACCATTTCTTATGAAGCACCACTAGCCATTATTCTCCTGTCCGTAATCACACTGAGCAAAAGCTACACCCTAAACACCCTTGCCATTACCCAAGAGCCATTCTACCTCATCTTCTCCTCCTGATCCCTTACAGTAATATGATAAATCTCCAGGCTTGCTGAAACAAACTGTTCTTCATTCAACCTTACACAGGGGAATCCCAACTAGTCTCAGCCTACAATGTAGAATACGCCGCAGGACCATTCATTCGGTTCGTCCTAGCTGAGTATTCAAACGTCATACTGATAAATGCTCTAGCTATCTTGCTATTTCTCCACCCAGACTCCCTTGGTCAACCCTCAGAGCTCTTCCCAAGGTATAATTCCTAAAAGACGAGCCACTGCTGTGTGTTCCAACCTCCTATTCCTCTGTCAGTGTACCCTTGTACCCTCACCCCCTTCCGCCCCAGCGTAACACCTGTCGTGGTGTAACCTGAGCTAGCAATACCACCACAATAGCCACTCGCTCACTGACCTCAACTCCCCAAACAGGGGAGAAAATCAAAAGGGAAGGGAGAAACTTGGGCTGGGATAAACACAGTTTAATAAAATAACAAAATAATAATACACTACCAATAAATACATATATATATATATATGTAATGGAAATAGAAAACAAAATAAAAGATAATGCAATTCCTCACAAATTCCATCCACACCAAGCAACCACTCCCAGAAAACAGCACCTGGTCCCAAAGCCAATCCCAGAGAGACGAAAGAGAGAAAAAAAAATTAAAAAAGGCAAAAAGGTCCAGAGGCCTCAGAGGCCTCTGCAAATTGGCAGGATGGCCTAACGCCGAACTAATGAAACTGAGGAACAGAACATCCCTGGCTCTGACAAAAAGAGAAAAGAAAGAGGAACGCGAGAGAGACCAGAAGATCCCAACTCTCCTTAAATATGAAGCATGACACCAATGGGATGAAATACTCTTACTGATCAGTCTGGATGTCAGTTAAGGTCTGCCCCGTCAATGCCCCCTTTCTCAACGCCCCACATGTGTGGGCAGAGTTCAGAATGTCCTTGGCTCTCAGACCAGAACAATTAGAACCATTAACTCTGTCCTGGCGTGTTATTTCTTGTTCTCAAACTAAGTCCAGATAATGAGCATGCTGGCTATGAAAAAGAAAGATTTCTAACTGCATTAAGGAAAGTAACTCATTTGCAGTCAAACCAGCACACACCCTTCTCCTTTGGCAGCTTGGGGAGTGCCCACAGAGGGAATGACCACATGGAGGCCAGACTTGAATGCAGCAGAAATTTAATGAGGCAAAAGAGGGAAACAAGGTCACTCCAAGTGGAGGACAGAGGAGCAGGAATCCCCAGAAGAATCCAAAAGTCTGCAGTCTGTGGTCGTGAAGAAGTTTGTGCATGATGTTCATCTGCCTGCTCAATAGAGGGAGATGAGACAGATGATTCTCTACCAGAATGGGCCTGGCAAAACCACCATTGCCAAGGGGAACAGAAGCAATCAAAGAAAAAAAGGAAAGAAAGGCCAAGCCTTCCAGCTCTACTGAAAATGTAACCAAAATCTAGATCCTTTGCCCAACACCATATTTCGAGTTCCTCGAGGTGTCTCCCTGGGACTTTGCTGGCAACTTTATCAGCGGAGGTACCTTCTGCCAAAGTAGCGGCTGGAAATGCCAGAGAGGTCACAGCAGCCAGAGTTGATGGGGACTCCGTCACAGCTGAGGATTCTGCCAACAGCAGCAGAGGTGGAGGAGCCCACAACGGTGTTCTGTGGGAAGGAGCTGAGGATGGGGCCGGGCAGGGTCACCACCACAGGCGAGGGCTCAATGACAACGGTGGAGTTCTGGCACTGCCTGACACAGGGCTCATTGCAGCTGTTGGCCAGTGGGGTTGGGCTGCAGGTCTGGCAGGGCAGGCACGGATTGTAGCAGGACATGTCTTGAGAGTGGACGTGAACCTGGGAGGGTGGGCAGGGATGAAGCAGAGCAAAAGGGTGAGTGAAAAGCAGCCTGGTTCCCCTGACACAAAGAAGCCAAGGCCACTACCGAGTGAGGAGCTGGAAGACGTGCCAGGAACCACACAGTTTTCATCTCTCTACAAAGAGCAGCCTGGGACAGGGAGTCTCTCTCCTAGTGTGTAAACCAAAAGACCCCTCTGCCATGTCCCAGCCTCACTCTAAGCAGATTTTCTGCCTGTTTCCCTCTCCAGTAACAAGAAGATGCAAACCTGAGGTCAGGATATAGCCAATACGAGCAGAGATGTCCATCAATGAGAGATGTCAGGTTTACGTATGAGGAGAAGAGGTTTCAGACTCACCTAGTTCCCAGTCAGAAGGAAGTAAGAGAAGAGGATTAGAGAGCAAGGCCTTAGGCTGACTTTTATACCTGCCCTTCATTGCCGTAGGACCAGAGAGACTCTTGGCAGAGGTAATAATTTTCTGACAAGCTCATCTTCAATGCAAACCATCACAGCTAATGATATGGGCAGTGCTTTACTTTCCAACACTGCTGCCTTTTCATTTCCAGGTTTGTACCATGTCTGTTCCTCAAAGAAATATTCTTCTGATCCCTGGGATGAAAGGCCCCAGGATTTCTAGGGCAGGAATGCTACTGTAAAGGCAGAAGACTCAGTTCAAGTGCTGGATGGGTCTAGAGTAGGCAAAAGATGTCATTCTGGGTCACTCTGTTGGGGCTTGTTTTAATGCTGCTCTCAGGAATAATGTCCCATTGTCCTTAGCTGGATGTTCATGAGTTTCTGTGCATTAGGACGTGTGAAGTCCTCGTCTTTCCTAGCCTCCTCAGCTCACCCTCATGGCCCCTTGTTTGTTCCTTCCCAGGTGTGTGTGTCGTGCTGCTTGGTTTTGAGCCCGTCTTGCCTAACACTGCCCAGTCCCTGGGGTCCTGAGCAGAGTCCATGAGTTTGTCAAGTACCATGGATCACAGTATTGCTATGGGTGTTCTTTTCCTGTGTGTACTTGTACGCAGACAGGTTAGTGCAGGTGTGTGTGGGAGCACAAATTTGTCTATAATTGCAAACTGGCGTGCATGAGGCTCTGTGTGTGTGCCCTTGTGTGTTACACAGTACAAGCTAATGTGCTTCTCATGGCAGAGATGCTCTTCACTGCTATCTCAATGAGCACAGAGCAGTAGGTTCCCAGGGTCAGAAGGAGCCTGAGTGCAGCTGAGTGCTGATGGTACCACACTCTTAGAGATCTGTCCAGGAAAGAGGCCCTGAAATGCAGCCCTTGACTCCTGAGTCCTCTTTTTCCAGGCACTCCAAATCCTGCACTCCGGTGTCGCCTTCTTCAGGCCACAACAAGGATGGTTTCGGTCCAGTTTGAATCCTTGGTTTAATTCAGTGTAACAACAGTGGGAGTGTCTCAGCATGGCTGGCAGTCTCCCCTCCCTGCATCTCCAGGCCAGGACAGAGCTGCTCTCCCCAGCTCTAGAGCATTCAAAAGGATGGGGTTTGCTTTATGGGCAAGGAGAACCAACCATGTGCTGGCCACCCCTGGATGGGTGTCCTTCCAATTAGCTGTTGAAGGTTTCTGAGGTGGAACACAGACCACCACACTGGATTTGGGAACACATCCCCAAAAGCCAGCCACTGTCCCTCTCTCTGACAAGGTTTTTGCTCAGTGGGTACCTTTTCTAAGGCTCCTCTCCTGAATGCCTGTCATTTGGAGCTGAGGTCCAATCTGCAAGAAGTGCAGTTGTGGGTTTCCCCTCTTCCCTTTTGTGACATCAGTGAGATGAGCTCAGCCAGGGCTGATTCCCCTCCCCATGAAGCTGCTTCGAGCTGATGCTCTAGTGCATCTGAGGTCGGCCAACATCATTGTTTTCTCATGAGGTAACAGGCACTGTGGACATGGGAAGGGCAGGGGATGTGTGCACCTAGAGCTCAGCAAGACCTCTGACAGTGTGTCTTGTACTTCCTTCATGACTAAATATGAGATGACTGGGTTCAGTAAGTGGATGACAAGCTGAGTGGAAACTCTGCTGGACTATGAGGCTCAGAGAGTTGTGATCTTGGTGCAAAGCCCAGCTGGCTGACACACATTAGTGGTATCTGGTAGTAGGGATCCGAAGTAGGACCAATACTGTTTAATATTTTAATGAACACCATGAGTTATGAGAAGTAAGGAACGCTGTTACTTGTGGAAAACACCGACCAAGGGGAATGGGCTGTAATTATCAGGCGTGGCACCTGTTCAAAGGACCAGGACAGGCTAGAGATATTGGCTAACTGTAACGTCATGAATGTCAAAAAGAGCAAGGGCAAGGTTTTGCATATGAGGGGAAGAAAAGCCGGTTTAGTCATGCAGGCCAGGGGCTGGCTACCTGGGACGCATATCCACAGAAAATGATGTGGGGTTTTAAGAGACACCCAGCTGAGTATGAGACAGTGGTGTGCCCTTGCAGCAAACAGGACCAACTGCATCCTGAGCTGTGTTATTCAAATTGTTGACAGCAGGTCCAGGAGAATGATCCTGCCCCTCTGGCACGTCTGAGATCACATTTGGAGTGCCGCATCCAGGCTGGGGCTCCCTGATCCAAGAAGGTTATTGACACATTGGACTGAGTTCAACAAAGGCCACCACGTAAATCAGGGGGCTGATGAGCATGACATTCAAGGAGAGGCTGAGAGAACCGGCTGTTTTCATCTTAGAAATGTCTCAGAGGATATATTCTTCCTTTCTACAAATACTCTTTCAGCAGAATAGAAGAAGATGGAAGTTTGCAGAAGACAGAGCAGAAGTGCCCAGGAGTTTGTGCATTTTCCATCCTGAGAGGTGTTCAAGAATGGAGTGAATGTGACTTTGAGCAACATGATCAAATGGGATATGTTCTGAGCACAAGGGTGATGTAGAAGACTTCTGGAGGTGACTTCTCACCTACATTCTGGCTCTGTAATCCTCTCCCTGCCTTCCCTGACCCCTTCATGCCCATGGACACAATAATCCTCACACACCTTCTGCCACAACACAACTTTCAGGCATTGTGCTGGGACTACACAGAGGCAGCTGAAGGGAGGCTCTCTGGCTCCTCACTGCCAACCGCAGGAAATCAGTGGCTGCTGTTTCCAGCTTCTGAGCTCAGAGACATCTGTGAAGCTGGCCCATCTCCTCGGTCAGGGCCCTGCTGTTCCACAGGTTGCAGCTGGCACTGTGCGGGCTTGTTCTTGCTGGAGGAGGGGCAGAGTCCGGTTGCCAGGAGCCAAAGTTGTGGCCGTGCCGAGCCCCGGAGCGAGATTCCGCTCCAAAAAGGGGTTTTTGGTGGGCTAGTCCCCGAGCGGCGCCGGCGCAGGGCTCAGCCCCGGGGCGGAGCTGGCGGCGGGGAGGAGAGAGGAGGGAGAGGAGAGAGGAGGGAGAGGAGGGAGGAGGGAGGAGAGAGGAGAGGAGGAGGCAGCACGGCCGGAGCAGAGAGCCGGGGCTGGCGGGGGGCAGCGAGGCGCGGGCGGCGGAGCGGCGGGATGCGGCGGTGCCGGGGCGCAGGGCTGGCGGGACTGGCCGCGGTGCTCCTGGGTGCGCGGGGCTGGCGGGGCTGGGTGGGGGATGGGGCTGAGCCTGGGGTGTCCCCTGCAGTTCCCTCGATGCTGTCGTCCCCTTTGGCTTCCTTCTGGATCTCTGGTCCCGAAACACCCTTCCGGCCGTCCCACATTGCCTCTGCAAAACACATTGCTTTATTCTTTGTCCATTCCTCCCAGTTTCCTTTCTTTCGTCTGCGTCTCTCCTTATAGCTCCTGTAGTCATTCCTTCATCTTGCTTCTTTCTTTCTGTCATACCTTTGCCCCACTCTTTTTCCTAAGTGATTCCACCCGTCATTCATGCTTTCATCTCTTCACCTAATATTAATGGACACTTCCATTACTGAACATGTTGACATCCTCTGGAAACTTTTTCCACATCACATCTGTGTTCTTGACTGCTTCTGCGGGACTTGTCCTGAGAAACAGTAGACAGGGCTGAGCAGAAGGCAGGTTTTGACGATTTTTCCTCTTTTTCTCCCCGGCAGTGACTGCGGGCAGAGCCCAGGTGCAGCAGGAGCCGTTGGCAGAAACCACCGAGGGCACCGAAATCAGCATCAACTGCTCACACCCCAGCATACAGACAGGCGACTACATCTACTGGTACCGTCTTCTCCCGGGCCGAGGTCCCGAACTCCTCGTGTGGGGTACTAAAGGCTCCAAAGCGCTGTCGGACCCGCCGGGGCGGCTGTCGGTGGCGGCAGACCGCCGGTCCAGCGCCCTGTGGCTCGCCCAGCCCCGGCGCAGGGACGCGGCGGTGTATTACTGCGCCGTGGGAGACACGGGGAGAGGAGCAGGGGCTGCGGCCGGACACGAACCGCCGCGGGAGGGGCCGGGCGGGTGTGGCGGGGGCGGGGAGACAGTCCCAGCCGGGCCCGCCAGGGGACGCTTTCGCTCCGCCCGCCGGAGCCGCTTTTCCTTGTCTCTTCTCCTTCCCCCGAACATCCCTGTTCCTGCACACTCCCCAAATAATTTTCACGGCACCCCCTCAGGAGTCTGATTCCCTGTAGGCACAAACACCCCTCAGTTTATATGATGATCACCTCACCCTTATGGGTGGTGTCATCCCCAGAGAAGGGGACGATTGTAATACCCTAAGGGTTAGTGAGAAGATCATGGTAAACAGGCTTGTGCTGGATGTCCTCCTGCCACATAGAAACCATGTGTCTGACTCTGGGTAGGAGTGTTTGCAGCAGGTGCTGTTCTCAGAGACATTTTTCCTTGAGGTGACTCATCCATGGCCTTGGAGAAGGGGACAGTGAACCCCTGTGGAGAGGGGGAGTCTGACTCCTGTTTCCAGGTACCTTGGTCTGTGCCTGGTTCTGCCTCCTACCAAGGGACAAGGAGGACATAGGTGGTCTTTCTCCCCCTTAATATATTCAAAGACCACAATGAGGTCTCTCTGGAGCCTTCTCTTCAGCTTTTCTTCATCAGACAGCTGTTCCAGTACTTGAAGTCTTTTTGTGGCCATCCCCTGGAGGGCCTGCTCAAACAGGTCCACATCTTTCTTTATTGGGAAGCCCAGAACTGGTCACAGTCCTCCAGGTAGGATGTCACGAGAGCCAAGTACAGGGGACAATCACTTCCCTTCACCTGCCGGCTGCACTTCTTTCAATGCAGCCCAGGATACAATTGGCTTTCTGGGCTGCAAGCACACATTGCTGGCTCATGTCCAAGTTGTCAACCACCAGCGTCACCAAGTCCTTCTCCAGAGGGCTGCTCTCAATTCCTTCATTTCCCATCCTGTATAGATACAAGGAATTGCTCCGACCCAGATGCAGGACCTAGCGCTTGGCCCTGTTGAACCTCATGGGCCTGCTTAAGCTCTCTTTTCTTGGTCTTGTGATCCCTTCCTGGAACATCACCCCGGGTCCTTTGCTCATCAGCTGTGTCCATCAATCTCTCACAGGGCTGCTGGTTACTCTCTCCCTCCCACATCATTCCTAGTATAAAGGCCTCCTTATCAGGTCAGCCATTCTAATGGCAAAGGCAACTTTACCACACTTGGTGAGGTGGATCTCACCTCTCCTGAGCAGACGCTGCTCTGCAAACAGGGTCCCGTGGCTGTGGGACCTAAAACTCTGTCAGCAGCTCCAGTTCCACAGCCTATTTTTGACCTGCATTATCAATTCCCTTCTCCTCTCATAAGAAGGACTGAGGACAACATGTCCTGGACCCCCATGCCCTTAACTACCTTTCTGCAGAGCTCTGTACTCACTTTTGGTATTGTCCAGGTTTCCCCTAGCAGTATCAGTCATGCCCATGAAGAGTAACAGCAGGCGGTAATAGTCAGAGAGCCAAGCGAGCTTTGGCAGTCCCTCCAAAACAACCTAGATGTGGGCCCCTGGCAGGTAGTAAACCTCTCTGAATGGTAGGCCAGCTTGGCAGATTGGTGTCTCTGTCCCCTGCAGCACAAAATCACCCATAAGGATCAATCACCGCTTCCTCCTGGTAGCCATGCGTGGTTTAGGGTCAGGTGGACCAGGTGCTTTACTTCAAGGTACATCTGGCACCTCTTTAATGTTGAAGGCAGTGAACCTATTCCGTAGTTGTAAGCCCTTTGGTGGGGCAGGAGCTCCACTCGGTCCCAGAAGTGACCAGCTTCCATCTTGAAATTGCTCCCTGGGAATCTGCTTTTGAGGGCTTTAGAATCCACAAGTGGTGGTTCTTTTCAAGAACCACCTTCAAAAAGCACAGGAGCAGGCAATTCCTTTGTGTACTAACTTAAGAAAGCAGGGCAGAAAACCAGCTTGGTTGAAAAGGAAACTCCTTGTAGAACTCAAGAGAAAAAAGAAATTGTGCAATCTCTGGGCTTCATAGGAAGATTACAGAGCTGTGGTTCACATATCCAAGGAGAAGACAGGAAAAGCCAAAGCTCAATTAGAGTTGAAATTGACCAGTGTTGTTTCAGGCAACAAGAAATGCCTTTTTAAGTATAATAGTAACAAGAGGAAGTCTAAAGAAAACATTGGACCGATCCTTCTTGAAGATGGCCACCTAACTAATAGGGGTAAAGTAAAAGTGGAGACATTCAATGCTTTTTTTCTCCTCTGTCTTTAATACTATATGGTGCCCATGCTAACCAATGTTATTTCTTGTTTGCCTTTTGCCATTAACATATTTTTTAAAAGCCCTTTTTTATTGCCCCTCACAGCACTGGCCAGCTTCAATTCTAATTGAGCTTTGGCTGCACAAATTTCCTCCCTATAGTGCTGAGCAGGATCCCTCCAGTCCTCCCATGACTCCCGACCTTGCTTCCACTGACCACATACTTTCTTTTTCGTATTAGCTCAAGAAGAAGATTTCTGCTCAGCCAAGCCTACTTTTTGCCTCACCTGCTAGGTTTTCAACATTATGGAATTGCCTGGTCTCGTGCTTTTAGGAGGTGATACTTAAAAAGTGACCAACACTGATGGGCCCCAGCACCTTCAAAAGCTTCTTCCCAGGGGATCTTACTAAAGTAGTTCTCTTGCTGCCTGTTATGCCTAAGAGCACTCTGTGGTGTTAGAGCTCTGGGAAGCTGCTGTATCAGGAAGTGCTCTAGAGTGATTCCTCTTTCAAACTTGTCGAAGAATTAAGTTTTTCTCCTCTGCTCATTGACAGGGGAGACATGAGGGCTGATGGAGTTCTCTCTTTGGAAGCTGAAATGAGCGACATTCTCCAGAAACCAGGATTGGTGGCCTACAAGAAAGCAAAGGGTTATATGGCTGTTCTTCAAAAGTATTTATCCCATGAGAAGCAGAGCAATCAGAAAAGGGAAAAATAATTCCTGCTTTTCCAGAAGAAGACAATAGAGAGGTGGAAAAGCCCTTGGAGACTTCTGAGGACTCCAGCCCTGTTGTCCAGGAAGTGCCTGATCATGTGCATCCATGGTATTGGACGAATGCACAAGTGCTGTGAGGTAAACTAGGGCAGCACAAGCATATTTCTTCTTGGAAAAAACAGGGAAGTTTTGTATTCAAAGGAGATGGCATCAACAAGTCCTGCCTGCTTGATTTAGTCCAAAGTGTCCTCCAACCTTGTAATCTATCTGAGAAGACCTAAAGGCTGGGATGTTTTTGACAAAGCCATGTCCGTCTTCTTTCATGGGTCATACCAAAACTAGTTCTCTAGAAACAACTGGAAGTGACTGAGGAGGGCTGAGAAGCATCACACACATCACCTAACGAGAGGAAGATACCTAAAACCCAGGGACATACCCTGTGAAGTTTACTGTTCAAACAAAAATATTCATAGGATCATGGAATGATAGGATGGCTTTGATTTGAAGGGACCTTTAAAAGGTCATCTATTCCAACCCTCCTTGCCTTGGAGGGTTTATATTCAGAAAATCCTTAACCCTTACTATCTGTACGGTACGTTAAAATAAAAAGCTTGTTGGTGTGGGGTGGGCTGGGCTGAGGTTAAAGAGCACACACTCAGCCTTGGAGATGGCTTGTAAATTTTATTGACAGAATACGTTGATGAAAATTGCTGCAAGACATGCTGGTCTGGGTCTTCTGTCACTGCTGTGCCCCCGGACCTGGTACAATCTCCTCTCATACAGCATCTTTCTGGGCCAGAGTGGGGTTGGGCCATCCCCAAGGCTATTTACCCTTTCCCAATTCCAGCCACCCTTTGCCAATCTCTTTTTCTGAGCCACCTTGCCCAGCACAGCTGCACCCAAAGCAAGAGGAGTGCCTTTCCCCAAGAGTCTCTGGGACTACTTAGCTCCCTGGGGCCTCCCACATGCCCACAGATCCTCTCTGGGGGACAGCAGTTGTCAGCATTCCTGTTCATACGACATGCTCCAGGGTCAAGATGGTATTTCTCAGCAGAATCCCAACAAGGCAAGGACTTGTGACCATTGTCTGTGCAGTAACCAGGGCTGTGTTCCTCACTTTCAAGAGGCAGTGCCAGGAAGAGGAGCCACTGTAATGTGTCACACCTTCCAGTGCTTCTAGGAGTGACCAATTAGGTGTCCTCCCACCCAATCCATAGAATCATGGAATCATAGGATGTCCTGAGTTGGAAGGGACCCTTAAGGATCATCGAGTCCAACTCCTGTCCCTGCATATGACAACCCTACTGTTCTCACCATGTGTTTGAGGGTGTTGTCTAGTCGCTTCTTGAGCACTGTCAGGTTGGGGGCCGTGACACCTCCCTGGGGAGCCTGTTCCCGTGCTCCACCACCCTCTGGCTGAAGAACCTTTCCCTAATGTCTGACCTAAACCTCCCCTGGCACATCTTCTTGCCTTTCCCTTGGGTTCTGTCATTGGTCACCAGAGAGAAGAGATCAGTGTCTGCCCCTTGTCTTCCCCTTGTGAGGAAGCTGTAGACCACGATGAGGTCTACCCTCAGTGTCCTCTTCTCCAGGCTGAACAGACGTAGTGACTTTAGCCACTCCTCATACAGCTTCCCCTCTAAACCCTTCAGCAACTTCATGGCTCTCCTCTGGACACTCTCCAGAAGCTTTGTATCCTTTTGACACTGTGGCTCCCAGAACTGCACACAGTAGTTCCACAAAGCAGTGGCTTTCTCCCTCAGTGGGCAGTATGTAGATGGAAAGACAACCTAAGGGACACAGGCAGACTTGCAGAATTCTTTAATGAGTCTAAAGAGGAAAATAAGGTCACTCCAGCTGGAGGCCCCAGTATGGCAAGGAGTAGGAGCAGTAAAGAATCTGTTCCTCTTTTCCTGTCCAGCTGTCCCAGAAAAGGGGACAGGTTAGCATGTCAGTCCAAGCTGAATTCTGGGGTCCTCATAGCAGGATTTGAGGGGAGCACAAGACAAAGAAAAGGGAGAAAGAGGGGGAGTGGAAGACAGGAAAAGTACATATTTTTCATGTGTTTAGAAAGGCACCTTTCAGCCTGCCCTTGAAGGACAAGCCAGAGATGACCTAAAAACAAAGTCTGGAAACAATGGCATGAAGTTTGTCTGTCCAGCACCATGATCCGAGTTCCTAGGGGTCCTTATCCAAGGCTGTTGCCAGCATCTTTAGCACGGGGGGCATCTGCTGCAGCTGGAAATGCAGGAGAGGTCACAGCAGCCAGAGCTGATGGGCACCCCATCACAGCTGAGGATTCTGCCAACAGCAGCAGAGGTGGAGGAGCCCACAACGGTGTTCTGTGGGAAGGAGCTGAGGATGGGGCCGGGCAGGGTCACCACCACAGGGGAGGGCTGGATGACGATGGTGGAGTTCTGGCACTGCCTGACACAGGGCTCATTGCAGCTGTTGGCCAGCGGGGTTGGGCCGCAGGGCTGGCAGGACTGGCACTGGTCGTAGCAGGACATGTCTTGAGTCTGGAGCTTCACCTGGAGAGGGGGAAGGGAGGAAGCAAAATGTGAGGATGAGTGAGGAGCAGCCTGGCACCACTCCATGGCAAAACCAAAGAACATGAAGGGACAGGAGGCAGACGATGTGAAAAGATTTATGACGGCTTCTTGGCTTAGTTGTGCCAGGTCCAGAAAGAGTCACCACCTCCTATGCAGCTACTGGTAATCCCTGAGTCCAGAAGCCACCTCACTACAGTCCCAGCCTCTCTCCATGTCTAACCTTCTCCCCAGCTCCCTCTCTCATGACAAGCAGCCCCATGATCTGGCACAGAACAAAGCTGGTATCAGCTAAGAGGTCCATTGAGGTGAGACCTCCTTTTAGAGACAGCAGAGAAAGAGAAGAGGCTTCAGACTCACCTGACTCCCAAGGAGAACGAGGCAAGAGAAGTGGATGAGACAGTGAGGACCTGGGCTGGCTTTTATCATGCACCCTTACTGCCCCAGGCTGACAGAGGCATCCCTTGCAGAGGTGATTAATCAGTGACAAGTCTCATCTTGAATGCAAAACATCCCAGCTAATGCTGTGGGCTGTGTTTTGGCTTCTTCAGCTGCTGTCTTTTCATTTCCTGCTGTATGCCAGGCACATTCTCCAGTGAAGGCATCTTTTGTGTGACCGGATGAGAGGCTGAAGCATTTCCGGTGCAAAACACACCGTTGTGGGCAGAGGACTCAGCTCCCATGTTGGAAGAGTCCAGTAAGGGACACTTGAGATACACTCAACAGGCAGCACACATACAGACACACACGTATCTAGACCTAAGAACACCCAATGTGGGGCTGTCTACACTGTGCACAGTCACCACACAGGTGTTGGAATTGGGAGACTCATCTTCTGCAAGTCCTGTTTCCAAGGGTTCAGTGTGGTTGAGGGAAGACTGATCTGTGCCCAGCGTGAGCCCTTTCACCCTCACAAAAGTCCTTTTCCTTCAGTCTGTCTGCCCCTGAGTACCGTGCACATGGATATGGGCTGTAACCATGGGATGGAGCTGCTTGTAGGCTCTGGTAGGACAGGCTGTGGGTTCATTTCTCATCATATGATGAAGCAAGCCATGCCAACATCAGGTCTGCAGGGTTCACCATGACCTTTTGCCAGCTGGAGTGAAACCACTATCGGTAGTTACAGGATCTGTGTCTCCAGAAAGATGATTTGTCCCATTTACAGTGCACGTCTGCTTTGGGATGGGATAAGTCCTGTGTGTGAGCTGGTGTGTCTTCTCAGACTGTGGGAAGAGTCTGTAGAGTCAGTTAAGAGTGAGTTCAGAGGAGGCCACGAAAATTACCAGAGGGTTGGAACACCTCTCTTATGAAGAAATGCTGAGAGGTGGGGTTGTTCAGCCTGGAGCAGAGACAGCTCTAGGGAGACCTTATTTCACCCATTCCATAGGTAAAGGGGGCTTATGAGAAAGACAAAGAAAGATATTTTACCAGGGCCTCTAATGACAGGACAAGAGGCTATGGCTGTAAGCTGTAAAAGGCAGATTTAGATTGGACATAAGGAAGACAATTTTTCCAACGAGGGTGGTGAAACACTGGCAGAGGTTGCCCAGAGATGCTGTAGATGCCCCATCACTGGAAGTGTTCCAGGTCAGGTTAGATGGGGCTTTAAGCAACCTGATCCAATGAGAGATGTCTCTGGCCATGGCAGTGGAATTGGACTAGATGGTCTTTCAATGTCCATTCCAATGCAAATGATTCTATGATTCCATGAATCATGCTGTTAATGAAGGTTGCACTGTGAGGCCCTTCCCTCCAGGGCAGTGAGTTTGGGATTAAAGAGTCTCCACACAGGGATGTCTCCAGAATCTGAGTTGGACTGACAGGGCTAGAAGGACATGTCCCCTGAAGGGATCTTGATCCATTTTGCTCATAACCCCTTAATTACTTATATTTACTGAGACACAAAGCAAGGCACAGAAGTCGGAAGAGAATCTTTCTCCCTCAAGAGGTAATTTGGGCAGCCTGCATGGCAGCAGTGGGATGTGGCTTGGTGAGGCAAGAGTGTCTTTGCACACACCTGCTATGCTAGGGAGAAGAAGATTAAAGTAGGTATGGAGGTGAACATCTACCAGAGACTAAGAAGAGATATCAGAAGTAGTAGAAGTGATATGCAAGGTGGACTGCATGTCAGGGGAGGCTCTCACACTTCCCCCGTGGCCCAGTTGTGGTGTAGCCACCTGTCTGCTACACACCTCCTATTTGAGAAGAGGAATCAGATCATCCCTTCTTCAGGCATCTGGGGAAAGCCTCTCAGTCACAGGTCCTGGTACCCATGAGTGACTTTCACCACCTCAGTATCTGCTGCAGGAGTAAAATTGATGGGCACAAGAAAACCAGGACATTGGCTGAGGAGTATGGAAGGAAAACTTTTGATGCAAGCAATCCATGAATGGAGTAGGGGAGTGCCTCTGTAGGACCTGTTCCTCACAAATGAGGAAAAACTGTTGGATGATGTAGAGTTCAAGAGCAGCCTTGCCTGCAGTGACCAGAAGACTGTGGAGCTCAAGCTCTGCAGAGGACTGATCAAGACAGACAGGGTGACTGTTTAAAGTCATTAGGGACCTACCTGCTGAGCAGGATGCCCTGGGAAATTGCCCTGGAACACAGCGGTTCTCAAGGAGCTGACAAACCTTCAAGGACAGTGGCCTCAGAGCACAAAGACAGTCCTCTGCAATGTGTGGAAAGGTGAGACAGGAAAAGCCAAAGCACAAGTGGACCAGAATCTTGCCAGGCGGGTAAAGGGAATCAAGAAAGGTATCTCTGAGCTTATTGTCAACAAAAGGAAGGCTCAGCTGAATCAGGGTTCATTACTTGCTGAGGAGAACGACCTGGTGGATAATGATAGTTCAAGGGATCACTTGGGATGCACCCAAGAGTGTTCCATGAGCTGACTGCTCAGTTTTTATTCCGTCCTGGCAGGAAGATGGAGCAAATACTCTCAGAAACCTTTTCTAAACTCAGGAAAGACCAGAAGGGAGTTGGGAGCAGCTCGTATGGGTTTTCTGAGGGCAAATCATGCCTCATCAACCTCATCACTTTCTGAGCACGATGTGCCTGGGATGAGTCACACTCCCCACAGGCTGCAAACACTGAGGCTGGGACACCAGAAATGGTACTGACTGATCCCTGTAAGAAAGTCACTCAGCCTTTCCAAAGCATTGCCTGAAATGCCATTTATTAGTGTTCAGGCTAAAGAGAAAGAGATAATAAAATGGGTAATCTTACATCCCTTCAGCTGCTGGGAACATGGAGCTGTTCAGCATCAGCTGCTCTCACAGCACAAGACTATCACAGAGAGTTGAGGTTGGGAGGGACCCCTGGACACCAGCTGCACTAACCCCCATGCTTAAGCAGGGCCACCAAGAGCCAGTTGCTCGGGACCGTGTCTAGGTGTTTTTTGAATAACTCTAAGGAGGGAGACTCGTCAAATTCCCTGGGATACCTATGGCTGTGCTCAGTCACACCCACAGTGCTGTACAATGTGTTTCTTCTTGACAGGACAGCAGACACTGTGAGGGTTCCCTCCATGGAAGATTTACTCCATTTTGGTCAGTTGTGCTTTAGAGCATTTTCTTCAAAGGAAACTGTTGTATTCATCATTTCTAAACCCCTACAATCCTGACAGTTGTCTGTGGAATGTGAACAAATACCAGTAGCTTTCACACCCTTGTTTTTCAGCATATAAATCAAGGAATTCATCAGGGCAGGAAGTGCCAGAGAGGTCACAGCACCCAGAGTTGATGGGCACTCTGTCACAGCTGAGGATTCTGCCAACAGCAGCAGAGGTGGAGAAGCCCACAGTGGTGTTCCGTGGGAAGGAGCTGAGGATGGGGCCGGGCAGGGTCACCATGACAGGCGGGGGCTCAATGACAACAGTGGAGTTCTGGCACTGCCTGACACAGGGTTCATTGCAGCTGTTGGCCAGTGGGGTTGGGCTGCAGGTCTGGCAGGGCAGGCACTGGTTGTAGCAAGATATGTGTTGGGGCCAGAAATGCACCTGGGAGAGAATCAGGGAAGAAGGGGTGAGCAGAGGAGCAACCTGGTTTCCCTGTCACAAAGAAGCCAAGACCAGTCCTGAGCGGGGAGCCCAACGCTGTGCCCAGAGCCTCATCTTCTTCCTTGTACTACAAGGAGCAGCCAGGCACAGGGAGGATCTCTCCACATGAAAAAAGCAACTGCCTCTCAACCATATCCCATCCTCTCTAAGCAGACCTTCTCCTCACTTCCCTCTGCCATGGCAAGGAGCTCCAGGAGCAGGTAGAGGACAGAGCCAATATGAGCTCAGCATTGCATTGAGAAGAGATCGTGCTTTGGAAGAGGAGGAGAAGGGGCTTCAGTCTCAACTGGTGCCCAAGGAGAAGGAGGCAAGAGAAGTGGATGAGGAAGCAGGGACTTGGCCTTGATTTACAAAACTGCTGCCTTTTCATTTCCAGACACGTGCCATGTCTGCTCCTCAATAAAAGCTTCTTCTGATCCCTGGGATGAAAGGCCCCAGGATTTCTAGGGCAGGAATGAGCACCACAGGCAGAAGATTCAGTTGAAGTGCTGGATGGGTCCAGAGCAGGCAAATGAAGTCAGCCTGGGTCATTCTGTTAGGGCTGTTTGCAGTGTCACTCTCAGGAAGAAGTTCCAACTGTTCACAGCTGGAAACGCAAGGGTTAGCATGTATGAGCATGTGCCACATCCATCTCTTTCCTTATTCTTCACCTCTATCTAAGTGGTCACTTTTTGTTTCCTCTCCAGGTGTGTGCATTGTGCTACTGGTTTTGACCTCATCATGCCTAACAGTGCCCTTAGGAAACAATTATTTCCATATTTCTCTCTGTGCAGTCTGTGAGTACACAAACAATGCCATGGGCTTGCCTGGGGCCTCATCCTTGCCCATAATGCTCTAAGCCTGCTGCAATTTCCCCCAGGTGTCCTCAGCAGAGTCCATGGTTGGTTGTGTTACTATGTGTGTCCTTGTCTTGTGTGCTCTAGTGAGCCACTGTGTGTGTGTGAATTCACATGAGAGCACTATTTGTGCATGATTACATGCTGATGTGCATGAGCTTGTGTGTGAGTGTCCTTGTGTGTCACTCATCACAAGGGAATGTACTGCTGGTGACTGAGACACTCTCTACTCCTCTCTCCATGAGCACCAGAGAACAGCTTCTGTAAGCTTCATCCTGGAGCAGCCAGGAAATCAGTGGCTGCTGTTTCCAGCCCCTGAGCTCGGAGACAGCTCTGGGAAGCTTGTCCATTCCCTGCGTTAGGGCTGCCCTAGGCTGCAGCTGGCGCTGTGCGGGCTGCTTCTTGCTGGAGGAAGGGCACAGTCCATTTTCAGGAGCCGGAGTTGTGGTGTGCAGAGCCCCGGAGTCCTGTGAACCTGGGCGAGTCCCCGAGCAGCGCCGGCGCAGGACTCAGCCCCGGGGCGGAGCTGGGAGAGGAGAGGAGAGGAGAGGAGAGGAGAGGGGAGGAGAGGGGAGGAGAGGAGAGGAGAGGAGAGGAGAGGAGAGGAGAGGAGAGGAGAGGAGAGGAGAGGAGAGGAGAGGAGAGGAGAGGAGAGGAGAGGAGAGGAGAGGAGAGGAGAGGAGAGGAGAGGAGAGGAGAGGAGAGGAGAGGAGAGGAGAGGAGAGGAGAGGAGGAGGCAGCACGGCCGGAGCAGAGAGCCGGGGCTGGCGGGGGGCAGCGAGACGCGGGCGGCGAAGCGGCGGGATGCGGCGGTGCCGGGGCGCAGGGCTGGCGGGACTGGCCGCCGTGCTCCTGGGTGCGCGGGGCTGGCGGGGCTGGGTGGGGGACGGGGCTGCCTGGGGACCGTGCTGGGTCTGGGTCGGACCAGCAGTTCCCTCGATGCTGTCGTCCCCTCTGCCTTCCTTCTGGATCTCTGGTCCCGAACCTACCTCCCATTCGTCCGACATTTCCTCAGAAAACTCATCGCACTATTCTTTGTCCAATCCACCCGATTTCCTTTCTTGCCTCTGTGTCTCTCCCTATAACTCATGCGGTCATTCCTTCCCCTTGCTACTTTCTGTGTATTAGTCTTTTATCCCACTTATTTTTTTAAATTATTCCACCCTTGCACCTAGCGTTCATGCATTCATCTCTCCACCAAATATTATGGACACTTCCATTACTTGTGTGTGCACATCTTCTAGAAACCCTTCTCATCATCTCTTTTTGTTCCTCACTGCTTCTGCGGGATTGTTTCCGGGAAACAGCAGGCAGGGCTTTGAGGATTTTTGAGGTTCTGAGGATTTTTTTTCTTCTTTTTCTCAACGGCAGTGGCTACGGGGATAGCCCAGGTGCAGCAGGAGCCGTCGGCAGAGACTTCCGAGGGCACCGAAATCAGCATCAACTGCTCACACCCCAACATACAGACCAGTAGTTTCATCCTCTGGTACCGTCTCCTCCCGGGCCGAGGTCCCGAACTCCTTGTGAGCGGTATTAGAGGCTCCAAAGCGCTGTCGGACCCGCTGGGATGGCTGTCGGTGGCGGCAGACCGCCGGTCCAGCGCCCTGTGGCTCGCCCGGCCCCGGCGCGGGGACGCGGCGGTGTATTACTGCGCCGTGGGAGACACGGGGAGAGGAGCCGGGACTGCAGCCGGACACGAACCGCCGCGAGCGGGGCCGGGCAGGTGTGGCGGGGGCGGGGGGACAGTCCTGGTGAAGCCGCCAGGGGCGCTGCCGCTCCGCCCGCC
Organism: Caloenas nicobarica; assembly: GCF_036013445.1. NCBI lineage: Eukaryota > Metazoa > Chordata > Aves > Columbiformes > Columbidae > Caloenas > Caloenas nicobarica. Next base: position 560,557 of record NC_088268.1, on the reverse strand, counting down.
CTGCCCGGCCCCGGGGCGGTTTCCCCGCCCGACCGGCAGCGGGATCTCATCGGCACCAGCCGCACTCCCTCCGGATGCCTGCAGAAATAACAGCCGCGGTATCCTAACCGTGTGAAGGCAGCGCAGTCCGTTGTCCCACACTTCGATATTTGCATGAATGCCTAAATGAGCTCTTAACTGTCTCTTAGAGATCATCCGTGATTTTGTTCTTCTTGTTCAAAGGCAGGAATAAACACATAAGATGAGAAGACCCTGTGGAACTTCAAAACCAGCGGCCAACACACAATGAAGTTAATCCTACCAGGCTCACTGCCCATCAAAACACTGACACACATTTTTCGGTTGGGGCGACCTTGGAGAAAAACAGACCTTCCGAAAGTAAGGGCACACCTCTTAACCAAGAGCAACCCCTCAATGTTCTAATAGCAACCAGACACAATATAATTGATCAATAGACTAAGCTTCCCCAGGGAGAACAATGCAATCCTCTCCAAGAGCCCATATTGATGAGAGGGTTTGCAACATCAGTTTTGGAACAGGACATCACAGTGGTGCAGCCCTCATTAAGGGTTCACGAAAGCACTGGAAATGTGAGGCCAATACAAACATGCCTCCTCTCTAAGTTACAACTTCAACCAATCCTAATCACTGTAGTGCTCTTATCACTAGTGCAACAGAAGGACATAAGCTACATGCGAGCCTGAAAAAGTCCAGACATTTTAGGACCCTTTGGGCTACTACAACCGGTAGCAGACAGTGTAAAGCTATTTCTTAAAGAACCCATCTGCCCATTTCTCTTCATTAGAACTCCCATACTAGCCTTCTCCTGGCAACCAAACATCTGAATTCCTATTTCCCTCCCTTTCTCTTACTGACCTAAATCTAGGGCTCCTCTTCCTCCTAGCTCTGTCAAATTAAGCACTGTACTCAATCTTATGGTCCAGCTGGGCCTCAAACTCAAAATATGCTTTAATTGGAGCACTATGAGCAGTGGCACAAACCATTTCTTATGAAGCACCACTAGCCATTATTCTCCTGTCCGTAATCACACTGAGCAAAAGCTACACCCTAAACACCCTTGCCATTACCCAAGAGCCATTCTACCTCATCTTCTCCTCCTGATCCCTTACAGTAATATGATACATCTCCAGGCTTGCTGAAACAAACTGTTCTTCATTCAACCTTACACAGGGGAATCCCAACTAGTCTCAGCCTACAATGTAGAATACGCCGCAGGACCATTCATTCGGTTCGTCCTAGCTGAGTATTCAAACGTCATACTGATAAATGCTCTAGCTATCTTGCTATTTCTCCACCCAGACTCCCTTGGTCAACCCTCAGAGCTCTTCCCAAGGTATAATTCCTAAAAGACGAGCCACTGCTGTGTGTTCCAACCTCCTATTCCTCTGTCAGTGTACCCTTGTACCCTCACCCCCTTCCGCCCCAGCGTAACACCTGTCGTGGTGTAACCTGAGCTAGCAATACCACCACAATAGCCACTCGCTCACTGACCTCAACTCCCCAAACAGGGGAGAAAATCAAAAGGGAAGGGAGAAACTTGGGCTGGGATAAACACAGTTTAATAAAATAACAAAATAATAATACACTACCAATAAATACATATATATATATATATGTAATGGAAATAGAAAACAAAATAAAAGATAATGCAATTCCTCACAAATTCCATCCACACCAAGCAACCACTCCCAGAAAACAGCACCTGGTCCCAAAGCCAATCCCAGAGAGACGAAAGAGAGAAAAAAAAAATAAAAAAGGCAAAAAGGTCCAGAGGCCTCAGAGGCCTCTGCAAATTGGCAGGATGGCCTAACGCCGAACTAATGAAACTGAGGAACAGAACATCCCTGGCTCTGACAAAAAGAGAAAAGAAAGAGGAACGCGAGAGAGACCAGAAGATCCCAACTCTCCTTAAATATGAAGCATGACACCAATGGGATGAAATACTCTTACTGATCAGTCTGGATGTCAGTTAAGGTCTGCCCCGTCAATGCCCCCTTTCTCAACGCCCCACATGTGTGGGCAGAGTTCAGAATGTCCTTGGCTCTCAGACCAGAACAATTAGAACCATTAACTCTGTCCTGGCGTGTTATTTCTTGTTCTCAAACTAAGTCCAGATAATGAGCATGCTGGCTATGAAAAAGAAAGATTTCTAACTGCATTAAGGAAAGTAACTCATTTGCAGTCAAACCAGCACACACCCTTCTCCTTTGGCAGCTTGGGGAGTGCCCACAGAGGGAATGACCACATGGAGGCCAGACTTGAATGCAGCAGAAATTTAATGAGGCAAAAGAGGGAAACAAGGTCACTCCAAGTGGAGGACAGAGGAGCAGGAATCCCCAGAAGAATCCAAAAGTCTGCAGTCCGTGGTCGTGAAGCAGTTTGTGCATGATGTTCATCTGCCTGCTCAACAGAGGGAGATGAGACAGATGATTCTCTACCAGAATGGGCCTGGCAAAACCACCATTGCCAAGGGGAACAGAAGCAATCAAAGAAAAAAAGGAAAGAAAGGCCAAGCCTTCCAGCTCTACTGAAAATGTAACCAAAATCTAGATCCTTTGCCCAACACCATATTTCGAGTTCCTCGAGGTGTCTCCCTGGGACTTTGCTGGCAACTTTATCAGCGGAGGTACCTTCTGCCAAAGTAGCGGCTGGAAATGCCAGAGAGGTCACAGCAGCCAGAGTTGATGGGGACTCCGTCACAGCTGAGGATTCTGCCAACAGCAGCAGAGGTGGAGGAGCCCACAACGGTGTTCTGTGGGAAGGAGCTGAGGATGGGGCCGGGCAGGGTCACCACCACAGCAGGAGGCTCAATGACAACGGTGGAGTTCTGGCACTGCCTGACACAGGGCTCATTGCAGCTGTTGGCCAGCGGGGTTGGGCCGCAGGGCTGGCAGGGCAGGCACGGGTTGTAGCAGGACATGTCTTGAGAGTGGAGGTGAACCTGGGAGGGTGGGCAGGGATGAAGCAGAGCAAAAGGGTGAGTGAAAAGCAGCCTGGTTCCCCTGTCACAAAGAAGCCAAGGCCACTACCGAGTGAGGAGCTGGAAGACGTGCCAGGAACCACACAGTTTTCATCTCTCTACAAAGAGCAGCCTGGGACAGGGAGTCTCTCTCCTAGTGTGTAAACCAAAAGACCCCTCTGCCATGTCCCAGTCTCACTCTAAGCAGATTTTCTGCCTGTTTCCCTCTCCAGTAACAAGAAGATGCAACCCTGAGGTCAGGATATAGCCAATACGAGCAGAGATGTCCATCAATGAGAGATGTCAGGTTTACGTATGAGGAGAAGAGGTTTCAGACTCACCTAGTTCCCAGTCAGAAGGAAGTAAGAGAAGAGGATTAGAGAGCAAGGCCTTAGGCTGACTTTTATACCTGCCCTTCATTGCCGTAGGACCAGAGAGACTCTTGGCAGAGGTAATAATTTTCTGACAAGCTCATCTTCAATGCAAACCATCACAGCTAATGATATGGGCAGTGCTTTACTTTCCAACACTGCTGCCTTTTCATTTCCAGGTTTGTACCATGTCTGTTCCTCAAAGAAATATTCTTCTGATCCCTGGGATGAAAGGCCCCAGGATTTCTAGGGCAGGAATGCTACTGTAAAGGCAGAAGACTCAGTTCAAGTGCTGGATGGGTCTAGAGTAGGCAAAAGATGTCATTCTGGGTCACTCTGTTGGGGCTTGTTTTAATGCTGCTCTCAGGAATAATGTCCCATTGTCCTTAGCTGGATGTTCATGAGTTTCTGTGCATTAGGACGTGTGAAGTCCTCGTCTTTCCTAGCCTCCTCAGCTCACCCTCATGGCCCCTTGTTTGTTCCTTCCCAGGTGTGTGTGTCGTGCTGCTTGGTTTTGAGCCCGTCTTGCCTAACACTGCCCAGTCCCTGGGGTCCTGAGCAGAGTCCATGAGTTTGTCAAGTACCATGGATCACAGTATTGCTATGGGTGTTCTTTTCCTGTGTGTACTTGTACGCAGACAGGTTAGTGCAGGTGTGTGTGGGAGCACAAATTTGTCTATAATTGCAAACTGGCGTGCATGAGGCTCTGTGTGTGTGCCCTTGTGTGTTACACAGTACAAGCTAATGTGCTTCTCATGGCAGAGATGCTCTTCACTGCTATCTCAATGAGCACAGAGCAGTAGGTTCCCAGGGTCAGAAGGAGCCTGAGTGCAGCTGAGTGCTGATGGTACCACACTCTTAGAGATCTGTCCAGGAAAGAGGCCCTGAAATGCAGCCCTTGACTCCTGAGTCCTCTTTTTCCAGGCACTCCAAATCCTGCACTCCGGTGTCGCCTTCTTCAGGCCACAACAAGGATGGTTTCGGTCCAGTTTGAATCCTTGGTTTAATTCAGTGTAACAACAGTGGGAGTGTCTCAGCATGGCTGGCAGTCTCCCCTCCCTGCATCTCCAGGCCAGGACAGAGCTGCTCTCCCCAGCTCTAGAGCATTCAAAAGGATGGGGTTTGCTTTATGGGCAAGGAGAACCAACCATGTGCTGGCCACCCCTGGATGGGTGTCCTTCCAATTAGCTGTTGAAGGTTTCTGAGGTGGAACACAGACCACCACACTGGATTTGGGAACACATCCCCAAAAGCCAGCCACTGTCCCTCTCTCTGACAAGGTTTTTGCTCAGTGGGTACCTTTTCTAAGGCTCCTCTCCTGAATGCCTGTCATTTGGAGCTGAGGTCCAATCTGCAAGAAGTGCAGTTGTGGGTTTCCCCTCTTCCCTTTTGTGACATCAGTGAGATGAGCTCAGCCAGGGCTGATTCCCCTCCCCATGAAGCTGCTTCGAGCTGATGCTCTAGTGCATCTGAGGTCGGCCAACATCATTGTTTTCTCATGAGGTAACAGGCACTGTGGACATGGGAAGGGCAGGGGATGTGTGCACCTAGAGCTCAGCAAGACCTCTGACAGTGTGTCTTGTACTTCCTTCATGACTAAATATGAGATGACTGGGTTCAGTAAGTGGATGACAAGCTGAGTGGAAACTCTGCTGGACTATGAGGCTCAGAGAGTTGTGATCTTGGTGCAAAGCCCAGCTGGCTGACACACATTAGTGGTATCTGGTAGTAGGGATCCGAAGTAGGACCAATACTGTTTAATATTTTAATGAACACCATGAGTTATGAGAAGTAAGGAACGCTGTTACTTGTGGAAAACACCGACCAAGGGGAATGGGCTGTAATTATCAGGCGTGGCACCTGTTCAAAGGACCAGGACAGGCTAGAGATATTGGCTAACTGTAACGTCATGAATGTCAAAAAGAGCAAGGGCAAGGTTTTGCATATGAGGGGAAGAAAAGCCGGTTTAGTCATGCAGGCCAGGGGCTGGCTACCTGGGACGCATATCCACAGAAAATGATGTGGGGTTTTAAGAGACACCCAGCTGAGTATGAGACAGTGGTGTGCCCTTGCAGCAAACAGGACCAACTGCATCCTGAGCTGTGTTATTCAAATTGTTGACAGCAGGTCCAGGAGAATGATCCTGCCCCTCTGGCACGTCTGAGATCACATTTGGAGTGCCGCATCCAGGCTGGGGCTCCCTGATCCAAGAAGGTTATTGACACATTGGACTGAGTTCAACAAAGGCCACCACATAAATCAGGGGGCTGATGAGCATGACATTCAAGGAGAGGCTGAGAGAACTGGCTCTTTTCATCTTAGAAATGTCTCAGAGGATATATTCTTCCTTTCTACAAATACTCTTTCAGCAGAATAGAAGAAGATGGAAGTTTGCAGAAGACAGAGCAGAAGTGCCCAGGAGTTTGTGCATTTTCCATCCTGAGAGGTGTTCAAGAATGGAGTGAATGTGACTTTGAGCAACATGATCAAATGGGATATGTTCTGAGCACAAAGGTGATGTAGAAGACCTCTGGAGGTGACTTCTCACCTACATTCTGGCTCTGTAATCCTCTCCCTGCCTTCCCTGACCCCTTCATGCCCATGGACACAATAATCCTCACACACCTTCTGCCACAACACAACTTTCAGGCATTGTGCTGGGACTACACAGAGGCAGCTGAAGGGAGGCTCTCTGGCTCCTCACTGCCAACCGCAGGAAATCAGTGGCTGCTGTTTCCAGCCTCTGAGCTCAGAGACATCCGTGAAGCTGGCCCATCTCCTCGGTCAGGGCCCTGCTGTTCCACAGGTTGCAGCTGGCACGGTGAGGGCTTGTTCTTGCTGGAGGAGGGGCAGAGTCCGGTTGCCAGGAGCCAAAGTTGTGGCCGTGCCGAGCCCCGGAGCGAGATTCCGCTCCAAAAAGGGGTTTTTGGTGGGCCAGTCCCCGAGCGGCGCCGGCGCAGGGCTCAGCCCCGGGGCGGAGCTGGCGGCGGGGAGGAGAGAGGAGAGAGGAGGGAGAGGAGAGAGGAGGGAGAGGAGAGAGGAGGGAGAGGAGAGAGGAGGGAGAGGAGAGAGGAGGGAGAGGAGAGAGGAGGGAGAGGAGAGAGGAGAGAGGAGAGGAGGAGGCAGCACGGCCGGAGCAGAGCGCCGGGGCTGGCGGGGGGCAGCGAGGCGCGGGCGGCGGAGCGGCGGGATGCGGCGGTGCCGGGGCGCAGGGCTGGCGGGACTGGCCGCGGTGCTCCTGGGTGCGCGGGGCTGGCGGGGCTGGGTGGGGGATGGGGCTGAGCCTGGGGTGTCCCCTGCAGTTCCCTCGATGCTGTCGTCCCCTTTGGCTTCCTTCTGGATCTCTGGTCCCGAAACACTCTTCCGGCCGTCCCACATTGCCTCTGCAAAACACATCGCTTTATTCTTTGTCCATCCCTCCCAGTTTCCTTTCTTTCGTCTGCATCTCTCCTTATAGCTCCTGTAGTCATTCCTTCATCTTGCTTCTTTCTTTCTGTCATACCTTTGCCCCACTCTTTTTCCTAAGTGATTCCACCCGTCATTCATGCTTTCATCTCTTCACCTAATATTAATGGACGCTTCCATTACTGAACATGTTGACATCCTCTGGAAACTTTTTCCACATCACATCTGTGTTCTTGATTGCTTCTGCGGGACTTGTCCTGAGAAACAGTAGACAGGGCTGAGCAGAAGGCAGGTTTTGACGAATTTTCCTCTTTTTCTCCCCGGCAGTGACTGCGGGCAGAGCCCAGGTGCAGCAGGAGCCGTTGGCAGAAACCACCGAGGGCACCGAAATCAGCATCAACTGCTCACACCCCAGCATACAGACAGGCGACTACATCTACTGGTACCGTCTTCTCCCGGGCCGAGGTCCCGAATTCCTCGTGTGGGGTACTAAAGGCTCCAAAGCGCTGTCGGACCCGCCGGGGCGGCTGTCGGTGGCGGCAGACCGCCGGTCCAGCGGCCTGTGGCTCGCCCAGCCCCGGCGCAGGGACGCGGCGGTGTATTACTGCGCCGTGGGAGACACGGGGATAGGAGCCGGGACTGCGGCCGGACACGAACCGCCGCGGGAGGGGCCGGGCGGGTGTGGCGGGGGCGGGGAGACAGTCCCAGCCGGGCCCGCCAGGGGACGCTGTTCCTTGTCGCTTCTCCTTCCCCCGAACATCCCTGTTCCTGCACAACTCCCCAAATAATTTTCACGGCACTCCCTCAGGAGTCTGATTCCCTGTAGGCACAAACACCCCTCAGTTTATATGATGATCACCTCACCCTTATGGGAGGTGTCATCCCCAGACAAGGGGACGATTGTAATACCCTAAGGGTTAGTGAGAAGATCATGGTAAACAGGCTTGTGCTGGATGTCCTCCTGCCACATAGAAACTATGTGTCTGACTCTGGGTAGGAGTGTTTGCAGCAGGTGCTGTTCTCAGAGACATTTTTCCTTGAGGTGACTCATCCATGGCCTTGGAGAAGGGGACAGTAAAGCCCTGTGGAGAGGGGGAGTCTGACTCCTGTTTCCAGGTACCTTGGTCTGTGCCTGGTTCTGCCTCCTACCAAGGGACAAGGAGGACATAGGTGGTCTTTCTCCTCCTTAATATATTCAAAGACCACAATGAGGTCTCTCTGGAGCCTTCTCTTCAGCTTTTCTTCATCAGACAGCTGTTCCAGTACTTGAAGTCTATTTGTGGCTGTCCCCTGGAGGACCTGCTCAAACAGGTCCACATCTTTCTTTATTGGGAAGCCCAGAACTGGTCACAGTCCTCCAGGTAGGATGTTACGAGAGCCAAGTACAGGGGACAATCACTTCCCTTCACCTGCCGGCTGCACTTCTTTTGATGCAGCCCGGGATACAATTGGCTTTCTGGGCTGCAAGCACACATTGCTGGCTCATGTCCAAGTTGTCAACCACCAGCGTCACCAAGTCCTTCTCCAGAGGGCTGCTCTCAATCCCTTCATTCCCCAGCCTGTATTGAAACTGGGGATTGCCCCAACCCAGGTGCAGGACCTTGCACTTTGCCTTGCTGAACCTCACGGGCATGCTTAAGCTCTCTTTTCTTGATCTCGTGATCCCTTCCTGGAACATCATCCCGTGCCCTTTGGGCACGTGGACCACGTGCTTTACTTCAAGGTTCAGGAGGCCCACTAGGCCCCAGAAGTGACCAGATTCCAACCTGAGATTGCTCCCTGGGAATCTCCTTTTGAGGGTTTTAGCATCCACAAGTGGTGGTTGTTTTTAAGAACCACCTTCAAAAAGCACAGGAGCAGGCAATTCCTTTGTGTCCTAACTTAAGAAAGCAGGGCAGAGAACCAGCTTGGTTGAAAAGGAAACTCCTTGTAGAACTCAAGAGAAAAAAGAAATTGTGCAATCTCTGGGCTTCACAGGAAGATTACAGAGCTGTGGTTCACATATCCAAGGAGAAGACAGGAAAAGCCAAAGCTCAATTAGAGTTGAAATTGACCAGTGTTGTTTCAGGCAACAAGAAATGCCTTTTTAAGTATAATAGTAACAAGAGGAAGTCTAAAGAAAACATTGAACCGATCCTTGTTGAAGATGGCCACCTAACTAATAGGGGTAAAGTAAAAGTGGAGGCATTCAATGCTTTTTTTCTCCTCTGTCTTTAATACTATATTGGGCCCTTGCTAACCAATGTTATTTCTTATTTGCCTTTGCAATTAACAGTTTTTTTCAAAAGCCCTTTTTTATTGCCCCTCACAATACTGGCCAGCTTCGATTCTAATTGAGCTTTGGCTGCACAAATTTCCCCCCTATAGTGCTGAGCAGGATCTCTCTAGTCCTCCCATGACTCCCGACCTTTCTTCCACTGACCATATACATTCTTTTTTTCGTATTAACTCAAGAAGAAGATCTCTCCTCAGCCAAGCTGACTTTCTGCCTCACCTGCTAGGTTTTCAACATTATGGAATTGCCTGGTCTCGTGCTTTTAGGAGGTGATACTTAAAAAGTGACCAACACTGATGGGCCCCAGCACCTTCAAAAGATCCCAGGGGATCTTACTAAGTAGTTCTCTTCCTGCGTATTATGCCTAAGAGTACTCTGTGCTGTTAGAGCTCTGGGAAGCTACTGTATCAGGAAGTGCTCTGGAATGATCCCTTTTTCAAATTTGTCAAGGAATTAAGTTTTTCTCTTCTGCTCCATGACAGGGCTTTTGGTAAAATAGAGGTGGATTATATAGGAAAAATGTATCTGGTGCCTGCAAATTAGATGGAGCAGTTATGGGTGCTGTCATTACCCAGGAGAGACATGAGTTCTCTCTTTGGAAGCTGAAATGAGCGACATTCTCCAGAAACCAGGATTGGTGGCCTACAAGAAAGCAAAGGGTTATATGGCTGTTCTTCAAAAGTACTTATCCCATGAGAAGCAGAGAGATCAGAAAAAGAGAAAAATAATTCCTGCTTTTCCAGAAGAAAACAATAGAGAGGTGGAAAAGCCCTTGGAGACTCCTGAGGACTCCAGCCCTGTTGTCCAGGAAGTGCCTGATCATGTGCATCCATGGTATTGGACGAACGCACAAGTGCTGTGAGGTAAACTAGGGCAGCACAAGCATATTTCTTCTTGAGAAAAACAGGGAAGTTTTGTATTCAAAAGTCCTGCCTGCTTGATTTAGTCCAAAGTCTCCTCCAACCCTGTGGCCCATCTGAGAAGACCTAAAGGCTGGAATGTGTTTGAGAAAGCCATGTCTGTCTTCTTTCATGGGTCATACCAAAACTAGTTCTCTAGAAACAACTGGAAGTGACTGAGGAGGGCTGAGAAGCATCACACACATCACCTAACGAGAGGAAGATACCTAAAACCCAGGGACATACCCTGTGAAGTTTACTGTTCAAACAAAAATATTCATAGGATCATGGAATGATAGGATGGCTTTGATTTGAAGGGACCTTTAAAAGGTCATCTATTCCAACCCTCCTTGCCTTGGAGGGTTTATATTCAGAAAATCCTTAACCCTTACTATCTGTACGGTACGTTAAAATAAAAAGCTTGTTGGTGTGGGGTGGGCTGGGCTGAGGTTAAAGAGCACACACTCAGCCTTGGAGATGGCTTGTAAATTTTATTGACAGAATACATTGACGAAAATTGCTGCAAGACATGCTGGTCTGGGTCTTCTGAAACATACTTTGAAAGGCTGTGGCCATGAGGAAATCTCCATCTTCATATTTTACAAAGCACATCAATGTCAAATCATTTTGTACTAAATTGTTAGAATACAGTTCTGAAATTTGTTATGGTTATCGGGATGCATATTCTCAACCATGCTCATTTGTCTTGGGGAAACAGCCTCAAAAGAGCCAGCTGCTTGGTTAAGCACCTATTAGGTTTCCCTGATGTAGAGATCTTTTGAGAAAAAACAAACCAGGAGAGATGGTCCATCTCAGACTTCTGTCTTTCACGTGAGACTATCTAGGAGCCTGGCCAGGCCAGGAGAATGACAGTATCCTGAGCCAGACACAGGCACAGATAGGGCAGATCTGGGGAGGCCTGCGCTAGCCCTGAGCTCTCATAGACACCTTGGGCCAGGGGCCAAGCCAGAGCTGGGACTCATGGTTGCATTAGGTCTGGGTGGGCTTGGTCCAGAAGATCATTGTCTCTGTGTTACCACCTGACCCAGCACTGACTCCCACAGAACCTGGCCTGGGGAGAGGTGTCCCCAGTCCTCACCCTATGCAGGAATCATTCTGTCCTCTGCCCTGGTCCTGTGGTGCTGATAGTGTACGGGGTCTGTGTGAGGGAAAACCCGGCACCACAGGGTCCCAGAGTCTGCAGTTGTGGGAAAGCCTTGGCCTGTGTGTGGGGAGCAGCCATTCCGCACAGAGCACAAGGGCCACTTCAGCCTCAGGGCTCTGGGAATGCTGAAGGAGCTGCGTGCCTGTGAGAAGGCATCTCGACATGTGCCTTGTGGTTGGGCTGATGTGTGCCCTGTGCATTCAGGGACAGGTCACAGATCCTGCTGAGTGTAGAATCAAATCCCACTGTCACTGCTGTGTCTCCAGGAGCTGGGACAATCTCGTCTCATACAGCACCTTTCTGGGCCAGAGCTGGTCTGTGGCACTTGTGGGGCTGTAGAGTTCCTGGGCCTCAGGATAGTTGTGCTTGAGGAAGTGCTGTGGTTTATCCCCAGCTGGTAACTAAACACCACACAGCCACTTTTGCTCTCTCTCCCCACAGTGAGATGGGGGAAGAATCAGAAGACAAGGCAGCACAGAGCCGCGTTGCAAGTTTGGGCACCAGTCACCATCCTGGGGCTGCCTTCACCCACAGGGATGATGGGTTCACAGGGTCAGGGGACTCCCATGTCTGGCCTGCTGCAGCTGATACCAATACTGACTTGTGAAGACCACACCCCTACATATGTTGGTGTAGTCATTACCACTTAAAAGAATTAATCCTGTCAGCAACTGCTAACCTAAAGATATGTAAACCCTCTCAGTTTTATGTCAGTCTGTTCCTCTAACAAAGAGTGACTTACAAAACACCTAAACAGAAACTACAGAGACTAGTGACCTTGCAGCTTTAGACATTCTGGAGCTTGCACAATTAACTGAGTCTTCTTTTACAATATATCTTGAGATTGTCAGATGTAGTGTCCTTTAGCTGAATGTTACTCATTATATGCTAAAATTGTTATATAACAAACATGGAAATGTGTAACCAGTTGTCTCTCAAGGACTACCCTGAAAGTGTGGATACGCTGTTAAGATTTTGAATGTAATAGCTATTATATTTCGTTCTGTCATGCTGGATTTATTCCAGAGTCTGGACTTGCGCAACACTGTAATAAACAATATCTCATCACTGTGTGTAGAATCTTGCTCAACTGTGCCCCAGAAAAGAGCCCTGATATTGGGAAAATATTAGCAACATGTGGGCCATGCCAGATGCTCTGCTGAAGGGTGATACAGCTGCATGGGGAGGCTGTCCCTGCTGTCCATGCACAGATGTGCTGGTCATAGCCCCTGATAGGGGGATGGGTGGAAGGGGCATAGATGGTGGGCCATCCCCAAGGCTATTTACCCTTTCCCAATTCCAGCCACCCTTTGCCAATCTCTTTTTCTGAGCCATCTTGCCCAGCACAGCTGCACCCAAAGCAAGAGGAGTGCTCTTCCCCAAGAGTCTCTGGGACTGCTGACCTCCCTGGGGCCTCCCACATGCCCACAGATCCTCTCTGGGGGACAGCAGTTGTCAGCATTCCTGTTCATACAACATGCTCCAGGGTCAAGGTGATATTTCTCAGCAGAATCCCAACAAGGCAAGGACTGGTAGCCATTGGCTGTGCAGTAACCAGGGCTGTCTTCCTCACTTTCAAGGGGCAGTGCCAGGAAGAGGAGACACTGTAATGTGTCCCACCTTCCAATGCTTCTAGAAGTGATGAATTAGGTGTGCTCCCACCCAATCCATAGAATCATAGAATGTCCTGTGTCAGAAGGGACCCTTAAGGATCATCAAGTCCAACTCCGGTCCCTGCATATGACAACCCCACAGTTCTCACCATGTGTCTGAGGACGTTGTCCAGTCTCTTCTTGAACACTGTCAGGCTTGGGGCCGTGACACCTCCCTGGGGAGCCTGTTCCCGTGCTCCACCACCCTCTGGGTGAAGAGCCTTTTCCTACTGCCCAACCTAAACCTCCCCTGGCACATCTTCTTGCCTTTTCCTTGGGTTCTGTCATTGGTCACCAGAGAGAAGAGATCAGTGTCTGCCTCTCGTCTTCCCCTTGTGAGGAAGCTGTAGACCACGATGAGGTCTACCCTCAGTGTCGTCTTCTCCAGGCTGAACAGTCATAGTGACTTTAGCCACTCCTCATACAGCTTCCCCTCTAAACCCTTCAGCAACTTCACGGCCCTCCTCTGGACACTCTCCAGAAGCTTTGTATCCTTTTTACGCTGTTGCTCCCAGAACTGCACACAGTAGTTCCACAAAGCAGTGGCTTTCTCCCTCAGTGGGCAGTATGTAGATGGAAAGACAACCTAAGGGACACAGGCAGGCTTGCAGAATTCTTTAATGAGTCTAAAAAGGAAAATAAGGTCACTCCAGCTGGAGGCCCCAGTATGGCAAGGAGCAGGAGCAGTAAAGAATCTGTTCCCCTTTTCCTGTCCAGATGTCCCAGAAAAGGGGACAGGTTAGCATGTCAGTCCAAGCTGAATTCTGGGGTCCTCATAGCAGGATTTGAGGGGAGCACAAGACAAAGAAAAGGGAGAAAGAGGGGGAGTGGAAGACAGGAAAAGTACATATTTTTCATGTGTTTAGAAAGGCACCTTTCAGCCTGCCCTTGAAGGACAAGCCAGAGATGACCTAAAAACAAAGTCTGGAAACAATGGCATGAAGTTTGTCTGTCCAGCACCATGATCCGAGTTCCTAGGGGTCCTTATCCAAGGCTGTTGCCAGCATCTTTAGCACGGGGGGCATCTGCTGCAGCTGGAAATGCAGGAGAGGTCACAGCAGCCAGAGCTGATGGGCACCCCATCACAGCTGAGGATTCTGCCAACAGCAGCAGAGGTGGAGGAGCCCACAACGGTGTTCTGTGGGAAGGAGCTGAGGATGGGGCCGGGCAGGGTCACCACCACAGGGGAGGGCTGGATGACGATGGTGGAGTTCTGGCATTGCCTGACACAGGGCTCATTGCAGCTGTTGGCCAGTGGGGTTGGGCTGCAGGGCTGGCAGGACTGGCACTGGTTGTAGCAGGACATGTCTTGAGTCTGGAGCTTCACCTGGAGAGGGGGCAGATAGGAAGCAAAATGTGAGGATGAGTGAGGAGCAGCCTGGCACCACACCATGGCAAAACCAAAGAACATGAAGGGACAGGAGGTGGACGATGTGAAAAGATTTATGACAGCTTCTTGGCTTAGTTGTGCCAGGTCCAGAAAGAGTCACCACCTCCTATGCAGCTACTGGTAATCCCTGAGTCCAGAAGCCACCTCACTACAGTCCCAGCCTCTCTCCATCTCTAACGTTCTCCCCAGCTCCCTCTCATGACAAGCAGCCCCATGATCTGGCACAGAACAAAGCTGGTATCAGCTAAGAGGTCCATTGAGGTGAGACCTCCTTTTAGAGACAGCAGAGAAAGAGAAGAGGCTTCAGACTCACCTGACTCCCAAGGAGAACGAGGCAAGAGAAGTGGATGAGACAGTGAGGACCTGGGCTGGCTTTTATCATGCACCCTTACTGTCCCAGGCTGACAGAGGCATCCCTTGCAGAGGTGGTTAATCAGTGACAAGCTCATCTTGAATGCAAAACATCCCAGCTAACGCTGTGGGCTGCGTTTTGGCTTCTTCAGCTGCTGTCTTTTCATTTCCTGCTGTATGCCAGGCACATTCTCCAGTGAAGGCATCTTTTGTGTGACCGGATGAGAGGCTGAAGCATTTCCGGTGCAAAACACACTGTTGTGGGCAGAGGACTCAGCTCCCATGTTGGAAGAGTCCAGTAAGGGACACTTGAGATACACTCAACAGGCAGCACACATACAGACACACACATATCTAGACATCTAGTCATCTAGAGTTAATTGAGAAGCCTCAGGACACCCAGTGTGGGGCTTTCTACACTTTGCACAGTCACCACACAGGTGTTGGAATTGGGAGACTCATCTTCTGCAAGTCCTGTTTCCAAGGGTTCAGTGTGGTTGAGGGAAGACTGATCTGTGCCCAGCGTGAGCCCATTCACCCTCACAAAAGTCCTTTTCCTTCAGTCTGTCTGTCCCTGAGTACCGTGGACATGGATATGGGCTGTAACCATGGGATGGAGCTGCTTGTAGGCTCTGGTAGGGCAGGCTGTGTTTTCGTTTCTCATTGTATCATGAAGCAAGCCATGCCAACATCAGGTCTGCAGGGTTCACCATGACCTTACACCAGCTGGAGTGAAACCACAATTGGTAATTTCAGGATCTGTGTCTCCAGAAAGGACCTGGTGGAAAATGATAGTGAAAAGGCTGATGTAGTCAATGCCTGTTTCTCCTCAGGTTTTACTCGTACGACTTCTCTCCAGGCCTACCACATCCCTGAGACTTCCCATAGACTCTATGGGAATGAAGCAGCACACACAGTAGAAGAAGAAAGAACTAAGGAGTTCTTAATACCATTTGGACACACACAGGTTCAAGGGATCACTTGGGATGCACCCAAGGGTGTTCCATGTCCTGACTGGTCAGTCTTCACTCAGTCCTGGCAGGAAGATGGAGCAAATACTCCCAGAAACCTTTTCTAAACTCAGGAAAAAACAGAAGGGAGTTGGGAGCAGCTCATGTGGGTTTTCTGAGGGTGAATCATGACTTAGCAACCTCATTGCTTTCTGTGAGGAGGTGACTGGAACTGTGGGGAAGGGGAGGAGCACTGGCTGGGGTGTACCTTGCTTTTAGCGAGACCTTTGACATACCCTCATGGGTATACACACATACACAAAGAGGTGTGCATGCTCACAGGTGCGAACACAGATACTCACGCACACACAATCTCATAAACACAGACACAACCACACATGTGAGCTTGCACACACCCAAAGAGTAACTCAAAGGTGTGCACTTCTAAAGACACTTGTGCACACACGTTTCCAAAGAAGCCCATGTGAGGACACTGGCACAGCCACCTCCCCATACCACGACCCAGCCATATCTATGGGTCAGGAATAGCATTAAATCCAGCGAACATCTATATTGCTGCAGCCACAAAGGATTCCCATATTGCAATTCCAAAAACTCCTCCAGCCTTCAATGCTCCCAGCTGTCCTTAGTGATCTCCTTAAGGTAGCTGTGGGACCAGCCCCAACTCTGTAGAGGGAGTGCTGCCTCAGTGATGGATTCACACAGCAGCAGAGCACAGTGTGCCTGGGATGAGTCACACTCCCCACAGGCTGCAAACACTGAGGCTGGGACACCAGAAATAGTACTGACTGATCCCTGTAAGAAAGTCACTCAGCCTTTCCAAAGCATTGCCTGAAATGCCATTTATTAGTGTTCAGGCTAAAGAGAAAGAGATAATAAAATGGGTAATCTTACATCCCTTCAGCTGCTGGGAACATGGAGCTGTTCAGCATCAGCTGCTCTCACAGCACAAGACTATCACAGAGAGTTGAGGTTGGGAGGGACCCCTGGACACCAGCTGCACCAACCCCCATGCTCAAGCAGGGCCACCAAGAGCCAGTTGCTCGGGACCGTGTCTAGGTGTTTTTTGAATAACTCTAAGGAGGGAGACTCGTCAAATTCCCTGGGATACCTATGGCTGTGCTCAGTCACACCCACAGTGCTGTACAATGTGTTTCTTCTTGACAGGACACCAGACACTGTGAGGGTTCCCTCCATGGAAGATTTACTCCATTTTGGTCAGTTGTGCTTTAGAGCATTTTCTTCAAAGAAACTGTTGTATTCATCATTTCTAAACCCCTACAATCTTGACAGTTGTCTGTGGAATGTGAACAAATACCAGTAGCTTTCACACCCTTGTTTTTCAGCATATAAATCAAGGAATTCATCAGGGCAGGAAGTGCAGGAGAGGTCACAGCACCCAGAGTTGATGGGCACTCTGTCACAGCTGAGGATTCTGCCAACAGCAGCAGAGGTGGAGAAGCCCACAGTGGTGTTCCGTGGGAAGGAGCTGAGGATGGGGCCGAGCAGGGTCATCATGACAGGCAGGGGTCAATGACAACAGCGGAGTTCTGGCACTGCCTGACACAGGGTTCATTGCAGCTGTTGGCCAGTGGGGTTGGGCTGCAGGTCTGGCAGGGCAGGCACTGGTTGTAGCAAGATATGTGTTGGGGCCAGAAATGCACCTGGGAGAGAATCAGGGAAGAAGGGGTGAGCAGAGGAGCAACCTGGTTTCCCTGTCACAAAGAACCAAGACCAGTCCTGAGCGGGGAGCCCAACGCTGTGCCCAGAGCCTCATCTTCTTCCTTGTACTACAAGGAGCAGCCAGGCACAGGGAGGGTCTCTCCACATGAAAAAAGCAACTGCCTCTCAACCACATCCCATCCTCTCTAAGCAGACCTTCTCCTCACTTCCCTCTGCCATGGCAAGGAGCTCCAGGAGCAGGTAGAGGACAGAGCCAATATGAGCTCAGCAGTCCATTGAGAAGAGATGACGCTTTGGAAGAGGAGGAGAAGGGGCTTCAGTCTCAACTGGTGCCCAAGGAGAAGGAGGCAAGAGAAGTGGATGAGGAAGCAGGGACTTGGCCTTGATTTACAACACTGCTGCCTTTTCATTTCCAGACACGTGCCATGTCTGCTCCTCAATAAAAGCTGCTTCTGATCCCTGAGATGAAAGGCCCCAGGATTTCTAGGGCAGGAATGAACAGTGCAGGCAGAAGATTCAGTTGAAGTGCTGGATGGGTCCAGAGCAGGCAAATTAAGTCAGCCTGGGTCATTCTGTTAGGGCTGTTTGCAGTGTTGCTCTGAGGAAGAAGTTCCAGGTGTTCCTAGATGGAAGCCCAAGGGTTAGCATGTATGAGCATGTGCCACATCCTCTGAGGCTGAGGGATCCAGCTGGCTTTGTACTGGCCCACACTGAGTGGATCTACTTCCAATACTGTATCAGTGGTTTCTGGGATGTGTCAGAGCCCCCTTTCCTCTCTAAGCCCAGGACAAATGTCCTTGTGAGCCCATTGATCAGGTGCTGTGTCAGGCAGAGGCTGAATCCTCACCTTGAACAGGTACTGAATGGAAGGAACATGGAGCCTGATGTTGCTGTGCTCTGAGTGAAAGAACTTGCCCAGGAAAGCCAAAGCAATGAGGTCGGCAACTGCTGCAAGTTTAGAAATGACACCCAGCTGCAGGGAACAGGCATTACAGGGATCTCTGTTAGTCAAATTGTTCCCAACATGTCCAGGAACTGCCTGTTGAAAGGGAAAAGAGAAGATGGACTACACTGTGGAGGGGAGGGAAGGGGAGGGGAGGGGAGAGGAAGGGAGGGGAGGAGAGGCGAGGCGAGGCGAGGGGAGGCGAGGGGAGGAGAGGCGAGGCGAGGCGAGGAGAGGCGAGGGGAGGCGAGGGGAGGCGAGGCGAGGAGAGGCGAGGAGAGGCGAGGCGAGGAGAGGCGGGGAGAGGCGAGGAGAGGCGAGGAGAGGCGGGGAGAGGCGAGGAGAGGAGAGGCGAGGAGGGGAGAGGCGAGGAGAGGCGAGGAGAGGCGAGGAG
This sequence comes from Caloenas nicobarica, assembly GCF_036013445.1. Lineage (NCBI taxonomy): Eukaryota > Metazoa > Chordata > Aves > Columbiformes > Columbidae > Caloenas > Caloenas nicobarica. The sequence goes on along the minus strand of NC_088268.1, from coordinate 542,078 downwards.
AGGCGAGGAGAGGAGAGGAGAGGAGGAAAGCCGGGACTGGCGGGGTTCAGCGAGGTGCAGGCGGCGGAGCGGCGGGATGCGGCGGTGCGGGGGCGCAGGGCTGGCGGGACTGGCCGCCGTGCTCCTGGGTGCGCGGGTCTCGGGGACTGGATGGGGGACGGGGCTGAGCCTGGGATGTTCCCAGGTGACCTCAGCGCCAACTCCTCCCTCTCCTTCAACGTGTCCTTTCCCTTTTCCTGCTTCTCTGACATCTTTTATGATCCTTTCCCAACCCTCCACGTCCCCTTCTCCTATTCTCCCTGTATCTCCACCACCTCTGACTGTACAAGCCCGCTTTCATGCACACCTCCTTTTCCATGCACCATCTCCTTCCTTGTGTATTTAGCAGTTCTTATTGCCCTGAATGTAGCCTTCTGTCCTTCACTGTAAGAACCCTTCTTCCTGTCTACTGGTTTTTTCTTTGTCCATTCACCCATTCGTCTTTGGAGGCATCTCTCCAAGCATCTACCATCCTCAACCCTTCTGCCTATTCTGAGACAACTTTCTCATCTATTCCTCTGTTTCCTCTGTACCTGTCAGCATAAGTTTGCTTTCCTGCAGGGTGCCGATATTCCATACATCCTCTCATCCCCTGTACATTTAACATTTATTCTTCTTCTGCATTCATCTCTCCATCCTTCACTGTAACACACCCAGCTCTCCTGTCCCCACTCCCTCTCACCCTTCATGTATCCATGCGCATGATTTTCATTCTGTCTCTACATGGATCTATTTCAAATTCTGTCTCAGACTTTTTCCTCACTCTGCAAACCCATACCATGTTCATGAGCACATGTCACCATTCATTCTGGATTTTTACTGCCTCACTCCAATATTCCTAGCAATTTATCTGGGAAACGATTCATCAAAGTTGAGTGACAGAATCACAGAATCACAGAAAGTTAGGGATTGGAAGGGACCTCAAAAGGTCATCCAGTCCAATCCCCCTGTCAGAGCAGGAACACCTAGATGAGGCTACACAGGAAGGTGTCCAGGCAGGCTTTGAATGTCTCAGGAGAAGGAGACTCCTCAGCCTCCCTGGGCAGCCTGTCCCAGTGTTCTGTCACCCTGACTGAGAAAAAGTTTCTTCTCATATTTAAGTTGAACCTCTTGTCTTCCAGTTTGTACCCATTACCCCTTGTCTTACCATTGGTTGTAACCGAGAAAAGCCTGGCTCCATCCTCGTGACACTCACCCTTTATATATTTATAAACATTAATGAGGACTTTTGATGATGTTTGGTCTTTCCTTTTCCTTTCTCAGCAGTGACTGTGGGCAGAGCCCAGGTGCAGCAGGAGCCATGGGCAGAGACCACCGAGGGCGTCGACATCAGCATCAACTGCTCACATCCCAACATAAAGACCAGTGATTACATCTTCTGGTACCATCTTCTCCCTGGTCAAGGTCCCGAACTCCTCGTGAGCGGCCACAAAGGAATCAAAACGCTGTCGGACCCGCAGGGGCGGCTGTCGGTGGCGGCAGACCGCCGGTCCAGCGGCCTGTGGCTCGCCCGGCCCCGGCGCGGGGACGCGGCGGTGTATTACTGCGCCGTGGGAGACACGGGGAGAGGAGCCGGGACTGCGGCCGGACACGAACCGCCGCGGGCGGGGCCGGGCGGTTGTGGCGGGGGCGGGGAGACAGTCCTGGTGAAGCCGCCAGGGCGCGCTGCCGCTCCGCCCGACGGGGCTGCCTCGCCCCGCCCGACCCCGAGGCGGTTTCCCCACCCGACCGGCACCTGCTTCAGTACCAACACCGACACCAGCATGGACATCGGCACCAGCTTCACTCCCACTGGGACGCGACAGCGGGAAGGAATCGCCACCGGAGCGGTGCGGGTGTCCAGTGGTGCCCGGCAAGGAGCGATTGCAGCCGCCTGCGCCGCCGGTTCCCGGCAAGGAGCAGAGACTTTCTGCTCTGCACAGAGAGGCGGGCAGCAAAGATCCTCCTGCCCACGGGCAGCCGCACAGCCCTCGCTGTTGTGGCACCAACTACCCGTTGCTGCTGCTCAGCGGGCAGGGCCTGAGAATGGCTTCCAGAACCCAACCAATTCAATGCCCACAAACAAGCTATTGCTTTGACACCACATCCAGAACTGCTTCCTTGCTGGTAACTTTGTAAATAGGCTCAGATACACAATTGCAAACAGAATCCTCCAGACTTCACAGTCCGCTTTGCAGACGCACCTTTTGGTGTTAGAAAATCTACCTGTAGACTCTGCAGTTCTACCTCGGCACCAACGTGAGAAGGAGATACTGGTTGTCAAAGACACTTGCAAGTGTATCCCACAGTGTTCGGTGTTCGGGACATAGAGTTTGTTGCACCGGATTCCTCTCAACATCAGACTGAGAGCCTTTGGTGTTGAAATGAAGCCCAGGAGATAGGAGAGAACCTTGAGCTGGGCACTTGTTGAAAGACACATCTGATGCTCAAGTTCAGACCTCAGGAGTGAGCCACAAAGCGACCTGCTAAGTTGTCCTACAGGGCTGAGGGGCTGAGGTGAGAAAGAGCTGGGAAGAGGCCTCTGGGCATAGGGTTCTGGGCCCAGCCAGTCCCCACGAAGGCCCGTGTGGCTGTAGGAGCTGACACAGCTCTGAAAGTCCATGTCCACAGGCTTCAGAGGCAGAGAGGGAAGGTTCAGCCCTGTCCCCTGACGCAGCTGGGGACTGTTATGGCAGCTGTAGTTGTATTAGAAGGGAACTCCTGGCAGGTTTCCAATCGTTGGAGAGCAAAGCCCAATGTCCTTCTGCCATGGCCTTGACTGAACAACAGGACCCTGAAGGCCTTGTGGGACCAGGCTTGTGAGTGGGAGCTGCTATGCTAATAACCTGTTTTCTGCAGTCCCTGCCTACTGTGTGAGCAAAGGTCTCGGGGTGAGAAGTGGCAGAGGAGCCCTGCTCCAGGCATCAGATGCCAGAAGACATTAAAATCAAGCAGCCCTTTTGCTTGCCTGGGTATTGGGGTTCAGGGGCTCAGAGTGGGACAAGCAGCTGGAGGTTGTGGGTGATGTGGGGAGGTCAAGGGTCACAGGACTGCCTGTACAATGGACAGTGTGTTGCCCTGTACTCCCCCTGCCAGGATGTGGGATTGTGTCTGTCCCTGTGTGACTGGTTTCTGCAGCAGATGCTCTTTGTGAAGAAGTTTCTCTTCAGATTCCTCCTCTGTGACCAGAGGAGAAGGGAGAGAGTATGTGAGACCTGGGCCCAGGCACTTCAGTGTGTGCCTGGTCCTCCCTCCATCCAGATAGTCCCAGGGACAGGGTGGGCATGGGTGTGTGCAGGGGTGCCTTCTGCATCTCCTGCAGAGCTGGGTGCAGGCCTGTGCAGCTGCCTAGGTGGTTGATATCAGGAGAAGTTCACCAGAGATGCCTGTCCCTCTGATAGATGGTACCTCATCCATGAGTCTGATATCTCTCTGGGGAGTCTTCTTGTGGTGGAAGCTGGGGGACAGACACAAAGAAGCTGCCTGGAGCAGCAGGGAGAGAATTTAGACCCACCCTCTGGGCTGTGTTTGGAGGCCTCTTTGATCTGGCAGAGGCAGAAGAGCTGAAGTTGCAAGTATCTGGTCCTTCATGCTGGCAGGTCCCTGGGCACCCCATGAAGGAAGATCATGATGTGGTCCTGATTTTCCTGGCAGTCCTGGTGGAACTGGCTGACTTTGGTGAGATCTGACTCTCAGGCTGGGTAGAATGAAGCAAGAGTTTGTGTTGCTGATGGTGGCAGTGGGGAGATGCGAGTCCCAACTCCCTGGGGTATCTGAGAGTGCTTCTGTGGGGAGAGCAGAAGCTGTAGAGGAGTGTAAAAAATAATCTGGGAGGTGCCAGGAGTAATGGACATAAGAGGAGCAAGAAGACGTCACCTTAAATTTTCAGGTACTGAGAATTTTTGAATGTGCTGCTAATAGCTATGAAGCCTGAAAGAGGGAAAGATGCAAGGCAACAGAGAGATGCGGCATATGGAATCTTCTCTCCTAGATGTATTGAATACAATCCTGTGAGTCTCTCTAGGGATGGTCATAAAACTTGGAGGACAAACAGAGAAGGTTAACCAGAAATGAGAAGGGCTGAAATGCCATAAAAGGACAGTACAAGGGCACAGCATGTGGTGTGTCTTATGGAGGAACTGTATACAAGAAGATGTATAAGGTCAGAGATGAGAGAGGAACAGCTCGTCTTCTGCTTTTGAAGGAGAAGCAACAGTTAACATAGGTCAGAGGCAGATATGGAGAGAAGTGGGCTGGAGGATCAGTCACTACGGCAGAAAAGCAGGATGATCTGGGGTGTGAGGTGTGGCCTGTAGAATGAAATGTACAGGGACAAAGAGCTCATCATTTCAGAGTTTAGGAAAAGTGAGACGCAAATTTGGGACAGGAAAGCAATAGACTGATGGGTACAGAGGCAAGCAAAGCTGAGAACCCTTTCTGCCTTTACAGGTCACGCCCAAAAGGACTCTGTGCTCCATTTCCCAGCACAAATGACCATCCAGGTGGGACACAGCACAGCTCTGCACTGCAAAGTCTACACCAGCTATTCCGATCTGTACACTTTCTGGTACCAGCAGCACCATCCCAGTCTGCTCAGATGCTGCTGTGGGCAAATGGAAACCTCGGGTGGATTCAGGGAGGTTCTCCTCTGCAATGGCTGCAGAAGACTCCCAGGATGCCGATCTCCAGGACAGCGCTGCCTATTTCTGTGCACTGAGCCCACACTGGTGCCCACAGCTTGCAGCACTGCACAGAAACGTGGTGGATGCTCTGATAGTGATTCCCTCCCTGCCACTGCTTGCTTGTAGCTCTGAGCTCAGCCTGTCCAGCACTGGCACCTGGGGGCTGTGGTGAGGGTGGGTCTCTTCCACCCCAGCTTGTGCTGCTCTGAAGCACGTGCCAGCATGACTTGACAGCTGTGTCTAGATCCAGGGTCTTTGATGATTAAAAGAGTGCAAGAAACCTGACTTGGGGCAGACCCATTGGAGGCTGCACCATAAACAAGCCAAACTAAGCTTGTAAATGCCCGTTGCTTAAAACAGCAGGTACACTGGCGTGAGTACTCTGGGTAAATAACCTATCAGCTTGTCTTCTTTTTCCCTTTCCTTGTACCTCCACTGATGGCCGTGGCAGGAGAATGCAGCTGTGGTAGGAGGCACAACTTCTCTTATGGTTTTGCCATGTGCCCATAGTAGCCCAAGAAGGGAAGATGCCTTTAATCAAGGCATCAGCAAGTGACAAAGACCGATCAGCCAGATGCTGGACATGATTCTCTCTGCCAGAGAGTGGTCCCATTCTTTTTCATGTCTCTTCTCCTTGTCAGGAAAATCACCAGTCCTTGACTGGAGGGAACCCCTATGTCCCTGAGTCCATGCTGGTTTCTCTGTCCCACAGCTGGTAACCACATCTCATTGATCTTGTTTTGTCTCATATGGAATGGTTCTGGGGACCTCTGCTCAGGCAATGCCACCCCAGCACTGCATGTGGTAGCTCAGCTAGAGGATGATGACTTTCCAGCTGGATATCACCCTATGAATTGGAGTCTGTTGCTCATGAAGCATGATCCCCTTCACCTGAGAAACACTAGGGCATTTGGTTGTAGTCCTACTGCTGTTCCAGGGTGTCCCACCTCTCCCAAGTGACATGGGTCTGCTCTGCCAGCCCTGTTGGAGGCTTCGCATGCCCCTATTTATCTCAGAGGGCTCTAGACAATGTTGATCAGGAGTTGATGGCAGCCCTCAGTGTCCTGCACTCCTCTGTGTCTCAGGTCCCTTGCACATTTCAGGTCCTGCATTTGGTTGCTCTCCAGGAGTACAGAGGGCTTCCATGCTCCATAGACACAATTTTCTCCCCAGCCTGTCCTTGGGCACTGCTGCCTGGGCCTGGCTCAGGACTAAGATCCAAGTGCCCAGCACTGGTGGACACAGGAGAATCACCTCCAGAAGCACCACTGCTTCCAGAAGAGAGGAGAAGACATTCAGTCCAGACTCAACCAACTCACTTGGAGAACTCTACACTCAGGTGATATCAGTCCCACACTGTTGATAAAGGTGTATCTGCCATGTTGATGCCTCCTCCTTATGAAGTGGTCACATGGACTACCTTCATCATCAGTGTGCAGAAAGAAGAGGTTTGAGGATGTGATTCATCTCTTCTGAAATGAAAATCAGATGGGGAAAAGCAAGTTCCCTTTGGAAGTGCTAATGACCTCCCAGTGAGAGTAAAGAGAGACTTGCTACCAGCCAGACTTCGGCAGCTCTGCAGTTTGGGGACTTTGCCAATCACATTAAAGTGTTTCCACAACAAAACCTAAAATAGGTGGAATGATGGACTATTGAAACTGAGGTGGTGTTTCAGGTGTGGAAATGCCCTTACACTTCCAGCATGAAGCATAGTGATTTGCATATTTTAAATCAAAAATTTTAAAAGTACATTCAGAAATTGAATACAGGAATCTATATGACAGAGGAAATGTTTGATGACATCTGGCCCACACAATGTCAGCCTGGATGTCAGAAAGGCCAGCAGAGAGATGGCCAGAAAACCTCCCAGCCAGGAGCTGAGCACTAGCCAAGCAGAGAGGACACTGTTCATGAGGGAGCTGTATCTCAGAGGGTAACCTATGGCTATGTCACAGACCATGCAAAGAGGAGAAAACACTCATTGGAGCCTAGAGAGGGAAGAAAGAAGAAGTCTTTGGCTGATCAGAAGGGCTTCTGTGTGAGTCGGCACAGGCAGGATGCAGGAACAACCAACAAAACCATGTATGAAACACAGAGAGATATTTTATTTTCATTACCTCACCAACCAGTGGATCCCCAAAGCAGCAGCCAGGCAGAAGCACACAAACAGGAATACAGGCATCTCGGAGCTCGATCCATGCCGGAGAATCAATGGACCTGCTGGTTTTGCCTGTTTATCTGGGATTCACACAGGTGTGGTTTAGCACTGTGCTTTGATCTTTCACACAGCAGGGCAGAAATCTCAAGCATGTTCAATACGGTGTCTCTAAGTCTATTACAGGACAATGTTATCTAAACACAGGGCTTCTACTTGTCCAGCACACAAGGTTAAACAACCATTAGTGTGATATATGTGTTTTTCTGCACCCCAGATGCAAGTCATTTGTGCATGCTTACAACCCTTCTCACCAATCTTCTTTTATTTTCCCACAGTTTCCAACTGAGATGGTGCTGGCACAGGGCAGCAGGTTAACAGGACAGTCATTACTCAAGGACTCATGATCTTGTATATTTGCTTTCTTCCAAGCCTCAGCAGAGGAAGCTTTTGCAAATACCTGCATTACCTCCACTGACACCTGCTTCTCAGCACAGCTACTAGGGGTAAGACCCATCTCTCTGTAATTTTGCCATCTTGGAGTCAGGGGAAGGATTTCTGCTGACCAAGCTGAAAGAGAGAGAGGCATGACTCATCTTGCCTCATGTGCCAGGTTGTCTCTGAGGACTAAGGCAGGAGTCTAGCAAGCAGCTTGGATGGATAAGTTGCACATCTCAGCTTGGGAACAAATATCCCTGTCTCAGTGGTTGAAGGCAAAATCCCCCCAAGATTGCTCTGTTGAGAAGCCAGGTGAACAAAGGGGTTTCATCTATGCCCTTCCTGCAGACAAGGAAGGATTTTTGATCAGTTTTCTAGGAGAGAAGAGATCTCATAATCAGTTACATCTCTAAGGTGGATGGAGCTGAAACATAATCTAAAGGATCCCTTCCTCTCCTTTCTTCCTCCATACAAATTTACATACCAGAAATCGCATGTGGCTAAAGAGCAGAAAAATCCCCTGTAATGTATCTCCCCTTAAACATGCAAGGCATGGGAGGTGTATGCTATGTGTCTTGGGTTCATTCACCAGTTAAGTCAATGGAAATGACCCAAATGACATCTCTTCATGTGCCATCCTCCAGATAAAGCCATGGTCCCCTTGAGTGAGGGAGAACATTGGAAAGAGGTTGATTTATGGAAGGAGCTGTGGATGCAGTGATGTCAGGAGAAGCATGGATGAACAGCTCTCACCCTGCTGACTCACTTCAAGCTGTACACAACTGCCTGACATTGTTTCCTCTCCATTCACCTGGTAGGTATTGACAGCCTGTGCTCCTGAATTTTTTCCCCCTCACAGCCACCACTGTGCTTCCTTAAAGTGGGACCTTGTGTGCACACAGAGTGGGTAAAGTCTCTGCAGTTTAGCTCCATATAGGGAAAACATACATCAGAGTCACCAAGGTCGTTAGCACTAGCATAAGAACATCCCCACACCCACCTCATTAACACACTGAAGCTCCAACTGGCCACATCTCCTGGAGGTTTTTGTTTTCCCTCTGTGTGCCCCAGGGAGTTTGATCTCTGAGGGATCTCATGGGCTTGTCAGAGATGGGTAATGTTCTTTCTTCACACAGGCCAATTAAAGAACAGCAACACAATTCTCTGAAGTGTGGCCACTTGCTGACACACAGGTGATGTCTGAAATAGTCATGTCCCAAGAGACTGGTAATGTCAAGTAATTGGTTCTGTTTATTAACATGATCTTGAAACCTCCAGGGTGGAACATAACTGAAGGCAAATATGGACACAGAGAGAATGAGGTGAGGGAGGCACCTACCTCATTTCCAAGCTTCTAGCTGTAGTTAAGGTCAAAGTCTTGAGTCTTCCTTGAAGTGAAGATCTAAGTAAAGATCTAAGTGCAAAGTCAGACAACACATGAGTAGGGGCACATTGATCTCCTCTGTCTCCAGAGTAGGTGTCTCCAGGCAAGTCACTCATCTTTGCTCCGTTGATCATCAGTGGAAAGAAACAGGCACTGTCAAGACTAAGTTCATCCTGTCTCATACAGATCAGGCAATCCATGCCTTACAAGCACCTATTTCTCTTCTGTTGACACTCAAGATAGACTAGACAGCTGGCTTAGACAACACACACACAAGTCTTGATGTCTTGTCATCTAGAATTAGTTGAGAAGACTGACACCTGAAGAAAGGCTGTTTACACTGTCCAGGGCCACCACACAGGTATTGTACTTGACAGAGCCATCTTCTGCAAGTCCTGCGTCAATGTAGTTGAGAGGAGACTGATCTGCACTTACTGTGAGGTGGAGGTGCTGCTAATGAGAGTAACGTTCCCAGCTTGAGCCCATTCACCCACACAAAAGCTTTCTCCTTGCTGTCCATCAGTCCTTGAGTACCTTGGACACGGATATAGACTTTAGCCATGAGATGGAGTTGCTTGGAAGGCTAAATAGACAGAAATGTCCTGAGAAATGATAATGAAAAGACTGAAAGACTCAATGCATATTTCTCCTCAGTTTTTACTCATATGGCTTCTCCTCAGGCCTAGAACATCCCTGAAAGTTCCTGCAGATCCTATGGAAAGGAAGCAGCACCCACAGTAGAAGAAGAAAGAACTCAAGAGCTCTTACTGCTATTTGGACATACACATGTTCATGGGATCACTTGGGATGCACCAAAGTGTGTTCAAGGAGCTGACTGGACAGTCTCTACTCAGTCCTGGAAAGAAGATGGAGCAAATACCCTCAGAAGCCTTTTCTAAACTCATGAAAGGCCGGAAGGAAGTTGGGAGCAGCTCACATGGGTTTTCTGAGAGCAAATCATGCCTCACCATCCTCATTGCTTTCTGTGAGGAGGTGACTGGCACTGTGGGGAAGGAATGGGGCACTGGCTGGGGTGTACCTTGACTTTAGCCAAACATTTGACATACTCTGATGGATGCACACACATGCACATAGAGGTGTGCACACTCACAGGCATGCACATACACAAAGATGTGTGCTGTTGGGGAATTGTTATAGTACACTTTGAGGCAAATTAAACACATGCTTTTGCTTAGCTGTGAAAAAAGACACACCAAATTATCAATGTATTAGACACTATCCTACCATCATAAGCAGTTCTATAAGCTGTCTGCAAAGATATGTCACAAGCCAGTTCCTTATGTACACTGGCACCAGCACCAACCCTGTGAGCACTGGTATGAGGCACCTCAGCCTGGCATTGGGTCTATCCCCCAGCACCTGCTCTGCTGCCCAGAGGTGACCACTGAACATTCACATTCCAGGATTGCTGCAAGACAGTGTTGCAGCTCTTCCTGATCTCCTCTCCAAGGGAAACTGCACTCCTTCTCTTTCTGACATTCCTTGGTCACAAATTACTACTGCTGAGCAGTTCCAATTGGAATTTCCCCTTCTGTGCGCACACAAATTGACACACAGGAGCACAACCACAAATGTGAGCTTAGACGCACCTTAAGAGCAACTCAGATGTGTGCACTTATACAGAGTTGTGTGCACATATGTTTCCAAAGGAGCCCATGTCCATAGCAACATGCACAGCCATCACCCACACCAACATGTCCGCATGGATATTCAAATACACATGCTTACACATTTATATGTTCCTGCACAAATGCTCCTGTATGCAGATGCACACACACACAAAAGCACACATCTTCACACACCTGTGTCCACACAATTACCGATACGCAGACCAGTCACACACAGTCATATTCTCCAGCATGAAGGCATGTGTGTGTGCTAAAACATATACACGCTCAGGGACACAGTTTCCCAAACACATACACACAGAGAACACTTGTGCACATCCACACTTGCCTGTATATTACCACAGGCACACACGTGTACATGTGAATGCACACGTGAGCACAGCCAGAGGAACACATACCTGAGCACCATCATGCACACACACCACAGAGAACCAGGTCTCCCAACACCAGCTCTCAGCCCCTTTAGATGAATCTAGACAAGTACTTCAGAGCCTACAGTTAAGGCAACGAATCAGTCACTGGCCAGCCCCATCAGCTTTAGTGAGCTCCAGGGTTTGGCAGTGGTTCTGTCAGTTGCCTTCTCGCTATAAGACAGAGACAAACCAGAGCAGAGTCAACGCCGTCACAGCCTCTCCAGACAATGAGCCTCGCCATATCCCAAGTAGGTGTGTAGTGGATAATATAAAACTGAGAAAATATCCCCAATGCTGCAGCCTCACAAAGAATTCCCATATGACAAGGAAAATAAAACCCTGCAGTGTCAGAAGTTCCTGCCTGACCTTGTTATCTCCTCAAGGGTCTGGGACCAGCCCCTGCCCTTGCACAGGGAGCGGTGCCACAGTGACAGTCTCAGGTGGCAGCAGAAGGGTGTGTGTCTGGGACAAGCCAGACTCCCCCTGAGGCTACAGGCACTGAGGCTGGGACATCAGAAGGGAGGTAGTAGTGAACCTCTCTCGAGACTCACTTCAAGGTAAATACCGTAAATACCGTCTCTTCAAAAGGCAGAGAAATGCAGGAGCAACATTAATTAACTGAGAAGCGGAAGAAATGGTTTGGCTGCCCTGTGAATGTATACACATTCTTTTCCTTTTTTTCCCAAGTTGTAATTGACGTGCTGCCCTTTTTTCTTCTTGTGTTTTGCATGTGGGTGCATGCGGTGCAATTGCCTGCAGCATGAGGGAGCTGCCTGCAGCCTCTTCTGTTAACGTGGAGCTGGCTGAGTTTATCTTTCAGCAAGGCTCCTGTATGCAAAGCGGTTTCTGCACATAATAATACAAGAGTAATAAGGGTGTATTTGGTTAACCTGGAAAGGTTTTAGTAGTAAAGGGGCCGCAGGGATGGCTTCCGTGAAAAGATGCCAGAAGCTGCCCCCAATGTCAGACAGAGTCAGTGAGAGTTGGCTCCAAGATGGACCTACTGCTGACCAAAGCTGAGCCTATCGGTGACACTGGTAGCACCTCTGTGATAATATATTTAAGAAAGGGTGAAAAACAGTGTGCAGAAGCTGCAAAAAAATGAGTGAGAAAAAGTGAGAGAAAAAACAATGCAGACACCCAGGTCAGTGAAGAAGGAGGGGGAGGAGGTGCTACAGGCACCAGCGCAGAGATTCCCCTGCAGCCATTGAGAAGATAATGGTGACACAGCTTGTCTCCTGGTGGGGGCGGTCCATGATGGAGCAGATATCCACACTGCAGCTTCTGGAGGACCACATGCCACAGTAAGTGGAGGTGCCCTGAAGGAAGTTGCAGCTCATGGAGAACCCATCCTGGAGCAGGCTCCTGACAGAAACTGTGATCCCTGGAGAGTGATCCACACAAGAGCAGGTTTTCTAGCAGGACCTGTGGCTGCATGAGGGACCATGCTGGAACATTCCATCCCTGAAGGACTGTAGCCCATGAGAAGGACCTGCGTTGGAGAAGTTTGTGAAGGACTGTCTCCTGTGGGTGGGACCCCACCGTGGAGCAGAGGAGCAGCAGAGCTGAACCATTAGGAACTGACTGCAACCCTCATTCCCCAACCGACTCCTCTATTCGATAGGAGGAAGTAGAAGATTAATTAGTGAAGTTGAATCTGGAAAGAAGGGAAGGGTGGAAGGAAGTGTTTTTAGTTTTGTTTTATTTTTCACTATCCTGCTCTCTTGCAGTTAAATGCAATTTCTACCCTCATGACCTTCAGCAACGTGGGAGACTTTTCCCTGCTACTCCTACCCATGCCCACTGACCATGGCCCATACATTGGGTGATGGGTGGAGAGAGAAAGGTGAAACAGCAGCTATGGGCCATCCTGAGGGCTGTTTTCAGCTATATTACCATTGCCATTCTGAGGAGCAAATCATCTTCTAGAGACCCAGATCCACCCCCTGCCACCCCAGTGCAGCTCTGGGCTGTGCTTTAGTTTCCAGCACTGCTGTCTGTTAGAGATCTGTCCAGGGGAGAGGCCCTGAAATGCAGGCCATGTCTCCTGAGCCATAATTTTCCTGCCACTCCAAAGATCTCAGTGCAATGGTGCTGCTTTCAGGCCACAATAAGGATGGTTTCACTTCAGTTTGAATCCTTACTTTAATTAATTGTAACAAGACTGGGTGTGTCTCAGCATGGCTGGAAGTCTGCCCTCCCTGCATCTCCAGGCCAGGAAACAGCGGCTCTTCCCTGCGCTAGAGAGTTCAAAACGATGGGGTTTGCTTTGTGGGCAAGGAGGAAGGCGGAGGAATCCTGTCCACCTTGTGCTGGCTATCCCTGAGTGGATATGCTTCCAATGCACTCTCGTGTCCAAGACAATGTCAAATGTATTTGTGCAGCCCATGGATCAGGTCCTGTTTCAGGCAGGGGCTGAGACCTTGCCTCAAACAGGTATTGAATGAAGGGAACGTGGAGTCTGATGTTGCTGTGTTGTGAGTGGAAGGACAAACCCTGTGGTTTGCCCAGGAAAGCCAAAGTACTGCTGACTGATTTGGATTTCAGCCCACAAACACCTTTATGTCCCACATTGAAATTTCAGTCTGAATGGCCAGCAACCTGGTAGGGAAGGGACATTCAATTTGAGACTGCATCTCCAAAAGCCAGCTGCTGTCCCTCTTTCAGTGCTTAGTGGGTACATTTTCTGAGCCTCCTCTTCTGAACATCTGTCAGCTGGAGCTCAGATTGAACTGCAGGCAGTGCAGCTGAGGGCTTTCCCCCTTCCCTTGAGTGACCTCAGTGAGATCAATGCCAGGGAGCTCTGCTGGAAGAGCTCACCCAGGACTGACTCCCCTCTCCATGAAGCTGCTTTGAGCTGAGGCTCTAGTGCATGTAGTGCCAACCTCATTGGCAGTCTCTCTCATACTTACTTTATTACCAAATATGAGATGAATGGGTTCAGTGAAAGGATGGGTCATAAATTGTCTGGACTTCTAGGCTCAGTTGTGAACACGGTGCAAACCCAGCTGGCTGACACGCATTAGTGGCATGTAGTAGTAGGGATCAGTAGCAGCATCAATACCGTTTGATGTTTTCATTAGTGCCATGAGTCATGGGAAGTGGGGAACTCCCCGAAGGTCTGTGGATAACATCCAATGAGGGGAATGGGCCGTAACTCAGGGTCACAGCTGCTGGTTGAAGGACCTGGACAGGCTGAAGAAATGAGCTGACTGGAACCTCCTGAATGCCAAACAGAGCAGGTCCAAGATTTTGCATAGGAGGGAGAGACCAGCCCATGCAGTCATGCAGGCTGGGGCTGGCTGCTGGGGAAACAGATAACAGAAAATGATTTGAGGTTGTAGGAGACACTTCGCTGAACATGAGAGAGCAGTGTGCCCTTGCAGCAAACAGGACTAACTGCATCCTGAGCTGTGTTATTCAAGTTGTTGGCAGTAGGTGCGGAAAAATGATCCTGCCCCTCTGTCCCATTTGAGATCACATCTGGGGTACTGCATCCAGGTTGGGCTTCCCTGGTGCAAGAAGGGTATCAACATCCTGAGGTGAGTTCAACAAAGACCACTGTTTCAATTAGGTGGTTGACCTAAACGAAGCTGAGAGGAATGGATCTGTTAATCGTGGTGATGTCTCAGGGGAGAATTTCTAGTTTTCTACCATGACTTGTTCAGAGGAAAATAAGATGGACCTAGTCTCTGGAACTGCCCAGGAGATAAAGTAGAAGTGGCCACTAGTGGGATCTGTTCTGAGCACAAGGGTGATCTAGATGACCTCTGCAGGTCACTTCTCACCTACATTCTGACTCTGTGACTCCTCCCTCCCCTGACCACCTTGACCCCTGCACACCCATGGGCACATTTGTCCTCACATACACTTTAACACAAAGAAACTTTCAGTCATTGTGCTGGGACTACACAAAGGCAGCTGAAGGGAGGCTCTCAGCCTCCTCACTGCCAACCGCAGGAAATCAGTGGCCGCTGTTTCCAACCCCTGAGCTTGGAGTAAGGTCTGGGAAGGTGGTTCATCCCCTCGGTCAGGGCTGCAACTGGTGCTGTGTGGGCTTGTTCTTGCTGGAGGAGGGGCAGCGTCGGGTTGCCAGGAGCCAAAGTTGTGGCCGTGCAGAGCCCCAGAGCCCTGTGAGTGCGGGCGAGCCCCCGAACGGCGCCGGCGCAGGACTCAGCCCTGGGGCGGAGCTGGTGGCGGAGAGGAGAGTAGAGGAGAGGAGAGGAGAGGAGAGGAGAGGAGAGGAGAGGAGAGGAGAGGAGAGGAGAGGAGGGGAGAGGAGGGGAGAGGAGGGGAGAGGAGGGGAGGGGAGGGAAGGGGAGGGGAGGAGAGGAGAGGAGAGGAGAGGAGAGGAGAGGAGAGGAGAGGAGAGGAGAGGAGAGGAGAGGAGAGGAGAGGAGAGGAGAGGAGAGGAGAGGAGAGGAGAGGAGAGGAGAGGAGGGGAGAGGAGAGGAGACAGCGCGGCCGGAGCAGAGAGCCGGGGCTGGCGGGGGGCAGCGAGTCGCGGGCGGCGGAGCGGCGGGATGCGGCGGTGCCGGGGCGCAGGGCTATTGGGACTGGCCGCGGTGCTCCTGGGTGCGCGGGGCTGGCGGTGCTGAGTGGGGGACGGGGCTGAGCCTGGGGTGTCCCCCGCAGGTCCTTCGTTGCTGTCATCCCCTCTGGCTTCCTCATGGATCTCTGGATCCGAACCTACCTCCTGTCCGTCCCTCCATCTGCTCTATGTCACGTTATCTCACAGAACTCATCGCTCAATTCTTTTTACTACCATCAGTTTTTTTCTTCGTTTTCTCCATGTCTTTTGTATAACTCATGCAGTCATTACTTCTTCTCCTTCTCTTCTCTTCTCTTCTCTTCTCTTCTCTTCTCTTCTCTTCTCTTCTCTTCTCTTCACTTCTCTTCTCCTCTCCTCTCCTCTCCTCTCCTCTCCTCTCCTCTCTCCTCCTCTCTCCTCCTCTCTCCTCCTCTCCTCCTCTCTCCTCCTCTCTTCTTCTCTCTCTTCCCATTCTCTTCTCTTTTTTTCGTCTCACTATTAATGGGCACTTCTGTTACTGCACATGTTGCCATCTTCTGGAGACGTCTCTCCTTATCACCTCTGCATGCTCCTTACTGCTTCAGCAGGATTTGTGCCGGGGAACAGCAGGCACGCCTGGGCAGAAAGCAGGTTTTGAGGACTTTTTTTTTTTTTCTCCTCGGCAGTGACTGCGGGAAGAGCCCAGGTGCACCAGGAGCCATCGGCAGAGACCACCGAGGGCATCGAAATCAGCATCAACTGCTCACACCCCAATATACAGCCTTACGAGTACATTTTCTGGTACCGTCAGCTCCCGGGACGAGGCCCCGCATTCATCACGTTCGTTCAAAAAGGAATCAAAACGCTGTCGGACCCGCCGGGGCGGCAGTCAGTGGCAGTAGACCGCCGGTCCAGCGCCCTGTGGCTCGCCCGGCCCCGGCGCGGGGACGCGGCGGTGTATTACTGCGCCGTGAGAGACACGGGGAGAGGAGCCGGGGCTGCGGCCGGACACGAACCGCCGCGGGCGGGGCGGGGCGAGTGTGGCGGGGGCGCGGAACAGTCCCGGGCGAACCCGCCAGGGGACGCTGCCGCTCTGCCCGCCCCACCCGTCCCCAGGGCGGTTCCCCCGCCCGACAGGCACCGGCTTCAGTATCAACACCGGCACCAGCATCTCCGGGTCCTCCTTGCAGTCGCTGCCTGTGCTCAACACCTCTTCTCATCGACGGCTGCTGCGGGTCTGTGCTCCTGAAGGCACCAAAGACCCCCGCTTGGGCAGCACTACCTGTGGAGATTGAGACTGTGCAAGGCAGGGAGGGGAGTAGGATGTTTCCCACAAGGCTCTCTTGTCCATTCCAACAAACCAGAAATGTCAGAGCTCTGCCACATTCTCTTTACTGTGGTCTGCCACCTGCTTCTCAGCCCTGGCAGGGCCAGACTCTCATCTGCGCTCAAGCGGTTACTTTGCCTCGCAGCAGTGGTTGCTTTTATTCCTCTGGCATCAACAAACACAAAGGATTTATGCCAGCACACCTTTGGTTCCTCTCTCTAGCCTGGGTAGCTGATTCGTTCTGGACAGGACAAAGCTGTTCCAAACAGAGCATTACATTGCCCTGAATGAAACAAAACATAATTAAGCAGGGTGACCTCCCCAAGTGGCACATGGTTCTGCTTGTCTTTGCCTTCTCTACAGGTCTCCTAACAATGGTGGGAATGGCCTCATCCTTGTCATTGTGGGGAGTGAGCAGCCCCTGAGGATCCTGATCTAGTTCTTCCTTGGCAGACTTTCCTTCCTGGAGATCTCCTGCACCACCACCCTTGTCCCCCAAATGCTGGAGGCTTTTTCTGGCACCAGGACTATCATTTCTGTTTGCACATCTTCATGAGCATGACTGAGTTTATGATCCTCTTAGCCATGTCCTTTGATCACTATATCACAATATGCAAACCACTCTGTAAAACACTCTATCATGACAAAAATAGTCTACCACCTGTTGGTGCTGGGAGCATGGGCGGTGGGCTTTGTGGGCATCTTCTCCCAGGTGGCTCTGCTGCTGCAGCCTCCTTTGTGTGCCAAGAAAGTGTTTGACCATTTCTACCGTAATGCTGGGCCAGCATGAGCGTGGCATGCTGGGGCTGGGTTGACCTTGGCTGGATGGCAGGTGTCCACCAAGCTGCTCTATCACTCCCCCACCATCAGCTGGAGAGGGGGAGAAAATACAATGAAAGAGTCTTAAGACTCTTGGATAATCATTATAAGGGCAGAGAGATTACACAACAATTACCATCAAAGGCAGAACAGACTTGACTTGGGGAAATTAATTGAATTTATGACCAATCAAATCAGAGTAGGATAATGAGCAATAAGAACCAATCTCAAACTCCTTCCTTCCACCCCTCCCTTCTTCCTGGTCCCAGTCATTTCCCTATGTGTGCTGTGGGGACTTTCTCTCCTCCCATAGAATGTAGGGGTTTTGTTTGGGCAGGACCAGATCCTCTGGTGCCAAGGACCCAAGTGGTTTCTATCGACCCACCACACCTGTGTTGGGACAAATGTTCCAGAAGCAGAGCTGTAGCCCGGCCTGGCTCAGGGGTTCTGGAAGCGCTGAGCAGCTGGGTGCCAACGGGGCATGTCCCAGCATGTACTCTGTAGTTGGGCTTGTGTCTGCAGGTTCCACTGCATCCCCAGGGCAGGACTGGTGCTTGTGCCATGGGGCTGCCTGTGAAGCAGGGAGAGAGTGGAGGACTCTGGGAGTCCCAGGCAGGGTGAGGAGCTGGATTGCCCAGATGCTGGCAATTCACCCCAGTGGTAGTGATGCAGGTCTTGTGAGGGAGGAGGGTAGGCCCTGGTCTCTGGGCATGGTAAGAATGTGTCCTGTGGCCAAAGAGATGGAGAGCCTTTGTGGCTCTGTCCGAAGTCTCAAGCAGAAGGAATGTGCATGGAACCTTGCCTGGTCTGTTAGGTTCTGTGTACCTGAGCCCAAATTTTGACCTCAGAAGGCTGTGGGACCCTAGACAGCCCAACATTCTGTAGGGACACCATCTGTAAACTGTGGAAGGATGGCTGGAAATTGGGCGGTTGCTTCAGAGGTTCTCAGGGGACAGATGTCTTTTGTCACTGAGGCCTGCACAGCTTGGCTTACAGGGCCCTCATCAACCTTGTTTGCAAGGGAGATGAGATCGATACCTCAAAACATCTGTCATCCTGCTTCATCGTTTAAGCAGTGAGGCAAGAGGAGGCAATGTTGATGAAGGGCTTTGGAACCTGGCCCTCCAGAAGAAAAGGACCTCTACCCCTATCTGAACTTACCAGCTGCGGAAAGGGCAATATGCACAAGTCCCTAGGTGCACACATGGATGTGTGGATGGATGGATGGACGGATGGATGGATGGTTTGTGTTTTTCAGGCTCTTCCTAGATGATACCTCTGATGTACTTTTGATCAAACCAGTGCCCAGGAGCATCAGCCAAGCAAGAGGGATGGTCATGAACGAAAGTTGTCTACCACAAACAGTTCACAGATACTGCTGAGTGTGTCCCATTGTCACATACACATCTCAAGGGGGGCAGGGTGACCAGGTCCTGCACAGAGCTTTTCTGGAGCAAAGATCATCCTGACATACCAGGGCCTTAGAGGTCGTGGGCCCAAGAAAAGCTGCCTCAGCCATGCTTGCAGATGACCAGGCACCACAGAGAAATGATGGGCCTGTGAGTGCTAGTCACTGTCCCTGGACTGCCCTCTCCCATGGGGGTGATGGATTCCCAGGGCCTCCGTTGTGTGAACCAGTGTAGTTAATCCCAATACTGACTTGTGAATGGTGTCAGCCTTGCATGCCTTCTCATTCCTGGGCTCTGCCAGGTTCTGTAGGGGTGGTGGTAAAGGCTGCATGGGGGGAACCAATCCCTACTGCTGGTGCCCATGTGTGCTGGCTATGGCCCTAGGACAATCAGTGGAGGGGAGAGGAGAAGAGGGAGGTGAGGCCATTGCCATCCCTGAGGGTATTCCATTCATTCATACAAGAGCTCGGAGCCCACCTGCATCTCTCTTGCCATGTGCACCTGGTACCCCTGTCCTTGCTGATGTTTTGCTTCTCCTTCATGTTTGGTGTCAGAGCAATCTGATTTCCATCAGAAATGCACCATTTCATTGTCCCCATTTCTGTACTGGCTGCCCTCAGATCCCACATGTTTAGCTCCAATTTTCACCATCTACACCTTCAGCAGAGTAGGTGAAATTTCCCTGCTACTCCTGTCCATGTCCACCGGCCATGGCCCATACATTGGGTGATGGAGGGGAGAGGAAGGTGCAGCAGCAGCTACGGGCCATCTCAAGGGCTGTTGCAGGCTTCACTCTTCTTGCCAAAGTAAATCATCTTCTAGAACCTCACACCCACCCCCTGCCACCCCAGCACAGCTCTGGCCATAACAAGGGAACATCCTTCCTTCAAGAGCTCAGGGGGCGGCTGACCCCTCAGATCCCATTTGTGGGCAGAGACACAGCAAGGCAAGGCCTGATGGTCACCGGCAGCTGAGCAGACAGGGACGACTTCCTCAGCTCCAAGTACCCAAAGGAGGATCCACTGCAGAGTGTCCCAACCTCCCATTCCTCTGTCAATGGAGAAGGATCCCCTTGTGCCCTCACCCCCTTCCACCCCAGAGTAACACCCTTCTCCTTTGGCAGCTTGGGGAGTTTCCACAGAGGGAAGGATCACATGGAGGCCAGGCTTGAACGCAGCAGAACTCTAATGAGTCAAAAGAGGGAAACAACGTCACTGCAAGTGGAGGACAGAGGAGCAGGAATCCACAGAGGAATCCCAAAGTCTGCTGTCCTTGGTCAAGAGGAAGTCCACGCATGATGTTAATCTACCTGCCACATAGGGTAGAGAGAGATGTTCCCTGTGGAAACCTTGTTGCCAAGGGGAAAGGAAGCAAACAAGGAAACTGGAAAGAAAGGTAAAGCCATTCAGCTCTACTGAAAACACATCAAATATTTTGATCTTTTGTTCAACATCATGTTTTGAGTTCCTTGAGGTGTCTCCCTGGGGCTTTCCCAGCATCTTTATCAGCAGAGGTACCTTCTGCCAAAGTAGCGTCTGGAAATGCCAGAGAGGTCACAGTACCCAGAGTTGATGGGCACTCCATTACAGCTAAGGATTCTGCCAACAGCAGCAGAGGTGGAGGAGCCCACAACGGTGTTCTGTGGGAAGGAGCTGAGGATGGGGCCGGGCAGGGTCACCACCACAGGCGAGGGCTCAATGACAACGGTGGAGTTCTGGCACTGCCTGACACAGGGCTCATTGCAGCTGTTGGCCAGCGGGGTTGGGCCACAGGGCTGGCAGGGTAGGCACTGGTCGTAGCAGGACATGTCTTGAGGGTGGAGGTGAACCTGGGAGAGAATCAGGGAAGAAGCAGAGCACAAGGGTGGGTGAAGAGCAGACTGGTTACCTGGTCAAAAAGGAGCCAAGGCCACTATTGAGTGGGGAGCTGGCAGATGTGCCAGAAGCCACGCAGTCTTCATTGCCCTACAAAAGTCATCCTGGCCCAGGGAGGCTCTCTCCTAGTGAATAAACCAAAGGCCCCCTCTGCTACATCCCACATGCAAACCCCATGACAAGAAACAGCCAACATCAGCAGAGCTATTCATCAATGAGAGCTGTCAATTTAAAAGAGGAGAAGAGGCTTCAGACTTACCTGGTTCCCAAGCAGAAGGAGGCAAGAGAAGTGGATGAGAGAGCAGGGACTTGAGCTGCCTTTTATACTTCCCCTTCATTGCTGCAGGACCAGAGGCACCCTTGGCAGATGTAAAAATTTTCTGACAAGCTCATCTTGAATGCAAATCATCACAGCTAATGATAAGGACTGTGCTTTGGCTTCCTGCACTGCTGCCTTTTCACTTCCAGATCTGTGCTATGCCCATTTCCCAATGAAGGCTTCTATTGATCCCTAGGATGAGAGGCAGTGGGATTTCTAGGGCAGGAATGCAACAATAGAAGCAGAAGAGCAGGCAAATGATGTCACTGTGGGTCACTCTGTTGCTGCTCTTTGAAATGCCATTCTCAGGAAGATCTAACCATCCTCAATTGGATGCCCATGGGCTCCTGTGCATGAGGACATGCCAAGCCTTTGTTTTTCCTGCCCTCCTCAGGTGACTCCTATTGTCCCTTGCTTTTTCCTTCCCAGGTATGAGTGTCGTGCTGCTTTCTTTTGACCCTATCCTGCCTAACACTGCACAATCCTCAGAGGTCCTCAGCAGAATCCATGGACTTCTCTAACACCATGGTTCATGTTGTTGCTATGCGTGTTCTTTTCCTGTGTCTACTTCTAGGCAGAGAAATTGTTTCAGGTACACATGAGAGTACATATTTGTGTATAGTACCATGCCACTCTGCATGAGTCTGTGTGTGTGTTTGTCCTTGTGTGTCACTGATCATGAGGGAATGTGCTGCTCATGGCAGAGACACTGTCCACTGCTCTGTCGCGTGAGCACCACAGAACAGCAGGTTCCCAGGGTCAGGAGCCTGAGTACAGCTGAGTGGTGATGGCACCAGCCTGTTAGAGATCCGTCCAGGGGAGAGGCCCTGAAATGCAGCCCCTCTCTCCTGAGCCCTCCTTTTCCTGCCTGTCCAAAGTTCTCACTCTTCTGCTGCTGATTTCAGGAAGCAACAAGGATGGTTTCAGTCCAGTTTGAATCCTTGGTTTAATTCGGTGTAACAACATTGGATGTGTCTCTGCATGGCTCGCAGTCTCGCCTCCCTGTATCTCCAGGCCAGGACACAGCTGCTCTTCCCAGTGCAAGAGAGTTCAAAAGGATGTGGTTTGCTTTGTGGGCAAGGAGAAAGTTTGAGGAATCCTGTCGACCATGTGCTGGCTAACACTGAGTGGATCTGCTTCCAGTGGACCGTAGAATGTGGCTGAGATGGAACACAGCCCACTGCACTGGATTTGGGAACGAGTCCCCAGTACCCAGCTGCTGTCCTTCTTTCTAACAAGGTCTGTGTCTCACTGGCTACATTTTCTAAGCCTCCTCTCCTGGATGTCTGTCATTTGGAGCTCAGTTCCAACTTGCAGGCAGTGCAGTTGTGGACTTTCCCCGTTCCCTTTAGTGACCTCAGTGAGATCAATGCCAGGGAGCTCTGCTGGGAGAGCTCAGCCAGGGCTGATTCCTCTCTCCATGAAGCTGCTTCTGAGCTGAGGCTCTAGTGCATCTGAGGACCAACTTCATTGTTTTCTCATGAGATAAAATCAATATGGACAAGGGAAGGGCAGGGGATGTGTGCACCTAGAGTATAACAAGACCTTCAACATATTCTCTTGTACTTCCTTCATGACCCAATATGAGATGAACAGGTTCAGTGAAAAGATTATAAGGTGGGTAGAAAATTTCCTGGACTACAAGACTCAGAGAGTTGTGACCACAGTGCAAAACCCAACTGTCCACCACTTGTTAGTGGAGTCTAACAGTAGGCATCAGTAGTAGGACCAGAACTGTTTGATGTTTTCATGAACACTATGAGTTGTGGGAAGTGGGGAACTCCCAGAAGGTCTGTTGATAACACACAATGAGGGGAATGGGCCATAACTGTCGGACATGGCTCCTGAATAGGCTGGATGTACAGGCTGACTGGAACCTCACGGAGACCAAAAAGATCAAGGGCAAGGTTTTGCATATTAGGGAGGTACCAAACTATGCAGTCATGCAGGCTGGGGGCTGGCTGCCTGGGAAGAAGATCCACAGAAAATAATGTGGAGTTTTAAGACAGACACAACTGAACATCAGAGAGTAGCATGCCATTGCAGCAAAGAAGACAAACTGGATCCTGAGCAGTGACAGCAGGTCAGTGTTGGCAGCAGGTGCAGGAAAGTGTCCCTTCCCCTCTGTCCCATTTGAGATCACATCTGGAGCACTGCTGCCAGATGTGGTCTCGCTGGTCCAAGAAGGGTATCAACATACTGAAGCCAGTTTGGCAAAGGCCACCGTGTATTTTAGGAGACTGATGAATATGACATGTGAGGAGAAGTTGAGAGAACTGGGTTTGTTCATCTTGGAGATGCCTTGGGATAATTTCTGGCTTTCTACGACTACTATTTAGAGGAACGCGAGAAGATGGACCTAATCTCTGGAAGTGCCCAGGAGATAGAGGGGAAGTGCCCATGGCATAGTGCTGGAACTACACAGAGGCAGCTGAAGGGAGGCTCTCTGGCTCCTCACTGCCAACCGCAGGAAATCAGTGGCTGCTGTTTCCAGCCCCTAAGCTCGAAGACAGCTCCGGGAAGCGGGTCCATCTCCTCGGTCAAGGGTCTGCAGCTGCCCCAGGCTGCAGCTGGCGCTGTGCGGGCTTCTTCTTGCCGGAGAAGGGGCGGAGTCCGGTTGCCAGGAGACAAAGTTTTGGCCGTGCAGAGCCTCTGAGCCCTGTAAGCACGGGCGAGCCCCCAAGCGGCGCCCCGGGGCGGAGCTGGCGGGGGAGGAGAGGAGAGGGAGAGGAGAGGGAGGGGAGGGGAGGGGAGGGGAGGGGAGGGGAGGGGAGGGGAGGGGAGGGGAGGGGAGGGGAGGAGAGGGGAGGGGAGGAGAGGAGAGGGGAGGGGAGGGGAGGAGAGGAGAGGAGAGGAGAGGAGAGGAGAGGAGAGGAGAGGAGGGGAGGGGAGAGGAGAGGAGGGGAGGGGAGAGGAGAGGAGGGGAGAGGAGAGGAGGGGAGAGGAGAGGAGAGGAGGGGAGGGGAGAGGAGGGGAGAGGAGGGGAGAGGAGGGGAGAGGAGGGGAGGGGAGGGGAGGGGAGGGGAGGGGAGGGGAGGGGAGAGGAGGGGAGGGGAGGGTAGGGGAGGGGAGGGGAGGGGAGGGGAGGGGAGGGGAGGGGAGAGGAGAGGAGAGGAGAGGAGGGGAGAGGAGAGGAGGGGAGAGGAGCGGAGAGGAGAGGAGCGGAGCGGAGAGGAGAGGAGCGGAGAGGAGCGGAGAGGAGAGGAGCGGAGAGGAGAGGAGCGGAGAGGAGCGGAGAGGAGCGGAGAGGAGAGGAGGCAGCGCGGGCGGAGCAGAGAGCCGGGGCTGTCTGGGGCAGCGAGGCGCAGGCAGCGAAGCGGCAGGATGCGGCGGTGCCGGGGCGCAGGGCTGGCGGGACTGGCCGCGGTGCTCCTGGGTGCGCGGGGCTGCCGGAGCTGGCGTGGCTGGATGGGGGATGGGGCTGAGCCTGGGGTGCTTCCAGGGGAGCCGCCACAAACTCTCCCCTCTATTTTTTCTCTCTGCCCTCTCTTGTTCCCCTTTCCCAGGTCTCTTGAGTTCCCTCTGGGGAGTCTCTCATTCCTGTCATCTCTGTCGTTACGAGTCTGCTTGCAGGTACATCTGCCTTTCCATGCACACACCCTTTCCTCTGTGAATTCAGCAGTTGTTATTGCCCTGATTTCAGCCCACTGTCACTATAACACTCACTCCTTGCTCTTTACTCTTCTTCTCCTCATTCCTGTCTCCACTCCTCCTTTTACCCATCTCTCCAGGCCCCTACCATAAATAACTTCTCTTCCTACTCTCTGAGAACCCTGTCATATCTGCCTCTGCTTCCTTCATATCTGTAGGAGCAAGTTTGCTTTCCTGTACCTCTCCATTATTTCATACATACTCTAATCCCCATATGCTTTCAGTAGATATCCTTTTTCTGAATTCAGCCCTCCATACTTCACTGTAACACACCCATTCTCCAGACTCCTCATACCTCTTCATCCATTCAGCCATGAATCTGACTGTCATTCTACCTCTGGGTACATCAGTTCCAAAATTCCCTCAGACTTCTTCCCTCACTCCACACACATCCAGCACGTGACCACTCTCAATCTCTCTTCATGGGCACATCTTCCTACCCCTTCTGGTCCAGCTCTGTTTTGTTGCCACTCTTCCTAACCACTTATCAGGGAAAATCCGAGCTGGGAGACCATGGATGATCTTTGGTCTTTCTTTCTTCTTTCTCGGCAGTGGCCACAGGCAGAGCCCAAGTTCAGCAGGAGCCGTTGGTAGAGACCACCGAGGACACCGAAATCAGCATCAACTGCTCACATCCCAATATACAGTCAAACGAGGTCATCGTCTGGTACCGTCAGCTCCCGGAACAAGGCCCCGCATTCATCACATTCGTTCAAAAAGGAATCAAAGTGCTGTCGGACCCACAGGGGCGGCTGTCGGTGGCGGCAGACCGCCGGTCCAGCGCCCTGTGGCTCGCCCGGCCCCGGCGCGGGGACGCGGCGGTGTATTTCTGCGCCGTGGGAGACACGGGGAGAGGAGCCGGGGCTGCGGCCGGACACGAACCGCCGCGGGCGGGGCCGGGCGAGTGTTGAGGGGAGCGGGTGAATAGCCCCGGCCAGATCCGCCAGGGGGCGCTGCCGCTCCGCCCGCCGGGGCCGCCTCACCCCGCCCGGCCCAGGGGCGGTTGCCCCGCCCGAGCGGCACCGGCTTCCGCATCAGCACCGGCATTGCCATTGACATTTCCGTTGGCATCCCCAGCGGGACGGAGACAGAAGTACCCCGTGACAGCAAGGAGGAATCGCGACCGGAGCGGTGCCGGTGTCTGGCCGTGCCCGGGAAAGAGCGATTGCAGCCACCGGCCCCACCAGCTCCCTGCGAGGAGCAGCGACTTTCTGCTTTGCACAGGGAGGTGGGCAGCAGAGATCATCCTGCCCACGGGCAGCCGCACAGCCCTCACTCCTGCCGCACCGACCGGCCACTGCTCCCATGGAACAGATGGGGCCTCTTCTTGGGCTCTTGGCTTTCCCCACCAGCACAGCCAAGGGACCCCTGAGCAGGTGCTTTCCTCTTCTCTGTAAACACAGGGACTCCCGTGCTAAAGTGCTAATGCAAAATTTGGCTTAGATAGAACAATCAGAAGCGGTTTCATGTGTTGCTACTTCATTAAATCCCAGATATGCAATTTAAAACTCTGTCCTCTAGCTACACGCTTTCAGGGAGTTTTCAAAAATTTCCTGCTAGTGTTACAAAGTCATTGCATGGAGTTCAGGAGTTCAAGCTCCATACCAACCAGGAACAGGGGATGTCAAGGTCACAGGCACCTTCAAGCACTCCCCACAGTGGCTCATTATTGAGACCATGAGCTTGTGTGACAGGATTCAGAAGCTTTGCAGTTGAGGCCCAGGAGACAGCGCAAAGCTTGCACTGGTCACACTGACCACAGACCCAAGTGATGCCAGGTTTCTACTTGAAGAGTGAGACAGAAAGACGTTGGCTATGTTGCCCTGAGTGGCTGGAGGTCTGAGGTGAGCAAGAGCTGGCAGGAGACCTCTGGGAAGAGACTGTGGGCTCCAGCCGGTCCCCAGGAGCTCTGTGTGGCTCGAGTAGCTGACAGAGCTGTTCACAGCCCATGGTCAGAGGCTTCAGAGGCACAGAATAAAGGAGCAGCCCTGCTCCCTGTCACAGCTGGACTTCCTAGCTGTGTTTCCAGGGAACTACCGGCAGGTGGACAAATAAGGCACAGCAATAGACACGGCCAGTCCAGCACACAGATCTGTCACATGCTCACATGGTATTGACCCCTCTTCTCACTGCCTCCTTCTGTCTTCCCACACTTGCTCCAGGCAAAACTACCTTTCCTGCTCTCAGCTCCTTCCCGTAAACATCCCCAGGCTTGCGTAATCACCAAATGCTTTTCCACTGCATCCCATAATGAGGTCTGATACTGCTGTAGTCAGAAACACTGACAAGTCTATATAATGGTCTTCTCACCCTTCTGGATGGCAGGAGAAGTTCACCATGGACAGTTCTCCCTTGCTGGGGGCTGGTTGGACTTGGTGTGATCTCCAGGAGGAGGAAAAAGCTGTAGTTGATCTCTCCACACAGCCTCCTCATGGCAGAGGTGGGGAGTCCAAAGGACACCCAACTGAGAAGACTCTCTTCTTCATTCCCTCCCATCACCTTTTTACACACATTGCCAATGTCCTTCCTGAGCTCTCTCTTCCCCAGGCTGAACACTGCCAGCCTTCTCAGCATATCCTCATAGGAAAGATGCTCCAGTCCCTGCACCATTTGGCTGGTCTCACTCCAGTATCTTTCTTGTACTGGGGAGCCCAGAAGTGGAGCCAGAGCTCCAGAGTTGGCCTCACCAGCACTGAGTAGAGAGGAAGGATCAGGTCCCTTGTTCTGCTGGAGATGCCCTTCCTACTGCAGCCCAGGCTGCTGTTGGTCTTCCTTGCCATGAGGGTCCATTGCCACGGCAGACACAAGAACATCCCAGAGCTGCTGAAACTGAGTGGGACACAGCAGTGAGTATTCAGGAGAAGTATCCCAGCTGCTTGTCCCGCTCTTACTCTTCTCTCAGCATGCACCAATGACCACTGTTGGAAAAGAGGACTCTTGGTAGGAGATGTGACTCCTCCTGTGGTTTTACCTCCTTGCCAAAAAATCCATAAAGAGATAAAGCGTCCTCCTAGCCCTGCATCTGGGGATCAGTGAAAGCCTCAACATGTGAACAAGACTTGTCAGCCAGGCACTGGACAAGAGTTTCTGTTGAACACTTTGAATTGTCTCCCTGCTCTTCATGTGTCTCCTCCAGCTTAGGGACTCACCAGTGCTTTGCTGGGGGCTGGGGTGGAGTCTCTGTGTCCGTGTGGGTTCTCTGCCCAACAGAAAACTGCTGATGGCTGTACTTCTGGGATGTGTCTTTCTGGGATCTTATTTGCTCTGGGAACAGGAAACTTCCAGCATTTTGAGAAACTCACTCACCTGAGCAAGTTCAGCAGAGGCTCCTGTAAGGGCATGTGGAATGTGAGAGCAGCTGGTTCACTAAGGCTGGCTGATCAAGTCCCTTTTCCTTTCAAAGGGAAGAACAAGGAAAAGGGAAAGCAATAAACAAAGCACACAATGACACTAATCTCACAATAAGCGGTAAGGGTGGAAAGGAGGGAGACTACAGGTCTGCAGTCCCTAATTGATGGGCCATTGGGAAACTGCAGGTGTGGATTTGAAGTGGGACAGGCTGAGCTTTGTAAGTGACAGGGAGTGACAAGAGGAACATGAGGATTCTGGATGTTTGAGGGGGTTTTGCAGGACTAGAGAACACTTCTTAAGGCATATGTAGGGGAAGGGTCAAAGGTGGGGGGAAAGAGGAGACTGGGAAGGAGCAAGCGGACGGAACAGAAAGCAGGAAGAATATAGAAGGCGGTACCTGCACCTGAGGCGGGACTGGTCAGTGCATTTGTTGGGATGAGCCCTATGCCTGACCACTACAGTCCCCCTGCCTTCTTATTAAATCCTTTCTTAACCATCCTTCTTCCCATGTTTGAGTGCCAGTAGTTGGGGAGAGTGGTGTGAAAGAGAGATCTGGGTGCCAGTAACTGGATGGACTGTGCTGTGTGTGGCAAGGTCTCCAACTAGCAGCTGGAGAAGAGACCTCTGCTCACAGGGTCTGTCAGTCTCTGTGTCAGCAACTGGAGGGACAACATCACACATGTACGTGTGAGAAGTCAAAGAAGTGGTGACTGGAGGGATCTCAGTGGTTTTTGGTGTTCTTTCTGAATTTAAGTTGATGCACCAAGATTTGCTGGTATTGTCATATTTTCAGTTTTCATGGGACGTTCTTGGAAATACACCACTTCTAATTTCTAGTGTTGAGTGAAAGGACATTTATATGAAAGACCCGTGCTTCACTCCCAGATCAACACAAGGACGTGTTTGTGGCAACATTGTCAAGTTCGTCAGGTGATCTATACAGCTCAGCACGACACAGGTCTGTGCCTGCTCAGATCAGGTTAACTTAACAGTAACGAACAGTTTGTTACCTCTGCCATTACTGGTGCCTGGTATCATTCCAGAAAGTGAATGGGAGTAGGGGTCCCCACCTGCAGTACCCCCATCCCTTCACATGCCCTTTCAGCTCTGGGGTGCAGGGCTACCCTATCCCCAGCCCTCACAGTGCAGCACTCTGATGGGTGCCCCATGTGCTCCCTGGGAGTAGGTAGTGACCCACTGGTCCCTCATCCTGTTCCCTGATGATCCTTCACCCTTCTCCCTATACTAGGAGTATGTTGTCCTTGTCACCTCTGGGTTTGTGGCACCCAACACCTCCACTGGAGCCAGGTTCCTCTCACACTGTGGGTTTTCCCAGCAGGAACAGGACACAGCCAGAACCCCTGGGCTGCTCCACAGCAAATTAAACTCCTGGTTTGGAGGATTTGAGGGAGACGTGTTGTTCCCAGGTAGCTGAGGAAATAAATGGGAGAAGAGAGAGAAACAGAAACAGAAAGGAAATAACAGTGTCTGCAGAAAGCTGAGGACCCCAGAGGAAGATGTGAAACCTCCATGGGGAAAGAAAACTCTGACCTCTCAAATGGCCCAGCAGTGGTTGTGCAGAAGAGCAGACGATTCCAACTGGGGCCGTGAGGACTCCACTGTGACCTGACTGGGAACAGCCCCTTCCCATGATGGGGCTCCCAGGGTGACCAGGGCCCCTCATTGTAGAAATGCTGACCAAAGCTTTTGGCTGAGGGAGCCACAGGTGTTGCTGCTGGAGGAGGGAGAAACCCAGAAGGAGCATTTCAGGCACAGGAAGAACAGATCACTTCCCTTCCCCACTTCTACATTTGCTCCCCCACCAGAGTGGTTTCCGGCAGCTCTGGTATCTCAGGGCTGGGAGGTGCTTTTCTGACTCTCTCTCACTCAACAGGCAGGTTGGTCTCAGCATGCACCTCGGGTATCTTGTCCTCACTGCCTTTCTGGGGCAACTTCTGGGTAAGTCCTGGATTTTCCTCAACATGTTCTTTCTTCTCCTGTGGAAACCCTCACCAGCCTTATCATGTCCATATGGGAAAATATTATTGAATTACAGGAAACATTGGGACACGTCAGCTCACATTTGTATTTTTACACTGGTTCTCTCAAGATGCTCTTACTGTTCAAAAGGGGAGAGGAGATCTCAGACCTCTTCTCCTGCTTTTCTATTGCCTTCAATCCATCTCTCTCTGTCTCTCTCCTCTGATCCACATGCCGTCTTCATGGGAGATCCCAGCTGTCTCTACACTCTCACATTTCTCTGTTTTCAACAGAAATTAGCAGATTAGTCAAAGCTGCCCCAGGGACTATAAAGCTCTCATGCAATTGAGATTAATAGGGTGTGCCATTCTGCCTCCTGGCTGGCACATCAGTGCTTCCAGTTTTCTCCTCGTTGTTGTCACAGTCAGGCTTCCTTTATTTCAAGCTCAGAATTCTATACACTCAGGGAGCCAGGAGACCTCTGCCATGAGAAGTAAGGGGAAGAAAGATGAATTTTTTTCTATAGCTCCATGAATGGCTCAGCCTGCTGGAGCCTCCCGGTCCCCGGACATGAAGGTCAGGCATGACAGGCTATTCCCTGGTCCTCTGGGCAGCAGGAGCAGGAGCAAGGATACAGCACAGCTCTCCTCAGAATCCACACTTGCCTGTGAGCTCCAAGCTCCTGCCTCATCCCCAGGCATAAGGATCTTCCTGAAGGGCAAGGGACAAGGAACCTTCTCCAGCTGGGTTTTGCATCCATTCCTGATTTGTTTCCCAGAGCCCTTCCCTGCAGAGCTGCTGATCTTCACTTTCTTCCAGGCACCATGGGGCAGATCACTGTCGCCCAGCAAGAAGGACAAGTCACAGTGAAACAGAGAGACACCTTCCGAACAACCTGCACATACCAGACCTCCAACTTTTATGGCTTGCTCTGGTACCAGCAGAGGAAAGGCCAAGCTCCCCAGCTCATCTCATATCATGTAGGATCTGGCCTCAAGCGCAGCGACCGTTTCAGCACATCTCTGAACACCACAGGGAAATACAGTGTCCTGCAGGTGGAGGAAGTCAAAGTGTCTGACAGTGCCTTGTACCTCTGTGCTGTGCAAGACACCCTGGTGCAGGAAGCTTCCTTGGCTGTGCAAGAACCCCAGGGAGGGAGGGGATGTGTCTGTGCAAGGCTGATCTTGGGGGAAGGGGCCCTGAGCTGTGCCCTGACAGCGCTGCTTCCCCTGTGCCCCCAGGGATCTGCAGGCGAAGATCTTGTGATGTAATGTTTTCTGTCCATTCCAGACATCATTTATGCACATATGGTATTCAGTATTCTCATACCGCAGTAGGTGAAGGCAGTATCCTCTTCTTGTCAATGCATGGGAAGGTCCACTTTCTGGGAAAGTGCAAGCAGAACACACATGAACATTTGTATTCACATATTAACAATTTGTTCATCTGGAGCACTAGTAATAACCACAGGAACATCTGTCCTCTGCAACAATATCTGGTTTAATCTTGTCTCGAGATGGAGACGCCTTAAAATTGGTTTCATTGTGTTATCTCCCACTTGATCTTCAGCCATTGCAGTTGATGTTAAGAGGTGTTGTAACTTTTCTTTCCCCTCTTGTGGCAGATTCACTCCAAGCCCCCTCTAGCCAAACCAGCAGCACTTTGGCCAAGGCTCCAAAGGAGGTTAAAGGCCTGAGATGCAGCCAGGCCAATAATTCCTTTTAGGGAACCCACAAGGAAGCAGAATAGCAACTGAACACTGACAAATTGTGAGTGCACAAGTCTCATACAGACCTTTCCCACTGTCTGCAAGTTGACTACGAGTCAACCACTTTATGCTATAAATATGACAGCCTGAGTGAGCCCACTTTGAGCTCTCTCTGCTAAATAACCTGGCTGTACAGCAACGGTTTTACTGCTCACAGGTCAGTGGATGAGCCCAATTTAAATTTCTGATTAATCATTTACCTGAAGTAAATGCACACTAAATATAATGAATCATCTAGAAGTATAAAGTTGTGTTATTTTTTATACACTCTCTGCTTCATGTTACTTAGTAAGCTTAATTTGCAGGAATTCTTAAGTTGTAAAGTTCTGCTCATATTTACCAAAAGCAACTACGAACTACACTGAACACCTACAAGATAAGGTCTAGTTCGCACTTTGCTGGAAAGAACGAAATTGACTGAGGAAAAAATAATGATCCCAAGGCTAACACAAAAACATTACAGACATCTGCAAAACAAGGCCTGTTTTGCACTTCGCTGAGAAGAAAATTATTTATTCAAACCAAACAGTACCTGCAAGGGTATGGACTACAAACAACGTCTACAGCTGAACTAAACAAAGGCACATGTGAGATCAGTGAAAAAGATCCAATGAGAAGCAAGAAGACCCCAAACTAAAATGTTGCTATTGGACCGAATCATAGTATAAATGGTCTGTAAAGATATAAAAGTCTATGGTTTTCTATGTTCAGGTTGGACCTCTATGCAGGTACCCAGCTTGAACCAGCCCTCCTGCCATTCTACTCCTTTGTTTTTTTTTTTTTTTCCTGAGGATTTTTTTTCCTGAAAGTTTGCTCCATGAATGGGCATCAGGACTTCCCTGAAAGTCTGGCTCTGGACATTTAAAACACAGACTCTGGAGTGAATGGTTATCAGGTAGGGAAGATGCCTGAAATTTTGATCTGCAAATGGATATTGGGCTCCTGGAGAGAAGGGAAGCAGCATTCAGCTTGGTGTATTTCCTCCATGCAGTAAATAATAGAGTGAACCTGTCACCAAAATCTTTTAAATCGCACTTTTCTTTGAGAAATCTAAACGTGGTTCTGCAGTAAGCAGAACCCTAAATCACTCCCCCGTGACATCTATCTGTTGGTATGATAATAAACCAAAACAAATACAGACAAAGAAAAGTGCAGCTCCCAGCCTGAGGCATCCAAGGGTCTTCATTCCCCTGTTCTTCCTGGGGAGGTAGCAAAAGGCTCAGCCTCATATCAGCAGGTATCTCGTCTCTGCCACTGGAACAGTAGGTTGAGGGAAGGTTTCCTCCCCTCTACTCTGCCTTGGTGAGGTTGCACCTGGAGTAATGTGTCCAGTTCTGGGTTCCCCAGTTTAAGAAGGACAAGGAATTACTGCAGACAGTCCAGTGTAGGGACACAAAGATGATGAGTGGGCTGGAGCATCTTTCTTATGAGGAGAGACTGAGAGAGCTGAGTCTGTTCAGCCTGGAGAAAAAAAGACTGAGAGGGGATCTTATTCATGCTTACGAATATCTCAAGCTTGGGTGTCAAGATGATTGGACCAGACTCTTTTCAGTGGTGCCCAATGATGAGAGGTAATGGGCACAGACTGAAACACAGGAGGTTCCATCTAAACATGAGGAGAAACTTCTTTACTTTGAGAGTGACAGAACCCTGGAACAGGCTGCCCAGAGAGGTTGTGGAGTCTCCTTCTCTGAAGACATTCAGAACCCACCTGGACACAATCCTGTGTGATCTGCTCTGGTGACCATGCTTTAGCAGGTGGTTTGGACTAGATGATCTCCAGAGATCCCTGCAACCCCAACCATTCTGTGATTCTGTGACCATCACCCCAAGGAATCTTTGCAGACATTCAGTTTTCTAGTCAGTTCCTTCTGCTCATATTGTGTTATGAACTGGCACTTGTGGTAGCAAGTGTCCTGTGTCTGCTTGATCAGGAATGAACTTCACTGTTCTCTTTCCCTAATGGGTTTTGGCTTTTTGTTGCTTTTTTGTTTGTTTATTTTGTTGTTTGGTTTTTTTTTCCTCTGAGCACAGAGGTGGCTCCTCAAGGGAAACATCTCCACGAAGAGCAGCTGTTGCAGAAACTCCACATGCAGGGCCAGGCACTGTCCCTCACTCTGCTGGCTCAGGGCAGACAGATGCAGCACAGCCTCTGCTTTACAGACAAACCCTCTCCAAGCTTCTCCTGGTCACACATGTGACATCCTCGTGCCTTTGCCAGCCTGGGCCTCACACCCTGTCACCTGGGAAAACACAAGGCCTACCCCAGCATAGCAGCACAGCCCAGAGAAAGGCTGCATTGTCATTGACCAACAGGAGCAAGTGTCATACCAACTTTGGAAAGGGTCAAGATTGTCCAAAGCAGCTGTAACATCGTGTGCCCTTGATGCGTAACCATCCTTGTCCCCTTGGGAGCTGCACACCTCAGTCCTCAGGAAGGAAACATCAGGCAGCCAGTGCAGGAGCCTCCGAGTTTCTAAACTTCAGGTATAACTGGTTAGGCTAGACCAAGAAAGCAAGAGCAGGAGGCAGGAGTGAGGATGACCCAGACCATGGCC
This sequence comes from Caloenas nicobarica, assembly GCF_036013445.1. Classification (NCBI taxonomy): domain Eukaryota; kingdom Metazoa; phylum Chordata; class Aves; order Columbiformes; family Columbidae; genus Caloenas; species Caloenas nicobarica. The sequence continues at coordinate 507,773 of NC_088268.1, read as the reverse complement.
CTGGTCAGACAGTGCCCACACTAGCAGGGTGCAGGAGCCCGTGGGCAACTTTTATGACCTCATTCTCTGCTGCAGGACCAAAATGGATGGGCACAAGCAAACCAGGACATGGATGGGGGGTATGGAGGGCAAATTTTTGATTCAGGCAACCCATGAATGGAACAGGTGAGAGGCTGTGTTGGACATGCTACTCACTAATGAAGAATGACAGTTGGATGACGTAGAGTTCAAGGGCAGCCTTGCCTGCATTGGCCAAGAGGCTGTGGAGCTCAAGATCCTGAGAGGACTGACCAAGACAAACAGGATGACTACTGCGCTGGACTACAGAAGAGCACATCTCAGTCTTTTCAGGGACCTACCTTCTTAGCAGGGTGCCATGGGAAACTGTCCTGTAGCGCAGAGGACACCAGGAGAGCTGGATGCCCCTCAAGAACATCCTTCTCAGAGCACAAGGATGGTCCTCTGCAATGTGGCAGTAGGGTGACACTGTGGGGAGCAACTACAGCCCCATGGAGACACACATCCCCAAAACCCAGTAACCTACAGACACAATCCTCTCTACTGCAAGCTGAGCAGATATGAAAGGAATATTTTGCCCCACTGGATATTAAGTCTTTCCTGCTAATGGATCGTGGCTCGTGACATACCGGGGTACTCTTGGAGCCCCTCCCAAGGTGCAAGCAGTTGGTACCTTCCTGGCTGCAAGGTTAGAAAGACTTTGTGAGACAATTTTTTCAGCCTTCCCTCACCCTGACTTTGTAGACATTCGTCATTTTATTCTTGGGGTAATGGGGCAGATTTCCATGAATTAGGATTACTTCTGCCCTGGTATCCAGCAGAGCCATAACCTGTTGCTTATTGTGCTGGGCTCACAGGGTTACAAGCAGAACACAAAGATCATGTTTATTTCCACCCATGCCTGTGCCTGTACCCATCCCCCTCCCCATGTTGAAGAGGGGACGTACCTTCCCTGGGCTTGTTTGCAGGGAAGGGGGAATGCCACTCTGTACACCCCCTGCCCCGTGGCCCCACCTCACCATTTTGTGGCCAGATCCCTTTAGGATGATGCGTCTGCATCTCACACAGAGTCACTGCTTCAGCTCCAAACATCCCCATGTTCACTACAAACACAGCAGTAACAGCCAAACATAGCATGAGTCTTCCTTACTTTTCCCTTGTTCTACCCTGTGTTTCCTGAAATAAGTTAATTCTTCAGGTGGGCTGGGACATTCAGCTAATTCCTCCTCACTTTCTCAATTCACCAGGAAAACCACCTGGCCACATGTGTGGGGCCAGCCAGGCATTCGGTCTCTTCTTCACTATCCTGTCTTTACAAAGGTATTTCTCACTGGGACCTGTTGACTACACCAAGTGTTTTGCACTGGGAGATCCTGGTTTGTTTTGATTCAATAAGAAAGGCACTCAGACTCTGTAAAGTATTGTTTAAAATGCCATTTCTTCAACTAAGGCTATGAAGAAAGACAAGGCAGGAGAGATGATCCTACATCCTTCAGATGCCAGGATCCCTAAGCTATAATACGTGCTATCAAATAGGCAGCTCCAATCAGGGCACAGCACACCACGTAGATCCTGCTCATGAAAGGATGTCTTTTGGTCCATCAAGCTTTTAGAAGATTTTCATAAGATAAAACATCTCTATTCATCATTTCTGCTATGAAACAGGAAAGATGTTCACATGAGAATTTCTTACTGCATTTTAGACACAGGCAAGGACACCCAGAGAGTGTAACCATGGGCACCGAGCTGGAGCTGAATTTTGCCTCTGGCCAAGGGATCTGTGCAGCGCAACACTGTCCTGAAGGACAAGCTCTGCATGTAGCACAGCACAGCAGAGAACAAAGCCTCCTCGGTAATCTGTCACATGGATCATTAACGCCTTGATGTACAGTGATCTTTGGCTGAGGGTGACGGCACCCTGCCAATTGTTTACATCATGAGGACAAATATCAGCTCTTGAACCTGCTCAGAGCAGCTTTCATGTCCTTGTTTCTTGGAGTGTACATCATGGGGTTGGGCAGGGGATTAAGAATGATATAAAGAACAGCCACTGCTCTGCCTGGTTCAAGGCAGCTCCCATGCAGGTGAAGACACCTGGGCCATAGAAACAAGCTACAGCAATGAAATGGGAAGTACAGGCTGAGACAGCTCAGTGCCTGCATTCTTCAAAGCAAAGCCACAGCATGATTTAAATCACCATTAAAGAGCAAACAACCTTAGGCAATAATGCCTGCATTTTGAAGTGTAAAACCTGCATGGATCCTGTGTCCCTTTCCTACCGATCCAAGATCTCCTCAGTTGTGCAGACAAACCAGGTCACATGCCAAGAGACAGTACAAATGCTCTGGCAATGCTTTTGTCAAAGAACTTTCTTGTCTGTCAGAAGAAATGCCATCCCTCCCTCTTCTACAAGGACAATTACAGATGGTATCAAAGAACCTGAGGTACGTTGCAGTTGTTGCAAGGTTTAGTGCAAAAAGGTTAAGAAGTGCAACTGTGCTGCTGTTGATGATGGTTATTACTATCATGACTTGTACACCTTTGCCAGGACAACTGATGATTCGTGCAGGAACGATATGAGACTGTAGTTGGTGCCAAGAGACATTTTCACCAATTAGAAGATATGAGATCCACATGTAAAAGAATCCTCTCCCCCCAGAATGGCAGCCAGTGGCTCCCACATGCTTATCTCCAATTTCCAGCCTCAACACCTTTTCCCTGCTACTCCTACCCACGCCCAGGGGCCATGGCCCCTACATTGGGTGATAGAGGGGAAAGGAAGGTGCAGCAGCAGCTATGGGCCATCCCAAGGGCTGTTCCCAGCTTTAAAGCTCTTGCCATTCTGCAAAGCAAATAATTTTCCAGTGCCCCATACCCACCCCCTGCCACCTCAGTGCAGCTCAAGTCATAGCAAGAACACCCTTCCTCAAGAGCTCAGAGGGCTGCTGACCCCTCAGGGTCTCCTGCCTTTCTGGGCATTTGTGGGCAGAGACACCGCAAGGCAAGCCCTGATGGTCACCAGCAGCAGAGCAGCAAGGAACGACCTCCTCAGCTCCAAGGGATGGTGCCCAAAAGAGGAGCCACTGCAGAGTGTCCGAACCTCCCATTCCTCTGTCAATGGAGAAGGATTCCCTTGTGCCCTCACCCCCTTCCACCCCAGAGTAACACCCTTCTCCTTTGGCAGCTTGGGGAGTTTCCACACAGGTAAAGACCATATGGAGGCAAGGCTTGAATGCAGCAGAAATTTGATAAATTTAATAAATCCAAATAAGTTCTGGCACTGCCTGACACAGGGCTCATTGCAGCTGTTGGCCAGCAGGGTTGAGCCGCAGGGCTGGCAGGGCAGGCACTGGTCATAGCAGGACATGTCTTGAGGGTGGAGGAGAACCTGGAAGAGAGGGCAGGGAGGAAGCAGAATATAAAAGTGTGTGAGAAGCAGCCTGGTTACCCTGTCACAAAGAAGCCAAAGCCACTATTGAGTGGGGAGCTGGCAGATGTGCCAGGAGCCACACAATCTGCATTACCCTACAAGGAGCAGCCTCACACAGGGGGTCCCTCTCCTAGTGAATAAACCAAAAGCCCCCTCTGCCACATACCAGCCACTCTCTAAGCAGAACTTCTTCCCACTTCCCACCAGGACACAGGCAATATGAACAGAGATGTCCATCAATAAGAGATATCAAGTTCGAATGGAATCAGAAGGGACTTCAGATTCACCTGGTTCCCAGTCAGAAGGAGGTAAGAGAAGTGGATGAGAGAGCAGGGACTTGAGCTGCCTTTTGTACCTGCCCTCCATTGCCACAGGACCAGAGGCAACCTTGTTAGGGGTAACAATTTTCTGACAAGCTCATCTTCAACGCAAACCATCACAGCTAATGAGGTTGGCTTTGCTTTGGTATCCTGCACTGCTGCCTTTTCATTTCCAGGTTTGTGCCATGTCTGTTCCTCAATGAAATATTCTTCTGATCCCTGGAATGAAAAGCCCCAGGATTTCTAGGGCAGGAATGAAGCAGTGCAGGCAGAAGACTCAAGTGCTGGATGCATCTAAGAGAAGGCAAATGATGCCATTCTGAGTCAGTCTGGGCTCTTTGATATATCAGTCTCAGAAGAACCTGCAAACATCCTGCACACCTGTGGGTTCCCATGCACGAGGATGTGCCAAGTCCTCAACTTTCCTTCAATCCTCAGCTCAGCCTGGATGGTTTTTGTGCATGTTGTTCTGCTTGATTTTGACCCCATCCTGCCTAACGCTGCCCAGTCCCCAAGGGTCCTCAGCAGAGTCCATGGTCTTCTCTAACACCACAGTTCGTGGTGTTGCTGTATGTGTTTTTCTCCTGTGTGTATTTGTAAGCAGCCAGTTTGTGCAGCTGTATGTGCGGGTACAAATTAGTCTATAATTCCACACTGGTGTGTATGAGGCTGTGTGTGTGTGTCCTTGTGTGATACACATCACAAGGGAATGTGCTGCTCATGGCAGAGACATTCTCCACTGCTCTGTCCATGAGCACCACAAAACAGCAGGTTCCCAGGGTCAGAAGGAGCCTGAGTGCAGCTGAGTTGTGATGGCACCAGCCTGCTGGAGATCTGTCCAGGGAAGAGGCCCTGAAATGCAGCTCCTGTCTTTTGACCCCTCCTTTTCCTGCCACTCCAAAATTCTCACTCCTCTGCGGTTGATTTCTGGACACAACAACGATGGTTTCAATCCATCTTGAATCCTTGGTTTAATTCATTTTAACACTACTGGGTTTGTCTCAGCATGACTGGCAGTCTCCCCTCTCTGATTCTCCAGGTCAGGATACAGCTGCTCTCCCCAGTGCTAGAGATTTCAAAAGGATGGGGTTTGTTTCACGGGCAAGGAGGAAGGCACAGCAATCCTCTCCATCTTGTCCTCGTCATCCTTGAATGGATGTCCTTCCAATGCACTGATGAATGTGTCTGGGATGGGACCCAGCTTGGTCTCGTGTCCAAGCCAATGTCAAGTGTACTTGTGCAGCCCATCGATCAGGTGTTGTGTCAGGCAGGGACTATGACCTTGGATCAGACAGGTACTGAATGAAGGGAACATGGAGTCTGATGTCACTGTGCTGTGAGTGGAAGGACAAACCGTGTGGCTTCCAGAGGGAAAGCCAAAGAACGGGTGGATGCTTTGGACTGCAGCCCACTCTGGCCATCACATCCTACACAGGAATCTCAGTCTGAGTCCTCAGCAACTGCCCATGGGAGGGAAGCGACATGGAATTCGAGAACACATCCCCAGTACCCAGCTGCTATCCTTCTTTCTAACAAGGTCTGTGTCTCAGCAGGTACATTTTCTAAGCCTCCCTTTCTGAACGTCTGTCAGCTGGAGCTCAGATCCAACTTGCAGGTAGTGCATTTGAGGGCTTTCCCCCTTCCTTTTTGTGACCTCAGTGAGATCAGTGCCAGGGAGCTCTGCTGGGAGAGCTCAGCCAGAGCTGATTCCCCTCTCCATGAAGCTGCTTTGAGCTGAGCCTTGAGTGCATCTGATGGCAGTCAACCTAATTGCTTTCTCATGAGGTAATAAGCACTATGGACATGGGAATGGCAGGGAATGTATGTACGTAGAGCTTAGCAAGACCTCAAGGCACCCTCTCCTGTACTTCCTTCATGATCAAGTATGAGATGAATGGGTTCGGTGAAAGGATGATGAGGTGTGGAGAAAATTGCCTGGACTCAGAGAGTTGTGACCACAGTTCAAAGCCCAGCTGCCCAACACTTATTACCAGGGTGTCCTAGTAGTGATCAGTAGTAGGACTAATACTGTTTGATGTTTTCATGCATGCCATGAGTTGTGGGAAGTGGAGAACTCCCACAGACTCTGTGGATAACACCTACCAAGGGGAATGGGCCATAACAGCTGGACATGGTTACTGGTCAATGGACCTGAACAGTTTGGAGAAATGGGCTGACTGAAACTTCATGGAGGCCAAAAAGCAAGGGCAAGGTTTTGCATGTGGCGGAAGAACCAATCCATGCAGTCATGCAGGCTGAGACAGGCTACCTGGGAAAGAGATCCACAGAAAGTGATGTGAGGTTTTAAGGGTGATCCATCTGAGTTTGAGACAGTAGTGTGCCCTTGCAGCAACAGGAGCAGCTGCATCCTGAGCTGTGTAAAAGTGTTGCCAGCAGATGCAGGAAAACAACCCTTTCCATCTGGCCCATTTGAGATCATATCTGGAGTACTGCTGCCAGACTGGGGCTCCCTGGTCAAGGAAGGGTATCAACATATGGAAGTTGAACAAAGGCCACTGTACATGTTAGGCAGCTGATGAGCATGACATGCAAGAAGAGCGTGAGAGAACTGGGTCTGTTCATCTTGGACAAGAGATATCTCAGGAGAATTTATTTCTTTCTTCAACTACTTATTCAGAGGAACACGAGAAGATGGACCTCGTCTCCGGAAATGCCCAGAAGACAGAGGGGAAGTGCCCATGACTTTTTGCAATTTCCATCCTGAGAGGTGTTCAAGAATGGACTGATTGTGACTGTGAGCAACATGATCTAATGGGATCTGTTCTGAGCAGAGTGATGATCTAGGTGACCTCTGCAGGCCCCTTCTCACCTACATTCTGCCTCGATGCCTCCCTTGCCCACCCTGACCCCTGCACACCAATGGGCACATTTGTCCTCATGAGCACTTCAACACGAAACAAGTTTCAGAGATTGGGCTGGGACTACACGGAGACAGCTGAAGGGAGGCTCTCAGTCTCCTTACTGCCAACTGCAGGAAAACAGTGGCTGCTGTTTCCAGCCCCTGAGCTCGGAGATAGCTCTAGGAAGCTGATCCATCTCCTGGATCAGGACTGCAGCTGCCCCAGGCTGCAGATGGTGCTCTGCGAGCTTCTTATTGCTGGAGGAGGAGACGAGTCCATTTCCCAGGAGCCAAAGTTGTGGCGGTGCAGAGCCTCTGAGCCCTGTGAGCCCGGGCAAGACCCGGGGCGGCGCCAGCTCAGGGCTCAGCCCTGGGACGGAGCTGGGGGCGGAGAGGGGAGGAGAGAAGAGGAGAGGAGAGGAGAGGAGAGGAGATGAAGAAAAGGAGGAGGAGGAAGAGGAGGAGGAGAGGAGGGGGCGCAGCCGGAGCAGAGAGCCGGAGCTGGCGGGGTGCAGCGAGGCGCGCGCGGCGGAGCGGCGGGATGCGGCGGTGCCGGGGCGCAGGGCTGGCGGGACTGGCCGCGGTGCTCCTGGGTGCGCGGGGCTGGCGGGGCTGGGTGGGGGACGGGGCTGATCCTGGGGTGGCCCCCGCAGGTCCCTCGATGCTGTCGTCCCCACTGGCTTTCTTATGGATCTCTGTCCCCGAACCATCCTCTTGTCCATCCCTCCATCTCACGTTCTCTCATGAAAGTCATTCCCATATCAATCATGCAGGAATTCCTTGTTACTTTATTTCTCATTCCTTTGTGTCCCTTTTTTTTTTTTCTCAGTGTTTCCACCCATCATTCATGCATTCATCTCTCCATCGACTATTAATGGACACCTCCATTACTGCACATGTTGACATCTTCTGGAAACTTTTCTCCTTATGATCTCTGTATGTTCCTGACTGCTTCTGCGGGATTTCTGGGAAACACCAGGCAGAGCTGTGCAGTTTACCAGGTGTATTTCTTCTTTTTCTCCTCGGCAGTGACTACGGGGAGAGCCCAGGTGCAGCAGGAGCCGTCGGCAGAGACCTCCGAGGGCAGCGGCATCAGCATCAACTGCTCACATCCCAACATAAAGACCAGTGATTTCATCTTCTGGTACCGTCTTCTCCCGGGACGAGGCCCCGCAGTCATCACGTTCGTTCAAAAAGGAATCAAAGTGCTGTCGGACCCGCCGGGGCAGCTGTCGGTGGCGGCAGACCGCCGGTCCAGCGCCCTGTGGCTCGCCCGGCCCCGGCGCGGGGACGCGGCGGTGTATTACTGCGCCGTGGGAGACACGGGGAGAAGAGCCGGGGCTGTGGCCGGACACGAACCGCCGCGGGGCCAATCCCAGATGAGCCGCCAGGGGGCGCTGCTGTTCCGACGACCGGGGCCACCTTTCCTTGCCTCTGCTCCTTCCCCGAAAATCTCTGTCCTGCACACTCCTCAAATAATTTTCGCTGCATCCCCTAAGGAGACTGATTACCTGTAGGCAGAAGCATTCCTCAGTTTATATGACTGTCACGGAGGCATCCCAAAGTCAGTTTTAGGCGGACAACAAGTTCCAAAACAGACTTTATTCTAGCTGTAAAAGTGTAGGCAATAAACTGACTAGGAACAGGGTTTATACACTTAGCACTCTGACAACATAAAATAGAGGTTTGGATATCAGTTGAGGAGATTATTGGGGTACAACAACATAAGAATAATGAGGATCCAAAACATGCATGCATACACTCACAAGAAATAAAACCAGAGCCCTCTGACTCCAGGGTACCCACTAGAAATGATCACTCGCCTGGGTTAGGCGAGGGCTTCCACTTCCCTGGTTAGGCAAGGACACACACTTGCCTGGGTTAGGTAAGGGCTCATTCAAGGATATATCCAGTAAATAACCACTCACCCAAATGTGGAGGTGAGGCGCTCTCAATCCCGTACAACCTTCTTAGATGGCATCCCAGTTTAAGGGGAGGGCTCCAGTTCACAGACCTGCTGCTCTGAGAACACCACTCCAAGGGAGTCTTCGGCAACGACCCCGTTTTATAGCCTGGTCAAATGTGGCTGTGGGCATTACAACATAGTCCAGAAGCTTCACAGCTACTCTGGGCACGTCCTTTGTTAACAACCCTGTCAACCGACTGAGGGTCCCACCCCTCTGACCACACCAGCTGGTGGCAGTGAAATCACCCTGCCCCCGGATAGGGCAGGATGTGACTCTCAGCAGCTTGGTACCACCCGAGGTGTGTACCTGGCGACAGGCACAGTAGGACACAAAAGGTGCTAAAGAGTCATCAGCTGCCCCATTGAAGGCTCCAGATCTCAGGGGGATGTGCAACTCCCACAATTATGATCACCTCACCCTTATGGGAGGTGTCATCCCCAGACAAGGGGACGATTGTAATACCCTAAGGGTTAGTGAGAAGATCATGGTAAACAGACTTGTGCTGGATGTCCTTCTGCCAGATAGAAACTGTGTGTCTGACTCTGGGTAGGAGTGTTTGCAGCAAGTGCTGTTCTCAGAGACATTTTTCCTTGAGGTGACTCATCCATGGCCTTGGAGAAGGGGACAGTGAACCCCTGTGGGGAGGGGGAGTCTGACTCCTGTTTCCAGGTACCTTGGTCTGTGCCTCGTTCTGCCTCTTACCAAGGGACAAGAAGGACATAGGTGGTCTTTCTCCCCCTTAATATATTCAAAGACCACAATGAGGTCTCTCTGGAGCCTTCTCTTCAACTTTTCTTCATCAGACAGCTGTTCCAGTACTTGAAGTCTTTTTGTGGCCGTCCCCTGGAGGGCCTGCTCAAACAGGTCCACATCTTTCTTTATTGGGAAGCCCAGAACTGGTCACAGTCCTCCAGGTAGGATGTCACGAGAGCCAAGTACAGGGGACAATCACTTCCCTTCACCTGCCGGCTGCACTTCTTTTGATGCAGCCGGGGATACAATTGGCTTTCTGGGCTGCAAGCACACATTGCTGGCTCATGTCCAAGTTGTCAACCACCAGTGTCACCAAGTCCTTCTCCAGAGGGCTGCTCTCAATCCCTTCATTTCCCAGCCTGTATTGAAACTGAGGATTGCCCTGACCCAGGTGCAGGACCTTGCATTTTGCCTTGCAGAACCTCATGAGCCCCCTTAGGCTCTCTTTTCTTGATCTCATGATCCCTTCCTGGAACATCACCCCGGGTCCTTTGCTCATCAGCTGTGTCCATCAATCCCTCACAGGGCTGCTGGTTGCTCTCTCCCTCCCACATCATTCCTAGTATAAAGGCCTCCTTATCAGGTCAGCCATCCTAATGGCAAAGGCAACTTTAGCCCACTTGGTGAGGTGGATCCCACCTCTCCTGAGCAGACGCTGCTCTGCAAACAGGGTCCCATGGCTGTGGGACCTAAAACCCTGTCAGCAGCTCCAGTTCCACAGCCAATTTTTGACCTGCATTATCCATTCCTTTCTCCTCACACCAGCAGGACTGAGGACAACAACACCTGGACCTCCATGCCCTTGACTACCTTTCTGCAGAGCTCTGTAATCATATGCCCACAAGGAATAACAGCAGGGGGTAATAGTCAGAGAGCCAAGTGAGCTTAGGCAGTGCTTCCACATCATCCCTAAAATGGGCCACTGGCAGGTAGTAAACCTCTCTAGATGATAGGCCAGGTTGGCAGATTGGTACCTCTGTCCCCTGCAGCACAAAATCACCCATAAGGATCACTCACCACTTCCTCCTGGTAGCCATGCATGGTTTAGGGTCAGGTGGACCAGGTGCTTCACTTCAAGGTACATCTGGCACCTCTTTAATGTTGAAGGCAGTGAACCTATTCTGTAGTTGTAAGCCCTTTGGTGGGGCAGGAGCCCCCCTCGGTCCCAGAAGTGACCAGCTTCCATCTTGAAATTGTTCCCTGGGAATCTGCTTTTGAGGGCTTTAGAATCCACAAATGGTGGTTCTTTTCAAGAACCACCTTCAATTAGCACAGGAGCAGGCAATTCCTTTGTGTCCTAACTGAAGAAAGCAGGGCAGAAAACCAGCTTGGTTCAACAGAAAAGTCCTTGTAGAACTCAAGAGAAAAAAGAAATTGTACAGTCTCTGGGCTTCATAGGAAGATTACAGAGCTGTGTTTCACATATCCAAGGAGAAGACAGGGAAAGTCAGAGCTCAATTAGAGTTGAAATTGGCTAGTGTTGTTTCAGGCAACAAGACCTTTTTAAGTATAATAGTAACAAGAGAAAGTCTAAAGAAAACTTTGTACTGATCCTTGTTGAAGATGGCCACCTGACTAATAGAGGTGAAGTGAAAGTGCAGGCATTCAATGCTTGTTTTGCCTCTGTCTTTAATACTATATGGTGCCCATGATCATCAAGTAATGGGCCAATGTTATTTCTTGTTTGCCTTTTGCCTTTAACATATTTTTAAAAGCCTTTTTTATTGCCTCTGACAGTACTGAAGAGCAGTCTTTGGTCCTGAAGATCATTGTCTCTGTGTTACCACCTGACCCAGCACTGACTCCCACAGAACCTGGCCTGGGGAGAGGTGTCCCCAGTCCTCACCCCATGCAGGAATCACTCTGTCCTCTGCCCTGGTCCTGTGGCGTGTGGGGTCTGTGTGAGGGCAAACCCGGCACCACGGGGTCCCAGAGTCTGCAGTTGTGGGAAGGTCTTGGCCTGTGTGTGGGGAGCAGCCGTTCTGCACAGAGCACAAGGGCCACTTCAGCCTCAGAGCTCTGGGAATGCTGAAGGACTTGGGTGCCTGGGAGAAGGCACCTCAACCTGTGCCCTGTGGTTGGGTTGGTGTGTGCCCTGTGCATTCAGGGACAGCTAACAGATCCTGCTGAGTATAGAATCAAATCCTACTGTCACTATTCTGTCCTCATTAAGCTGGGAGGATCTACTCTCATAGAGAACCTTTCTATGCCAGAGATGGTCTGTGGCACTTGTGGGGCTGTAGAGTTCCTGGGCCTCAGGAAAGTTGTGCTTGAGGAAGTGCTGTGGTTTAACCCCAGCTGGTAACTAAGCACCACACAGCCGCTTGCTCACTCTCCCTGCAGTGAGATGGGGGGAGAATCAGAAGACAAGGCAGCACAGAGCCACATTGCAAGTTTGGGCACCAGTCACTGTCCTGGGGCTGCCTTCACCCACAGGGATGATGGGTTCACAGGGACAGGGGACTCATGTCTGGCCTGCTGCAGCTGATACCAATACTGACTTGTGAACACCTCAGCCCTACGTATGTTGGTGTAGTCATCACCACTTAAAAGAATTAATCCTGTTAGCAATTGCTAACCTAAAGATATGTAAACCCTCTCAGTTTTAGGTCAGTCTGTTCCTCTAACAAAGATAAGAGTGACTTACAAAACACCTAAACAGAAACTACAGAGACTAGTGACCTTGCAGCTTTAGACATTCTGGAGCTTGCACAATTAACTGAGTCTTCTTTTAACATATATCTTGAGACTGTCAGATAAAGTGTCCTTTAGCTGAATGTTGCTCATTATATGCTAAAATGGTTATGTAATAAATATGGAAATGTGTAACCAGTTGGCTCTTAAGGACTGCCCTAAAAGTGCGGATGCACTCATACAATTTTGAATGCAATAGCTGTTATTTTTCGTTCTGTCATGCTGGATTTATTCCAGCATCTGGATTTGCACAACTCTGTAATAAACAATACCTCATCTCTGTGTGTAGAATCTGGTTCAACTGTGCCCCAGAAAAGAAGCCTGATATTGGGAAAATATTAGCAACATGTGGGCCATGCCAGATGCTCTTCTGAAGGGTGATACAGCTGCATGGGGAGGCTGTCCCTGCTGTCTATGCACAGATGTGCTGGTCATGGACCCTGATTGGGTGATGGGTGGAAGGGTCACATGGAGTAGAGGCGGTGGGCCATCTCCAAGGCTGTTGATGAGTTTTTACAGGACTTTGGTCATCTGTAAGTGAATAACCCAGTGTTTCAAATATAGTCATTGTATATTGTAAGCCAGGCATGTAGAAATAGCAGGAGGAGAGAAACTCCCAGATGCAGGTGCAGGGAGGAAAGCACCCAGTTCTGTGTAACTGCAACTGTGTAACTGCAAGTCGCATCCTGAACCCTTTGCTCCTGCCGAATGGATAAGACCGTTACCGCTTGCTTTTGCCAAAAGGATAAGATTCTGCTTTCTCATGATAGATAATAATAACTGATCAATGCTCTTCTTTCTCTATGTAATAGAAAGTCACTGTCTGTATAATAGACAATCATTGTTCAAATAGAAACATAGATGTAATACGTAATCCTGTAAGTTGTAACATAGATATAGTGCACAATTGTGCTGAAAAGGTATAAATACTTCCGTGTAACTAACAATAAATTTGGCTCATGGTGATCATATTGATCGTGTTGTGAAGTCCGTTTGAACCCTCATGTCACAAGACTATTTACCCTTTCCCAACTCCAGCCACCCTTTACCAATCTCTTCTTCTGAGCCACCTTGCCCAGCACAGCTGCACCCAAAGCAAGAGGAATGCCCTTCCCCAAGAGTCTCTGGGACTGCTAACCTCCCTGGGGCCTCCCACATGCCCATAGATTCTCTCTGCAGGACAGCAGTTGTCAGCATTCCTCTTCACATGATGTGCACCATGTTCAAGGGGGTATTTCTCAGCAGTATCACAACAAGGCAAGGACTGGTGGCCATTGTCTGTGCAGTAACCAGGGCTGTGTTCCTCATTTTCAAGAGGCAGTGCCAGGAAGAGGAGCCACTGTAATGTGTCCCACCTTCCAATGCTTCTAGGAGTGATGAATTAGGTGTGCCCCCACCCCATCCATAGAAGCATGGAATCATAGAATGTCCTGAGTTGGAAGGGACAGAAGAGAATCCTTCGCCCTCAAGAGCTTATTTGGGCAGCCTGCATGGCAGCAGTGGGATGTGGCATGGTGAGGCAATAGTGTCTTTGCACACTCCCGCTAAACTAGGGAGAAGATTATAGTAGGTATGGAGGGGAACATCTACCAGAGACTAAGAAGAGATGTCAGAAGGAGTAGAAGTGATATGCAAGGTGGACTGCATGTCAGGGGAGGCTCTCACACTTCCCCTGTGGCCCAGTTGTGGTGTAGTTACCTGTTCAAGAAGAGGAGGCAGATGTCCCCTTCTTCAGGCATCTGGGGAAAACCTCTCAGTCACAGGCCCTGGTACCTGTGGGTGACATCCACCACCTCAGTATCTGCTACAAGAGTAAAATGGATGGGCACAAGAAAACCAGGACATTGGCTGAGGAATATGGAAGGAAAACTTTTGATGCAAGCAATCCATGAATGGAGTAGGGGAGTGCCTCTGTAGGACCTCACAAATGAGGAAAAACTGTTGGATGATGTAGAGTTCAAGAGCAGCCTTGCCTGCAGTGACCAGGAGACTGTGGAGCTCAAGGCCCACAGAGGTCTGATCCAGACAGACAGGGTGACTGTTTAAAGTCATTAAGGACCTACCTGCTGAGCAGGATGCCCTGGTAAATTGCCCTGGAACACACAGGTTCCCAAGGAGCTGACAAACCTTCAAGGACAGTGGCCTCAGAGCACAATGACAGTCCTCTGCAATGTGTGGAAAGGTGAGACAGGAAAAGCCGAGACACAGGTGGACCAGAATCTTGCCAGGTGGGTAAAGGGAATCAAGAAAGGTATCTCTGAGCTTATTGTCAACAAAAGGAAGGCTCAGCTGAATCAGGGTTCATTACTTGCTGAGGAGAATGACCTGGTGGATAATGATAGTTCAAGGGATCACTTGGGATGCACCCAAGGGTGTTCCATGAGCTGACTGCTCAGTTTTTATTCCGTCCTGGCAGGAAGATGGAGCAAATACTCTCAGAACCCTTTTCTAAACTCAGGAAACGCCAGAAGGGAGTTGGGAGCAGTTCATGTGGGTTTTCTGAGGGCAAATCGTGCCTCACCAGCCTCATTGCTTTCTGAGCACAATGTACCTGGGATGAGTCACACTCCTCACAGGCTGCAAACACTGAGGCTGGGACACCAGAAGTGGTACTGCTGATTTCAGATCCCAACAAGGATGGTTTCACTCCACTTTGAATCCTTCGTTTAATGCATTGTAACAATATTGGGAGTGTCTCAACGTGGTTGGCAGCCCTTCCTTTCCATTTCTGCAGGCCAAGACACAGCTGGTCTCCCCAGCATAAGAAAGTTCAGAAGGATGGGGTTTACTTTATGGGTAAGGAGAAAGGATGAGGGATCCTGCTGACCATGTGCTGGCCAACACTGAGTGGATCTACTTCCAATACTATATCAATGGTGTCCGGGCTGTGGCAGAGCCCCCTCTTCTCTCTAAGCCCAGGACAAACGTCTTTGTGAGCCCATTGATCGGGTGCTGTGTCAGGCAGGAGCTGACTCCTCACCTTGAACAGGTACTGAATGGAAGGAACATGGAGCCTGATGTTGCTGTGCTCTGAGCGAAAGAACTTGCCCAGGAAAGCCAAAGCAATGAGGTCGGCACCTGCTGCAAGTTTAGAAATGACACTCAGCTGCAGGGAACAGGCAGTACAGGGATCTCTGTTAGTCGAATTGTTCCCAACAGGTCCAGGAACTGCCTGTTGAAAGGGAAAAGAGAAGATGGACTACACTGTGGAAGCCCTCTGCAACATGAGTACAAACAATGCTCTGGAACATGGGAAGACCTACTTAACCAACAAGCTGAAAGAAACAGATGAGAATTGGAAAGGCTTTCTCTGAGAGCTTCTGTAAGCTTCATCCTGGAGCATCCAGGAAATCAGTGGCTGCTGTTTCCAGCCCCTGAGCTCGAAAACAGCTCTGGGAAGCTCATCCGTCTCCTGGGTCAATTCTCAGCAGCTGCCCCAGGCGAGGAGGAGGAGGAGGAGGAGGAGGAGGGGACGCGGGCGGAGCAGAGAGCCGGGGCTGGCGGCGGGCAGCGAGGCGCGCGCGGCGGAGCGGCGGGATGTGCCGGGTCGCAGGGCTGGCGGGACTGGCCGCGGTGCTCCTGGGTGCGCGGGGCTGGCGGGGCTGGGTGGGGGACGGGGCTGATCCTGGGGTGTCCCCCGCAGGTCCCTCGATGCTGTCGTCCCCTCTGGCTTCCTCATGGATCTCTGTCCCCGAAACATCGTCTCGTCCATCCCTCCATCTGCTCCATCACAGGTTCTCTCATAAAACTCATTGCTCAATTCTTTGTACACTCATCTGTGTTTCCTTCGGTTTTTTTTCATGTCTTTCCGTATAACCGATTAAGTATTTTCTTTCTTTCTTTCTTTCTTTCTTTCTTTCTTTCTCTCTCTCTCTCTCTTTCTCTGTTTCTCTGTTTCTCTCTTTCTTTCCTCCTTTCTTTCTTTCCTCCTTTCTTTCTTTCTTACTTTCCTCCTTTCTTTCTTTCTTACTTTCTTCTTTCTTTCCTCCTTTCTTTCCTCCTTTCTTCCTTCCTTTCTTCCTTTCTTCCTTTCTTTCTCTTTCTTCCTTTCTCTCTCTCTCTCACACATACACATTTTCACTTATTTCTTCCTGACTGCTTCTGCGGGATTTGTCCTGTGAAACAGCAGGTGGGGCTGGACAGAAAGCAGGTTTTGAGGACTTTATTTGATCTTTTTCTTCGCGGCAGTGGCTTCAGGCAGAGCGCAGGTGCAGCAGGAGCCATCGGCAGAGACCACCCAGGGCATTGGTATCAACATCACATGTTCGCACCCCAAAATTGATGCAGACTATACGTTTTGGTATCGTCAGCTCCCGGATCAACGACCCGAGCTGGTGGCAACGGCTGTTCGAGGCACAAAACCAGTGCAGGACCCGCCGGGGCGGCTGTCGGTGGCGGCAGACCGCCGGTCCAGCGCCCTGTGGCTTGCCCGGCCCCGGCGCGGGGACGCGGCGGTGTATTACTGCGCCGTGAGAGACACGGGGAGAGGAGCCGGGGCTGCGGCCGGACACGAACCGCCGCGGGTGGGGCCGGGCGGGTGTGGCGGGGGCGGGGAGAGTCCCTGGTCGGACCCGCCAGGAGGCGCTGCCGCTCTGTCCCCCGCCGCCGCCTCGCCCCGCCCGGCCCCGCCCGACCCCTGGGCGGTTCCCCAGCTCGACCGGCACCCGCATCTCCGAGTCCTCCTTGCAGTCGCTGTCTGGGCTCAGCACCTCTTCTCATCGACGGCTGCTGCGGGTCTGTGCTCCCGAAGGCACCAAAGAGCCGCGCTTGGGCAGCGCTACATGCGGAGACTGAGACGGTCTGTGCAAGGCGGGGAGGGGAGTAGGGTGTTTCCCGCAAAGCTCTCTTGCTTCCCCAGAAACGGCTCAGAGCGTTCTGAGAAACGTGGCATCCTCTGGCCTGTCTGTAAAGACCTGCAGCATCGTCTCAGAAATGCATCGCAGAGGTCATCAATTCCCATCCAGCCCATGGCAGCCTGGTCCTCCTCTTGCCTCTGTCCTCCTGCTATGCCAATGATGCTGAGCTCTTTTTTTCCTTTTAGGAAGACAAAGTGACAGCTGCAGATCTTTCACATGAGGACACAGCACAGGGAGTTAATGGTGACACAAACAAATTGATAGCAAATGCTCCAAAGAGATGCTCTGCTTAGTGGGTGTCTCATCAGAGCTTTTCTCCCTGTGAAAACACACCAGCAGCTCCCTGCCAGTGTTTTTCCCCTTCTCAAGGGCATATACAAAGATTTCAACCCAACATTTTTAATAACACTCATAGGATTCTTGGGCATTCAAATGATGCAATTAGGAATGATGCAATGAAGAAACCAATGCACCCAGGAGTTACCAGAGTTGCAATGGGAGTCAGCCCTTACATGGCAAAGGTCTATTCCAACAAACCAGAAATGTTTGTCAGAGCTCTGCCACGTTCTCTTTAGTGTGGTCTACCACCTGCTCCTCAGCCCTGGCAGGGCCAGACTTTCATCTGCGCTCAGGTGTTTGCCTTGCCTTGCAGCCATGGTTGCTTTTATTCCTCTGGCACCAACAGACACAAAGGATTTACCCCAGCACACCTCTGGTTCCTCTCTCTAGTCTGGGTAGCCGATTCCTTCTGGACAGAGAAGAGCTGTTCCAAACAGTGCAGTATGTTTCCTCAAGGGAAACACAAATGTAGTTAAACAGGGTGACCTCAGCACGTGGCACATAGTGCTGCTTGTCTTTGTCCTCTCCACAGGTTTCCTCAGAATGCCAGGAATATGGCTGGAATGTGGGAATGAAAGGAAAATTTATAACCTGTGGAAGTAGGGGCAGGCTACTCAAGAGAACTGCAAGGATAACATGAAATTATGCAGGGATAAAATTAGATGGTCCAAAGCCCAACTAGAGCTACGTGTGGCTACTGCTGTAAAAGAAAACAAAAAATGCTTCTATAAATACATCAGCAACAAAAGGAAGGCTAAGGAGAATGCCCACCTTCTCGTGGATGCGGGTGGAAACATAGTGACAGAAGACGAGGGAAAGGCTGAGGTAGTAAACGCCTTCTTTGTCTCAGCCTTTAATAGTAAGGCCAGTTGTGCTCCAAGTACACAGCCCCCTGAGCTGGAAGACAGGGACAGGGAGCAAAAAGAAGCTCCAATAATCTAAGGGGAAATGGCTAGTGACCTGCTACAGCACTTAGATATGCACAAGTGTCATGGTTGAACCCGAGCTAGCAATATAACCATGATAGTCACTCACTCACTGCCCTCAGTCCTCCCTGAATAGGGGAAAGAATTTAAAGGGAAGGGAGTAACTTGTGGACTGAGATAAACACATTTTAATAAAATGACAAAATACTAACGCACTACTAGTAAAAATATATGTAAAATAGAAATAGCATATAAAAGAAAAGATACTCAATGCAATTCTTCCCAAACTCCATCTGCACCAAGCAGCCAGTCCCAGGAAGCAGCATCCTGGTCCCGAACAGCCGATCACAGAGAGAGAAAAGAGAAAAAGGCAGAAAGGCCCAGAGGTCTCTGCAAATTAGCAAGATACCAAAAGGTCAAACTAGAAGTCCCAAACAGAACTCTCCTGAACAGGTCTCTGTCCTGGCTCCAACCAAAACAAAAGCCTAGCCAGAAGATCCTGACTCTCCTTAAATATGAAGCATGATGTTAATGGCATGGAATATTCTTATTGGTTAGTCTGGATGTCAGTCAAGCTCTGCCCCATCCATGCCCCCTTCCTTGATGCCTCACACCTGTGGGCAGAGGGCTAACAATGTCCTTGGTTCTCAGACCAGAGCAATTAAAAACATTAACTCTGTCCTGGGATGTTATCTTCCTGTTCTCAAACTCAAAGTCCAAATAATTACCATGCTAGCTATGAAAAAGAAAGGTTTCTAACTGCATGAAGAAAATTAACTCATTTTCAGTCAAACCAGCACAACAAGTCTATGGGACCAGATGAGATCCACCCAAGGGTACTGAGGGAGCTGGGAGAAGTGCTCATCGAACCACCTTGAATCATTTATCAGTAGTCCTGGCAAACCGGGGCGGTCCCACTTCACTGGAAGTTGACAAATGTGATGCCCAACTGCAAGAAGGGCCAGAAGGAGGATACAGGGAATTACAGGCCTCTCGCTCTGACCTCAGTGCCAGGGGAGGTCATGGAGCACAACATCCTGAGTGCCATCATGCAGCACATTCAAGACAACCAAGCAATCAGGCCCAGTCAGCATGGGTTTATGAAAGGCAGGTCCTACTTGACCAACCTGATCTCCTGCTATGACAAGGTGACCCGTTTAGTGGATGAGGGAAAGGCTGTGGATGTTGTGTACTTAGACTTCAGTAAAGCCTTGGACACTGTTTCCCACAGCATTATCCTGGAGAAACTGCCTGCTCATCGCCTGGACAGGCATTCTCTTCTCTGGCTAAAGAACTAGTTGGATGGCCAGGCCCAAAGTGTTGTGGTGAATGGAGTCGAATCCAGTTGGTGGTCAGTCACAAGTGGTGTTCTCCAGGGTTCAGTATTGGGGCCAGGGTTCAGTATTGGGGCCAGTTATGTTTACTCTCTTTATCAGTGATCTGAATGAGGGGATCGAGTGCACCCTCAGTAAGTTTGCAGATGACACCAAGTTGGGTGGGAGTGTTGATCTGCTTGAGGGTAGGAAGGCTCTACAGAGGGATCTGGACCAGTTGGATCATTGGGCTGAGGCCAGTTGTATGGGGTTCAACAAGGCCAAGTGGCGGGTCCTGCCACTTGTTTTATCACAACAATCCTATATAAGGATACAGGCTCAGGGAAGAATGGCTAGAAAGCTGCCTGGCAGAGGGATCTGGGGGTGCTGGTTGGCAGCTGGCTGAATATGAGCCAGCAGTGTGCCCAGGTGGCCAAAAAGACCAACAGCATCGTGACGTGCATCAAGAATAGTATGGCCAGCAGGACCAGGGCAGTGATTGTCCCCGTGTACTTGGCTCTGATGAGGCCCCACCTTGAATCCTGGATTCAGTTTTGGGCCACTCATGACAAAAAAAAAAGACCTTGAGGTGCTGGAATGAGTTCAGAGAAAGGCAACAAAGCTGGGGAAGGGTCTGGAGCACAAGTCTTATGAGAAGAGGCTGAGGGGATCTGGGTTTGTTTAGCCTAGAGTAAAGGAGGCTGAGGGGAGACCTTCTTGCTCTCTACAACTATCTGAAAGGAGGTTGGAGCATGGAAGGTGTTGGTCTCTTCTCCCAAGTAGCAAGTGATAGGATGAGAGGAAATGGCCTCAAGCTGTGCCAGGGGAGGTTTAGATTGAATATTAGGAAAAATTTATTGACAGGAAAGATTTATCAGGCATGGGAAAATGCTGCCCAGGGAAGTGGTGGAGTCACCATTCGTGGGGATGTTTAAGAGACATGTAGATGAGGCTCTTAGTGACAGGGTTTGGCGCTAGATTTAGGTTATGGTTGGACTCCATCTTGATCTTAATGGTCTCTTCCAACCAAAATGATTCTATGGGGAGATCTACCTTAAGCAACAGACTAAATGAAATTATGAGAATTGGAATGGATGTCTCTGGGAGTTTCTGCAACCTCCATCCTGGAGTGAACTGATAAATGGGAGCTATTCAAAGGGTTGATCTAGATGACCTCTGGAGAAGCCTGCTGACCTGCATTCTGACTTAGTGATTCCCCAGCACCCCTGCAGGTCCATGGGCACATTTGTTCTCACACCACCTCTGCCACAACAAAAAATTTAGGCATTGTGCTGGGACTACAGAGAAGCAGCTGAAGGTAGGCTCTCAGCCTCCTCACTGCCACTCACAGGAAATCAGTGTCTGCTGTTTCCAGCCCCTGAGCTCAGAGACAGCTCTGGGAAGCTGGTCCATCTCCTGGATCGGGGCTCTACAAGTGCCCCAGGCTGCAGCTGGTGCTGTGCGGGCTTCTCCTTGCTGGAGGATGAGAAAAGTCCATTTCCCAGGAGCCAAACTTGCGGCCGTGCCAGAGCCCTGTGAGCCCGGGCGAGATCCCGAGCGGCGCCGGTGCAGGAATCAGCCCCGGGGCGGAGCTCGGAGAGGAGAGGAGAGGAGAGGAGGAGAAGAGAGGAGAGGAGAGGAGAGGAGAGGAGAGGAGAGGAGAGGAGAGGAGAGGAGAGGAGAGGAGAGGAGAGGAGAGGAGAGGAGAGGAGAGGAGGGGAGGAGGAGGCGCGGCCGGAGCAGAGAGCCGGGGCTGGCGGGGGGCAGCGAGACGCGGGCGGCGAAGCGGCGGGATGCGGCGGTGCCGGGGCGCAGGGCTGGCGGGACTGGCCGCGGTGCTCCTGGGTGCGCGGGGCTGGCGGGGCTGGGTGGGGGACAGGGCTGAGCCTGAGACGTTCCCAGGGGACCTCAGCGCCAACTCCTCCCTCTCCTTGAACGTCTGCTTTCTTTCCTTTTCCTGCTTCTCTGACATCTTTTATGATCCTTTCCCAACCCTCCACGTCCCCTCTTCCTATTCTCCCTGTGTCTCCACCACCTCTGACTATACGAGCCTGCTTTCATGCACACCTGCTTTTCCATGCACCGTCTCCTTCCATTTGGCAGTTCTTATTGCCCTGAATGTAACCCTCTGTCCTTCTCTGTAAGAACCCCTCTCCCTGTCTACTGTTTTTCTCTTCATCCATTCACCCACCCATCTTTGGACCCATCTCTCCAAGCATCTACCATCCCCAACCCCTCTGCCTGTTCTGAGACTGCTTTCTCATCTATTCCTCTGCTTCCTCCATACCTGTCAGCATAAGTTCGCTGTCCTGCAGGGTGCCGTTATTCCATACATCCTCTCATCCCCTATGCATTTAGCCTTTATTCTTCTTCTGCATTCATCCCTCTATCCTTCACTGTAACACACCCAGCTCTCCTGTCCCCACTCCCTCTCACCCTTCATGTATCCATGCACATGATTTTCATTCTGTCTCTACATGGTTCTATTTCAAATTCTGTCCCAGACTTTTTTCTTCACTCTGCAAACCCATACCAGCTTCACGAGCACAAGTCGCCATTCATTGTGGACTTCTACTGCCTCACTCGAATATTCCTAGCGATTTCTCTGGGAAAAGAATTATCAGAACTGGGTGACTATTGATGATCTTTAGTCTTTCCTTCTCCTTTCTCGGCAGTGGCCACAGGCAGAGCGCAGGTGCAGCAGGAGCCATCGGCAGAGACCACCGAGGACGTCGGCATCAGCATCAATTGCTCACACCCCAACATACAATCAAACGACTTCGTCCTCTGGTACCGTCTCCTTCTGGGCCGAGGTCCCGAACTCCTCGTGAGCGGTATTAGAGGCTCCAAAGCGCTGTCGGACCCGCTGGGGCGGCTGTCGGTGGCGGCAGACCGCCGGTCCAGCGCCCTGTGGCTTACCCGGCCCCGGCGCGGGGACGCGGCGGTGTATTACTGCGCCGTGAGAGACACGGGGAGAGGAGCCGGGGCTGCGGCCGGACACGAACCGCCGCGGGCGGGCCGGGCGGGTGTGGCGGGGGCGGGGAGACAGTCCTGGTTGACCCGCCAGGAGGCGCTGCCGCCCTGCCCGACGGGGCCGCCCCGCCCGGCCCGGCTTCAGCATCAACACCGGCATCGATATTGACATCGGCACCAGCTTCACTCCCACTGGGACGCGACAGCGGGAAGGAATCGCCACCGGAGCTGTTCTGGTGTCCGGTGGTGCCCGGGAAGGAGCGATTGCAGCCGCCGGCCCCGCCGGCTCCCGGCGAGGAGCAGCGACTTTCTGCTCTGCACAGGGAGGCGGGCAGCAAAGATCCTCCTGCCCACGGGCAGCCGCACAGCCCTCGCTGTTGTGGCACCAACTACCCGTTGCTGCTGCTCAGCGGGCAGGGCCTGAGAATCGCTTCCAGAACTCAACTGATTCAACGCTCAAACATGCCTTTGCTTTGACACCACACCCAGAACTGCTTCCTTGCTGGTAACTTTGTAAATAGGCTCAGATACACAATTACAAACCAAGTCATCCAGCTTCACAGTCTGCTTTGCAAACGCTCCTTTCGGTGTTAGAAAGTCAACCTGTAGGCCCTGCAGTTCTACCTTGGCACCAACATGAGAAGGAGATACTGGTTGTCAAAGACACCTGCAAGTGTATGCCACAGTGTTCGGTTTGGGACATAGAGCTTGTTGCACAGGATTCCTCTCAACCTCAGACTGAAAGCCTTTGGTGTTGAAATGTAGCCCAGGAGATAGGAGAGAACCTTGAGCTGGGCACTTGTTGAAAGACACATCTGATGCTCAAGTTCAGACCTCAGGAGTGAGCCACAAAGTGACCTGCTAAGTTGTCCTACAGGGCTGAGGGGCTGAGGTGAGAAAGAGCTGGGAAGAGGCTGCTGGGCATGGGGTCCTGGGTCCAGCCAGTCCCCACAGAGGCCCGTGTGGCTGTAGGAGCTGACACAGCTCTGAAAGTCCATGTCCACAGGCTTCAGAGGCAGAGAGGGAAGGTTCAGCCCTGTCCTCTGCCTCAGCTGGGGACTGTTGTGGCAGCTGTAGTTGTATTAGAAAGGAACTCCTGGCAGGTTTCCAGTCATTGGAGAGCAAAGCCCAATGTCCTTCTGCCATGGCCTTGACTGAACAACAGGACCCTGAAGGCCTTGTGGGAGCAGGCTTGTGAATGGAAGCTACTGTGCTAATAACCAGTTTTCTGTAGTTCCTGACAACTGTGTGAGCAAAGGGCCCTGGGTGAGAAGTGTCAGAGAAGCCCTGCTCCAGGCATCAGATGCCAGAAGACATTAAAATCAAGCAGCCCTTTTGCTTGCCTGGGTATTGGGGTTCAGGGGCTCAGAGTGGGACAAGCAGCTGGAGGTTGTGGGTGATGTGGGGAGGTCAAGGGTCACAGAAGGACTGCCTGTACAATGGACAGTGTGTTGCCCTGTCCTCCCCCTGCCAGGATGTGGGATTGTGTCTGTCCCTGTGTGACTGGTTTCTGCAGTAGATGCTCTTTGTGAAGAAGTTTCTCTTCAGGTTCCTCCTCTGTGGCCAGAGGAGAAGGGACAGAGTGTGTGACCTGGGTGAAGGCACTTCAGTGTGTGCCTGGTCCTCCCTCCATCCAGATAGTCCCAGGGACAGGGTGGGCATGGGTGTGTGCAGGGGTGCCTTCTGCATCTCCTGCAGAGCTGGGTGCAGGCCTGTGCAGCTGCCTAGGTGGTTGATGTCAGGAGAAGCTCACCAGAGATGCCTGTCCCTCTGATAGATGGTACCTCATCCATGAGTCTGATATCTCTCTGGGGAGTCTTCTTGTGGTGGAGGTTGGGGGACAGACACAAAGAAGCTGCCTGGAGCAGCAGGGAGAGAATTTTGACCCACCCTCTGGGCTGTGTTTGGAGGCCTCTTTGATCTGGCAGAGGCAGAAGAGCTGAAGTTGCAAGTATCTGGTCCTTCATGCTGGCAGGTCCCTGGGCACCCCATGAAGGAAGAGCGTTACATGATTCTGATTTTCCTGGCAGCCTTGGCGGAACTGGTAGACTTTGGTGAGATCTGACTCTCAGGCTGGGTAGAATGAAGCAAGAGTTTGTGTTGCTGATGGTGGCAGTGGAGAGATGTGAGTCCCAACTCCCTGGGGTATCTGGGAGTGTTTCTGTGGGGAGAGCAAAGGCTGTAGAGGAGTGTGGCAAATAATTTGGGAGGTGCCAGGAGTAATGGATATAAGAGGAGCAATAAGACATCACCTTAAATTTTCAGGTACCGAGAATTCCTGAATGTGCTGCTAATAGATATGAAGCCTGAAAAAGGGAAAGATGCAAGGAAATGAAATGATGCATCGTATGGAAGCTTCTCTCCTAGATGTAATAAATACAATCCTGCGAGTCTCTCTAGGGATGGTCATGAACCTTGGAGGACAAACAGAGAAGGTTAACAAGAAATGAAGAGAGCTGAAATGCCATAAAAGGACAAGGGCACAGCATGTGGTGTGTCATATAGAGGAACTGTATACAAGAAGATATATAAGGTCAGAGATGAGAGAGGAACAGCTCATCTTTTACTTTTGAAGGAGAAGTAACAGTTAACATAGGTCAGGGGCAGATATGGAGAGAAGAAGTGGGCTGGAAGATCAGTCACTACGGCAGAAAAGCAGGATGATCTGGGGTGTGAGGTGTGGCAAGATCCTGTAGAATGAAATGTACAGGGACAAAGAGCTCAGCATTTCAGAGTTTAGGAAAAGTGCAACGTAAAACAGGGACAGGGAAGCGATAGACTGATGGGTACACAGGCAAGCAAATCTGAGATCCCTTTCTGCCTTTACAGGTCACGGCCAAAAGGACTCTGTGCTCCACTTCCCAGCACAAATGACCATCCAGGTGGGACACAGCACAGCTCTGCACTGCAAATTCTCCATCAGCTATTCCGATCTGTGCATTTTCTGATACCAGCAGCACCAGACCCAGTCTGCTCAGATACTGCTGTGGGCAAATGGAAACCTCGGGTGGATTCAGGGAGGTTCTCCTCTGCAACAGCTGCAGAAGCCTCCCAGGTGATTCTGCATGTACAGGATGGCGAGCTCTAGGACAGCACTGCCTATTTTTGTGCACTGAGCCCACACTGGTGCCCACAGCTTGCAGCACTGCACAGAAACATGGTGGATGCTCTGATGGTGATTTCCTCCCTGCCACTGCTTGCTTGTAGCTCTGAGCTCAGCCTGTCCAGCACTGCCACCAGGGTGCTGTGGTGAGGCTGGGTCTCTGCCTCCCCAGCCTGTGCTACTCAACAGCTGCATCTAGATCCAGGGTCTTTGATGATGAAAGGAGTCCAAGAAACCTGACTTGGGGCAGACCCATTGGAGGCTACATCATAAACAAGCCAAACCAAGCTTGTAAATGCCCTTTTCTTGAAACAACTCACTGGAGTGAGTACTCTGGGAAGGTAACTTATCAGTTTGTCTTCTTGTTCCCTTTCCCTGTGCCTCCACTGATGGTCATGGCTGGACAATGAAGCTTATGGGAGGAGGCACAACTGCTCTTATGGTTTCGCCATGTTCCCATAGTATCCCAAGGACTGAAGAGCCCTTCCTTGCCCTGCATCTGGGCACCAGCAAGTCAATCAGCAAGTAAAAATGACCCTTCAGCCAGATGTTATACACGATTCTTTCTTCGAACCCTCCCCGCACTCATCCACTGCCAGAGAGTGGTCCCACTCTTTTTCATGTCTCTTCTCTTTCTCAGGGAAATCACAAGCACTTGGCTGGAGGGAACCCCTGTGTCCCTGAGCCCGTGCTGGTTTCTCTGTCCCATAGCTGGTAAGCACTTCTCTGTGATCTATTTTCCTCCCATAGGCAACAGGACTGGTTCTGGGGACCTATGCTCAGGCAATCCCACCCCAGCTCTGCACGTGGAAGCTCAGCTGGAGAGTGCTGACTTTCCAGCTGGATTACATGCAGCAAATTGGAGTCTGTTGCTCATGAAGCATCATCCCCTTCATCTGGGAAACACTAGGGTACTTGGTTGCTGTCCTGCTGCTGTTCCAGTGTGTCACACCTCTCCCAAGTGACACGTGTCTGCTCTGCCAGCCCTATTAAAGGCTTCACGTGGCCCTGTTTATCTCATAAGGCCCTAGGCAGCATTGATGGGGAACTGATGGCAGCCCTCAGTGTCCTGCACTCCGCTGTGTCTCAGGTCCCAAAAGCAAGGAAGGACAAGCAGGACAGATCCAGGCTCAGGCTCTTTCTCCAGCCTCACCGGGCTGTCCCAGGGATTTTCCCAAATGCCACTGAGAAAGACGCCACAGCTGACAAGGGTGGGCATCAGCCTGTCCTTGGGCACTGGTTCCTGGGCCTCTCTGCAGGAGAGCCAAGTGCCCAGGACTGGTGGACACAGGAGAATCACCTCCAGGAGAACCACTCCTTCTGGAAAGGAGGAGGAAACATTCAGTCCAGACTCAATCTTCTCACTTGCAGAGCTCTACACTCAGGTGATATCAGTCCCACACTGCTGATAAAGATGTATCTGCCGTGTTGATGCCTCCTCCTTATGAAGTGGTGACATGGACTCCCTTCATCGTCACTGTGCAGAAAGAAGAGCTTTGAGAACACGATTTATCTGTTCTGAAATGAAAATCAAAGTGCCCTTTGAAAGTGCTAATGTCCTGCCAGGGAGGGTAAAGAGAGATTTGCTACCAGCCAGCCTTCCACAGGTCTGCAGTTTGGTAACTTTGCCAATCATATTAAAGTGGCTCCACAACAAAGCCCAAAATGGGTGGAATGATGGACTGTTGAAAACTGATGTGGGGTTTTAGATGTGGAAATGCCCTGACACATCTAGCATGAAGCATAGTGATTTGCATATTTTTAATTAAAGATAGAAAAAGTACATTCATAAACTGGATATGGGAATCTATATCACAGAGGAAATGTTTGGTGACATCTGGCCCACATAATGTCAACCTGGATGTCAGAAAGGCCAGCAGAGAGGTGGCCAGAAAAACTCCCAGGAGCTGAGCACCAGCCAAGCAGAGAGGACACTGTTTTTAAGGGAGCTGTGTCTCAGGGGGTAGCCTATGGCTAAGTAGCTGTCACAAACTGGGCAAACAGGAAAAAATAGGGAGAAAAGAAAGAACAACTGCAGGATGCAGGTACTGAAGGAATAGGCCTGGCTAGTCCCCAAGCATGACTTCTATGGCTTTGGGAACAACACCCATGGTGTACCAGAGCTCCAGAAATTACAGAGGAAATAGTACATTGGAGTATGGAGGCTGATGTTCATCCACACGAGGGTTATGATGGATGCATTGCCTGTTACTGCCAGGGAGTACATCAGTGCAAATACCACCACTAGGGACACCTGGAAATGCTAAGTGTCTGGGAAGCCAAGAAGGATGAATTCTTTCACACTTGTTCCATTTGCAGTCTGTCCACAAGTGTTGACATTCATCCGCAAAGACAGGAACATTTCTGTGAGCATCTGCATGCCTTTTCTGGTCCTTCAGATTCTACTAGTATTGAAAAAACCCCATCATCCCAGATAAAGTGGTTGCTGCATAGCACGGGGAAACAGCATCTACCCTAATTTAATTTGTCAGGGAAATCACTTGCTTTAGAAACAGGTTTGGACAATTAGAACTGAACATGGAGGTTAGACCTACAACATCAAATGGACATACAAAATTATATATGAGATCAAGCACAAGCATCTCCTTTAAAACACCGTTAATGCAGTTGCTTCCATGAGATGAAAATCTCACTTAGGGAACCGTGGAGGGCAGTCTAGGGGTCTCCACTGTGCGAAAGGTTGTTGCAGAGGAAGGGAATAACATACCTGCACTCTTCAAGACAGGAAATCTGAGATGCAATCTTAGCAAATGACACAGAGGGAACAGAAAACTGTAAAGACAATGTGACACTGGAAGAAATTCTTTCAACTTTTCAGCTGATCACAAGGGTTTCTGTGTGAGTCAGCACAGGCAGGATGCAGGAACAACTAACAAAATTACGTATGAAATGCAGAGATAAATTTTATTTTCATTACCTCACCAACCAGTGGATCCCCAAAGCAGCAGCCAGGGAGAGGCAAACAACCAGGGAGACAGACACCTTGGAACTCGGTCTTTGCTGGAGAATCCATGAACCTGCTGGTTTTGCCTGTTTATCAGGGATTCACAGAAGTGTAGTTTACCACCATAAACTGATCTTTCACACAGCAGGGCAGGAATCTCAAGCATGTTTGATAGGATGTCTCTAAGTTTATTACAGGCCAATGTTATCTAAACACAGAGCTTCTACTTGTCCAGCACACAAGGTTAAACAACCATTAGTGTGATATATGTGTTTTTCTGCACCCCAGATGCAAGTCACTTGTGTGTGCTTACAACCCTCCTCACCAATCTTCTTTATTTTCCCACAGTTTCCAACTGAGATGGTGCTGGCACAGGGCAGCAGGTTAGCATGACAGTCATTACTCAAGGACCCATGATCTTGTATATTTGCTTTCTTTCAAGCCTCAGCAGAGGAAGCTTTTGCAAATACCTGCATTACCTCCACTGACACCTGCTTCTCAGCACAGCTACTAGGGGTAAGACCCATCTCTCTGTAATTTTGCCATCTTGGAGTCAGGGGAAAGATTTCTGCTGACCAAGCTGAAAGAGAGAGAGGCATGACTCATCTTGCCTCATGTGCCAGGTTGTCTCTGAGGACTAAGGCAGGAGTCTAGCAAGCAGCTTGGATGGATAAGTTGCACATCTCAGCTTGGGAACAAATATCCCTGTCTCAGTGGTTGAAGGCAAAATCCCCCTAAGGCTGCTCTGTTGAGAAGCCAGGTGAACAAAGGGGTTTCATCTATGCTCTCCCTGCAGACAAGGAAGGATTTTTGATCAGTTCTATAGGAGAGAACAGATCTCATCCTCAGGTGAATCTCTAAGACAGATGAAGCTGAACCATCATCTGAAGGATCCCTTTCTCTCCTTTGCTTCTCCTTAGGAGTTCGCACACCAGAAATCACATGTGGCTAAAGAACAGAGAAATCCCCTGTAATGTGTCTCCCCTCAAACATGCAAGGTATGGGAGGTCTATGCTATGTGTCTTGGGCAGGTTCATTCACCAGCTCAGCCAGTGGAAATGACCCAAATGACATCTCTTCGTGCACCATCCTCCAAATGAAGCCATGGTCCCCTTGGCTGAGGGAGAATATTGGAAAGAGGTTGATTTATCAGAGGAGCTCTGGATGCACTTATGTCAGGAGAAGCGTGAATGAACAGCTCTCACCTTGCTGACTCGCTTCAAGCTGTACACAACCACCTGACATTTCCTCTCCATCCACCTGGTAGGTATTGACAGCCTGTGCTCCTGATTTTCTTTCTCCCTGTCCTGGTTTTGTTAAAAACAAGATCAGTGTGTCTTTTAGTGAATTTTCCTCTCAGCTAAGTGCCTTCTAAGTGCCTGCATATTTTTTGCGGACACTGTACTTGGTGCTGATAAGAGGACCAATGGAATGTTGAAAAATCTCATGTTTAGATTTATTACTATGGTAGCCAAGGTTAACTGATAATGGCACATATTTGGAAGGAGGGGTGGACGGAACAGGTGACTAAAACTGACCAACTGAGTATTCCATCCCATAAACATCATACCCCTATATAAGGAGGTGATCACGAGGGTCTTGGCCCTCTTCAACCATGGCCAGCATCTGAAGAAGACCTTGTCACCTGTGCCTGTGATGCTAGGCCTGAGGCCCTGCAATCCCTGCATCCAGTTTTCGGTTTGCTGTGAAGTCCTGCCCATGACTTCTGGGTGCCTGCCCTGCAGCTGCTGGAACCATGCCAGCTCCACCCACCCAGCTCCGCCGCTGGAGTGATGTCAACTCCACATCAAGCATTCAAGATTGGTTTTGTGTATTTTGTATATATATTTTCTATTTATTGGTAGCATTAGTAAAGCCCTTTAAAACCCTTCCAACTTGAAGTCTAAGTCTCCCTTCCTCCTTATCTTCCTTATCATCTTTCCGATCTAAAGGAGAGGGTGGGGGGAGGGTAACGGGGTAACAGGGAGCATCTGCCATGGTTTATTGTCATCTTGCTTTAAACCTTGACAGATTTTATTGATGTCCCATAGGGGTAGAAGGCAGGCAGCCGCATGGGGAAAGAGAATGTGCGGGATAACATAAGAGAAACTGCAACAGGTTTTATTGGTGCCGTGACTCATATTTGCATGAGAAATCATGACAGATTTTATTGCACTGGAGCAGGGACAGGGTTTGAGTAAGACAGGCTAAGAGCGGTATCTGACAATTACTGTAAACAGCTTACCGGGTAGTGTAAGCAAGACAGCATTGGACTTTGATGTGCGCAGTCTGAGTTTGAATCCTCTGGTGGGAGGAGACTTTGGGAAATGATAAATCTGTGTGCTTTACAGGTCATAAAGCAGACTGCGGTTTGAGTTTGTTTTTGACTTAAAGGATGTTGTTGCAAATCTGGCTGGATTTAACAATGCCTTTTTTGGGGTTATTTGTTGTATATCACTGATTTATGTGATTTTAGTTAAGTCAATGATATATTTCTACACATTGTTATCATACTTTGGGAGTATGCATTTTTGGAATTCTTCAGTAGAAGCAACTGAAATTAAAGAGACTTCTGCCTTTTGTTTTCTCAGTTTCAGGAGTGAGATTTTAGGAGAGTTATTTAACTATTCTCTGCCTGTGTCATTAGAGCAAATTACAGATGCTTTTGGGAATTTTGAACATCCCTGGACATTTGAGTGAAGCTTCTTGGTATTACTGGGTCTCTGGAATGTGTGTCAGTCTTTGCTGGTGATAAGACTACTTAGGAGGATTGTAGCAATTCTAACTTCTGTGGCAGGAGTTGCTGCTCTTAAAGCTACAAGCACTTCAGCCACTGAAATCCCCCCTAGACAGATTCTGCAGCGTCTCCAGTTCCTGACATGGATACTGCAGCCACTACAACTACAACGTCAGTTACTGCATCCACTCAAACCCCCACGACGTGTGATGTGGCCATTCAGACTTTGGCAGTATTAGTTGCTGCTTCAAGGACAAGGAAAAAGAAAGCACAATTGGAAACCATTGTGAAAGAAGATGAAGGGACAGAGGAGGAAGGAGAGAGTCCTTCTACAACAGAGCAGGGAGAGCTTACTTCTGGAATAAAACAAGATGAAGAAGAGTCAGAGGAGGAAGAAGAGGGCCCTTCTACAGCTCCTTTTACAGCCCTTTTCCAACTCCAACCACTGCTACCCTGGGATAGTACAGCAAAGCAACCAGTGGGTCCTTCTAAAGCAAAGCGACCAGCAAAGGACAAGCTAATAGAACTCTCCTTATCTCTGAAGGAGCTGAGGACTGTGAAACAAGACTTTAGCTGTCATGAAGGTGAGCCAATTGTCACTTGGCTCATTCGATGCTGGGACAGTGAGGTAAATAGTTTGGAATTAGATGGCAGTGAAATGAGTCAGTTGGGATCCCTGGCCAGAGATGGTGGCATTGATAAAGCAATTGCAAAGAAGAAACAAAATCAAAGCCTCTGGAGGAGAATTTTGTCAGCAGTAAAAATCAGGTGCCCTTTAAAAGATAATATCGTATGCTACCCAACCAAACAGACTACTATCGAGAGAGGTATTAGGTATCTGAGAGAATTGCCTGTGCAAGAGATAATTACCCACAGACAATTATAGATCCTGATGAAGTGCTGTGTACCCGAGGTATAATGTGGAAGTTTGTCCAGAGTACACCACTCTCTTGTGCCCGCGCTTTAGGATTACTCACCCTTTCAAAAGACAATAGATCAACTGCCGCTGAAGTAGCAGATATGTTGTGGCAGGATGAAGACACTCTTTCTTCTCCCCTACAAGCCTGTGTCGCAGCTGTGGAGAAACCGTGTGACAAACTGTCCAAGACGGGGGGTAGATCCTACTCATCACATACATAGGCCCAAGCCACAGCTATTAGGAGAAGACACCCTGCTGCAGCACCAGCTCGAGAGAAACACAATATGTCATGAGGTGATTTATGTTTTTTCTGCATGACCAGGGGGAAGATATGAGTAATTTGCATGGAAAACCCACTGCTGACCTACAGGAACAGGTATGTGAGTTGAAAATGAAAGCTCCCAAGAGAAAAGCTGCTCCAGTTTCCAGTGGGAGGCTTTCCAGTCAGAGTAGGAGGAATTCTTCTGTTTCCCTACCAGAGACCGTGCAAAGCACCCATTAGTGGGGCCCTGCCTCCAGCCAGGTGTAGGAGAGGGACAATGACAACCAAATTTGATGGACTGTGTGGATTTGGTGGCCTGTTACATCAAAACCACATGAGTATAAAGCCCTGGTAGACACTGGTGCACAGTGTACAATAATGCCATCGAATCATAAAGGGTCAGTATCCATCAGTATTGAAGGAGTGACTGGGGGATCCAAGGAACTGACTGTATTAGAGGCTGAAGTGAGCCTAACTGGAAATGAGTGGGAAAGGCACCTGGTTTTGACTGGTCCAGATGCTCCGTGCATCCTCGGTATAGACTATCTAAGGAGAGGGTATTTTAAGGACAGAAAAGGGTATACATGGGTCTTTAGTATAGCAGCTGTAGAGACTGAGGATGTTAAAAAGCTGCCTACTTTGCCTGGTCTTTCTGATGACCCTCTGTTGTAGGACTGCTTAAGGTCCAAGAGCAACAGGTGCCGATTGCTACCACAACAGTGCACAGACAACAATATCACACCAACCGAGATTCCTTGATCCCCATTCATAAAGTGATCTGCCAACTAGAGAGTCAAGGAGTGATCAGTAAGACTTGCTCACCTTTCAACAGTCCTATATAGCCTGTGCCAAAGCCTAATGGAGAATGGAGACTGACTGTAGATTATTGTGGCCTAAATGACACCCCCTCACAGCCATCACTGTACTCCCACAAAGGGGAATCTTATGTGCACACCGACTGGGTAGTCTCTGCAGTTTAGCTCCACACAGGGAGAGCACACATTAGAGTCACCAGCATCGTTAGCATAAGAACATCCCCACACCCACCTCATTAACACACTCAACCTCCGACTGGCCACACCAAGAAGGGGGTTTCTATGGAGGGTCTCATGGATTTGCCAGAGGTGGATAATGTTCTCTCTTCACACAGGCCATCACACTGAGTCATCTTCTGCAAGTCTTGTGTCAATGTGGTTGAGGGGAGACTGATCTGCACTTGCTGTGTGGCGAAGATGCCGCCAATGGGAGTAACTTGTGCAGCTTGAGGCCATTCACCCACTCAAAAACTTTATCCCTGCTGTCCATCTGTCCTTGAGTACCTTGGACATGAATATAGGCTTTAGCCATGGGATGGAGGTGCTTAGAAGGCTAAATGGATGGAAACCTCCTAAGAAATGATAATGAAAAGACTGAAAGACTCAATGCATATCTGTCCTCAGTTTTTACTCATATGGCTTATCCTTAGGCCTACGACATCCCTGAAAGTTCCTGCAGATCCTATGGAAAGGAAGCAGCACCCACAGTAGAAGAAGAAAGAACTAAGGAGCTCTTAATACCATTTGGACATACACACATTAATGGGAACGCTTGGGATGCACCCAAGTGTGTTCAAGGAGCAGACTGGACAGTCTCTACTCAATCTTGGAAGGAAGATGGAGCAAATACTCTCAGAAACCTTTTCTAAACTCAGGAAGAACCAGAAGTGAGTTGGGAGCAGCTCATGTGGGTTTTCTGAGGGCAAATCATGACTCACCATCCTCATCGCTTTCTGTGAGGAGATGATTGGCACTGTAGGGAAGGGGAAGAGCATCGGCTGGGGTGTACCTTGACTTTAGCAAGGCATTTGACATACCCTGATGGGTGCACACACATGCACATAGAGGTGTGCACACTCACAGGCGTGCACACACATGAAGATGTGTGCTGTTGGGGAATTTTTGTAGTATACTTTGAGGCAAATTAAAAACATGCTTTTGCTTAGGTATGAAAAAAGACCCACCAAGTTATCAATGTACTAGACAGTGTCCTACCACCATAAGCAGTTCTACAGGCTGTCTGCAAAAATACGTCACAAGCCAGTTCCTTATGTACACTGGCACCAGCACCAACCCTGTGAGCGCTGACATGAGGCAGCTCAGCCTGGCATTGGGTCTATCCCCCAGCACCTGCTCTGCTGCCCAGAGGTGGACACTGAACATTCATATTCCGGGACTGCTGCAAGACAATGCTGCAGTTCTTCCTGATCTCCTCTCCAAGGGAAACTGCACTCCCTTACAGGGATCCTTCTGTTTCTGGCATTCCTTGGTCACAAATTACCCCTGCTGAGCAGTTACAATTGGAATTTCCCCTTCCGTGCATCCACAAATTCACACACAGGAGCACAACCACAAACGTGAGCTTAGAAGCACCCAAAGAGCAACTCAGACGTGTGCACTTATACAGAGTTGTGTCCACATGTGTTTCCAAAGGAGCCCATGTCCACACATGCACTGCCACCTCCCATACCAACATGTCAGCACAGATATTCAAACATGCATGCTTACACATTTATATGTTCCTGCACACATGCTCCTGTACACAGCTGTACACACGCAAAAGCACACATCTACAGACACCTATGTCCACACAATTACCCATATGCAGGCCAGTCACACACAGTCATATTCTCCAGCATGAAGGCACGTGTGTGTGCTAAAACACATACATGCTCATGGACACAGCTTCCCAAACAGACACACACAGAGAACACTTGTGCACACCCACACTTGCATGTGTATTACCACAGGCACACACATGTACATGTGAATGAACACATGAGCACAGCCAGAGGAACACGTACCTGAGCACCATCATGCACACACACCACAGAGAACCAGGTCTCCCAACAGCAGCTTGTAGCCTCTATAGACAGCTCTAGGCAAGTACTTCAGAGCCTACAGTTAAGGCAATGAAGCAGTCACTGGCCGGCCCCATCAGCTTTAGTGAGCTCCAGGGTTTGGCAGTGGTTCAGTCAGCTGCCTTCTCACGGTAAGACAGAGACAAACCAGAGCAGAGTCAAAGCTGTCATGGCCTCTCCAGACACTGAACCTCTCCATGTCCCAAGTAGGTGTGTAACGGATAATATAAAAAAATGAGAGAACATCCCCAATGCTGCAGCCCCACAAAGAATTCCCATATTACAAGGAAGAGAAAATCCTGCAGTGTTAGAAGCTTCCACCTGATCCTGTTGATCTCCTCAAGGGTCTGCAACCAACCTCGGCCCTTGCACAAGGAGCGGTGCCACAGTGACAGTCTCAGGTGGCAGCAGAAGGGTGTGTGTCTGGGACAAGCCAGACTTCCCTGTGAGGTGTGGAAATGACCTTCCAACCTTTGAGATTGTAAAGAAGGTGTGTATTTGCAGCGCTGGACACACGAGGGAATAATTCCACCTAAGACGTGTGCAGATTTCCAGCAGCTGTAAGCTTGGTTTAATGCTGTAAAGTGTTATATATTCATGAAAGTTCTAGGAACGCCTATACATATTCATAACCTGTCCTCGAGAAGGCAGTTCTTATTACAATGAGTTCCGGGAAATCATTTCCATAGTCTCCACCTCTGGCCCCTCCTGGTTATGCCTGCACAGTGATAGTGAAACGGGGTCCTCTTCTCTGTACATGTTCACCTCCGGCTTGGTGTGCTGAGTTGGCTGGGACTCAAACTGCTGAGTTGGTTAGAACTGGCATATCTCCTGTCCTGTGCCCAAGTTTCTATTATCTAGTTCACCCAAGGATGCACCAAGGTTGCATCCAAAGTTTTTATCTTTGCAAGGCCTGTAAAGTCGTCAGTGAACTTTTGTTTCTCTTACAATAGGTTACAAAAAGCTAAGCAAAGCTAGGCAATTGTGATGTGGGTTAAGGGTTAGCTCTCTAAGTGTTAGCTCCTTAGTTCTTTAAGTGTTAGTTAGTTAATTCCCTGTATCACCTGAGGCTACAGACACTGAGGCTGGGACATCAGAAGGGAGGTAGTAGTGAACCTCTCTCTAGACTCACTTCAAGGTAAATACCCTCTCTTCAAAAGGCAGAGAAATGCAGGAGCAACATGAATTTACAGAGCAGCTGAAGAAACGGTTTGGCTGCCCTGTGAATGTATACACATTCTTTTCCTTTTTTCCCAAGTTGTGATTGATGTGCTGCCTTCTTTAGTTCTTGTGTTTTGCATGTGGGTGCATGTGGTGCAATTACCTGCAGCAAGAGGGAGCTGCCTGCAGCCTTTTCTATTAACCTTGAGCTGGCTGTTTATCTTGCAGCCAAGGCTCCTGTATGCAAAACAGTTTCTGCACATAATAATACAAGAGTAATAAGGTTGTATTTGGTTACCCTGGAAAGCTTTTGGTAGTGAAAGTATTGCAGGGATGGCTTCTGTGAGAAGATGCCAGAAGCTGCTCACATGTCAGACAATGCCAGTGAGAGCTGGCTCCAAGATGGACCTACTACTGACCAAAGCTGAGCCTATCAGTGACACTGGTAGTGCCTCTGTGATAATATATTTAAGAAAGGGTGAATACTGGTGTGCAGAAGCTGCAAAAAAGGGGTGAAAAAAAGTGAGAGAAACAGTGCAGACACCCAGGTCAGTGAAGAAGGAGGAACAGAAGGTGCTACAGGCACCAGAGCAGAGATTCCCCTGCAGCCATGGAGAAGACAATGGTGACACAGCTTGTCTCCTGGCAACTCAATGTGGTCCATGACAGAGCAGATATCCATATTGCAGCTTATGGAGGACCTCATGTCACAGAAGGTGGAAGTGCCCTGAAGGAAGTTGCAGCTCATGGAGAACCCATCCTGGAGCAGGCTCCTGACAGAAACTGTGATCCCTGGAGAGTGACCCACACAGAAGTAGATTTTCTAGCAGGACCTGTAGCTACATGAGGGACAATGCTGGAACATTCCATCCCTGAAGGACTGTAGCCCGTGAGAAGGACCTGCGTTGGAAGAGTTTGTGAAGGACTGTCTCCTGTGGGTGGGACCCCACCGTGGAGCAGAGGAGCAGCAGAGCTGAACCATTAGGAACTGCCTGCAACTCCCATTTCCCAACCGCCTCCTCTATTTGATAGAAAGAAGTAGAAGATTTAGTAGTGAAGTTGAGCCTGGACAGAAGGGAACAGTGGGGGGAAGTATTTTTAGTTTTGTTTTATTTTTCACTATCCTACTCTCTTACAGTTAAATACAATTTCTACCCTCATGACCTTCAGCAACGTGGGAGACTTTTCCCTGCTACTCTTGCCCATGCCCACCGGCCATGGCCCATACATAGGGTGATGGAGGAGTGAGGAAGATGCAGCAGCAGCTATGGGCCATCCCGAGAGCTGTTCTCGGCTATATCACCATTGCCATTCTGAGGAGCAAATCATCTTCCAGAGACCCAGATCCACCCCCTGACACCCCAGCTCAGCTCTGGCCATAGCAAGGGAGCATCCTTCCTTAAGAGCTCAGGAGGCTGCTGACCCCTCAGGACCTCCTGCCTCTCTGGGCATTTGTGGGCAGAGACACAGCAAGGCAAGGCCTGATGGTCACAGGCAGCAGAGTATCCAGGGATGACTTCCTCAGCTCCAAGGGATGCTGTCCTAATGAGGAGCCACTGCAGAGTGTACCAACCTCCCATTCCTCTGTCAATGGAGAAGGATTCCCTAGTGCCCTCACCCCCCTCCACCCCAGAGTAACACCCTTCTTTGGAAGCTTGGGGAGTATCCACAGAGGGAAGGAACTTATGAAGGCCAGGCTTGAACGCAGCAGAACTTTAATGCATTTAAAGAGGGAAATAAAGGCACTGCAAGTGGAGGACAACAGTGCAGGAATCGCCAAAGGAATCCACAAGTCTGCAGTCCATAGTCAGGAAGAAGTTCATGCATGATGTTCATCTGCCTGCCCCATAGAGAGAAAGGAGACAGCTGATCCCCACCAGGCTGGCCCTGGGGAAACCATGTTGCCAAGGGGAACCAAAGCAACCAAAGAAAAGGGAAAAAAAGGCAAAGCCGTTCAGCTCTATTGAAAATACATCCAACATCTCGATCCTTTGCCCAGCACCACGTTTTAAGTTCCTTGAGGTATCTCCCTGGGACTTTCCCAGCATCTTTATCAGCGCAGGTACCTTCTGCCAAAGTAGCAGCTGGAAATGCCCGAGAGGTCACAGCACCCAGAGTTGATGGGCACTCCATCACAGCTGAGGATTCTGCCAACAGCAGCAGAGGTGGAGGAGCCCACAATGGTGTTCTGTGGGTTCTTGTTCCATGACAAGAAGATGCAAACCTGAGGACAGGACATAGCAAATAACAGCAGGGATGTCCATCAATGAAAGAAATGTCAAGCTGGAAGAGAATCAGACTCACCTGGTTCCCAGTCAGAAGGAGGTAAGAGAAGTGGATGAGAGAGCAGGGACTTGGGCTGCCTTTTATATCTTCCTTTCATTGCCGCAAGACCAGAGGCACCCTTGGCAGAGGTGACAATTTTCTGACAAGATCATCTTGAATGCAAACCATCACAGCTAATGATATGGGCTGTGCTTTAGTTTCCAACACTGCTGCCTTTTCATTTCCAGGTTTGTGCGATGCCCATTCCCCAATAAAGTCTTCTGCTGATCGCTGGGATGAAAGGTCCCAGGATTTCTAGGGCTGGAATGCAGCACTGCAGGCAGCTCAGTGCTGGATGTGTGTAAGAGCAAACAAATGACATCAGTCAGGATCACTCTGTTTGGGCTGTTTGCAATACCAGTCTCAGGATGAAGCTGAAACCATGCTTGACTGCACACCCATGGACTCCTATGCTTCAGGACATGCCAAGTCCTAATATTTCTATCTCTCCTCAGCTCACCCTAATGGTCCCTTCTTTTTTGTTAATGTTGTGCTGCTTAGTCTTCACATCATCCTGCCTAACACTGCCCAGTCCCCAGGAGTCCTCAGCAGAGTCCATGAACTTCTCTAACACCA
This sequence comes from Caloenas nicobarica, assembly GCF_036013445.1. Lineage (NCBI taxonomy): Eukaryota > Metazoa > Chordata > Aves > Columbiformes > Columbidae > Caloenas > Caloenas nicobarica. The sequence goes on along the minus strand of NC_088268.1, from coordinate 468,380 downwards.
TGGTTCATGGTGTTGCTGTGGATCTTCTTTTCTTGTGTGTACTTGTAAGCTGACAGGTTGTTGCAGATACACATGGGATCAAAAAATTGTCTATAATTGCAAAGAGTTGTGCGTGAGGCTCTGTTTGTGTGTCCTTGTGTGTCATTGATCAGGAGAGAATGTGCTGCTCATGGCAGAGACATTCTCCACTGCTCTGTCCATGAGCACCACAGAGCAGCAGGTTCCCAGGGTCAGAAAGAGCATGAGTGCAGCTGAGTGGTGATGGCATCAGCCTGCTGGAGATCTGTCCAGGGAAGAGGCCCTGAAATGCAGCCCCTGTCTCCTGAGTCATCATTTTCCTGCCACTCCAAAGATCTCAGTGCAATAGTGCTGCTTTCAGGCCACAATATGGATGGTTTCACTTTAGTTTGAATCCTTAATTTAATTAATTGTAACAAGACCGGGTGTGTCTCAGCATGGCTGGAAGTCTGCCCTCCCTGCATCTCCAGGTCAGGAAACAGCGGCTCTTCCCTGTGCTAGAGAGTTCAAAAGGAGTTTTCTTTGTGGGCAAGGAAGAAGGCGGAGGAATCCTGTCCACCTTGTGCTGGCCAACATTCAGTGTGTATGGGAACGTAGCGGAAGATTTGGCGAGGAGGTTAGTTAAATGTAAATACGCTCCAAGTGACTTGCAGCTGTCTGTAGAAAGAGCACATACATCACACGAACTGTCTTACTGGCCTTGTGTGCTTGATGAGTAGAACCTCTGTGTTAGATAACATAGGCCTGTGAGAAACTCCAGGCACCTTATCACTATGTCTGAGATTCCTGCTTTGTTGTGAGAAAGAGCGGGAGGCTGCGCCTGCCTGAAGCCTTGAAATACAGGCGAGCTCAGCAGGCCCAGTGATCTTCCAGCAGGGCTGAACTTACCAGCGCCTGCATCCCCACTTGTGTGACCTCTGCCTGGGAGCTTAGGTGTGACTTCGGAGATCCCCCAGTAGAGAGATAACTAAAATAAAACTTGCTCTTTGTAATGCATTCGTGGCCTCTGGCTCTTCTTGCGATGTGCCTGCGTATGTATACACAAGTGAATATGCTTCCAATGGACTGTTGAATGTCTGGGATGGGACCCAGCCTGCATTTTTGTCCAAGCCAATGTCAAATATATTTGTGCAGCCCATGGATCAGGTCCTGTTTCAGGCAGGGGCTGAGACCTTGCCTCGAACAGGTATTGAATGAAGGGGACATGGAGTCTGATGTTGCTGAGCTGTGAGTGGAAGGACAAACCCTGTGGTTTGCCCAGGAAAGCCAAAGTACTGCTGACTGATTCGGATTTCAGCCCACAAACACCTTTATGTCCCACATTGAAATTTCAGTCCGAGAGGCCAGCAACCTGGCAGGGAAGGGACATTCAATTTGAGACTGCATCCCCAAAAGCCAGCTGCTGTCCCTCTTTCAGTGCTTAGTGGGTACATTCTCTAAGCCGCCTCTTCTGAACGTCTGTCAGCTGGAGCTCGGATTGAACTTGCAGGCAGTGCAGCTGAGGGCTTTCCCCCTTCCCTTGAGTGACCTCAGTGAGATCAATGCCAGGGAGCTCTGCTGGGAGAGCTCACCCAGGACCGATTCCCCTCTCCATGAAGCTGCTTTGAGCTGAGGCTCTAGTGCATGTAGTGCCAACCTCATTGGCAGTCTCTCTCATACTTACTTCATTACCAAATATGAGATGAATGGGTTCAGTGAAAGGATGGGTCATAAATTGTCTGGACTTCTAGGCTCAGTTGTGAACACAGTGCAAAGCCCAGCTGGCTGACACACATTTGTGGCATGTAGTAGTAGGGATCAGTAGTAGCACCAATACCGTTTGATGTTTTCATTAGTGCCATGAGTCATGGGAAGTGGGGAACACCCCGAAGGTCTGTGGATAACATCCAATGAGGGGAATGGGCCGTAACTCAGGGTCACAGCTGCTGGTTGAAGGACCTGGACAGGCTGAAGAAATGAGCTGACTGGAACCTCCTGAATGCCAAACAGAGCAGGTCCAAGATTTTGCATAGGAGGGAGAGACCAGCCCATGCAGTCATGCAGGCTGGGGCTGGCTGCTGGGGAAACAGATCAACAAAAAATGACATGAGGTTTTAGGAGACACTTAGCTGAACATGAGAGAGCAGTGTGTCCTTGCAGCAAACAGGACTAACTGCATCCTGAGCTGTATTATTCAAGTTGTTGGCAGTAGGTGCGGAAAAATGATCCTGCCCCTCTGTCCCATTTGAGATCACATCTGGGGTACTGCATCCAGGTTGGGCTTCCCTGGTGCAAGAAGGGTATCGACATCCCGAGGTGAGTTCAACAAAGACCACTGTTTCAATTGGGTGGTTGACCTAAACGAAGCTGAGAGAAATGGATCTGTTAATCGTGGTGATGTCTCAGGGGAGAATTTCTAGTTTTCTACCATGACTTGTTCAGAGGAAAATAAGATGGACCTAGTCTCTGGAACTGCCCAGGAGATAAAGCAGAAGTGGCCGCTAATGGGATCTGTTCTGAGCACAGGAGTGATCTAGATGACCTCTGCAGGTCATTTCTCACCTACATTCTGACTCTGTGACTCCTCCCTCCCCTGACCACCTTGACCCCTGCACACCCATGGGCACGTTTGTCCTCACATGCACTTTAACGCAAAGAAGCTTTCAGTCATTGTGCTGGGACTACACAAAGGCAGCTGAAGGGAGGCTCTCAGCCTCCTCACTGCCAGCCACAGGAAATCAGTGGCTGCTGTTTCCAACCCCTGAGCTTGGAGTAAGGTCTGGGAAGGTGGTGCATCCCCTGGGTCAGGGCTGCAGCTGGTGCTGTGCGGGCTTCTTCTTGCTGGAGGAGGAGCAGAGTCCGGTTGCCAGGAGCCAAAGTTGTGGCCGTGCAGAGCCCCGGAGCCCTGTGAGTGCGGGCGAGCCCCCGAGCGGCGCCGGCGCAGGACTCAGCCCTGGGGCGGAGCTGGTGGCGGAGAGGAGAGGAGAGGAGGAGAAGGAGGAGGAGAAAGAGGAAGAGGAAGAGGAGGAGGAAGAGAAGGAGGAGGAGGAGGGGAGGGGGCGCGGCCGGAGCAGAGAGCCGGGGCTGGCGGGGGCCAGCGAGGCGCGGACGGCGGAGCGACGGGATGCGGCGGTACCGGGGCGCAGGGCTGGCGGGACTGGCCGCGCTGCTCCTGGGTGCGCGGGGCTGGCGGGGCTGGGTGGGGGACGGGGCTGACCCCGGAGTGTGCCCCGCAGGTCCTTCGATGCTGACATCCCCCCTGGCTTCCACACAGATCTCTGGCTCCGAACCACCCTCCTATCCATCTCTCCATCTGCTCTATGCCACGTTCTCTCACAGAACTCATCGCTCCATTCTTTTTACAACCATCAGTTTTTTCTTCGTTTTCTCCATGTCTTTTGTATAACTCATGCAGTCATTATTTACTTCTCTCCTCTCCTCTCCTCTCCTCTCCTCTCCTCTCCTCTCCTCTCCTCTCCTCTCCTCTCCTCTCCTCTTCTTCTCGTCTTCTTCTCTTTCTTTCGTCTCACTATTAATAAGCACTCTGTTACTGCACATGTTGCCATCCTCTGGAGACATTTCTCCTTGTCTCCTCTGTATGATCCCTACTGCTTCAGCAGGATTTGTCCCGGGGAACAGCAGGCAGGCCTGGGCAGAAAGCAGGTATTGAGGATTTTTTTTTTCTTCTTTTTCTCCTCGGCAGTAACTGCGGGAAGAGGCCAGGTGCAGCAGGAGCCCTCGGCAGAGACCACCGAGGGCGTCGGCATCAGCATGAACTGCTCACACCCAAATATACAGCTTTACGAGTCCATCTTCTGGTACCGTCTTCTCCCGGGTCGAGGCCCCGCATTCATCACACTCGGTAACAAAGGAATCAAAACGCTGTCGGACCCTCCGGGGCGGCTGTCGGTGGCGGCAGACCGCCGGTCCAGCGCCCTGTGGCTCGCCCGACCCCGGCGCGGGGACGCGGCGGTGTATTACTGCGCCGTGGGAGACACGGGGAGAGGAGCCGAGGCTGCGGCCGGACACGAACCGCCGCGGGCGGGGTCGGCGTGGGAGGAGAGAGCGGCGGAACAGTTCATAATGAGTCCGCCAGGGGGCGCTGCCGCTCTGCCCGCTGTGGCCGCCTCGCCCCGCCCGGCCCCGGGGCGGTTCCCCCACCCGACCGGCATCCGCATCTCCGGGTCCTCCTTGCGGTCGCTGTCTGGACCCAGCACCTCTTCTCATCCACGGCTGCTGCGGGTCTGTGCTCCTAAAGGCACCAAAGAGCCGCGCTTGGGCAGCGCTACATGCGGAGACTGAGACGGTCTGTGCAAGGCGGGGAGGGGAGTAGGGTGTTTCCCGCAAGGCTCTTTTGCTTCCACAGAAACGACTCAGAGCGTTCTGAGAAATGTGGCACCCTCTGGCCTGTCTGTAAAGACCTGCAGCATCGTCTCAGAAATGCATCGCAGAGGTCATCAATTCCCATCCAGCCCATGGCAGCCTGGTCCTCCTCTTGCCTCTGTCCTCCTCCTGCCTCTGTCCTCCTGCCATGCCAAGGATGCTGAGCTCTTTTTGCCTTCTAGGAAGGCAAAGTGACAGCAGTAGATCCTTCACATGAGGACACAGCACAGGGTGTTTATGGTGTCACAAATAAATTGTTAGCAAATGCCTCAGAGAGTTGCTCAACTTAGTGTGTGTCTCAGTAGAGCTAATCCCCCTTGTGAAAACACACCAGCAGCTCCCACCCAATGTTTTTTCCTTTCCCAAGGACACACACAAAGATTTCAACCCTACATATTTAGTAACAGTCATAGGATCTTTGGGCATTCAAATGATGCAATTAGGAATGATGCAATGAAGAAATCAGTGTCCCTAGGAGTTACCAGAGTTGCAATGGGAGTCAGCCCTTACCTGGCAAAGGTCCATTCCAACAAACCAGAAATGTTTGTCAGAGCTCTGCCACATTCTCTTTACTGTGGTCTGCCACCTGCTCCTCAGCCCTGGCAGGGCCAGACTTTCATCTGTGCTCAAGTGGTTACCTTGCCTTGCAGCCGTGGTTGCTTTTATTCCTCTGGCACCAACAGACACAAAGGATTTACACCAGCACACCTCTGGTTCCTCTCTCTAGCCTGGGTAGCTGATTCCTTCTGGACATGACAAAGCTGTTCCAAACAGAGCAGTATGTTGCCCTGAATGAAACAAAAACATAGTTAAGCAAAGTGACCTCCCCAAGTGGCACATTGTTCTGCTTGTCTTTGCCTTCTCCACAGGTCTCCTAACAGTGGTGGGAATGGCCTCATCCTTGTCACTGTGGGGAGTGAGCAGCCCCTGAGGATCCTGATCTAGTTCTTCCGTGGCAGACATTCCTTCATGGAGATCTCTTGCACCAACCACCCTTCTCCCCCAAATGCTGGAGACTTTTCCTGGCACCAGGACTACCATTTCTGTTTGCTGCTTTCATTTTTCCACATCTTCATGAGCCTGACTGAGCTTATGATCCTCTGTCCTGGTTTTGTTAAAAACAAGTTTCTCTACTAGTGAATTTCCCTGTCAGCTAAAGTCTTCTTACTAACTGCAATTTTCCTGAAAGTTAGGTACATGTTTTGGTAGACATACCAATGGAATGCAAAGTCATTGATAGTGATGCATCCCGCGAGATGTGCAAGCAGGAGGTGAACTGAAAAATTGACCAACTAAAGTATTGCATCCCATTCACGTCATACTTCATATAAAAGTGGGGGATCACAAGGATCTCGTTCCCTTTTCCTTATGGCCGACATTGGGAGAGGACCTTGCGAGTTGTCCCTGCAAACTGAGGCCTAGTGACAGAACGAATCCAGTTCCGGTTGGCTGCAGAGTCCAGTCCAGGACTTCAGGTGCCGGCCCTACATCTGTGGAGCAGTTGCCAGGACTTTAAAGATTGGTTTTGTATATTTTGTATTATTTTCTCTATCTCTATTAGTATCATTAGTAAAACATTTTTAATTTTTTCCAACTCTCTTCTCTCTGTCCTTCTTTTCCTCCCTATCGTCTGTCCTTAGTGGGAAGCGGGGAGAGGGAGGAGCTGAAGGGGAAAGTGGGGGGAGAGGAGGTTAACAATACATCTGCCACGGTTTTATTGTCGCCCCGCAATCAAACCACAACATCCTCTTAGCCGTGTCCTTTGATCACTATATCACAATATGCAAACCACTCTGTAAAACACTCTATCATGACAAAAAAAGTCTACTTCCTGCTGGTGCTGGGGGCATGGGCGGTGGGCTTTGTGGGCATCTTCTCCCAGGTGGCTCTGCTGCTGCAGCCTCCTTTATGTGCCAAGAAAGTGTTTGACCATTTCTACCGTAATGCTGGGCCAGCATGAGCGTGGCATGCTGGAACCGGGTTGACCTTGGCCAGATGCCAGGTGTCCACCAAGCTGCTCTATCACTCCCCCACCATCAGCCAGAGAGGGGGAGAAAATATGATGAAAGTGTCTTGGATAATCATTATAAGGACAGAGAGATTACACAATAATTACCATCACAGGCAGAACAGACTCAACCTGGGGAATTTAGTTGAATTTATGACAAATCAAATCAGAGTAGGATAATGAGCAATAAGAACCAATCTCAAACTCCTTCCTTCCACCCCTCCCTTCTTCCTGGTCCCAGTCATTTCCCTATATGTGCTGTGGGGACTTTCTCTCCTCCCACAGAATGTAGGGGTTTTGTTTGGGCAGGACCAGATCCTCTGGTGCCAAGGACCCAAGTGGTTTCTATTGACCCACCACACCTGTGCTGGGACAAGTGTTCCAGAAGCAGAGCTGTAGCCCAGCCTGGCTCAGGGATGCTGGAGGCACTGGGCAGCTGGGTGCCGGTGGAGGATGTCCCAGCGTGTACTCTGTAGTTGGGCTTGTGTCTGCAGGGAGAGAGTGTCAGGCAGGGAGAGAGTGGAGGACTCTGGGAGTCCCAGGCAGGATGAGGAGCTGGATTGCCCAGATGGTGGCAATTCACCCCAGTGGTAGTGATGCAGGTCTTGTGAGGGAGGAGGGTAGGCCCTGGTCTCTGGGCATGGTAAGAATGTGTCCTGTGGCCAAAGAGATGGAGAGCCTTGGTGGCTCTGTCCGAAGTCTCAAGCAGAAGGAATGTGCATGGAACCTTGCCTGGTCTGTTAGGCTCTGTGTACCTGAGCCCAAATTTTGACCTCAGAAGGCTGTGGGACCCTAGACAGCCCAACATTCTGTAGGGACACCATCTGTAAACTGTGGAAGGATGGCTGGAAATTGGGCGGTTGCTTCAGAGGTTCTCAGGGGACAGATGTCTTTTGTCACTGAGGCCTGCACAGCTTGGCTTACAGGGCCCTCATCAACCTTGTTTGCAAGGGAGATGAGATCGATATCTCAAAACATCTGTCATCCTGCTTCATCGTTTAAGCAGTGAGGCAAGAGGAGGCAATGTTGATGAAGGGCTTTGGAACCTGGCCCTCCAGAAGAAAAGGACCTCTACCCCTATCTGAACTTACCAGCTGCGGAAAGGGCAATAAGCACAAGTCCCTAGGTGCATGGGTGGATGGATGAATGGATGGATGGATGGATGGACAGACGGACGGATGGATGGATGGATGGATGGTTGGATGGGTGGATGGATGAATGGACAGACGGACGGATGGATGGATGGATGGTTTGTGTTTTTCAGGCTCTTCCTAGGTGATGCCTCTGATGTACTTTTGATCAAACCAGTGCCCAGGAGCATCAGCCAAGCAAGAGGGATGGTCATGAACGAAAGTTGTCTACCACAAACAGTTCACAGATACTGCTGAGTGTGTCCCATTGTCACATACACATCTCAAGGGGAGAGGGTGACCAGCTCCTGCACAGAGCTTTTCTGGAGCAAAGATCATCCTGACATACCAGGGCCTTAGAGGTCGTGGGCCCAAGAAAAGCTGCCTCAGCCATGCTTGCAGGTGACCAGGCACCACAGAGAAACTATAGGCCAGTGAGTGCTAGTCACTGTCCTTGAACTGCCCTCACCCATGGGGGTCATGGGTTTCCAGGGCCTCCATTGTGTGACCCAGTGTAGTTAATCCCAATACTGACTTGTGAATGATGTTAACCTTGTATGCCTTCTCAGTCCTGGGCCCTACCAGGTTCTGTAGGGGTGGTGGTAAAGGCTGCATGGGGGGAACCAATCCCTACCACTGGTGCTCATGTGTGCTGGCTGTGGCCCTAGAACAATCAGTGGAGGGGAGAGGAGAAGAGGGAGGTGAGGCCATTGCCATCCCTGAGGGTGTTCCATCCATTCATACAAGAGTTCTGAGCATCTCTCTTGCCATGTGCACCCAGTACCTCTGTCCTTGCTGATGTTTTGCTTCTCTTTCATGTTCGGTGTCAGAGCAATTTGATTTCTATCAGAAACGCACCATTTCATTGTCCCCATTTCTGTACTGGCTGCCCTCAGATCCCACGTGTTTAGCTCCAATTTCCACCATCTACACCTTCAGCAGAGTAGGTGAAATTTCCCTGCTACTCCGGTCCATGTCCACCGGCCATGGCCCATACATTGGGTGATGGAGGGGAGAGGAAGGTGCAGCAGCAGCTATGGGCCACCCCAAGGGCTGTTGCAGGCTTCACTCTTCTTGCCAAAGTAAATCATCTTCTAGAACCTCACACCCACCCCCTGCCACCCCAGCACAGCTCTGGCTAGAACAAGGGAACACCCTTCCTCAAGAGCTCAGGGGGCGGTTGACCCGTCAGACCCCATTTGTGGGCAGAGACACAGCAAGGCAAGGCCTGATGGTCACCGGCAGCTGAGCAGACAGGGACGACTTCCTCAGCTCCAAGTTCCCAAAAGAGGATCCACTGCAGAGTGTCCCAACCTCCCATTCCTCTGTCAATGGAGAAGGATTCCCTTGTGCCCTCACCCCCTTCCACCCCAGAGTAACACCCTTCTCCTTTGGCAGCTTGGGGAGTTTCCGCAGAGGGAAGGATCACATGGAGGCCAGGCTTGAAAGCAGCAGAACTTTAATGCATTTAAAGAGGGAAATAAAATCACTGCAAGTGGAGGACAGAGGAGTAGGGATCCACAGAGGAATCTGAAAGTCTGATGTCCTTGGTCAAGAGGAAGTCCATGCATGATGTTCATCTACCCGCCACACAGGGTGGAGAGAGATGCTCCCTGGGGAAATCTTGTTGCCAAGGAGAAATGAAGCAAACAAGGAAACTGGAAAGAAAGGTAAAGCCATTCAGCTCTACTGAAAACACAGCCAATATTTTGATCTTTTGTTCAGCACCATGTTTTGAGTTCCTTGAGGTGTCTCCCTGGGGCTTTCCCAGCATCTTTATCAGCAGAGGTACCTTCTGCCAAAGTAGTGGCTAGAAATGCCAGAAAGGTCACAGTACCCAGAGTTGATGGGCACTCCATCACAGCTAAGGATTCTGCCAATAGCAGCAGAGGTGGAGGAGCCCACAACGGTGTTCTGTGGGAAGGAGCTGAGGATGGGGCTGGGCAGGGTCACCACCACAGGCGAGGGCTCAATGACAACGGTGGAGTTCTGGCACTGCCTGACACAGGGCTCATTGCAGCTGTTGGCCAGCGGGGTTGGGCCACAGGGCTGGCAGGGCAGGCACTGGTCATAGCAGGACATGTCTTGAGGGTGGAGGAGAACCTGGGAGAGAATCAGGGAAGAAGCAGAGCACAAGGGTGGGTGAAGAGCAGACTGGTTACCTGGTCAAAAAGGAGCCAAGGCCACTATTGAGTGGGGAGCTGGCAGATGTGCCAGGAGCCACACAGTCTTCATTGCCCTACAAAAGTCATCCTGGCTCAGGGAGGCTCTCTCCTAGTGAATAAACCAAAGGCCCCCTCTGCTACATCCCACATGCAAAATCCATGACAAGAAACAGCCAACATCAGCAGAGCTATTCATCAATGAGAGCTGTCAATTTAAAAGAGGAGAAGAGGCTTCAGACTTACCTGGTTCCCAAGCAGAAGGAGGCAAGAGAAGTGGATGAGAGAGCAGGGACTTGAGCTGCCTTTTATACTTCCCCTTCATTGCTGCAGGACCAGAGGCACCCTTGGCAGATGTAAAAATTTTCTGACAAGCTCATCTTGAATGCAAATCATCACAGCTAATGATAAGGACTGTGCTTTGGTTTCCTGCACTGCTGCCTTTTCACTTCCAGATCTGTGCCATGCCCATTTCCCACTGAAGGCTTCTATTGATCCCTAGGATGAGAGGCAGTGGGATTTCTAGGGCAGGAATGCAACAATAGAAGCAGAAGAGCAGGCAAATGATGTCACTGTGGGTCACTCTGTTGCTGCTCTTTGAAATGCCATTCTCAGGAAGATCTAACCATCCTCAATTGGATGCCCATGGGCTCCTGTGCATGAGGACATGCCAAGCCTTTGTTTTTCCTGCCCTCCTCAGGTGACTCCTATTGTCCCTTGCTTTTTCCTTCCCAGGTATGAGTGTCGTGCTGCTTTCTTTTGACCCTATCCTGCCTAACACTGCACAATCCTCAGAGGTCCTCAGCAGAATCCATGGACTTCTCTAACACCATGGTTCATGTTGTTGCTATGCATGTTCTTTTCCTGTGTCTACTTCTAGGCAGAGAAATTGTTTCGGGTACACATGAGAGTACATATTTGTGTATAGTACCATGCCACTCTGCATGAGTCTGTGTGTGTGTTTGTCCTTGTGTGTCACTGATCATGAGGGAATGTGCTGCTCATGGCAGAGACATTCTCCACTGCTCTGTCCATGAGCACCACAGAGCAGCAGGTTCCCAGGGTCAGAAGGAGCCTGAGTGCAGCTGAGTGGTGATGGCACCAGCCTGTTAGAGATCTGTGCAGGGGAGAGGCCCTGAAATGCAGCGCCTCTCTCCTGAGCCCTCCTTTTCCTGCCTGTCCAAAGTTCTCACTCTTCTGCTGCTGATTTCAGGAAGCAACAAGGATGGCTTCAGTCCAGTTTGAATCCTCGGTTTAATTCAGTGTAACAACATCAGATGTGTCTCATCATGGCTGGCAGTCTCCCCTCCCTGCATCTCCAGGCCAGGACACAGCTGCTCTCCTCAGCGCTAGAGAGTTCAAAAAGATGAGATTTGCTATATGGGCAAGGAGGAAGGCTGAGGAATCCTGCACAACCATGTGCTGAGTGGATCTGCTTCCAGTGAACTGTAGAACGTGGCTGAGATGGAACACAGCCCACTGCACTGGATTTGGGAACGAGTCCCCAGTACCCAGCTGCTGTCCTTCTTTCTAACAAGGTCTGTGTCTCAGTGGCTACATTTTCTAAGCCTCCCCTCCTGAATGTCTGTTATTTGGAGCTCAGTTCCAACTTGAAGGCAGTGCAGTTGTGGACTTTCCCCCTTCCTTTAGTGACCTCAGTGAGATCAATGCCAGGGAGCTCTGCTGGGAGAGCTCAGCCAGGGCTGATTCCCCTCTCCATGAAGCTGTTTCTGAGCTGAGGCTCTAGCGCATCTGAGGACCAACTTCATTGTTTTCTCATGAGATAAAATCAATGTGGACAAGGGAAGGGCAGGGGATGTGTGCACCTAGAATATGACAAGACCTTCAACATATTGTCTTGTACTTCCTTCATGACCCAATATGAGATGAACCGGTTCAGTGAAAAGATTATAAGGTGTGTAGAAAATTTCCTGGACTACCAGGCTCAGAAAGTTGTGCCCGCAGTGCAGAACCCATCTGTCCAACACTTGCTAGTGGGGTCTAATAGTAGGCGTCAGTAGTAGGACCAGAACTGTTTGATGTTTTCATGAACACCGTGTGTCATGGGAAGTGGGGAACTCCCAGAAGGTCTGTGGATAACACGCAATGAGGGGAATGGGTCATAACTGTCAGACATGGCTCCTGAATAGGCTGGACATACAGAGATATGGGAGGGGAGGGGAGGGGACGGGTGGGGAGGGGAGGGGATGGAAAGGGAGGGGACGGGAGGGGAGGGGAGGGCAGGGCAGGGCAGGAGAGGAGAGGAGAGGAGAGGAGAGGAGAGGAGAGGAGAGGAGAGGAGAGGGGAGGAGAGGAGGAGGGGGCGCGGCAGGAGCAGAGAGCCAGGACTGGCAGGGGCAGCCAGGCGCAGGCGCTGGAGAGGCGGGATGCGGCGGTGCCGGGGCGCGGGGCTGGCGGGACTGGCCGCGGTGTTCCTGGGTGCGCGGGGCTGGCGGGGCTGGGTGGGGGACGGGGCTGAGCCTGGAGTGTTTCTAGGGGAGCCACCACAAACTCTTCCCTCTAGTTTTTCTCTCTCTCGTTCCCCTTTCCCAGGTCTCTTGAGTTTGCTCTGGGGAGTCTATCATTCCCGTCATCTCAGTAATTACGAGTTTGCTTGCAGGTACACCTGCCTTTCCATGCACGCACTCTTTTGTCTGTGAATTCAGCAGCTCTTATTGCCCTGATTTCAGCCCACTGTCACTGTAACACTCACTCTTTGCTCTTTACTCTTCTTCTCCTCTTTCCTGTCTCCACTCTTCTTTTTACCCATCTCTCCAGGCCCCTACCATAAATAACTTCTCTTCCTACTCTCTGAGAACCCTCTCCTATCTCCCCCTGCTTCCTTCATATTTGTAAGAGCAAGTTTGCTTTCCTGTACCTCTCCATTATTCCATACATACTCTAATCCCCATATGCTTTCAGTAGATATCCTTTTTCTGAATTCAGCCCTCCATACTTCACTGTAACACACCCATTCTCCAGACTCCTCATACCTCTTCATCCATTCAGCCATGAATCTGACTGTCATTCTATCTCTGGGTACATCAGTTCCAAAATCCCCCCCAGACTTCTTCCCTCACTCCACACACATCCAGCACATGACCACTCTCATTCTCTCTTCATGGGCACATCTTCCTACTCCTTCTGGTCCAGCTCTGTTTTGTTGCTACTCTTCCTAACCATTTATCAGGGAATACCCGAGCTGGGAGACCTTTGATGATCTTTGATCTTTCCTTCTTCTTTCTCGGCAGTGGCAACGGGAAGAGCCCAGGTGCAGCAGGAGCCATCGGCAGAGACCACCGAGGACACCGGCATCAATATCAACTGCTCACACCCCAACATACAGTCAAACGAGGTCATCGTCTGGTACCGTCTTCTCCCGGGCCAAGGTCCCGAACTCCTCGTGAGCAGCCACAAAGGAATCAAAGAGCTGTCGGACCCGCTGGGATGGCTGTCGGTGGCGGCAGACCGCCGGTCCAGCGCCCTGTGGCTCGCCCGGCCCCGGCGCGGGGACGCGGCGGTGTATTACTGCGCCGTGAGAGACACGGGGAGAGGAGCCGGGGCTGCGGCCGGACACGAACCGCCGCGGGCGGGGCCGGGCGGGTGTGGCGAGGAGACAGTCCTGGTGGAACCGCCAGGGGGCGCTCCCGCTCCCCGCACTAGGGCCGCCATGCCCAGCCGGGCGCTTGCTCGACGGGGCATCGGCATCGACACTGCCGTTGGCACCAGCCACACTCCCACAATGACCCAGACCCCTGAGTTTGTAAGATGATCCTCTCTCCTGACCTTTCTGGATGGCAGGAGAAGTTCCCCATGGACAGTTCTTCCTCGCTGGGGGCTGGTTTGCTCCCCAGGAGGAGCAAAAAACTGTAGTTGATCTCTCCACAGAGCTTCCTCATGGCAGAGATGAGGAGTCCCAAGCACACTTGACTGAGAAGACTCCCTTCTTCATTCCCTCCCATCAGCTTTTTATACACATTGCCAAGATCCCCCCTGAGCCCTCTCTTCCCTAGGCTGAACACTGCCAGCCCTCTCAGTGTATCCCCACAGGAAAGATGCTCCAATCCCTGCACCATTTTGCTCATCTCTCACCACTATCTTTCTTGTACTGGGGTGCCCAGAACCGAAGCCAGCACTCCAGAGGTGGCCCCGCCAGCATCAAGTAGAGAGGAAGGATCAGGTCTCTTGTCATGCTGGTTGACGCTCTTTCCACTGCAGCCCAGGCTGCTGTTGACCTTCCTTGCCACCAGGGTCCATTGCCACAGCAGACACAGGATCACTCCAGAGCTACTGACACTGAGCAGGACACAGCAGTGATTATTCAAGAGAAGTATCCCAGCTGCTCATCCAGCTCTTACTCTTCCCTCAGAGTACACCAATGACGGCTGTTGGAGCACTCTTGGTAGGAGATGTGACTGCTCCTTTGTATTTACCTCCTTGCCAAAAAATCCCCAAAGAGGGGAAAATGCCCTCCTAGTCCTGCATTTGGATATCAGTGAAAGCCTCAACATATGAGCAACACCTGTCAGGCAGGCACTGGACAGGAGTCTCTGTTCAACTGTTGGAGCTGTTGCCCTGCTTTTCACATCTCTCCTCCAGCTCTGACGACTCACCAGTGCTTTCCTAGGAGGAGTCCCTGTGTCCCTGTGATTTCCTTGACCAACAGACAAGGGCTACTGGCTACATTTCTGGGACATTTATTTCTGGGATATATTTTTTCCCACTCTGCACACATCTTGTTGTACTAAGTCTGTTTTGGCAAGGCAATAGAGAGGAGGAAGTACAAAAGGCGGTAGCTGCACCTAAACAAGGACTGGTCAGTGCATTTGTTGGGATGAGCCCTATGCCTGACCACTACAGTGTTCCCTGCCATCTTATTAAATCCTTTCCTAACCATCCTTCTGTGTAACTTCCCAGGTGTGAATGCCAATAACTGGAGAGACTGGTGTGAGAGACCTGGGTGCCAGTAACTGGACAGACTGGGGTGTGTGCAGCAAGTTCTTATGCCCGCAGCTGGAGAGGAGACCTCTACTCACAAGGTCTGTTAGTCTCTGTGCCAGCAGCTGGAAGGACTGGGGTGTAAGCAAGGGCTGTGTGCCAGCAACTACAGAAGGAAGAACATATCACAGGGCTTGTTCCTCTTGCTGTCAGAAACTGGAGGGACAACATTGCATGTGTATGTGTGGGAGGTCAACGGACCAGTAACGGGAGGGATCTCAGCGTGTTTCTTCGTTTCCTTTCTGAATTTAACTGGATGTGCACATGTGTGTTTGTGGAATTTGTTTGCATATTGCAAACTGGCCTAGCCAGTGAGTGGGAGGAAAACTGTGTACAAAGTCTGAACCAGTGGTGGGTAAGGTGGCCCAAGGCCAGCACATGGCTGCTGGACAGACTGATACTACCAAGCTGTGGCAATGTTTGAGGCATCCAAGAGTGTGGAGATAACTGTGAGACGAGTGGTTGTTTGTGTGCCTCTGTTTGCTGGTAAACATCAGACTGGCCATGCCAGGGAAAAGGAGGAGCCCCAGGTTCTGGGTAAGAGGGCCCTGGCTCCAGGCAGGGCTATGAGATGGGCTGAGGGCCCATGCCGATATTTGAGGGGTGCAGGAATGTGGGTGTGATTGTGACTCCAGAGAGTGAGGGGGGTTGTGTTTGCACTATGGAAGTGTATGACACAGGCATAATGGAGACAGTCCAATAAAGGGACACTTCGATCATGAAGAGACTGGAGCATCTTTGAAATGGTGATAGACCGAGAAGCCTGGGACTGCTCAGCACAGAGAAGTCTCAGGGAGATCTCATCAATATCTACAAATATCTGAAGGGAGGTTGTGAAGAACATGAAGCCAGGCTCTTCTCCATGGTGTCCAGTGACAGGACAAGAAGCACTTGGCACAAAGCGAAACAGAGAAGAATCTGTCTGAACACCAGGAAACACTGTTTCACTGTGAGGGTGAGGGAGCTCTGGTACAGGATGTCCAGAGTGGTTGTGGAGTCTCCATCCTTGGAGGTACTCAAAATACACCTGGACATGGTCCTTTGCGAGCAGCTCTAGGTCACCCTTCCTGAGGTAAGGTTTGGACACAATGACCTCCAGAGGTCCCTTCCAAATCTACCCATCTGTGTGTCTGTAACATGTATTCAGCCTTCAGCAGAGAAGTTGAAGAGAGAGCTTTTGATACTTCTAATACTTGACTGCAGGATGAAGAGCCAGATGGAGCCAAACTCTGCTTGAGCACATTGCAAAAGGCAATGGATCTGGTTGGGAACAGGGGAAATTCCTACTAGAAATATGGAATTGTGTTTTTTAATGATGAAGGTGGAGCATGGGTGGAGATAGACCTCAGTTAGAATGACACTCTGGCTCCACAGAGTGTTGATTAAAATGCCATTAATTGGACATAAGACAAGAGTGTAAAATGAGATGGCACGGGTGATGTTATGCCCTTTCAATGCTGGGAAGCCTGAGTTACGGAGCATGAGGTGGAGCTCAAGCTGGGGTTTAGCACGTATTGCTGATCCTGGCCATGCTGAGATTTGCTGGCATTGTTGTCTTTTAAGTTTTCATGGGATATTCTGTGAAATAAACCAATCCTAATTTCTACCTGTGAGCAAAAGGACATTTATGTGAAAACACAGCACTTCACTCTCCAATCAAGACAAGAACATGTTTGTGGCAACCTTGACAGGATTGCCAAGTAGATAAATACAGCTCAGCACAACACAGGTCTGTGCCTGTTCAGGTCAGCTTAACAGTAATGAATAGTTTCTTAACTGCCATGACTAGTATACGGGATCACTCTGGAGTTAATCTGGAAAGAGGATGGGAGTACGGGTCCCCACCTGCAGTACCCCCACCCCTTCACATGCCCTTTCAGCTCTGGGGTGCAGGGCTACCCTATCCCCACCCCTCACAGTGCAGCACTCCGATGGGTGCCCCATGTGCTCCTTGGGAGTAGGGGGTGACCCACTGGTCTCTCATCCTGTTCCCTGATGATCCCTCACCCTTCTCCCTAGACTAGGAGTACATTGTCCTTGTCACCTCTGGGTTTGTGGCACCCAGAAGCCCCACTGGAGCCAGGTTCCTCTCTCACACTGTCAGTTATCCCATCTGAAAAGGACACAGCCAGAACCCCTGGGCATTTCCACAGCAGAATTCATCTCCTGGTTTGGGGGTTTTGGGAGAGAGGTGTTGTTCCCAGGCATTTGAGGTAGGAAAGGGGACAAACAGAAGAATATTCTATTACAAAAAAAATAGCAACAGCCCCAGAGAGCAGGTTGACCCAGGGTTCCTCATTGTGGAAATGCTGAGAAAGCCTTTGGCTGAGGGAGCCACAGGTGTTGCTGCTGGAGGAGGGAGAAAACCAGAAGGCCCATTTCAGGCACAGGAAGAACAGATCACTTCCCTTCCCCACTTCTACATTTGCTCCCCCACCAGAGTGGTTTCTGACAGCTCTGGTATCTCAGGGCGGGGAGGTGCTTTTCTGACTCTCACTCAACGAACAAGCAGGTTGGTCTCGGCATGCACCTCGGGTATCTCGTCCTCGCTGCCTTCCTGGGGCAACTTCTGGGTAAGTCCTAGATTTTCCTCAACTCATTCTTTCTTCTCCTGTGGAAACCCTCACCAGCCTTATGTCCGTATGGGAAAATATTCTTGAATTACAGGAAGAACATTGGAAAATTCACCTCACATTTGTCGTTTTACACTGGTTCTTTCAAGATGCTCTTACTGTTTGAAAGAGGAGAGAGATCTCCTCTCACCTTCATTCCATCTCTCTCTGTCTCACTCTTCTGATCCACATGCTCTCTTCATGGGAGATTTCAACTGTCTCTGCAATCTCACATTTCTCCCTTTTCAACAGAAATTAGCAGATCTTTTCAAAGCTGTCCCAGGGATTATAAAGCTTTCATGCCATTGACATTAATAGGGCATCCCATTCTGCCTCCTGGCTGGCACATCAGCCATGGCTTCCACTTTTCTCCTAGTTGTTGTCACAGTCAGGGTTCCCTTATTTCAAGCTCAGAATTCTATACACTCAGGGAACCAGGAGCCTTCTGAGATGAGAGCTATGTGGAAGCAACATGAATTGTTTTCCATAGCTCCATGGATGGCTCAGCCAGCTGGAGGGGTGCTGGTCCCCAGACATGAAGGTCAGGCATGACAGGCTCTTCCCTGGTCCTCTGAGCAGTAGGAGCAGGAGCAGGGACACAGCACAGCTCTCCTCAGAATCCACACTGGGCTGAGAGCTCCAACCTCCTGTCCAGAACTACTCTCCATCTTACCGTCCTCAAGCATCAGGACATTCCTGCAGGGCAAGGGACATGGAGCCTTCTTTGCCTGGGTTTGCATCCATTCCTGCTTGCTTTCCAGAGCCTTTCCCTGCAGACCTGCTGACCTTCACTTTCTTCCAGGCACCATGGGGCAGATCACTGTCACCCAGCAAGAAGGACAAGTCACAGTGAAGCAGAAAGACACCTTCCAAACAACCTGCACATACCAGACCCCCACCTTTCGAGGTTTGCTCTGGTACCAGCAGAGGAAAGGCCAAGCACCCCAGCTGGTCTCATATCACACAGGATCTGGCCTCAAGCGCAGCAACAGTCTCAGCACATCACTGAACACCACAGGGAAATACAGTGTCCTGCAGGTGGAGGAAGTCGAGGTTTCTGACAGTGCCTTGTACCTCTGTGCTGTGCAAGACACCCTGGTGCAGGGAGCTTCCTTGGCTGTGCAAGAACCCTGGAGAGGGAGGAGAAGGAGAGGTCAGACCTGTGCCATTCTTTCAGGCTGTTCCCTTCCACCCTCACTTTGCAAGGAGAGCTTGGGATGCTCAGTGTCTCTGAAAGAGAATGGCCAAGGGCTCAATCTTCCCTTTACTCACAAACTGAATTAGGAGGAACCATGGACTCCTTTGAGGGTAGAGAGGCCTTGCAGAGAGATCCAGGTAAACTAGTGAGCTGGACCATCACCAACCATAAGAATTTAACAAGAGCAAGTGCTGAATTTTCCACCTGGGATGGAGTAATCCTGATAATATGTACAAACTAGGAGACGAGATGCTGGAGAGCAGCCCTATGGAAAGACATCTTGGAGTCTGGATTTATGGCAAGTTGAATATGAATCAAGAGTGTGGCCTGACAGCCAAAAGGGCCAACTGGGAGGTGACTATCCCACTCTACAGTGTCCTGGTGTGGCCCCACCTCGAGTACTGTGTGTAATTTTGGGTGCCACAACATAAGAACGTCAAACTATCAGAGTGTATCCAGAGGAGAGTGACCAAGACGGTGAAAGCTCTCCAGGGCAAGACTTAAGACGAACGGGCAAGGTCACTTGGTTTGTTCATCTTGGAGAAAAGAACACTGAGGGGGGACCTCATTGCAGTCTGCACCTTCCTTGAGGGAGGTGCTGATCTTCTCTCTCTGGTGGCCAGTGATAGGACATGGGTAAATGGAACGAAGCTGTATCCAAGAAGTTCAAATTGGACATTAGGAGAAGGTTCTTCACTGAAATAGGCTCCCCAGGGAAGTGGTCATGACACCAAGCCTGACAGAGTTCAGGGACTATCTGCACAGTGCTCTTAGTTATATGATTTAATTGTAGGTAGTCCTGCAAGCAGTAGGGATTTGGACTCAATGATCCCTATGGGTCCCTTCCAACTCAAGATATTCTATAATTCTATGATGTCAGGATGGATAAAAAGCACATGTGCATGCACACCCAGTTACACAGGAACCCATGCACACACACACGCATTCACCCCCAAGACTTATAGTCATCTAAGTGTTTGCATGTGCTTATATGTACTTGCACACTAACACCTGCATGTGTTTCAGAAAGATGGACCCAATTTGAAGTCACTATATCTTTGGAATTGTGTCCATCTTTCTGAAAATCCCTGTATATGCAAGCTCATGGACAAACACAGACATCTACATGCACATCTGCACACATGCTTACACACATGCTCACTGACACCACACACACACTTATGTGCAAAAACGTGTATCTACAGAATCACATGCACATACAGAGAATTGTGCCTGTTCACACACACAGGCAGACACCCACTCCCACATGTGCATTTGCACCAATGCAAATACACAGGCACAAATAGGCCCACAGGCACAGACAGATGTGTATGGACATGAGGAAGCACATGGGGCCAGATGGGATCCACCCAAGGGTTCTGCTGGTGGAGTTGCTCACCAAGACACTTTCAATTGTTTATGTGCAGTCCTGGCTAACCAGGGAGGTCCCAGTAGACTGGAAATTGGCAAATGTGATGCCCATCTACAAGATGGGCTGGAAGGATGATCCAGGGAACTGGAGGCTTGTCAGTCTTACCTTAGCGACAGGGAAGATTATGGATCAGATCATCCTGAGTGCCATAGAATCACGTAATCCTTTCAGCTGGAAGAGACCCTCAGGTCCATCAAGTCCAACCATAACCCAACTCTAGGACTAAACTGTGTCCCTAAGAACCTTGTCTAAAAGCCTTTTAAACACCTCCAGGGATGGTGACACCACCACTGCTCTGGGCAGCCTGTTCCAATGCCAGACAACCCTTTCCATGAAGAATTTTTTTCCCAATATCCAATCTAAACCTCCCCTGGTGCAACTTGAGGCCATTTCCTCTTGTCCTATCACTTGCTACTTGGGACCAACACTCTTCACGCTACAACCTCGTTTCAGGTAGTTACAGACAGCTATAAGGTGTCCCCTCAGCCTTTTTTTCTCAAGGGTAAACAGCCCCAATTATCCCAACCACTCACCATAAGACTTGTGATCCAGGTCCCTCACCAGCTTCATCACCCTCCTCTGCACTTTCTTGAGTATTTCAATGTCCTTCTTATGATGAGGAGCCTAAAACTGAACACAGTGTTCAAGGTGGGGCCTCACCAGTGCTGAGTACAGTGGCACAATCACTTCTCTAGTCCTGCTGGCCACACTATTCCTGATACAAGCCAGGATGCTGGTGGCCTTTCTGGCCACCTGGGCACACTGCTGGCTCATATTCAGCTGGCTGTCAATCTAGACCCCCGGATTCCTCTGTCAGACAGCTTTCCAGCCACTCTTCCCTGAGCCTGTAACACTGCCTGAGGGCAGCACATACAGGACAACTAAGCCATCAAGCCCAGTCAGCACGGGTTTATGAAAGGCAGGTGCTGCTTAACTAACCTGATCTCCTTCTATGACAAGGTGACCCGTTTAGTGGATGAGGGAAAGACTGTGGATTTTGAGTATTTAGACTTCATTAAAGCCTTTGCCACTGTTTCCAAGAGCATTCCTCTGGAGAAACTGGCTGCTCATGGCTTGGACAGGCATACTCTTTGCTGGGTAAAGAGAACTGGTTGGCTGACCATGCCTAAAGAGTTGTGTTGAATGGAGTCAAATCCAGTTGGAGGCTGGTTACAAGTGGTGTTCCCCCGGGTTCAGTATTGGGGCCAGTTCTGTTCCATTTAATATCTTTATCAGTGATCGGGATGACGGGACTGAGTTCACCTTCAGTAACAACAGGCTTGGGGAAGAGTGGCTGGAAAGCTGCCTGGCAGAAAAGGACCTGGGGGTGTTGATCGACAGTGGCTGAATATGAGCCAGCATGGAAACGGCCTCAGGTTTCTCCAGGGGAGGTTTAGGTTGGATATTAGCAAAGACTTCTTTATGGGAAGGGTTGTCAGGCCTTGGAACAGGCTGCCCAGGGAAGTGATGGAGTCACCATGCCTGGAGGTGTCTAAAAGATGCTTAGATGAGGTTCTTAGGGACATGGTTTAGTGACACTGTTAGGTTAATCGTTGGACTCAATGATCTTGAGGATCTTTTCCAACCAAAATGATTCTATGATTCTCAGCACAGCCTCTCCCCACACTCTGAGAACCAGGACTCTACAGGCCAGCTGTCTGCCTCTGTGTCCCTGTCAACTTTAGGCAAGTCCATGATAGCCCAGTGCTAAGAAGCTAAGTCAGGCACCAGCCACTCCTGGTGGATTTAGTGACAGCAGGGGGCTTTCAGGCTTTTGTGGGTTGAACAGAAGTTGTACAATCAATTGTATTCTCATTACAGAAAAGAGAGAAGATGTGTTGATGTACAAGCTGTGTGGGAGACTACGGTGGGTCCATGGATTCCTTGACGAAGGGTATGGGAACAGAGATTAGCCCTGAAGATATTAAGGTGTATCCGTGAGAAAGAAGGGAGTAGAAGAGTAACATTGATGATAGCAAATTAGCCAATGATATGTTACTATTGCAGCCTGTAACCAATAGCAAAAAGACACATGAGCTGGTGACTATAGAAGAAAGCGTTTGTGGCAATAAATGGAGACTGCTGTTTGTACTTAACAACTTGATCTATGTCATTTGTCCATCTCAACCACAACAAAGCTGTGGAGTCTTTCTTCAACTTTCAGCTTGTTCACATGCAAAGCATGTGCATGAGAGACAAATTCAAAGCTACAGAACATCCTTATTGCTGCAGCTTTACAGGTTCCCCACTCCACAAGTCAAAATAATCCCAAAGTTTTACAAGTTCTGGACTGCCTCTGGTGATCACCATAGGGTGGTTGTGGAGATCTGGGACCAGTTTCAGTTTCAACTCAGGGAGAGGTTCTGCCCTGACATGCTCACACAGTAGCAAAGGGTTGTGTGTCTGGGGTGAGTTAGAAGCCCTGAAGCTACACATTCTGAGGCTGGGATGCCAGAGAGGAAGCTGGCCTGAGGAAGTTGCCTTAAGACAAATATCGCATCATCAAATGGCAAACAAATATTAAATACTGGGTGGCATCAGGAGGAGATTTCAAACTGCCTGAGCCAAACT
Source organism: Caloenas nicobarica (assembly GCF_036013445.1). NCBI lineage: Eukaryota > Metazoa > Chordata > Aves > Columbiformes > Columbidae > Caloenas > Caloenas nicobarica. The sequence goes on along the minus strand of NC_088268.1, from coordinate 445,889 downwards.
CTTATGTCTGTCAGTTAGCATGACTCATTAGAGCTCATGGAGCTCCACTGCTGGAGAAGTTCATCTCCTCATCTGCTTTTAGCACTGGGACCGTCTCCAGAAACACAGGAGTGGTGGGAAGAGGGTGTGCCCAGCACTGCACAGGCACCAGGGGGACAAACACTGCGGCCTGAGAGCCCCCCAGCAGGGCTGGCATTTTCCCAGGGTCCTCACCCGGCCTGAAAGCCTCCGATTCAGATCTCCTCCTACTGTGAGCTGCCTCCCTTGGAAGGCATCCAGCTCCTAGATGTGCCCTGCAAGTGCAGCATCAGGAAGAAAGGTGCCAGCCAGATGGGTACGTTAGAATTCTTCTCAGAAGGAACCTGCAGCATCGCTCAGGCTAAATCAGCTGCTACTGTTTCTAGCCACTGAGCAGCTGTAATAGATGTGTACCATGTGTGTAAAAAGCATGCCTATGTCAGGATTTTCCATTGTTGGCTAGTGAGTTCTGCAGGTACTGCTCTGATGGACACTAGCTGTGGGTCAGGGACAAAGGGTTGATGCAGGTCACCATTAAGTCATTTCCTCAGCTTTGAGGCTCTCTGCAAGGATCAGCGTGCTGCAGTTGTGGCTGGCAATATTTGTGGCCTGCTCTCTGGAGCACTGGGATGCCCAGGCTGCACTTGTCTGGCGTCCTGTACCTGCCAGCCAATGCCCTGGCCAAGTAACTGGAGAATGCTGAGACCAGAGTGCCTCACTGAGCTTCAGAGCCCACATTGCCCCTGAGCCTTGGGAGAAAATGCCAGGCTAGAGTGCTGAGGAAGGAAGAGAGAGACAGGTAATCCTGGGATAGGAAGAGCTCTGAAAACCTGTGGAGCTGGAGCTCTGAGAAGGAGCTGGGCTCTGCTTCTGAGTTCCAGGAGTGCAGCCTGGATGCCCTTGACCCTGACACTGAGGGTCCTTAGCTTGTGGCAGCTTGACCCTTCTCCAGGTAAAAGTGGGACTTAGGCAACAGACATTTCTGCAGCGTTCCAGACTTTGAGAAAGTGCTGGGACGTGTCCTTGTGCTGGCGAGGAGAGAACTAATGTCTTTGTTCCTGACACAGGCACATAAATGTGTGGCGATCCTCCTCTTGCCTCTGTGCAGGAAGCTGCATCACCCATCCTTCCTCTGAGCAGGATCTGGCAATCCTGCTCCTCCTTCCTCTGCTAATCAGCCTGAGGCCTCTCTTTCTGGAGGGGTTTTATCCTATTTACACTGTTGGAAGGTACTAATATTTCAAGATGTCCTGGCCACCAAAACTACAGAGTTGTGTTCTGATGACATTTGCATTGTGTTGTCTCATGTACAGACACCTCCAGTTCCCCTCCAGATGGCATTTGGTGTCGACTCAAGGAACAGGACAGGCACTGCCTATGACTGTGGAAGACTCTCTGGTGACCCAGGTTCCCTCATAGCATCATTGAATCATAGAATGGTCTGTGTTAGAAGGGACCTTTAAACATAATCTAGTCCCACTTCCCCTGCAATGAGCAGGGTCATCTTCAACTAGATCATGTTGTTCAGAGCCCCATCCAACCTGACCTTGAGTATTTCCAGGGATGGGGCATCTACAGTCTCTCTGGACAACCTGTTCCATTGTTTCATCCCCCTCGCTGTGAAAAATTTATTCCATTTATCTCATCTGAATCTCCACTCTTCTAGTTTAAAATCATCACCCCTTGACTGATCACAACAGGCTCTGCTAAAAAGTCTGTCCTCATCTTTCTTATAAGCCCTCTTCGAGTATGGAAAGGCTGTCTCCTCAGAACTTTGTCTTCTCCAGGCTGAACAACTCCAACTCTCTTAGCCTTTCCTCACAGGAGAGGTGTTCCATCCCTCAGATCATTTTTGTGGCTCCTCTGGCCCCTCTCCAAGAGGACCATGTCTTTCCTGTACTGAGGGCTCCAGAGCTGGATGCAGAACTGCAGGTTGGGTCTCACCAGAGCAGAGTAGAGGGGCAGAATCACCTCCCTGGACCTGTTGGCCACACTTTTTTTGATGCAGCCCAGGACATAATTTGCCTTCCGGGCTGCAAGTGCACATTGCCAACTCATGTCCAGTTTTTCATCCACCAGCATCCTCATTCCTTCTCCACAGGGCTACTCTCAATCCCTTCATCCCCCAGCCCATATTGATACCAGGAGTTGCCCTGACCCAGGTACAGGACCTTGCACTTGGCATTGCTGTACCTTGTGAGGTTCACATGGACACACTTCTCAAGCTTGTCCAGGTCCCTCTGAATGGCATCCTGTCCCTCAGGTGTGTCAACCACGCCACTCAGCTTGGTGTCATCTGCAAAGCTGCTGAGGGTGCACTCAATCCCACTGTCGATGTCATTGATGAAGATATTAAACAGTACTGGTGCCACTATGGACCTCTGAGGGACACCACTTGTCACTGATCTCCATGTGGACATTGAGCCATTGACCACTACCCTCAGGATGTGACCATCCATTCAATTCCTTATTCACCCATCAAATCCATGTCTGTCCAATTTAGAGAGAAGGATGTCATGGGAGACCACGTCAAAAGCCTGACAGAATTCCAGATAGGTGACATCTGTAGCTTTTCCCTTCTCCACTGATGTAGTCAGTCCAGCATAGAAGGCCACTAGGTTGACCAGGCCTTTCTCTTGGTGAAGCTGTGCTGGCTCTCTTGAATCACCTCCCTGTCCTCCATATCCCTGAATACAGCTTCCAGAAGGATCTGTTCCATGATCTTCCTAGGCACAGAGGTGAGAATTAAAGGTTGGTTGTTCACAGAGTCCTCCTTTCTACACTTTTGAAAAACGGGTGCAATGTTTCCCTTTTTTCAGTCACCAGGAGCTTCACCTGACTTCCATGAACCTTCATATATCATGGAGAGCGGCTTGGCAGCAACATCAGCCAATTCTCCCCGGATTCTGGGATGCATCTCATCAGATTTCATTGCCTAAACAAATTCTCTCTTAGTGTGACAGGTTATTTCTCATAAGGTTAAAGAAGTTAGTTCATTCACCCCAGCCACAAAGGGGCAGAAATCCCAAAGACACTGTGTCACCTGAAATGCTCCTTCAGGTAGATGAGGGAGACTCACTTGGCAGGGCTCAGCCCCAGGGCGGAGCTGGTGGAGGAGAGGAGAGGTGAGGAGAGGAGAGGAGAGGAGAGGAGAGGAGAGGAGAGGAGAGGAGAGGAGAGGAGAGGAGAGGAGAGGAGGTGGGGGCGCGGACAGAGCCATGGCTGGTGGGGGTTAGCGAGGCGCGGGTGGAGGAGCAGCGGGATGCAGCAGTGCTGGGGCGCAGGGCTGGCAGGACTGGCCATGGTGCTCCTGGGTTCATGGGGCTGGGTGGGGGATGGGGCTGTGCCTGTGGTGTTCCCAGTGGACCTGCCACAAACTCTCCCCTCTCATTTTTCTCTCTGCCCGCTCTTATTCCTCTTTCCCAGGTCTCTTGAGTTCCCTCTGGGTAGTCTCTCGTTCCCGTCATCTCTGTCGTTACAAGTTTTCTTGCAGATACACCTACCTTTCCATGTACACACTCTTTTCTCTGTGAATTCAAGAGTTCTTATTGCCCTGATTTCACTGTCACTGTAACACTCACTCTTGCTCTCCACTCTTCCTTCCTTCATTCATCTGTCCACTCTTCTTTTAACCCATCTCTCCAAGCCTCAACCATCTATAACCTCTCTTCCTACTCCTACTCCAAGAAAACTCTTGTCTCTCCTGCTTCTTTCATCTATGTAGTTGTGAGTTAGCTTTCCTGGACCTCTCCATTATTCCATACAAACTCTAATCCCCTGTGCTTTTACCTTATATTCTTTTTTTTTCTGAATTCAGCCCTCCATACCTCACTGTATCACACCCATTCTCCTGTCTCCATATCCTTCTTCATCCATCTATCCATGAATCTGACTGTCATTCTATTTCTGGGTACATCAGTTCCAAAATCCCCCCAGACTTTTCCCCTCACTCCACACAGCTACAGCATGACTACTTTTCATCTCTGTTCATGGCCATGTCTTCCCATCCCTTCTGGTCTGGCTCTGTCTCACTGCCACACTTCCTAACCATTTCCTGGGAAAAATCAGAGCTGGGTGACCTTTAATGATCTTTGGTCTTCTTCTTTCTCAGCAGTGGCCACACGCAGAGCCCAAGTGCAGCAGGAGCAGTCAGCAGAGGCCACCGAGGGCACCAATATCGTCATCAACTGCTCACACCCCACCATATAGTCAATCGAGGTCATCATCTGGTACTATCAGCTCCTGGAATGAGGCCCCGCATTCATCATGCTCAGTTGCAAAGCTATCCAAGCACTGCAGGACCCGCCAGGGCAGCTGTTGGTGGTGGCAGACAGCTGGTCCAGCGCCCTGCGGCTCGCCCAACCCAGCGCGGGGACATGGTGGTGTATTACTGTGCCATGGGAGACACAGGGAGAGGAGACAGGGCTGCAGTCGGGCATGAACCGCTGTGGGCAGGGCCAGGCGTGTGTGTTGGGGAGACAACCCTGGTGGTTCTGCTGCCCAATCGGCACCGGCTTCAGCATCAACACCAGCACTGACATCGGCACCAACCACACTCCCAGCAGAACATGACAGCAGGGAGCAATCATGACCGGAGCGGTGCCGGTGTCTGGTGGTACCTGGGAAGGAGCAATTGCATCCGCCGACTCCACTGGCTCCCAGTGAGGAGCAGTGACTTTCTGCTCTGCACAGAGAGGCGGGCAGCGGAGATCCTCCTGCCCATGGGCAGCCACGCAGCCCTCGCTCCTGTGGCACCAACTGCCCATTGCTGCTGCTCAGTGGGCAGGGTCTGAGGATCTATTTTAGAACAGAAAGACCCAAATGCTATAGTGCTCAAACTAGCAGTTGCTTTGACATTACACCCAGAACGACTTCCTTCCTGGTTACTTTGTGAATAAGCACAGATACACAATTACACACTGAATCCTCAAGCTCAACGGTCTGCTTCCAAGGTGCTCTTGTTGGTGTTGGAAAGGCACCCTGTAGAGCCAACAGTTCCATCACAGACACTTAAAAGGGTATCCCACAGTGGCTGGTGTTCGGGGCATAGGGCTCATTGCACAGGACTCCCCTCAACCTCAGATTGAGAGCCTTTGGTGTCGAAGTGAAGCCCTGGAGGTAGGAGAGAAGCTTGAGCTGGGCACTTGTTGAAAGACACTTCTGAGACTCAAGTTCAGACCTCAGGAGTGAGCCACAAAGAGGGTTGTGAGTGGGAGCTGCTGTGCTAATAACCAGTTTTCTGCAGTCCCTACCAATGGTATGAGCAAAGGACTTGGGGTGAGAAGTGGCAGAGGAGCCCTGCTCCAGGCATCAGATGTCAGAAGACATTAAAATCAAGCAGCCTTTTTGCTTGCCTGGGTATTGGGGTTCAGGGACCCAGAGTGGGACAAGCAGCTGGAGGTTGTGGGTAATGTAGGGAGGTCAAGTGTCACAGAAGGACTGCCTGTACAATGGACAGTGTGTTGCCCTGTCCTCCCCCTGCCAGGGTGTGGGATTGTGTCTGTCCCTGTGTGGCTGGTTTCTGCAGCAGATGCTCTTTATGAAGAAGTTTCTCTTCAAGTTCCTTCTCTGTGGCCAGAGAAGAAGGGAGAGAGTGTGTAAGACCTGGGTCCAGGCACTTCGGTGTGTGCCTGGTCCTCCCTCCATCCAGATAGTCCCAGGGACAGGGTGGGCATGGGTGTGTGCAGGGGTGCCTTCTGCATCTCCTGCAGATCTGGGTGCAGGCCTGTGTAGCTGCCCAGGTGGTTGATGTCAGGAGAAGTTCACCAGGGATGCCTGTCCCTTTGATGGACAGTACTTAAGCCATGAGTCTGTTATCTCTCTAGGGCAGGAGTGTCAAGATCATCTTCACCAGGGGCCACATCAGCCTCACGGTTGCCTTCTAAGGGCCGAATGTGATTTTATGATTCAACTTGTGGGCCTTGTGTTTGCCACTCGCTTAAGTACATTGTACTCCTTTATAACCAACGTTACATTGTCTTCCTTCTGCATCAATCTTTCTCTTACTGGACATCTTGGAATTCAAATTGTTCCTCCAGAAATGGTATAGTGCGCCACCTAAGTAAAAGACCAAGATGTCCTTTAGGACCAGGTTAAATAATAGTCAGGGCCCCTCACACAGGCTCACCTTTCCTTCAAACCCCCTTCCCCATAAACAGCAGTCACTCTTTTCCACCAATTCTCCCCCTCCATCTATCCCAGTAACATTCTCCTTATTCCCCCATTGCCAATTCCTTGGACAGCAATATTATCCTTAATGCCACTCCCTGGTATGAACATTCTCCTCTTTCTTCCATGGTGGAATAAGGAGAATGTTCCTTTGGGAGTGGACATGTTTACTGATATTCTCCTTTTATCACCCCCCATGAGGAGCATTCTCCTTATTCCCCCATCCCCTGCCCCCTAGCAGAGACATCTGCTTTATTTCACCATTACAAATCCTAGCGGGCACTTTCCTTCTTACCCCATCTGCTCAAGACATCCCCCCTTAAAGGGGTATTGCCAACCGGGCAGTCACACTTCATTTGATAAATTAGCTAGATACATGAACTTTAGCAAGTGGCCGGGACTGCTGGACAATGCCTAACTACTGCTCATGCCCCAGAGCTGTCTTGTTATTAAACAACATATTATTAAATGACATCATCATGTCATTGTGAAAGCACAGCCACAACTGCTGGACCACAGAGATGGCCTTATCCATGGAAAACAGTGTAGAATTCATGAGTGGGACCCTGGTTGCTGGTTAGAAAATATCTTTTTACAGGTATTTCTGTTTAAATGACATGTAATTGCTAAAGTTCATGTATCTGGCTAATTTATCAAAAAATTAAATGAAAGGTTTACCTAGTTGAGAGTGTCCCTTTAAGCACCCCCTGCCACCTCCCCCTCGCCATGTAATTTTTGTCTGCCTTGTCTTTGAATGCCCCAAGGCAGTTACTAGTGTCCCCCATCAATCTCACCTATTACTCTTCTTACACAGGCTCACCGCTTTCCTGTAGCTACAACAACAGCTCCTGCCCTTCTCCTGCTCCTGCAGTGCAACGTGTGTCACACACGCTGCACACGGGACTAGCTCACTAGCAGGAGCCTGGGGACAAGGAGCTTGGCACTACCGCTGGGTAGAAACAAAGTGTTGGGCCGGATAAACAAGGTGGAGGGCTGGATTCGGCCCGTGGGCCTTGTGTTTGACACCTGTGCTCTAGAGAGTCCTCTTGTGGTGGAGGCTGGGGAACAGACACAAAGAAGCTGCCTGGAGCAGCAGGGAGAGAGTTTTGCTCCACCCTCTGGGCTGTGGTTTGAGGCCACTTTGATCTGGCAGAGGTAGACGAGCTGAAGTTGCAAGTATCTCGTCCCTCATGCTGACAGGTCCCTGGGCACCCCATGAAGGAAGTGCATGACATGGTCCTGATTTTACTGGCAGCCTTGGTGGAACTGGCAGACTTTGGTGAGATCTGACTTTCAAGCTGGGTAGAATGAGGCAAGAGTTTGTGTTGCTGATGGTGGCAGTGGGGAGATGTGAGTCCTAACTCCCTGGGGCATCTGGGAGTGTTTCTGCAGGGAGAGCAGAGGCTGTAGATGAGTGTGGCAAATAATCTGGGAGACGCCAGGACTAATGGATATAAAAAGAGGAATAAGATCTCAAAATTTGCAGGTACTGAGCATTCCCGAATGTGCTGCTAATATATATGAAGCCCGAAAGAGGGAAAGATGCAAGGGAACGGAGCAGTGCAGCATATAGGTTAACAAGATGTGAGAGGAGCTGAAATGTCATACAAGGACAGGACAAGGGCAGAGCATGTGGTGTGTCATATGGAGGAACTGTAAAAGCAAGAAGAGCTGGTCACGAATGAGAAAGAAACAGCTCATGTCTTCTGGTGCTGAAGAGGAGACCAGCACTTAACGTAGCTCAGAGACAGATATGTGGGCTGGAAGATCAGTCGGTCTTGCTGAATAGGAAGACAACTTGTGGGGAGAGTAGTGGCAAGAACCTTCAGAGAGATGTGTGCGGAGACAAAGAGCTCAGCATTTCAGAGTTTAGGAACAGTGAGATGGAAAGTGGGGACAATGAGCAAGCTGATGAAGCGATAGACAGACTGGTACACAGGTAAACAAAGGTGAAAGCCCTTTCTGGCTTTACAGGTCATGCCCAAAAGGACTCTGTGCTCCAGTTCCCAGCAGAAATGACCATCCAGGTGGGACACAGCACAGCTCTGCACTGCAATTTCTCCACTGGTGATTCCAATCCCTACATCTACTGGTACCAGCAGCACCAGACCCAGTCCCCTCAGATGCTGCTGTGGGTGACCAAGTACAGAACTCATGCGGATTCAGGGAGGTTCTCCTCTGCAATGTCTGTGGAGACCTCCCAGGTGATTCTGCATGTACGGGATGCCAAGCTCCAAGACAACGCTGCCTATTTCTGTGCACTGGGCCCACACTGGTGCCCACAGCTTGCAGCACTGCACAGAAATGTGGTGTGTGCTCTGAGGTTGATTCCCTTCCTGCCCAAGGACTAAAGAGGCAATGCTTGCACTGCACCTGGGCATCAGTAACTGAAAAAGACTCATTAGCCAAATGCTGAACAAGATTCTCTCTTCAAACCCTTCCCACACTCATCCATTGCCAGAGAGTGGTCCCACTGTTTTTCATGTCTCTTCTCCTCGTCAGGGAAACCACCAGTGCTGGGAGGAACCCCTATGTCCTTGAGTCCATGTTGTTTCTCAGTCCCACAGTTGGTAACCACATCTCAATGATTTTGTTTCCTCTCATAGGACACAGGACTGGTTCTGGGGACCTCTGCTCAGGCAATGCCACCCCAGCACTGCATACGGTAGCTCAGCTGGAAAGTGCTGACTTTCCAGCTGGATCCCATGTGGGGTGGGTCCCTGCATTCCCTGACGGAGGGTATAGGAACAGAGATTGGCCTTGAAGATATTAAGGTATACCCGTGAGAAAGAAGGGAGTTAAAGAGTAACATCGATGATAGTAAAATTAGCCAATGATACGTTACTATTGCATCCTGTAACCAACAGCAAAAAGACACATGAGCTAGTAAAGACTATATAAAAAAGCAATTGTGGCAATAAATGGAGACTGCTGTTTGTACTTAGGAACTTGGTCTATGTCGTTTGTCCGTCTCAACCGCAACAATCCCATGTAGTGAATTGGAGTCTGTTGCTCATGAAGCATCATCCCCTTCACCTGAGAAACGCTAGGGCACTTGGTTGTTGTCCTACTGCTGTCCCAGTGTGTCCCAACTGTCCCAAGTGACACGGGTCTGCTCTGCCAGCCCTGTTGGAGGCTTTGCATGCCCCTATTTATCTCAGAGGGCTCTAGACAGCATTGATCAGGAGTTTATGGCAGCCATCAGTGTCCTGCACTCTGCTGTGTCTCATGTCCCTTGCACATTTCAGGTCCTGCTTTTGGCTGCTCTTCAGGAGTACAGAGGGCTTCAATGCTCCACAGAAACAATTTTCCCCCAAAAGCAAGGAATGACAAGCAGTGATGGCTACCTGAAGACAGATCCAGGCTTAGGCTCTTTCTCTAGCCTCAGTGGTCTGTCCCAGGGATTTTCCCAAATACCACTGAAAGAGAGAGCACAGCTGACAAGGGTGGGCATCAGGCTGTCCTTGGGCACTGGTGCCTGGGCCTGGCTCAGGACTGTCGAGGACTGGTGGACACAGGAGGATCACCTCCAGGAGCTCCACTGCCTCCAGAAGGGAGGAGTAGATGTTCAGCCCAGACTCAATCTACTCACTTGTAGAGCTCTACGCTCAGGTGATATCAGTCCCACACTGCTGATAAAGGCGTATCTGCCATGTTGATGCCTCCTCCTTATGAAGTGGTGACATGGGCTCCCTTCATCATCAGTGTGCAGAAAGAAGAGTTTTGAGAATGTGATTTTTCTGTTCTGAAATGAAAATCAGATGGGGAAAAGCAAGTGCCCTTTGGAAGTACTAATGTCCTCCCAGAGACTGTAAAGAGAGACTTGCTATCAGCCAGCCTTCGGCAGCTCTGCAGTTTGGGGACTTCGCCAATCACATTGAAGTGTTTCCACAACAAAGTCAAACGATGGACTGTTGAAAACTGATGCAGGGTTTTAGATGTGGAAATGCCCTGACATATCTAGTTTGAAGCATAGTGATTTGCATATTTTTAATTAAAAAAAATACTGGATGGAGGGAAGGAAAGGGAGTGTAAGTTTTGTGGACTATCTCATGCTAGGAATAATGGCTATAGGGAGAGATGCCAGGCATTGCCAAATTTTCTCTTGAACCAGAGCATGATTCTGTGGAAAAGCCACAAGAATGGGGCCCAGATACATCCAGGAAATGTCACACTAAACAGAGAAATGCCCATTTCCTGAAGAAATGAGCCAACTGCTTGCACTTTTGAGGGGATTCACATGAATCCCTGATAAAATGAAGCACCCAACAAACTGGAATACAAACCTATGGGAGGACCACTCCTCCAATGCTGTGTCAGAGAACTGTTTCTGGTTGGGTTTTGTGACCCTTTCCAAGTGCTGGTCTCCAGGGCACAGTGAGGCATTCTGGGTTTACCCAGGAGTGACCAGAGGGAGGTGAGAGCATTAGAATCGAGGCTCAGCCCAGACTAAGGTGGCTGTGAGTGAGATGATCTCACTGGGCAACTGGTGGCTTCTCACTGCCTGTGATGCCCAGGGGCACTTAAATTTTGGGGAGGAACTTCTGCAGTATAGTAGTCATGGAAGGTTGGGGATGAATCTGTTTGCTCCCACTGAGGCCCTTTGAAAAGCCACTTCACACTTCCTGGAAAGCCGACCCCAGAGCTCGCTTCGCTTTGTTCCTGAGTGTGTAAATGAAGAGATTCAAAAAACAAGTTAAAACTATGTAGAAGGCTATCACAAGTTTATTCAGACCCAGGGAGTTCTCTGCTGATGGCTTGACATACTGGAACATGGTGGGATCATACCAGATCTTGATGACATTCAGATGGACAGAGCAAGTGGAAAAGTCATATTTCCTGTCGTGGACTGACTGGATTCTCAGGATGGAAGAGATGATGTACATGTAGGAGACCAGGGTGACCACACAGAAGGTTACCACTACAACTGGGGAGACAAGGAAGATCACTAGTTCCACATGTCATGTGTCAGGTACAAGGAAGGTATCTATATTGCAGAGAAAATAATTGATGACATCTGGCCCACACAATGTCAGCCTGGATGTCAGAAACGCCAGCAGAGAGATGGCCAGAAAACCTCCTAGCCAGGAGCTGAACACCAGCCAAGCAGAGAGGACACTGTTCATGAGGGAGCTGTATCTCAGGGGGTAACCTGTGGCTATGTACCAATCATAGGCCGTGACAGACAGAAGAAAACATTCAGTGGAGCCTAGGGAGAGAAGAAAGAACAACTGGAGGATGCAAGCACTGAAGGAGATGGTCTGGCTTTGGGAACAGCACCCGTAGTGTACCAGATCTCCAGAAAGGAGAGATGACAGAGGAAAAAGTACATTGGGATATGGAGGCTGCTGTTCATCCACATGAGGGCTATGATGGATGCATTGCCTGTTACTGCCAGGGAGTACATCAGTGCAAATACCCCCTCAAGGGAGACCTGGCAATGCCATGTGCCTGAGAAGCCAAGAAGGATGAATTCTTCCACACTTGTTCTATTTGCAGTGTGTACCCAAGTGCTGAGTTTCTTCTGTAAAGACAAGAAGGGTTCTATGAGCATTTGCATGCCTGTGCTGGTTGTTCAGATGTTGTTAGTAGTGAAACAAAGCCATCATCCCCGACAAAGTTGTTGGTGCTTAGCATGGGAAGGCAGCGTCTACCCTAAGTTAAATTGTCAGGGAAATCATTTGCTGCAGAAATGTGTTTGGACTATTAGATCTGACCCTGAAGGTCAGGCCTTCACCATCAAATGAACATAGAGAATTATTTACTGGATCAAGCACAAGCATCTCCTTTAGAACATGGTGAATGCAATTGCTTCCATTGGATTAAAATCCCATTTGGGAAAAGGTCGTTGGGAGGCTGAGGGTCTCCAGCTACGTGAAAGGCTTTTGCTGAGGAAGGGAATAACATACCTGCCTTCTTCCTGGCAGGAAATACTGAGTTGCAATCTTAGCAAATAACACTGAGGGGATAGAGAACTGTTCACAACATCACGGCACTGGAAGAGATTTTCTCACCTCTTCAGTTGATCACAGGGGTTTTGAGCTGAGATGGCACTGGCACAGGGTAGCAGGTGAGCATGACAGTAATGACTGAAGGACTCGTGGTCTTGTATCTTGCTTTCTTCCAAGCCTGAGCACAGACATCTGAATCTCAGTACAGCTACTAGGGATAAGACTCAACTCTCTGTAATTTTGTCATCTCAGCATCAGGGGAAGGACTTCTGCTGACCAGGCTGAAAAATCTACAACGAAATACTATTAGTTCCTCCATTTAGCCCCTTTCTTTGGGCAGAGAAAGGCACTTGGGGAAAGAGACATGGCTCACCTTGCCTGATTGTCTTGATTTAACCGGACCTAGTAATATGACCACGATAGATGATTGCTCACTGCCCCCGCTTCCACCCTGAACAGTGGAAAGGGAAGGAAGAACAGTTTAATAAAATAACAAAAGAACACTAACATACTACTACTAATAAGAATACATATATAAAATGCAAATAGAATATAGAATAAAAGATACTCATGTAATTCCTGACAAACTCCGGACAAGCCGGAGAAGCAGCACTCTGGTCCCAAACAGCTGATCCCAGAGAGAGAAGAGAGAAGAGAGAATAAGGCAGAAAGGCCGAGAGGCCACTGCAAAATGCCAGGATGGAAAAGGCCGAACTAAAGGAACTCCTGAACAGAACTCCACCAAAATGGAGCACAACCAGAACAGGTCTCTGTCCCTGTTCATCCTGACTCTGTCCCAAGTCCTAGCTGAAAGATCCCAACTCTCCTTAAATATGAAGCTTGATTCTAATGGCATGGAATATTCTTATTGATCAGTCTGGGTGTCAGTCAAGGTCTGCCCCATGCATGCTCCTCTCCCAGCTGCCTAATGCTTGAGACAGAGCAATCTGAAAGACCTTGGCATCCAGACAACAACAACTAAAAACACTAACTCTGTCCTGGGGTGTTACCTTCTCGTTCTCAAACTAAATCAAAACAATGATCATGTTGGCTATGAAAAAGAAAGGTTTGAGAAATTAAGAAAATTTAAGAAATTTTTTCTTCACTGCATTACGAAAATTAACTCATTTTCAGTCAAACCAGCACAACATAGCCCTCTAGAAGTGCCAGGTTGTCTCTGAGGAATAAGGCAAGCATCTATTAAGCACATCAGATGAATAAGATGGACATCTCAGTTTGGGAAGAGATATCCATGCCTCAGTGGTTGAAGGCAAAATTCTAAGCCTTGAATACCCACCAAGTTAGCCCTGGTGAGAAGCCAGGTGAATCAAGGGGTTTTATCTATGCTCTCCCTGCAGACAAGAGAGAATTCTTGATCAGTTCTCTAGGGGAGAATAGATTTCATCCTCAGGTGGGTGTCTAAGACAGATGGAGCTGAAACACCATCTGAAGGATCCCTTTCTCTCCTTTCTTCCTCCTCAGGAGTTCACATACCAGAACTCTTCTTTGGCTAAAGAACAGAGAAATCCCCCTTCACGTGGTTGTCCTTTAACATGCAAGGCATTGGAGGTCTATGCTATGTGTCTTGGACAGGTTCATTCACCAACTCAGCCAATGCATATTATCCAAGTGACATCTCTTCATGCGCCATCCTCCAGATGAAGACATAGTCCCCTTGGCTGAGGGAGAACATTGGAAAGAGATTGATTTATCAGAGGAGCTCTGGATACACTGATGTCAGGAGAAGTGTGGATGAATAGCTCTCACCTTGCTGACTCACTTCAAGCTGTACACAACTGCTTGACGTTGTTTCCTCTCCATCCACCTAGTAGGTATTGACAGCTTGTGCTCCCAGTTTTCTTTCCCCCTCACAGCCATCACTGTATTCCCACAAAGTGGGACCTTGTGTGCACACAGAGTGTGTAAAGTCTCTGCAGTTTAGCTCCATATAGGGAGAGCATATATCAGAGTCACCAGCATCGTTAGCGTTAGCATAAGAACATCCCCACACCCACCTCATTAACACACTGAAGCTCCAACTGACCACACCGAGAAGGAGGTTTTCTGTTTTCCCTGTGTGCCCCAAGGAGTTTGAACTATGGGGCATCTCATGGGTTTGTCAGAGATGGATAATGTTCTCTCTTCACACAGGCCAATTAAAGAGCAGTAACACAATTCTCTGAAGTGTGGCCACTTGCTGACACACAAGTGATGTCTGAAATAGTCATGTCCCAAGAGACTGGAAGTGTCAAGTATTTGGTGCTGGATATTAATATGGTCGAGAAACCTCCAGGATGGAACATAACTAGAGGCAAATATGAACACATGAATAAAGAGAGATTAAGGTAAGGGAGGCACCTGCCTCATTTCCGAGCCTCTAACTACAGTTAAGATCAAAGACTTCAGTCTTCCTTTCTTCCTTGAAGTGAAAATCTAAATGAAGATCTAAGTAAAGATCTACGTGCGAAGTCAGACAACACATGAGTAGGGGCACATCGATCTCCTCTGTCTCCAGAGTAGGTGTCTCCAGGTGAGCTATTCATCTTTGCTCCATTGATCATCAGTGGAAAGAAATAGGCACTGTCAAGACTAAGTTCATCCTGTCTCATGCAGATCAGGCAATCCATGCCTTACAAGCACTGATTTCTCTTCTGTTGACACTCAAGATAGACTAGACAGCTGGCTTAGGCAACACACACACAAGTCTTGATGTCTTGTCATCTAGAGTTAGTTGAGAAGACTCACACCCAAAGAAGGGCTGTTTACACTGTCCAGGGCCACCACACAGGTATTGGACTTGAAAGAGTCATCTTCTGCAAGTCCTGTGTCAATGTGGTTGAGGGGAGACTGATCCGCACTTACTGTGAGGTGGAGGTGCTGCTAATGAGAGTAACATGCCCAGCTTGAGCTCATTCACCTACACAAAAGATTTCTCCCTGCTGTCCATCAGTCCTCGAGTACTTTGGATGTGGATAAGGGGTTTCAACTATGGGATGTGGGTGCTTGGAAGGCTAAGTAGATGTGGGCTTATTGCTCGGAGAGGATGGGGACCTGGTGACAAATTAAAGGAAAAAGGCTGATGGACTTGATCTTGCTGCACACATGCATTTCCATGTAGATATACATGCATGATCCTCTACACAAATGTACACACACAAAAGCACACACCTACAGACACCTATATCCACACAATTACCAATATGCCAGCCAGTCACACACAGTCATATTCTCCTGCATGAAGAGACGTGTGTGTGCTAAAACACATACATGTTCGCAGACACAGTTTCCCAAACAGACACAGAGAACACTTGTGCATATCCTTGCAACCCTGGACTTCAGCAGGGCCGACTTTGGCCTTTTCAAACAGTTGCTGGAGGGAATCCCGTGGGCAAGGCTGCTTGAAGGTAAAGGCGCCCAAGATAGTTGGTTAACATTCAGGGACTGCTTCTACCAAGCTCAAGATCAGTGCATCCCGACGCGCAGGAAGTCAAGGAAGGGAGCCAGGAGACCTGCGTGGTTAAACAGGGAACTGCTGGGCAAACTCAAGTGGAAGAGGAGGGTTTACAAATCATGGAAGGAGGGGCTGGCCACTTGGGAAGAATATAAGGCTGTTGTCAGAGGATGTAGGGAGGCAACTAGGAAAGCTAAGGCCTCCTTAGAGTTAAACCTGGCGAGAGGGGTCAAGGACAACAGGAAGAGCTTCTTCAAATACATGGCAGATAAAACTAACACCAGAGGCAATGTAGGCCCACTGATGAACGGGGTGGGTGCCCTGGTGACAGAAGATACAGAGAAGGCAGAATTACTGAATGCCTTCTTTGTCTCTGTCTACTCTGCCGGAGGCTGTCCTGAGGAGCCCCGTACCCCTGAGGCCCCAGAGGAAGGCAGGGCAATGGAGGAGTCTGCCTCAGTTGATGAGGACTGGGTTAGGGAGCAATTAAGCAATCTGGATATCCATAAATCCATGGGTCCAGATGGGATGCACCCGCGGGTGCTGAGGGAGCTGGCTGAAGTCATTGCTGGACCGCTCTCCATCATCTTTGCCAAGTCTTGGGAAACGGGAGAGGTGCCTGAGGACTGGAGGAAAGCAAATGTCACTCCGGTCTTCAAAAAGGGCAAGAAGGAGGACCCAGGCAACTATAGACCGGTCAGCCTCACCTCCATCCCTGGGAAAGTGATGGAACACCTTATCCTTGGTGCCATCTTAAGACATATCAAGGATAAGAGGGTCATCAGGGACAGTCAGCATGGCTTCACCAAGGGGAAGTCGTGTTTGACCAACCTCATAGCCTTTTATGAAGACGTAACAAGGTGGATTGACGATGGCAGAGCAGTGGATGTGGTCTACCTTGACTTCAGCAAAGCATTTGACACCGTCTCCCACAGCATCCTCACGGCAAAACTGAGGAAGTGTGGACTGGATGATTGGGTAGTGAGGTGGACTGCAAACTGGCTGAAGGAGAGAAGCCAGAGAGTTGTGATCAATGGGGCGGAGTCTGGTTGGAGGCCTGTATCTAGTGGAGTGCCTCAAGGGTCAGTTCTGGGACCAATACTGTTCAATATATTCATCAGTGACTTGGATGAGGGAATTGAGTGTACCATCAGCAAGTTTGCTGATGACACCAAGCTGGGAGGAGTGGCTGACACGCCAGAAGGCTGTGCTGCCATCCAGCGAGATCTGGACAGGCTAGAGAGTTGGGCGGGGAAAAATTTAATGAAATATAACAAGGGGAAATGTAGAGTCTTGCATCTGGGCAGGAACAACCCCAGGTTCCAGTACAGGTTGGGGAATGACCTATTAGAGAGCAGTGTAGGGGAAAGGGACCTGGGGGTCCTGGTGGACAGCAGGATGACCATGAGCCAGCACTGTGCCCTTGTGGCCAAGAAGGCCAATGGCATCCTGGGGTGTATTAGAAGGGGGGTGGTTAGTAGGTCCAGAGAGGTTCTCCTTCCCCTCTACTCTGCCCTGGTGAGACCTCATCTGGAATATTGTGTCCAGTTCTGGGCCCCTCAGTTCAAGAAGGACAGGGAACTTCTGGAGAGAGTCCAGCGCAGGGCCACAAAGATGATTAAGGGAGTGGAGCATCTCCCTTATGAGGAAAGGCTGAGGGAGCTGGGTCTCTTTAGCTTGGAGAAGAGGAGACTGAGGGGTGACCTCATTAATGTTTATAAATATATAAAGGGTGGGTGTCACGAGGATGGAGCTAGGCTCTTCTCGGTGACAACCAACAGTAAGACAAGGGGTAATGGGTTCAAGCTGGAACACAAGAGGTTCCACTTAAATGTGAGAAGAAACTTCTTCTCAGTGAGGGTGACAGAACACTGGAACAGGCTGCCCAGGGGGGTTGTGGATTCTCCTTCTCTGGAGACATTCAAAACCCGCCTGGACGCCTTCCTGTGTAACCTCACCTAAGTTTTCCTGCTCTGGCAGGGGGATTGGACTAGATGATCTTTTGAGGTCCCTTCCAATCCCTAACATTCTGTGATTCTGTGATCCACATTTGCATGTCTATTATCACAAGCACACACATACATGTGAATGCACGCATGAGCACAGCCAGAGGAACATGTACCTGAGCACCATCATGCACACACACCACAGAGAACCAGGACTCTGAACACCAGTTCTCAGCCCCTCTAGACAGCTGTAGGCAAGTACTTCAGAGCCTGCATTTAAGGTAATGAAGCAGTCACTGGCCAGTCCCATCAGCTGTAGTGAGCTCCAGGGCTTAGCAGTGGTTCAGTCAGCTGCTTTCTCACTGTAAGGCAGCGACAAACCAGAGCAGAGTCAACGCTGTCACAGCCTCTCCAGACACTGAGCGTCTCCGTGTCCCAAGTAGGTGTGTAACGGATAATATAAAAATGAGAGAACGTCCCCAATGCTGCAGCCTCACAAAGAATTCCCATATGACAAGGAAAATAAAATCCTGCAGTGTCAGAAGTTCCTGCCTGACCTTGTTGATCTCCTCAAGGGTCTGGGACCAGCCCCTGCCCTTGCACAGGGAGCAGTGCCACAGTGGCAGTCTCAGGTGACAGCAGAAAGGTGTGTGTCTGGGACAAGCCAGACTCCCCTGAGGCTACAGACACTGAGGTTGGGACATCAGAAGGGAGGTAGTAGTGAACTTGTCTCTAGACTCACTTTAATTTATATACCTTCTCTTCAAAAGGCAGAGAAATGCAGGAGCAACATTAATTTACAGAGCAGTTGAAAAAATGGTTTGGCTGCCCTTTGAATGTTCATGCGTTCTTTTTCTCTTTTTCCCAGTTGTAACTGATATGCTGCCCCCCTTTTTTTTTTTCCTTATGTTTTGCATGCAGGTGCAGGTGGTGTATTGCCTACATCACCTCTGAGCCTTTTTGCCTTTTTCCTCTCTTTTCTCTCCCTGGGATTGGTTTTGAGACCAGGTGCTGTTTCCCGGGACTGGCTGGTCAGCATGTTTGGGAGAAATTGCCTTGAGTATCTTTTATTTCTGTTTTATATGTATATTTACTAGTAGTGTATTAGTATTTTATTATTTTGTTAAACTCTATTTATCTCAATCCAAGTTTTTCCCTTCCCTTTTGATTCTCTCCCCTATTGGAGGGGCGAGGGAGGGGGTGAGTGAGCGACTATCCTGGTTGTATTGCCAGCTCAGGTTAAACCATGACAACAGAGCAGCTGAAGAAATGGTTTGTCTGTCCTGTGGTGTTCATGCATTCTTTTCCTCTTTTCCCCAGTTGTAATTGATGTGCTGCCATTTTTTTTGCCTTATGTTTTGCGTGCAGGTGCAGGTGTTGTAATTGCCTACATGTAGCACAGCACAGCAGAGGCCTCCTCAGTAATCTGTCACATGGATCACTAACTCCTTGATGTACAGTGATCTTTGGGTCAGGGTGATGACCAGTTATTTACTTCACAAGAACAAATACCAGCTCTTGAACCTGCTCAGAGCAGCTTCCACACCCTTGGTTCTTAGGATGTACATCAAGGGGTTGAGCAGGGGATTAAGAATGATGTAAAGAACAGCCACTGCTCTGCCTAGTGTCCCTTTTGAGGGGGGGGGGTCCCATGTAGGTGAAGACATCTGGGCCATAGAAACAGGCCACAGCAATGAAATGGGAAGCACAGGCTGAGACAGCTCAGTGCCTGCCTCCTGCAAAGCAGAGCCACAGCATGATTTAAATCACCATTATAAATATCCAGCCTCTGGCAACAATGCCTATAGTTTGAAGTGTAAAAACTGCATGGATCCTGTGCCCCTTTCCAAGATCTCCTCAGTTGCACAACCAAACCAGGGGTCATGCCAAGAGCCAGTAGCAGCCCTGTGGCAGTGCTTTGGCAAAAGGGGTCATTCATCTGTCAAGAGAAATGCCATTCCTCCCTCTTCTACAAGGACAGTTGGAGATGGTGACATCAGTGCAAAGGACCTGAGGTACCTTGTGCTTATCACAGGGTTTAGTGCAGTAGGGTCAGGAAGTCCAGCTGTGCTCCTGTCGATGATTCTTACTGAAGTATGATTATGGAAAAAAAATTCAGACACACAAGTGAAATGCCCTCATAAAGCTTTTGGCCTTCCGTCATTCTGAGATACGCTTCATGAGCCATAAGTCCCTCTTGGCACAGGACATGGCTGTGGGGATTACCACCCTTCCACTTGTACGTTTTTGTCAAGAGATCTAAATTTTCATGAAGGAAATAAGATATGGGACTACAGTGGATGCCAAGAGACATTTCCACCAATCAGACGGGATGAGATATACATGAAAAAGAATGTTCTCCCTGCAGAATGGAAGCCAGTTCCTGATCACACTCATTGAGGGGGCCAATGAAACAATCAAGAGCTCTGAGCCCACCTGCAGTTCTCTTGCCATGTGCACCCAGTAACCACATCCATGCTGATCTTCACATTCTCCTGCATGCTCTGTGTCAGAGCAATTTTGTCTCACTCAGAAATGCACTATGTCACTGTGTTCATTTCTGTGCTGACTTGCCTCAGCCTCCATGTGCTTAGCTCAAATTTCCACCCTCAACACCTTCAGCAGTGTGGGTGACTCTTCCTTGCTAATCTTGCTCATGCGCGCTGGCAATGGCCCCTACATTGATTGATGGAGGAGAGGGGAAGGTGCAGCAGCAGCTATGGGACATCCCAAGAGCTGCTCCCAGCTTTAGAACTCATAATATTCTGCAAAGCAAATCATGTTCCAGAGCCCCACACCCACCCCCTTCCACCCCAGCACAGCTCTGGCCATAACAAGGGAACACCCTTCCTCAAGAGCTCAGGGGACTGCTGACCCCTCAGGGCCTTCTGCCTTTTGGGGCATCTGTGAGCAGAGACACAGCAAGGCAAGACCTGATGGTCACAAGCAGCAGAGCAGCCAGGGACAACTTCCTCAGCTCCAAGGGATGGTGCCCAAAAGAGGAGCCACTGCAGAGTGTCCCAACCTCCCACTCCCCTGTCAATGGAGAAGGATCCCCTTGTGCCCTTACCCCCTTCTACCTCAGAGTAACACCCTTCTCCTTTGGCAGCTTGAGGAGTTTCCACACGGGGAAAGACCACATGGAGTCCAGGTTTGAATGCAGCAGAACTTTAATACATTTAAAGAGGGAAACAAAGTCACTGCAAGTGGAGGACAGCAGTGCAGGAAGCCCCACAGGAATCAGAAAGTATGCAGTCCATAGTCAAGAAGAAGTTCATGCATGGTGTTTGTCTGCTTGCCCCATAGAGGGAGATGAGAGACATGGTTCCCACCAGGCTGGCCTTGGGTGAGCCTTTTTGCCAAGCGGAAATGAAGCAAACGAAGTAAAAAGGAAAGGAAAAGCCATTCAGCTATACTGAAAATGCATTCGATATCTCAATCCTTTGCCCAGCACCATGTTTTGAGTTCCTCGAGGTGTCTCCCTAGGGCTTCCACAGCATCTTTATCAGCGGAGGTACCTTCTGCCAAAGTAGCGGCTGGAAATGCCAGAGAGGTCACAGCACCCAGAGTTGAGGGGCACTCCATCACAGCTGAGGATTCTGCCAACAGCAGCAGAGGTGGAGGAGCCCACAACGGTGTTCTGTGGGAAGGAGCTGAGGATGGGGCCAGGCAGGGTCACCACCACAGAAGGAGGCTCAATGACAACGGTGGAGTTCTGGCACTGCCTGACACAGGGCTCATTGCAGCTGTTGGCCAGTGGGGTCGGGCCACAGGGCTGGCAGGGGAGGCACTGGTCATAGCAGGACATGTCTTGAGGGTGGAGGTGCACCTGGGAGAGAAGAAGGGAGGAAGGAAAGCACAAGGGAGAGTGAGGAGCAACCTGGTTACCTGGTCAAAAAGAAGCCAAGGCCACCATTGAGTGGGGAGCTGGAAGTTGTGCCAGAAGCCACATAGTCTTCATTACCCTACAAAGAGCAGTCTGGCCCAGAGAGACTCTCTCCTAGTACATAAACCAAAACCTCTTCTCCCATGTTCCCGCACCTCTCTAAGCACACCTTCTCCCCAGTTCTTTCTGTCATGAGAAGATCTAAACCTCAGGACAGGACATAGCAAATCTCAGCAGACATGTCCGTTGATGAGAGATGACAAGTCAGAATACGTGGAGAGGAGGCTTCAGACTCACCTGGTTCCTGGGAAGAAGGAGGAAAGGGAGGCAGATGAGACAACAGGGACTTAGGCTGCCTTTTATATCTGCCTTTCATTGCTGCAGGACCAGAGGCACCCTTGGCAGAGGTAACAATTTTCTGATGAGCTCATATTCAATGCAAACCATCACAGCTAATGATAAGGACTGTGCTTTGGTTTCCAGCACTGCTGCCTTTTCATTTCCAGGTTTGTGCCATGTGTGCTCCTCAATAAAAGCTTCTTCTGATCCCTGGGATGAAAGGCCCCAGGATTTCTCTGGCAGGAATGCAGCAGTGCAGGCAGAAGAATCCAGTGTGGAATGTGTCCAGAGGACAGAGTTGGTGTCAGCCCGAGTCAGTCTGTTGGGTCTGTTTGAATTGTATTTCTCAGAAAGAAACGTGGCTCCTGTGTACGAGGACATGTCAAGACCTCGACTATCCTGCCCACCTCAGCTCACCCCAATGGTCCCTTTTTTTTTTCCTTCCCAGGTGCGAGTGTTGTGCTGCTTGGTTTTGACCCCATCCTGCCTTACACTAACCAGTCTCCAGGGGTCCTCAGCAGAGTCCATGAACTTCTCTAACACCATGGTTCATGGTGTTGCGATGTGTGTTCTTTTTCTGTGTGTACTTGTGAGCAGCCAGGTTTGTGCAGATGTGGGTGAGAGCACAAATTAGTGTATAATTTCATGCTGCTGTGCATGAGCCTGTGTGTGCGTGCCTCTGTGTGTTACACATCATGAGGAAATGTGCTGCTCATGGCAGGGACATTCTCCACTGCTCTGTCCATGAGCACCACAGAGCAGCAGGTTCCCAGGGTCTGAGGGGAGCCTTAGTGCAGCTGAAGTAGTGATGGCACCAGCCTGCTGGAGATCTGTCCAGGGAAGAGACCCCAAAATGCAGCCCCTCTCTCCTGAGCCTTCCTTTTCCTAACCCTCCAAAACTTTCACTCCTCTGCTCCTCATTTCAGAAGGATGATTTCACTGCAGTCTGAATCCTTAGATTAATTCAGTGTAACAATATAGGATGTGTCTCAGCATGGCTGCCTGCCTCTCCAGGCCAAGAAACAGCTGCTCTTCCCAGCACTAGAGAGTTCAAACAGATGTGGTTTGTTTTATGGGCAAGGAGACTGGCTGAAGAATCCTGCACACCGTGTGCTAGCCATTCCTGAGTGGATCTGTTTCCCATGCACTGTTGAGTGTCTTTGGGATGGAACACAGGCCTCCCTCTTGTCAAGCCAATCCTAAATGTACCTGTGCAGCCGATCAATCAGATGCTGTGTCAGGCAGGGACTATGACCTTGGATAAGACAGGTACTGAATTAAGAGAACATGGAGTCTGATGTCACTGTGCTGTGACTGGAAGGACAGACCCCGTGGCTTGCACAGGAAAACCAAAGTACTGATGGTTGCTTTGGACTTCCACCCACAAACACCTCCATGTTCCACACTGGAATCCTCACTCCCAGCTGCATGAAATCAGTGGCTGCTTATTCCAGCCCCTGAGCTCAGAGATAGCTCTGGGAAGCTGGTGCATCTCCTGGGTCAGGGCTGCAGCTGGTGCTGTGCGGGCTTCTTGATAAGGAGTCCTTGCTGAAGGAGCGGCCGAGTACATGTCCCAGGAGCCACAGTTGTGGCCGTGCAGAGCCCCGGAGCCCTGTGAGCCCGGGCAAGTCCCCGAGCGGCGCCGGCGCAGGACTCAGCCCCGGGGCGGAGCTGGTGGGGGAGAGGAGAGGAGAGGAGAGGAGAGGAGAGGAGAGGAGAGGAGAGGAGGAGAGGAGAGGAGAGGAGAGGAGAGGAGAGGAGAGGAGAGGAGAGCAGAGGAGAGGAGAGGAGAGGAGAGGAGAGGAGAGGAGAGGAGAGGAGAGGAGAGGAGAGGAGAGGAGAGGAGAGGAGAGGAGAGGAGAGGAGAGGAGAGGAGAGGAGGAGGAGGCGAGGGCGGAGCAGAGAGCCGGGGCTGTCGGGGGGCAGCGAGGCGCGGGCGGCGGAGCGGCCGGGATGCGGCGGTGCCGGGTCGCAGGGCTGGCGGGACTGGCCGCGGTGCTCCTGGGTGCGCGGGGCTGGCGGGGCTGGATGGGGGACAGGGCTGAGCCTGGGGTGGCCCCCGCAGTTCCCTCCATGCTGTCATCCTCTGGCTTCTTCATGGATCTCTGCCCCTCGTAGCGTACTCCTGTCTCTTTTCTCCCATTTCATATTCCCTCTGAAACTCATTGCTCTATTCTTTGTCCAACTCTTCATTTTTCTTTCCTCTGTATCTTTCCATATAATGGCTGCATAATAGTGCAGTCATTGCATCTTTCCTTCTTTCCTTCTTTCCTTCTTTCCTTCTTTCCTTCTTTCCTTGTTCTTTCCTTTCTCCACCTCCTTCTTCAATAACTTCAGTGTTGCACCTATCATTCACGCATTCATCTCTCCCCCAACTATTAATGGACACTTCCATTACTGCACACATCAACCCTCTCCAGAAATTAGTCTCATCTCATCTCATCTATCTCATCTCAATCTCATCATCATCATCATCTATGTTTGTTTACGACGGCTTCTGTTGCATCTGTTCTGGGAAACAGCACTCAGGGTTGGGAATTTTATCAGTTTTTAAATTTTTTGTCTCCTCGGCAGTGGCTGTGGGCAGAGCCCAGGTGCAGCAGGAGCCATCGGCAGAGACCTCCGAGGGCACCGAAATCAGCATCAACTGCTCACATCCTAATATACAGATCGGTGAAGGCATCTACTGGTACCGTCAGCTCCCGGGCCGAGGTCCCGAACTCCTCGTGAGCGGTATTAGAGGCTCCAAAGCGCTGTCGGACCCGCCGGGGCGGCTGTCGGTGGCGGCAGACCGCCGGTCCAGCGCCCTGTGGCTCGCCCGGCTCCGGCGCGGGGACGCGGCGGTGTATTACTGCGCCGTGGGAGACACGGGGAGAGGAGCCGGGGCTGCGGCCGGACACGAACCGCCGCGGGCGGGGCCGGGCGGGTGTGGTTGGGGCGGGGAGACAGTCCTGGTTGACCCGCCAGGGGGCGCTGCCGCTCCCCGCGCCGGGGCCGCTTCGTCCGTCCCGCTCGGCCCTGTTCACTCCCCGCCACGTATTGGCCACACTGGAGCAGACTTTAAGTCTTGTGGAGATCAGCCACAGGGTTCTGAGATAATAGAAGCCAACAGGAAAACACCAGTGTAATACTTCAAGGAAATTAAGGGGTGTTCCTCTAAGGTGGTGCAGCCAACAGCCCAGCTGAAGTGCCTCTACACCAGTGCGTGAAGCATGGGCAACAAACAGAAGGAACTGGAAGCCACTGTGCTGCTAGAAAGCTATGGCCTTGTGACTGTTACAGAAACTAGGTGGGATGGATATCAGGACTGGAGTGTGGCTGTCAATGGCTACAGGCTGTTCAGAAGGGACAGGCAATGAAGAAAGGGTGGAGGGTTTGCCCTCTACATCAGGAAATGGTTAGAGTGTGAAGAGTTGTCTCTGAAGAATAGCCATGAGCAGACTTAAAGCTTATGGGTAAGAATGAGAGACCAGGGTAACAAAGGAGACATTGGCTAAGTTGCCCTAAGGGGCTGGAGGTCTGAGGTGAGTTAGAGCTGTCAGGAGACCTCTGGGAAGAGGCTGCGTGCTCCAGCCAGTCCCCAGGAGCTCTGTGTGGCTTGAGTAGCTGACAGAACTGTTCACAGCCCATGGTCAGAGGCTTCAGGGGCACAGAGTGAAGGATCAACCCTGCCCCCTGTCACAGCTGGGCTTCCTAACTGTGTTTCCAGGGAACTACTGGCAGATGGACAAATAAGGCAGAGCAACAAGAATGGCCAGGCCAGCACATGAATCAGACACAAGTTCACATGGGACTGGTCTCTCTCATCCCTGCCTCCTTCCATCTTCCTGTACTTCCTACAGGCCAGACTGCCTTGATTCTTCCCTGTCTCTGCTGCTTCTTCTAAGCATCTCATGTCTTGCGCCATCCTAAAATACTTTTTGCACTGCATTCCATAACAAGCTCTGGTCCCATTGTAGGCAAAAACACCCAGATGTTTATAAGGTGATCCTCTCTTCTCACCCTTCTGGGAGGTGTCATGTCCAGACAAGGAGTTGATTTTGCTACCTGAAGGGATGGGGAGAAAGTGGTAAAAGGTTTTGTGTCCTCTTGCCAGAGGTGTGCCTAACCCTGGGTAGGATGTGTACAGCATGCGCTATTCCCAGATATATTTCCCTTGAAGGACCTCATCTGTGGTCTGGGCATAAGGGAGAGAAAACTGCTGTGGGGAGAGAGAATCTGACTCCTGCTTCCTGGTACCTTTGGCTGTTCCCGGTTCTACCTCCTTTCAGACACTACCAAGGGACAAGGAGGACATGGGTGGTTGCAAAGGGGCTCATCTCCAACTCTGTGAGAGGTACATGCAGGTCTCTGTCTCTGGCTGGGCACTGGATGGCAAGAGAAGTTCACCATGGACATTCCTCCTGTGCAAGTGGCAAGTTGGGCTGCTCATGATCTCCAGGAGGAACAGAACATAGAGAAACAGCCTGCAGCCTACTGTTGCCTGACAGCAGATTGCTTGATCTCTTCCTTCAGGCTCCTACATGAACTCTTAGGTGCCCCAGGCCCCTTTGGCAATGTGACCTGGAGCCGAGAGGCACTACTTATATATCATCATATGTCTACCTGAGAGGATGCTCGAGCACCTTCTGAACTGGAGGGCTGTCAGAAGTCCAGCTGTGGCCCGACTGCCAAAGGTGAACCTCCCAGTGCTGAAAAACATCCCTCTGGCCCTTGCAAACCTGGAACACAGTAAGGGTCACAGTTTGGTGTCTTTCCTTGGCCTGAGCACTTTAACAACTTTAATTTCTCATCCTATGGGGCCTCTTTATGGCAGAGATGTGGAGTCCCAAGGACACCTTACTCAGGAAACTCTCTGTTCTCTCCCATGAGCTCTTTACACACATTGCCAAGGTCCCACCTGAGCCTTCTCTTACCCAGGCAGAATGTTGCCAGCCCTCTCAGCGTATTCTCATAGGAAAGATGCTCCAGTCCCTGCACCATTTTGCTGGTCTCGCTCAGTTATTTCTTGTACTTGGATGCCCAGAGTTGGAGCCAGCACTCCAGAGGTGGCCTCACCAGCACTTAGTAGAAGAAGGATCATGTTGCTTATATTGCCGGTAATTCCTTTCCTACTGCAGCTCAGGCTGCTGTTGGCCTTCCTTGCCATGAGGATCCATTGCCACAGCAAACACAGGAATGCCCCAGAGCTGCTGAAACTGAAGGGGACACAGCAGTGAGTATTCAGGAGAAGTATCCCAGCTGCTTGTACTCTTTCCTCAGCTTCCACCAGTGACCACTGTAGGAAAAAAGGGAGCTCTTGGTAGAAGGCATGACTGCTCCTGTGGTTTTACCTGCTTGCCAAAGAAGCCAAAAGAGGGAAAAAATCTTTCTAGCCGTGCCTCTGGGGATCAGTGAAAGCCTCAACATGTGAGCAAGACCTGTCAGCCAGGCACTGGACAAGAGTCTCTCTTCAACTCCTTGAGCTGTCCCTCTGCTTTTCATGTCTCTCCTCCAGGTCTGGGCACCCACCGGTGCTTTGCTGGAGAAAGTCTCCATCTCCCTGAGTCCCTGTGAGTTCTCCACCCAACAGAAAGATGCTGGTGGCTGCAGTTCTGGGATTGAATTTGGCCACCTGTGCATGTCTCTTGTTACACTAGTCTGTTTTGGAAAGCAAAGAGCTGGCCCTGGAGAGCATCTGTTGTGGAAGCTGATAAAAGCAGCTATGGTGGCAGGCCAGCATGCTCTAATTAATACAATGACGGCACCTCAGTAGGCTGTGACAGTGGCTGTTGGCAGTGAAGACTTCTGAGGTGACAAAGCTCAGTCTCTGCCCCTGGAGAAAAATGTCTATGTGAAGTACCGGAAGGTGGACAAGAAGACCCATACCCACCTGGATGGGGTAAGAATGATACAAATTTGATCCAACCTGGAGGTGAAATTCAGGTCTGTTGTCATGCTCAGCTGTACACAAACACTTGTGAGGATGGATTCAGGATCTTGCAAGAAATGTAGAACATCTGGTATGATGTTGGATATATTGGAATATGGGGATGCAAACTCATTCCAGAATTACATTTCACATGACCCAAGTGCATTTTTACACCCACCTTACATCTGGAATGGATTGCCCTTTTGGCCAAGCTTTCCTTTTTCTTTCATGTTTGTAGCATCTCTAGTGTCCTGGAAAGTGAATGCCAAGGCTTAGTGTTGCTGCAGGTGTTGTAGGGGGACACTTCAGAGACTGAGCTCACCATGTGGTTTCCTCCCACAGCCTTGACTCAAGAGACTCCATTTTCTTTGGGTACAGGAGACTTTCAGCTTCTTGAGGAACTTGCTCACCTGAGGAAATTCAGGACACGCCACGCATGTGGAAAGTGAGAGTGGCTGGTTCACTATGTCTGGCAGATTAAGTCTCTTTTCCTTTCAAAGGGAAGAACAAGGAAAAGGGAAAGTGCTAAACAAAGCACACAATGACACCAGTCTCCCAGTAAGTGATAAGGGAGACAAGCAGGGAGACCAGAGCTCTGCAGTGTCTAATGGGTGGGCCATTAGGAAACTATGGGTATGGCTCTGAAGTGGGACAGGCTGAGCTTTGTGAGTGACGATGAATGACAAGAAGAACATGAGGATTATGAATACTTGAGGAGGGCCCTGTGGGCCTTCAGATACTGAGATCTCTGGATTCATGCAGTGTCATACAGACCCAGGTGGATTTTTCCAAGACACACTGCTGATCTCATCCAGAAAGACCTTCCCGTTTGCTCCCATGCTGTGGTGCCTTTTATTTTGTGAAACAAAATAAGTAACTAACTAACACCCATACACACACACAAAGGAAAAGAAAAGAAAAAAAGATACAGCCAACACACACACACACAAACACAGACAAAACCCAAAACAACAACAACAAACACAAAATCACACACACACAAACAAACAACAACACTAAAACAAAATCATACATCATCTCCTGATACATCAAAAAGTGATTTCTGCCATAACACCGACCAGAGCACAGCACAGGCTAGCACAGGGCACTCCGGCAGATTCCCTTGCAGCAGCTACTCATGCTAACTTATGGGCTTCTGAAGCCTTTAGTGCAAGGCTCAATAAAGCAGACATATTTTGCCCAAGATCACTGATTTCTTGAATACATTGTCTTCCACAAGGCTCCCAGTACACCCCCCTCTTTATGCAGTCTCCCTGGGTACCCAGACAGCACCATTAGTATGTTTAGGGCCTTGTCCTTCCCCATAATGCTTCCCAGAATCCCTGCTAGGGCTATCACTATGATTTCCCCAGTTGAGTGCACAGTTGGTCATGTTTTTGCACGTGTTTTCTTGTCTGCACTTGTCTGTGTCTGTGCAAGTGTTTATTAGTGCATATTTTTGCATGATTCTGCACAGATGTGCCTGATCACAGAATCACAGAATCACAGAATCACAGAATGTTAGGGATTGGAAGGGACCTCGAAAGATCATCTAGTCCAATCCCCCTGCCAGAGCAGGAACACCTAGGTGAGGTTACACAGGAAGGCGTCCAGGCGGGTTTTGAATGTCTCCAGAGAAGGAGAATCCACGACCTCCCTGGGCAGCCTGTTCCAGTGTTCCGTCACCCTCACTGAGAAGAAGTTTCTTCTCAAATTTAAGTGGAACCTCTTGTGTTCCAGCTTGAACCCATTACCCCTTGTCTTACTATTGGTTGTCACCGAGAAGAGCCTGGCTCCATCCTCGTGACACCCACCCTTTATATATTTATAAACATTGATGAGGTCACCCCTCAGTCTCCTCTTCTCCAAGCTAAAGAGACCCAGCTCCCTCAGCCTTTCCTCATAAGGGAGATGCTCCACTCCCTTCATCATCTTTGTGGCCCTGCGCTGGACTCTCTCCAGCAGTTCCCTGTCCTTCTTGAACTGAGGGGCCCAGAACTGGACACAATATTCCAGATGAGGTCTCACCAGAGCAGAGTAGAGGGGAAGGAGAACCTCTCTCGACCTACTAACCACCCCCCTTCTTATACACCCCAGGATGCCATTGGCCTTCTTGGCCACAAGGGCACAGTGCTGGCTCATGGTCATCCTGCTGTCCACCAGGACCCCCAGGTCCCTTTCCCCTACACTGCTCTCTAATAGGTCATTCCCCAACCTGTACTGGAACCTGGGGTTGTTCCTGCCCAGATGCAAGACTCTACATTTTCCCTTGTTATATTTCATTAAATTTTTCCCCGCCCAACTCTCTAGCCTATCCAGATCTCGCTGGATGGCAGCACAGCCCTCTGGCGTGTCAGCCACTCCTCCCAGCTTGGTGTCATCAGCAAACTTGCTGATAGTACACTCAACTTGCTGATAGTACACTCATAGTACACTGATCATGTGCATGTTTGTGTGTGCCTGCGTGTCACTCGTCATGAGGGGATTTGTCAGTCACAGTATGGTCACTCTCCACTGGTCTGTCCATGCCCTTCACAGAACAGCCAGAGCCAGAAGAAGCCTGAGTGTAGCTGAACAGAACAAACCTGGCAGAGAACTGCCCACAGCACAGGCACTGAAATACAACCTTCTGTATCTTCAGCCCTCTGTTTCCTGTCTCTGAAAAGCTCACACTCAACTACCACTGATTTCAGGCCCAAACAACGATGGTTTGACACCAGTTTGTGTTCTTAGTTCAATTCAAAATGACAGTATTTGGAATGCCTTAGCATAGCTGGAAGTCACCACCCTATTCCCCACCAGCCCAAGACACAGCTGTGTCCCAGGTGCCAGAGAGTACAAAAGGAAGGGTTTGCTTTATGTGTTCCTTTTTTGAGGCAAGGACACATTACTGGTTTGTTGTCAACCTGGTGTCCAGCCAGACCACCCAGGTCATTTTCTGCAAAGCTGCTTTTCAGCTGAGCAGTCTCCAGCACATACTGGTACATGAGGTTGTTCTTCCTTGGCTGCGGGGCTTTGTACTTTGTGTACAAAGGAGGAATCATGGGTGCCTTGTTGCCCTCCCACAGGTGCTGCACCAAACCAGCTCCTTCCTATTGTGTCTCTCAAGGTGTTCACATCGGTTGAGCAGTCTGTCACAGTCACCTGCACCACTACCTCCTTGCACCAAAATCCCTCTTTCTGGGACCAGTCATCTGAGACCAGTGAGCTCAGGTACCTCCTGGGCAATGCTGGGTCCTCCAAGAGTGGTGGCTGCTTTATCCAGGGGATGTTCACCACCTGAGCAGGTTTCAACTGAGGGTCTGCAATTTACAGGGCCAACCTCACCTTGCAGCCTTGGCTGAGAGAGTGTATTACTGCAGAATTTGATGCATAGCAGTGAAATCTCCTCTTTCCAAAGTACGTGAAGCAGCCAACAAAATGAGAAACACAGCAAAGGCTGTGGATTTGCCAGGAAGCTGGAGAAAAAGTGCTACACAGGAGCAGTTTCTCCCAGTGCCAGCACTCTTCCCTGGGCATTTCTCTGCTCGCTGGCTCCAAATACCACGATTTTGCCTCCTTTTGTCCCTGTACCCGTCCCAGTCCCTTTCCTTTCCACTGTGCCAGCAGTGGCTGGGGATCCCCAAACCCTGCCCTTATGCCTTACAGAGGTGTAGAGCTGCACTGGGGATGGGGCTCCAGATCCCCCCACTCCATCACCCCATCAGTCTACCCCACCTCAGCCAGCACTGAGCCCACCCATTGGAACCAGGACTCCATCACCCTATTCTAGGAATTTATACGTTGATCCATTAGAATACCTTTCTTTGCCCCTTATCAGCTTCTACCCCATGTCTCCAAGCCCTCAGGCATGGAGAAATACTGAACAGCTGCTTCCAAAACAACAGAGGCTCTACTAAGAGAAACCCGCAACCTTTTGAAAATAACACTACACCTGCATCTCTCAAAGCACTGAACGTTATGAGGAGCTATTGTGCTTTCAAAAGCCCTCACACCAATGAAGAGCATAGAAAAGAAGATATACTCTACAGCAAGGGAGAGATCTTCATTGCAGAGAAAATCTTATGAAGGCAGAGGGGGACTCAGGGGAAAGTGCAGGAAGCTGCTGAGATTGTCCACTCTCTGCTGCAAAGACAAGCAAAGGCAAAAGGTGAATGGGCACCATTCTTGCCCTCCTCACTCCAGAGGCATGACTATGTCACACACGCTGTAGCACACTCTGCAGGATGCAGCCATTTCATTGTGCTGCCAAGAGTGCCTTGTTCTGTAGTGTGCTGAGAGTCTTCTGAGGGACAAGGATTCTGGAGCCAGGAACAATGATCTTCACCATGGCTGTGCCAGCATGTGTCCTGCTAATCCAGTCAGGTGGGTGTATTCATGCACTTCCTATTGTCTCCCGCAGTTTTTAGTAGGCTATGTGAAGGTCTGTGCTGACAAGATGATGAGGCTGGGGAGAAATGCAGAGGGGTGATGGAAGCAGATACCTCAACTTTCCTTTTCTTTGGAAAGACAGAAAGGTTTGGTGGCAAACACAGCCTTACGCACAGAGCAAGGTGGAAGTAAAGTGCTCCATAGACACATTTCTGCCTGTGTTGCAGGTCTTGTTGGAGGTGACCCCCAGAAGCAATTCCTCTCTGAAGTGTCAGCCACGGTTGGGCAGCAAGTGGTTCTGCCCTGCCAGTCCACCATTGAGGACAGTGACAGCATTTTGAATTTCTTCTGGTATCGCAAACTCCCAGAGGAAACCTTGGAATTTCTCCTGGAAGCATTTACAGCTTCAGGGAATGACAAGTTCCGAAGCGGCAAATTCTCTATGGTGGTCTACAAAAATAAAACAGCTCCCTTAGAAATAGCAACTGCCTCTTTCCAGGACACTGCAATTTACTACTGTGCTTTGAAACACCACGTTAAGCTAAGCCCCATTTCCACTCGTGCAAAATCTATATTGCCAAGAACAGCACCTCTTTGTGTCCTGGCAGGAATGACAGAAAAAGACACCCAAGGGTGCCCTGGCAATTCCAGCTATTTCCTCTTAACCATCTCTCAGCTTTTGGGTTCAGAGTTGGCTCAGGCCAGACCAGTGCCAAAGGAGTAACAGGGCTCTAACTGAAGCATGGAGTAGGGTGGAGGTGGGGCAGGCAGGTATGACAATGATACAGGCAGGGCAAATGTGGGGAAAGGAAGAGGTAGTTAAGGCAGACTAGATCCTACTACATGTATTTCCATGTCCGTGGGATTATTTGTCATTCTGGGAAGGATGACAAGGAGATTCTGTTCCTGAGGGCATGAGCAGGTCCCTGGAGCCCCAGCACCTCCCTACCAGCATCACCCACTGCCCATGTCTGCTGTTTCCTCAACATGGAAGGCACAGCAGGCATTCTCCAAAGACACTGGTCACACACAGAGCAGCTCTAAAGCCCACCAGTAAACAAAGGCAAGAATAGGTTGCAAGAGGCAGGACAGATGATGTGGGGCTTGAGGGGCTACACTGGCGGTGGGGACGGGTGAGGTTTGAGATGTAGAAAGGGAGAGTGTGTGGAAAGGGAGAGTGTGAGGCAAGGGACAATGAATGGTTTCGTTTCTCCATCGCTTCTCTTCTCCTCGCGGGCAGGGGATGGGAGTGAGGCCAGGGCGGGCTGGGGTGCGGGGCACGGGGAGGGTCCTGCGAGGGGACGCTGCGGCCCCACAGCCCGTCCCTGGCGCTGGGGCTGGGGCCGGCCGAGGCAGCGACCCCTTCCGCAGAGCCGGGCAGGGCGACAAGCCGGGCCAGCGCCGGAGCCGCGGGCCAGGAGCCTTGGTCTGCCGCGCCGCCGCGCTCCTCGTCTGCCGACGGCCCTGCCCCGCGGCCGTCCCCGCACCGCCCCTTCTCCTGCCCGCAAGGGGCCGCGGCCCCGGGGGCCGGGCCGGGTCTGTCGGGGGCGGGCGGAGGCGTCGGCGCTGCCGCGGAGGGACCGAGGCGGCGGGGCGGGCAGCAGCTGCCCGAGCGCGGCTCCGCTCGGCTCCTGTGCGGCTCCCGCGGGGCCCTTCGGCCCCGGCCGGCCCCTTTGCGCAGGGCGCGATGGCGCCCGGGCTGGGGCCGTGGCTCCTGGCCTTGTCCTTGGCCGCGGGGCCGGCAGGTGAGAGCCGGGCGGGGAGGACAGCGAGCCCGGGTCTGGGGCTGCCCGCGGCTGGGGCGGCCCTGCCCGTCCCGGGGCCCCGGGGCTGCGGCTGCTCCCGCGCCGGGCGCGCTGTCGCCTGGCGCTCGCCTTCCTTAGCGGGGAAGCGGACGGAGGGCGGGAGAGGCCGAGGCCGAGGCTTTCGGTCGGCGGCTCGGGCCCAAGGGTCGGGGCAGGCGCGGCTCAGCCCCGGGGAGGGCAGGCGGGGCGTTGTCCCGGGCGCGGGGCTTTGCCGGGAGAGAGGGGGTGGCGGCTGTGGCTGTGCCGGGCCGGGGGGCGCCGGGCCGGCGGGTGAACGGTCTCGGGCCGTGGGCGCGCCCTGCCCGGCTGCCTGCGCTCTCCGTCCGCAGGGGTGTGTGCGCAGCTGAGGCTGGTGGAGGCCGGCGGAGGGCTGCGAGCGCCCGGGGACTCCGTGCTCCTCTCCTGCCGGGGATACGGCTTCACCTTCGGGAGTTACGGAGTTTCGTGGTACGTCAGGCATCTGGTGGCAGACTCGAGTGGCTGTCCTACATCAGCCCGGATCCCTCAGTTATTAATGTAGCGCCAGCTGTAGAAGGTCGAGCCACGGCATCCCGGGACAATTCCCGATCTCGGGCATCTCTCAGCCTGCGCCTCCTGCATCATGGCGACTCTGGCCGCTACTTCTGTGCTGTTCACACGGGGACAGGAAATCCAGCTGAGCTTTAACACAAACCTCCAACCAGGCTCCCAGCTCTTTGCCTCAGAACTGGGAGGGAGGTGTGTCTCATGGAAGCTCAGGATGGCTCCCAGAGTGTCAAGTAGTAACAGCTTACAGATTTCAAATGTTTTATTCTATCAGGCACATCCTGACATTTTCTGTCGCCAAATGAGCTCTAACCCTCCTGCTTGACATTTTCTGATGTGTCATGCAAACGCTCTTTCCTCTCACCCTGACAAAGTGATTCACCTTTTGAAACAAGTTCTGCTCTTTCTGTTAGTTCCTGGTAGGGCCAGTAGCCAGACATGGCACAAGTGGTGAGGTGTGTGAATAGCCCTGCTCTGCTTTGGGCACAGCTCAGATCAAGTCAGTCCAGGCCACGAGTTTTGCTGCCTACAATGTGACCAGAGGAAATATGGAAAGTACAGAGGGTCGTTTGGGAGCTTAACAGATTCCCCACTCCCTTTAATAATGGGCCCGCATTTTCCCTACGCTCATTTCTCTGTGCAGACCTCCTGGCATTTTTAACTGACACCTTGCTTGATGGGAAGTACGGCTCTTGAATTCAGCACCGCTGAGACTCTGGACTCCTGTGTCCACTCCTAGTCTGCCCAGCACGGGAAAGACATGGACCAGAGCAAATGCAATGAAGGGCCATGAATATGAAGAAAGGAGTATCTGACATACAAGGAGAGCCTAGAGAACTGAGTTTGTTTAGCACAGAGAAGAAAATGATGTGGGGGGATTTGTCAGTGTGTGTAAACTCCTGATGCATGGAGCAAAGAAGATGAAGCCAGAGTGTTCTCAGTGTTATCCAGTGATAGGACATGTGGCAAGAAACACAAAATGAAATGCCATTTAAATGTAACAAAATGGGTTTTTACTGTCGAGGTGCCTGAGAAATTGGTAATGTGTCACACATTGTGTCAAAACCAGTTCTGCAACATCCAGCCACAGGATATGGGACATTCAGGATAAGGTGATGTGCGATTCACATGTCAATGACAAGCTAAGGAGACAGACAGAAAGGCTGGCTTGCCAATAAATGTGGTGGTGGATGTGTTGAAGGACACATAGCTCCGTGTTCCGATAGGCCCAGCATGACACTAAGGGAGAAGACCCGAGACGGCTCAAGACCCTTCAAGGTGGCCTGAGACCCTTCAGGACTCTTTCATCTTTCACAATCACCCCCCAGTGAAGCCTGCGCAAAAGATCAAAGATTATGCAAGCAGGAGATCCAGAGGTCTATAAAAAGCCCACCTGTACAAGCACTGGTGGCACACCCACCACCCTGAGGACCACTCTGCCCACCAGTCTCACCCCGGGAACCAAAGCAGACACTGGAGGATGCTGCACACCGCTGGATCCAAGACTACAAGCCCCATTATGTACAACGTGGAGCCATAAGGGTGGCAAAATCTCTCTCTTTCTGTTTCTTTCAGACAGCAGCTCACTTAGTGCATCTACAGTGGGACAGGACACAGAATCAGAAGGGTAAAAGTGCAAAAATTACATAGAATTATAGAACGTCCTGAGTTGGAAGGCAGCCACAAGGATCATCAAGTCCAACTAGTGTCGCTGCATGTGTCAACCCCACAGTTCACACCATGTGTCACAGGGTTTTGTCTAGTTTCTTCTTGGACGCTGTCAGGCTTGGGGCTGTGACACCTCCCTGGCGAGCCTGTTCCAGCGCTCCAAGAAATTTGTGTGTTGAGACAAATTCCCAGCTTCCCCCTGGCAGGTGGTGTTTAGCCATTTCCAGGAAAGCAGGCTTGATCATGTGTGATGGTTAGTTCAGATTAACATCCTCCCTTCCTCCTTCTTTTCTCTCAGCTTTTATTACTTCACACAATGTCATGCAGGATGGAATATCCCTTTGGCCGGTTGTTGTCAGCTGTAGAGCTGGCGAGCAATATGAGAAACACAGGCGGCCTTGACGCTGTGTAAGCTCTGTTGAGGAATAGCTAAAACATCGGTGTGTTCACCACCACGAATTGGGTCATAAAACATTGCAGCTGCCCAAACAGGCTGCTATGTAGATGGTTAACTCCATCCCAGACAGACCCAGTACACATACTCTAGTTAACTTGGCTCCATGCAGGAGGTTTACACTAGACATTTTCTGGAGGTCAGTTGGCTCCTATTGTGCTCCCCTTTCTTCCACACTTTCAGGAGAGCCCAAAAGGACAGGAACAGGCCTGATGGCCAGCCAGAGCTTTGAACAGACAGTATTGGCTTTCGGAGTGCTCTTGTGTGCTTGAGTTCCTGACTGGGGGGAAGAGCTCTAGTCTTCCCTCCTGATGTGCTGACAACATTCTGCCAGGTACCCCCTCCAATCCTCTGGCAGTGGCCTCTGGGTGTGTGTGAGGGGGAAAGGGAGAGCTCCCACCAATCTTTTGCTGACTGAGTTTTCTCCTCTCCACTCTGTCCAGGAACCCTGCCTCCAGCAGCAAGCTCTGGCCAGCAGTAGCCTCCCAGGCTCCTGGAAGCAGCCAGTCAACTGGTCAAATGGGGATTCATGTTAATCCTCATCCTTCCAAAGCCAGGCTCTGAGTTTGTGTACATGGTTGTACAACCTCATTGCATGTGCATGTACCTGGGTCTGCAACTTTACAAAAGAACAACACACCATAAGATCTCACAAAAGGCCACATGCCATACACACAGCAGGTGCCATGAATAGAGCAAACAGCCATGCTGAATATCCCTCCTGACTTCTCTGTGTGGTAATGTTTCACCCACCCATATTACTTTTATATCACCTGCATATTTCTCTCTGGAGTTCCAGCTTTGAAAATTGTAGACTCATCAGTCCTCTAAAAAACCTTTCTGGAAGTGATCAGAAGAGTAGCCGTGAAAAGCAAAATGCCGACTGCAATACCACTTGCTTAGAAGAATGCAGACTCCTTGAAACTATGAGCTTTTACCTCAGGGTCCATGTGAATAGGAGAATGGGGTGGTGGCTGTGGCTGTGCCGGGCTGGGGGGCGCCGGGCCAGCGGGTGAACGGTCTCGGGCCGTGGGCGTGCCCTGCCCCGCTGCCTGCGCTCTCCGTCCGCAGGGGTGTGGGCGCAGCTGAGGCTGGCGGAGGCCAGCGGAGGGCTGCGAGCACCCGGGGACTCTGTGCTCCTCTCCTGCTGGGGATATGGCTTCACCTTTGGGAATTACAGAATTTGGTGGTTCCATCACGCAGCCGGTGGTGGACTCGAGAATCATCTGGATTAGCTATCACTCTGTATTTATTGAATATGACACTGATTTGCACGGTCGAGTCACACGGTCTCATAACAATTCCTCGTCCAGGTCGTCTCTGTCCCTTCATGCCCAGCACTCCTGGGACTCTGCCCACTACTTCTGCTCTGTTAGCACAGAGACAGGAAATCCAGGGAAGGTTTGACACAAACCTCCTGCCAGCTCCCCTCTCCTTCTCCAAGTGTGTCACTGCAAGAGAGATCAGAGAATTCATAGAACCATATTTGCTTTCTGAGGAGGTTAGAGCAGTGCTCAGCACATGGCCCTTCCCCACATTGCATCTAGAGGCATGTGGGGACTTGGGGTCAAGGGCTTGCAGGTAACAGCAACTTGAATGGCAAACAGCGAGGTCAGCTGGAGTGCAGCAGGACATGGTGTCCAGGCTCCATGCTGAAGGGAAGTGCCCATACTTCTTTGGATGTATCTATGTGTCCTTGGAGGGCTGGGCTGAGAGGACTTGGAGGACTCCATGTATCTCTCCTGCTGAGGATCCAGAGTGATGGGCAATTCTTATAACATTACATGATACTGCCATACACACAGGTCTGCATTCAAACGGGTCACCTTCAAGAACGATAATTCTTCCCACATCTTATGCAACGCCACTGTGGGTGGGTGAGGTAGCACCTCCTGGGACAGTTCCTGAGCGGTGGCCTCTGTCACACCATGTGTCCCACATCCCCAGGACTCCACCATCAGCTCTTCTTTGCTGCCCTCATGGGGGCACAAACCTCCTGCTGGGGCCTGTAGCCCTCTCCTTCCTCAGTCACACACCACAGCAAACCGACCATCCCAGACCTGGCCTGGGGTACCTTCCAGCAATGCAGTGCACTGCCAGTGAGCCCCAGGACAAGAGCTGTGCTTCAGAGCCTCTAGGAATGCTTTGGTTGCTCTGCACGTGGGAGAGTCAGGCCTGGCAACGCTCTGCCTTCAATCCGCATGTTGCCACCTCTCTGGTGATCTGCAAGGCCACACTTGAGGATCCCTGGCTTGCCTGGGGTACCTTCCAGCAATGCAGTGCACTGCCAGTGAGCCCCAGGACAAGAGCTGTGCTTCAGAGCCTCTGGGAATGCTTTGGTTGCTCTGCACGTGGGAGAGTCAGGCCTGGCAACGCTCTGCCTTCAATCCGCATGTTGCCACCTCTCTGGTGATCTGCAAGGCCACACTTGAGGATCCCTGGCTTTTCCCCAGCTGTGCGTGGGAACCGGTGGGAAGTGGGCTGGTGCCATCTATCAGCTGCAGCTGGGGGAAGAACAGAGTGCAGAGGCAAGATGGTCCTGGCATTGTGTCTCCTTTTGGCTGCATGCCTTGTAGTTGAGGCAGGCCTTGTTTAGCAGCAGGCTTTCCAAGAGCCCGTGCTCTTTCCATGCTCTTGCCTGCCTGACACGGCCTGCTGCACTACCCAGCCTGTGTGCTTCTGCTGTACTTCAGAGGTCATGAGCAGCATGACATTGGTGTCCCTTGTCCTGTACAGGGGTCCTGGTGCAATACGGGAGCATCTGCAGAGGTGGAAGAGAAGGGAAACCCTATAGTGTGATTCCTCAGTGAATCAGCTCGTTTCCCATGGAGCAACTCACAGTTATTTCCTCCTGAACAGCAGCCTAACACAAGGGGCCAGGTAAGGTAGAGAGTGCCTGGAGGGAGCCCACAGGTTCCCTGCTGCCATCCTCAGTCCACCACAACTGTGTCTGTGTGTCCTTCCAGGGAGACAGGCCCAGGTACAGCTTTTGGAGGCTTGAGGAGGAGTAAAAGCAGTCTGTGGCCACACACAGGTCTCCTGACAAGCCTCTGGTCTCAGATTCAAGGACTATGACATCCTGTGGCCGAGGCAGCGACCCCCTTCCGCAGGGCCGGGCAGGGCAACAAGCCGGGCCAGCGCCGGAGCCGCGCTGGGAGCCGAGGGCCAGGAGCCTTGGTCTGCCGCGCCGCCGCGCTCCTCGTCTGCCGACGGCCCTGCCCCGCGGCCGTCCCCGCACCGCCCCTTCTCCTGCCCGCAAGGGGCCGCGGCCCCGGGGGCCGGGCCGGGTCTGTCGGGGGCGGGCGGAGGCGTCGGCGCTGCCGCGGAGGGACCGCGATGGCGCCCGGGCTGGGGCCGTGGCTCCTGGCCTTGTCCTTGGCCGCGGGGCCGGCAGGTGAGAGCCGGGCGGGGAGGACAGCGAGCCCGGGTCTGGGGCTGCCCGCGGCTGGGGCGGCCCTGCCCGTCCCGGGGCCCCGGGGCTGCGGCTTCTCCCGCGCCGGGCGCGCTGTCGCCTGGCGCTCGCCTTCCTTAGCGGGGAAGCGGACGGAGGGCGGGAGAGGCCGAGGCCGAGGCTTTCGGTCGGCGGCTCGGGCCCAAGGGTCGGGGCAGGCGCGGCTCAGCCCCGGGGAGGGCAGGCGGGGCGTTGTCCCGGGCGCGGGGCTTTGCCGGGAGAGAGGGGGTGGCGGCTGTGGCTGTGCCGGGCCGGGGGGCGCCGGGCCGGCGGGTGAACGGTCTCGGGCCGTGGGCGCGCCCTGCCCGGCTGCCTGCGCTCTCCGTCCGCAGGGGTGTGTGCGCAGCTGAGGCTGGTGGAGGCCGGCGGAGGGCTGCGAGCGCCCGGGGACTCCGTGCTCCTGTCCTGTCGGGGTTTTGGCTTCACCTTTGAGACTTACGAAGTCCGCTGGTACCGTCAGGCACCCGGTGGCAGCATCGAGTGGCTGTCCTACGTCAACTATGATTCCTCAATTATTGAACTTGGGCAGTCAGTGGAGGGTCGAGCCACAGTGTCTCGTAACAATTCCTGGTCCGAGTCATCTTTGTCCCTGCATGTCCTGCACCCCTGGGACTCTGCCCGCTACTTCTGCACCGTTCTCACAGAGATAGGAAGTCCAGCTGAGCTTTAACAGAAACCTCCTGCTTCCTTCCTTCTCAATCTCTGCCACAGGCAGAAAGTGACAGGGAAAGAGTTTTTTTTAGGAAGCAGCACAGCAGCAAGCATTAAAGAGTTAAAATCTGAACACAGAAAGCCAGATTTGAAATGAGTTTCTAACCCTCATGTTGTTGAGGCAGCACCAAAGCACTAATCTGAAGGAGTTGGGTTGTAGAACATCTTGTCCTCTGGAAATGATGAATAGTCTGCTCATTATGTAGTTAGTGTTGGCTCGGTGTCCATATAGGCTCGTGTGTGTACACTGAGGGCCAGCCTGGAATTTTGTAGGAGAACCCCAACAAGGAGAATATGGAGTGTTCCCTGTGCCAGAACACCATTCTATCCCTCCGTGGGCTTGAGACTCTAGGCAACCCCACATGTCAAACCACGCTGGGGCAGCTCCAAGTGTCCCAGTCCACCTTAGGCCACCCTTGGCCTACATCCCCCTGCATCTTTTCCTGCGCTCAAGCCTCCAGGTTCAATGGGCTCTTCTACCCTCTGCAACTCCCCGTCCCATGGCTGTGCTGGATCCCCTCCCCAAAGGGTCATGTTGGAGCAACCATGAAAAGCAAGAGGAGGGAAAGGATTCAGACAGTCTGTGTAGGGTCATTGTGGAGTGGGCAGTGCTCCCAAAAATGGTGGCATCTCTCAAGACAGTGACACTGTGTCAGGGTTCAGTCAGTGCCCCATCATGTGGCCGTAGGGGGAGCTCTGGCATTCTTTTGAGTAGAATGAGCACAGAGAAGGGATTGTCCCTGCTCTGCTGAGCAGCCCCAACAGCCTGGTCCCCACTGAGTGTTGTGCACATGAGCTCTGGGGGATGAGCTGATGGGCTTGAGCCTGCACATCTGCACCAGACAATCAGTGCCAAGGATGCCCAAGATCGCACCTGCCTTTGCTGCATTTGCTGCTGGAGGGGTCTGGAAGGGCTGCAAGGGGAAGAGGCAGATGGAGAAGTGTCAGCATGGAGTGAGTGGAGGAGCAGGGTGCTGGGCTAGAGTGGAGGTAGCAGGATGGGAGGCACACCTGCCTAGGGGTGCCCTGTCCAATGGAGCTGGGCTCAGTGGTGTCACATCCAGGAGTAGCAGGTCAGCAGCACCAAGGGACGGGGGACCTCTGGAAGGACAGCTTGCCACCCCTCGGGCCACCTCTCAAGTGCCAGCAGCTCCCTGCACTGCTTCCTCAGAGGAAGGTCGGGTTGGCCCGACAGCACCACGTCACCTTTTTCTCACCAGAGGTTTTCCTGCCAAGCGAGCACTCTGTTATTGCACCCTGCAGGGTGCGGGACACCTGGGAGGGCCCAAACAGCTTCACCTTCTTCAGTTCCTCCAGCTCCCACCTCTGTCCTTCACTGTTGTCATAGAGTGAGGGAGGGACCAAGAGGGACAAGGGCTGACAGTAGTGACAGGGCCACAGACAGGGAAGATGTGGGCAGAGCTGTTCTGCAGGCAGAGAGAAGCTGGAGGGAGGCGAGACAGAATGAGTTTGGCCATGTGGACCATGGTTATTGCCCATGGCAGGTAAATGAAAGGAAGGGGTGATACCACCCAGGAAGGGAACATGTCCCTGTGCTCTGCACAACTCTGTGGAGCTGTGCTAACCGCTCACAGCCTGACCTGTTCGATGCCTCTACCTTCCCACCCATCCTTGCAGAGCACACTGGGAACGACCCTCCTCCTCTTCTGCTGTGAGTTAGACACCTCCACCCAGCCTGCCTTCTCTGTACTGTGGGGACATGCAGGGCACCTACCTGCTGCAGCCACATCTGGGGGCCTAACACTTTGCAATTGAACTGGACACTGTCCTCATGGGGAATCTTGCAAAGACCAGGTTGAGGATGGCAGCGTAGGGTTCAAGCCCCACTTGCCTTGAGAGTTCCTTGGCTGTCCTGTGCTCATTGAAAGCAGTTTCAGGGACAGGAGAGTGGGTTCCTCATCATCCCAGCTTGGCAAACACAAAGGGGTTTGTCCCCCATGGTGCAATACTTTCCTGTTTCAAATGAGAAGTGGAGAAAAAGCTTCCTGATCTAACAGGGGAAAAAAGGGAGGAAAACATGGTGTCTCTTTCCTCGGGATCCCCGATTCCTGGTATCAGCTCTAGTCCTCTACCCGCTTTCTTCAGCCAAGTTCAAAGAGAAGGATTTAGTTCTCTCACTTCTCCAGTCCCATCACAATGCCTCCACCAGCATTATTTGACCTTTGTTGATTCTTCCCGTGATCATGTCTTGCTCTTCCTCACTACAGCAGTGACTGTCCAGGTGGTCTTGGATCAAGACACCAGGGATCTGGCCGTGCGAGAGGGAGATGGAGTCACCTTCCAGTGCAGCATGACGGGAGACAGTATGAGCAGCTACTACATGTTCTGGTACCGGCAGGGACCACGTGGCACTCTGGACTGGGTTTACGGGGCGGGTGATACCTATGGAGAAGGTTTCCAGGATCGCTTTAAGGGATCGGTGGAGAGCTCCCAGAACAGAGTCTCACACTGCAGATGCAGGCAGCAAAGAAGGGGATGAAGCAGTGTATCACTGCAGTGCTACACTGCGCTCACCCTGGAGCAGCTCTGCAGCAGGTTGGACCTAAAACTGGCTGACACAGAATGCATACTTTTCATCATTTCTTTATAAAATCTGCTAAGCAGATGTTTGTAACATGCAATGGCAGGTGCAGGAAGCAGATCTTTGGCGTGTTTGCAGTAAAAGACAGTGAAGGAAAGTGTTGTTGATGGGCTGAGACCATTTATGATGCAGGAGTAGAGGCACCAGTAGAGGTTGGGGGTTGACCAGCTGGGAAGCAGCTCTGCAGAGAAAGACCTGGGAGTCCTGGTGGACAACAGGTTGACCACGAGCCTGCAATATGCCCTTGTGGCCAAGAAGGCAAATGGTGTCCTGGGATGCATTAGGAAGACTGTGACCAGCATGTTGGGGGAGGTTGTCCTCTCACTCTACCCTGGTGAGGCTGCATCTGCATTACTGTGTCCAGTTCTGGGCTCCCCAGTTTAAATAGGATAAGGAATTACTGGAGGGAGTCCAGTGTAGAGGTACCAAGGTGATGAGAGGTCTGGAGCATCTTTCTTACAAGGAAAGATTGGGAGAGCTGGATCTGTTCAGCCTGGAGAAGAGAAGGCTGAGAGGAGATCTTATTTATGCTTATAAATATCTGAAATGTGGGTGTTGAGAAGATGGGACCAGACTCTTTTCAGTGATAGAATTGTAGAATCATTTAGGTTGGAAGAGACCCTCGGAATCATCAAGTCCAACCATA
Source organism: Caloenas nicobarica (assembly GCF_036013445.1). Classification (NCBI taxonomy): domain Eukaryota; kingdom Metazoa; phylum Chordata; class Aves; order Columbiformes; family Columbidae; genus Caloenas; species Caloenas nicobarica. The sequence continues at coordinate 401,986 of NC_088268.1, read as the reverse complement.
ACCTAACTAACACTAACCCATGTCCCTAAGAATCTCATTTAAACACCTTTTAAACACCTCCAGGGATGGTGATTCCACCACCTCCCTGGGTAGCCTGTTCCAATGCCTGACAATGCTTTCTGTGAAGAATTTTTTCCTAATATCCAATCTAAACCTCCCCTGGCACAACTTGAGGCCATTTCCTCTTGTCCTATCACTTGCTACTTGGGAGAAGAGACCAACACCCTCCATGCTACGACCTCCTTTCAGGTAGTTGTAGACAGCGATAAGGTCTCTCCTCAGCCTCCTTTTCTGCAGGCTAAACAGCCCCAGCTCCCTGAGCTGCTCCTCATAAGACTTGTGCTCCAGGCCCCTCACCAGCTTTGTTGCCTCCTCTGCACTTTCTTGAGTATTTCAATGTCCTTCTTACGATGAGGAGCCCAAAACTGAAGGTAGTATTTGGGGTGTGGCCTCACCAGTGCTGAGCACAGTGGAACAATCACTTCTCTAGTCCTGCTGGCCACACTATTCCTGATACAAGCCAGGATGCTGTTGGCCTTTTTAGCCACCTGGGCACACTGCTGGCTCATATTCATTTGGCTGTCAATCAAGACCCACAGATTCCTCTGCCAGGCAGCTTTCCAGCCACTCTTCCGCGAGCCTGTAGCGCTGCCTGGGGTTGTTATGACCCAAGTGCAGCACCCGTCACTTGGCCTTGTTAAACCTCATACAATTGGCATCAGCTCAAAGATCCAGCCAGTCCAGAGCCCTCTGTGTGGCCATCCTACCCTCAAGCAGATCAACGCTCCCACCCAACTTGGTGTCGTCTGCAAACTTACTAAGGGTGCACTCTACCCCCTCGTCCAGATCATCGATAAAGAGATTAAACAGAGTTGGCCCAGATACTGAGGCCTGGGGAGCACCACTTCTGACTGGCCGCCAACTGGATTTGGCTCCGTTCACCAAAACTCTTTGGGCCCGGCCCTCCGGACAGTTCTTTCTCCATCGCAGATACACCCATCCAGGCCATGAGCTGCCAGCTTCTCTGTGGGATACGGTGTCAAAGTTCTTACTGAAGTCTAAGTACACAACATACACAGCCTTTCTCTCATCTGCTAGTTGGGTCACCTTGTCATAGAGGAAGACCAGGTTGGTCAAGCAGGACCTGCCTTTCATAAACCCATGTTGACTGGGCCTGATCACACGGTTCTCTTGTATGTGCTGTCTGATGTTACTCAAGATCATCTGCTCCACGACCTTGCCCAGCACCAAGGTCAGACTGACAGGTCTGTAGTTCCCTGGATCACCCTTCTGGCCCTTCTTGTAGATGGGCCTCACATTAGACAACTTCCAGTCAACTGGGACGTCCCCAGTTAGCCAAGATTGCTGGTAGATAATGGAAAGTGATTCAGTGATCACTTCCACCAGCTCCCTCAGCACCCTTGGGTGTATCCCATCTGGCCACATAGACTTGTGGGTGTCCAAGTGGTGCAGCAGGTCGCCAACCATTTCCCCTTGGATTATCGGGGCTTCATTCTGCTCCCCATCCCTGTCTTCTGGCTCAGGGGGCTGGGTACCTGGCGCACAACTGTTCGACTATTAAAGACTGAAGCGAAGGAGCCATTTAATACCTGAGCCTTTCCCTCATCTTCTGTCACTATGTTTCCCCACGCATCCACCAGGGGATGGAGATTCTCCTTAGCCCTCCTCCTGTTGCTAATATATTTATAGAAACATTTCTTGTTGCTTTTCACAGTGGTGGCCAGGCTCAGCTCTAGTTGGGCTTTGACCCTTCAGATTTTCTCCCTTCATAACCTCACAGAGTTCTTGTATTCCTCTTGAGGGCCTGCCCCTCCTTCCAAAGATTATAAATTCTCTTTTTATTCCCAAGTTCCAGCCACAGCTCTCTATTCAGCCAGGCTGGCCTTCTTCCCTGCCGATTCGCCTTCCAGCACACAGGGACAGCTGCTCCTGCACCTCTAAGATCACCTTCTTGAAGAGAGACCAGCCCTCCTGGACTGCTTTGTCCTTCAGGACTGTCTCCCAAGGGACTCTGCCAACCAGCCTTCTGAACAGGTCAAAGTCTGCCCTTTGGAAGTCCAAAGTAGCAGTTCTGCTGACCACCCTTCTAACTTCTCCAAGGATAGTAAACTCAGTCATTTCATGATCACTATACCCAAGGGACTTCCAACCAACACATTGCCCACGAGCCCTTCTCTATTTACAAACAACAGATCCGGTGGGGCTCTTTCCCTTGTAGGTTCACTAACCAGCTGTGTTAGGAAGTTGTCTTCCATGCACTGCAGGAGCCTGCTAGACTGCTTCCTCTCTGCTGTGGTGCCCAATGATGGGATGAGGGCAACAGGCACAGAGTGAAGCATAGCTGGTTCAGCCGAATATGAGGAGAAACTTCTTTATTTTGAGGGTGACAGAGCACTAGAACAGGCTGCCCAGAGAGATTGTGGAGTCTCCTTCTCTGGAGACATTCAAAATCTGCCTGGATGCATTCCTATACAATCCGCTCTAGGTTAACGTGCTTTAGCAGGTGGGTAGGACTAGATGATCTCCTGAGATCCCTTCCAGCCACAACCATTCTGTGATTCTGTGAACTGTTTTAACATGGTCTAGGGGAATCTGTGCTCTGGCATCTGGAGCATTTCCAGTAGATATAAGGAAGAAAAGTTTGACAGTGAGGACGATGAAACACTGTAACACATTTATCCAGAGAGGTGGTAAATTCTCAGTAGCTGCGCTCCTCGTCTGCCGACGGCCCTGCCCCGCGGCCGTCCCCGCACCGCCCCTTCTCCTGCCCGCAAGGGGCCGCGGCCCCGGGGGCCGGGCCGGGTCTGTCGGGGGCGGGCGGAGGCGTCGGCGCTGCCGCGGAGGGACCGAGGCGGCGGGGCGGGCAGCAGCTGCCCGAGCGCGGCTCCGCTCGGCTCCTGTGCGGCTCCCGCGGGGCCCTTCGGCCCCGGCCGGCCCCTTTGCGCAGGGCGCGATGGCGCCCGGGCTGGGGCCGTGGCTCCTGGCCTTGTCCTTGGCCGCGGGGCCGGCAGGTGAGAGCCGGGCGGGGAGGACAGCGAGCCCGGGGCTGGGGCTGCCCACGGCTGGGGCGGCCCTGCCCGTCCCGGGGCCCCGGGGCTGCGGCTGCTCCCGCGCCGGGCGCGCTGTCGCCTGGCGCTCGCCTTCCTTAGCGGGGAAGCGGACGGAGGGCGGGAGAGGCCGAGGCCGAGGCTTTCGGTCGGCGGCTCGGGCCCAAGGGTCGGGGCAGGCGCGGCTCAGCCCCGGGGAGGGCAGGCGGGGCGTTGTCCCGGGCGCGGGGCTTTGCCGGGAGAGAGGGGGTGGCGGCTGTGGCTGTGCCGGGCCGGGGGGCGCCGGGCCGGCGGGTGAACGGTCTCGGGCCGTGGGCGCGCCCTGCCCGGCTGCCTGCGCTCTCCGTCCGCAGGGGTGTGTGCGCAGCTGAGGCTGGTGGAGGCCGGCGGAGGGCTGCGAGCGCCCGGGGACTCCGTGCTCCTCTCCTGCCGGGGATACGGCTTCATATTCGAGAATTATTACGTTCGCTGGTATCGTGAGGCATTGCATGGCAAATTCGAGTGGGTGTCCTGGATTAGCCATTATTCATCACAGATTCAATTCGGTCCATCAGTGGAGGGTCGAGCCACGGCATCCCGGGACAATTCCCGATCTCGGGCATCTCTCAGCCTGCACCTCCTGCGTCATGGCGACTCTGGCCGCTACTTCTGTGCTGTTCACACGGGGACAGGAAATCCAGCTGAGCTTTAACACAAACCTCCAACCAGGCTCCCAGCTCTTTGCCTCAGAACTGGGAGGGAGGTGTGTCTCATAGATGTTCAGGATGGCTCCCAGAGTGTCAAGTAGTAACAGCTTACAGATTTCAAATGTTTTATTCTAATAGGCACAACCTGACATTTTCTGTCCCCAATTGATCTCTAACCCTCCTCCTTGACATCTTCTGATGTGTCATGCAAACGCTCTTTCCTCTCACCCTGACAAAGTGATTCACCTTTTGAAACAAGTTCTGCTCTTTCTGTTAGTTCCTGGTAGGGCCAGTAGCCAGACATGGCACAAGTGGTGAGGTGTGTGAATAGCCCTGCTCTGCTTTGGGTGCAGCTCAGATCAAGTCAGTCCAGCCCACGAGTTTTGCTGCCTGCAATGTGACCAGAGGAAATATGGAAAAGTACAGAGGGTCGTTTGGGAGCTCAACAGATTCCCCACTCCCTTTAATAATGGGCCCGCATTTTCCCTATGCTCATTTCTCTGTGCAGACCTCCTGGCATTTTTAACTGACACCTTGCTTGATGGGAAGTACGGCTCTTGAATTCAGCACTGCTGAGACTCTGGACTCCTGTGTCCACTCCTAGTCTGCCCAGCACGGGAAAGACATGGACCAGAGCAAATGCAATGAAGGGCCATGAATATGAAGAAAGGAGTATCTGACATACAAGGAGAGCCTAGAGAACTGAGTTTGTTTAGCACAGAGAAGAAAATGATGTGGGGGGATTTGTCAGTGTGTGTAAACTGATGCATGGAGCAAAGAAGATGAAGCCAGAGTGTTCTCAGTGTTATCCAGTGATAGGACATGTGGCAAGAAGCACAAAATGAAATGCCGTTTAAATGTAACAAAATAGGTTTTTACTGTCGAGGTGCCTGAGAAATTGGTAATGTGTCACACATTGTGTCAAAACCAGTTCTGCAACATCCAGCCACAGGATAAGGTGATGTGCGATTCACATGTCAATGACAAGCTAAGGAGACAGACACAAAGGCTGGCTTGCCAATAAATGTGGTGGTGGATGTGTTGAAGGACACATAGCTCCATGTTCTGATAGGCCCAGCATGACACTAAGGGAGAAGACCCGAGACGGCTCAAGACCCTTCAAGGTGGCCTGAGACCCTTCAGGACTCTTTCATCTTTCACAATCACCCCCCAGTGAAGCCTGCGCAAAAGATCAAAGATTATGCAAGCAGGAGATCCAGAGGTCTATAAAAAGCCCACCTGTACAAGCACTGGTGGCACACCCACCACCCTGAGGACCACTCTGCCCACCAGTCTCACCCCAGGAACCAAAGCAGACACTGGAGGATGCTGCACACCGCTGGATCCAAGACTACAAGCCCCATCATATACAACGTGGAGCCATAAGGGTGGCAAAATCTCTCTCTCTCTTTTTATTTCTTTCAGACAGCAGCTCACTTAGTGCATCCACAGTGGGACGGGACACAGAATCAGAAGGGTAAAAGTGCAAAAATGTCATAGAATCAGAGAATGTCCTGAGTTGGAAGGGAGCCACAAGGATCATCAAGTCCAACTCCTGTCACTGCATGTGACAACCCCTCAGTTCACACCATGTGTCACAGGGTTTTGTCTAGTTTCTTCTTGAACACTGCCAGGCTTGGGGCTGTGACACCTCCCTGGGGAGCCTGTTCCAGCGCTCCAAGAATTTTGTGTGTTGAGACAAATTCCCAGCTTCCCCCTGGCAGGTGGTGTTTAGCCATTTCCAGGAAAGCAGGCTTGATCATGTGTGATGGTTAGTTCAGATTAACATCCTCCCTTCCTCCTTCTTTCCCTCAGCTTTTATTACTTCACACAATGTCATGCAGGATGGAATATCCCTTTGGCCGGTTGTTGTCAGCTGTAGAGCTGGCGAGCAACATGAGAAACACAGGCGGCCTTGACACTGTGTAAGCTCTGTTGAGGAATAGCTAAAACATCGGTGTGTTCACCACCACGGATTGGGTCATAAGACATTGCAGCTGCCCAAACAGGCTGCTATGTAGATGGTTAACTCCATCCCAGACAGACCCGGTACGTGTACTCTAGTTAACCTGGCTCCATGCAGGAGGTTTACAGTAGACATTTTCCGGAGGTCAGTTGGCTCCCGCAATGCTCCACTTTCTTCCACGCTTTCAGGAGAGCCCAAAAGGACAGGATCAGGCCTGATGGCCAGCCAGAGCTTTGAACAGACAGTATTGGCTTTTGGAGTGCTCTTGTGTGCTTGAGTTCCTGACTGGGGGGAAGAGCTCTAGTCTTTCCTCCTGATGTGCTGACAACATTCTGCCAGGTACCCTCTCCAGTCCTCTGGCAATGGCCTCTGGGTGTATGTGAGGGGGAAAAGGAGAGCTCCCACCAATCTTTTGCTGACTGAGTTTTCTCCTCTCCACTCTGTCCAGGAACCCTGCCTCCAGCAGCAAGCTCTGGCCAGCAGTAGCCTCCCAGGCTCCTGGAAGCAGCCAGTCAACTGGTCAAATGGGGATCCATGTTAATCCCCATCCTTCCAAAGCCAGGATCTGAGTTGGTGTACATGGTCGTACAACCTCAGCACATGTGCATGTACCTGGGTCTGCAACTTTACAGAAGAACATCACAACATAAAATCTAACAAGACCACACACCATACATACAAAAGATGCCAAAAATACATAACCATGGTGAATAGCTCTCCTGACTCCTCCTTGTGCCACTTTTTTACTCACCCATATTACTTTTGTATCACTTGCATATATCTGTCTGGCGTTCCACTTTTATAGACAAAAAGGAAAGTGTGTTTTCCTCAAAACTCCTCTAAAAAGCTGTTTCTGCAGGTCATCAAGGACTTGCCAATTCCAAGTTTGAGTTTTCCCTTTTTCCCTGGCACATATCACCTGCAAGGATGTGAATGTGCCTGTGAGTTTTTCACAGAATCATAGGAAGGTTGAAGTTGGAGGGCACTTCAGGAGATCATCTGGTCCAAGCCCCTACTCAAGCAAGGCCACCTAAACCAGGTGTCCCAGGACCACACCCACACAGCTTGTGAATATTGCCAAGAATGGAGACCCAGCAGCCTCTTTGGGCAACCTGTGCCAGTGCTCAGACACCCTCACAGTGAAAAGCTCTTTCCTGATTTTCAAATGGATCCTCCCATATTCCAGCTTGCACACATTGCCCCTTGACCTGTCACTGAGCACCACTGCAAAGAGCCTGGCCCAGACATCCCTGTACCCTCCCTTCATCGGTTTCTACATATTGATGAGACACCACTCAGAGCCTTCTCTGCTCCAGGGTCAACAGTCCAGCTCTCTCAGCATTTCCTCATGTAAGAGGTGCTGCAGTCCCAGAACCATCTTTGTGTCCTTTCTCTACACTCCTCTGTGCCTGAGTCTCTCTTGTCCTGGGGAGCCATGAAGTGGAGCCAGTGCTCCAGGTGTGGCCTCAGCAGTGTTCAGCAGAGGGGAAGGATCCAGCTCCCTGACCTGCTGGCGATACTCTGTCCAGTGCATCCCAGGATACCATTAGTCACCTTTGCCACAAAAGGCACATTTCTGGTCAAGTAGGTGTCCAAGAGAACACTCTGCTTTGGGCACAGCTCAGATCAAGTCAGTCCATGTTAATCCTCATCCTTCCAAAGCCAGGCTCTGAGTTTGTGTACATGGTTGTACAACCTCATTGCATGTGCATGTACCTGGGTCTGCAACTTTACAAAAGATAACACACCGTAAGATCTCACAAACGGCCGCATGCCATAAACACAGCAGGTGCCATGAATAGAGCAAACAGCCATGCTGAATATCCCTCCTGACTTCTCTGTGTGGTAATGTTTTACCCACCCATATTACTTTTATATCACCTGCATATTTCTCTCTGGAGTTCCAGCTTTGAAAATTGTAGACTCATCAGTCCTCTAAAAAACCTTTCTGGAAGTGATCAGAAGAGTAGCCGTGAAAAGCAAAATGCCGACTGCAATACCACTTGCTTAGAAGAATGCAGACTCCCTGAAGCTATGAGCTTTTACCTCAGGGTCCATGTGAATAGGAGAATGGGGTGGCAGCTGTGGCTGTGCCGGGCTGGGGGGCGCCGGGCCAGCGGGTGAACGGTCTCGGGCCGTGGGCGTGCCCTGTCCCGCTGCCTGCGCTCTCTGTCCGCAGGGGTGTGGGTTCAGCTGAGGCTGGCGGAGGCCGGCGGAGGGCTGCGAGCGCCTGAGGACTCTGTGCTCCTCTCCTGCTGGGGATATGGCTTCACCCTTGGGAATTACAGAATTTGGTGGTTCCATCACGCAGCCGGTGGTGGACTCGAGAATCATCTGGAATTAGCTATCACTCTGTATTTATTGAATATGACACTGATTTGCACAGTCGAGTCACACGGTCTCATAACAATTCCTCGTCCAGGTTGTCTCTGTCCCTTCATGCCCAGCACTCCTGGGACTCTGCCCACTACTTCTGCGCTGTTAGCACAGAGACAGGAAATCCAGGGGAGGTTTGACACAAACCTCCTGCCAGCTCCCCTCTCCTTCTCCAAGTGTGTCACTGCAAGAGAGATCAGAGAATTCATAGAACCATATTTGCTTTCTGAGGAGGTTAGAGCAGTGCTCAGCACATGGCCCTTCCCCACATTGCATCTAGAGGCACGTGGGGACTTGGGGTCAAGGGCTTGCAGGTAACAGCAACTTGAATGGCAAACAGCGAGGTCAGCTGGAGTGCAGCAGGACATGGTGTCCAGGCTCCATGCTGAAGGGAAGTGCCCATACTTCTTTGGATGTATCTATGTGTCCTTGGAGGGCTGGGCTGAGAGGACTTGGAGGACTCCATGTATCTCTCCTGCTGAGGATCCAGAGTGATGGGCAATTCTTATAACATTACATGATACTGCCATACACACAGGTCTGCATTCAAACGGGTCACCTTCAAGAACGATAATTCTTCCCACATCTTATGCAACGCCACTGTGGGTGGGTGAGGTAGCACCTCCTGGGACAGTTCCTGAGCGGTGGCCTCTGTCACACCATGTGTCCCACATCCCCAGGACTCCACCATCAGCTCTTCTTTGCTGCCCTCATGGGGGCACAAACCTCCTGCTGGGGCCTGTAGCCCTCTCCTTCCTCAGTCACACACCACAGCAAACCGACCATCCCAGACCTGGCCTGGGGTACCTTCCAGCAATGCGGTGCACTGCCAGTGAGCCCCAGGACAAGAGCTGTGCTTCAGAGCCTCTGGGAATGCTTTGGTTGCTCTGCACGTGGGAGAGTCAGGCCTGGCAACGCTCTGCCTTCAATCCGCATGTTGCCACCTCTCTGGTGATCTGCAAGGCCACACTTGAGGATCCCTGGCTTTTCCCCAGCTGTGCGTGGGGAACCGGTGGGAAGTGGGCTGGTGCCATCTATCAGCTGCAGCTGGGGGAAGAACAGAGTGCAGAGGCAAGATGGTCCTGGCATTGTGTCTCCTTTTGGCTGCATGCCTTGTAGTTGAGGCAGGCCTTGTTTAGCAGCAGGCTTTCCAAGAGCCCGTGCTCTTTCCATGCTCTTGCCTGCCTGACACGGCCTGCTGCACTACCCAGCCTGTGTGCTTCTGCTGTACTTCAGAGGTCATGAGCAGCATGACATTGGTGTCCCTTGTCCTGTACAGGGGTCCTGGTGCAATACGGGAGCATCTGCAGAGGTGGAAGAGAAGGGAAACCCTATAGTGTGATTCCTCAGTGAATCAGCTCGTTTCCCGTGGAGCAACTCACAGTTATTTCCTCCTGAGCAGCAGCCTAACACAAGGGGCCAGGTAAGGTAGAGAGTGCCTGGAGGGAGCCCACAGGTTCCCTGCTGCCATCCTCAGTCCACCACAACTGTGTCTGTGTGTCCTTCCAGGGAGACAGGCCCAGGTACAGCTTTTGGAGGCTTGAGGAGGAGTAAAAGCAGTCTGTGGCCACACACAGGTCTCCTGACAAGCCTCTGGTCTCAGATTCAAGGACTATGACATCCTGTGGCCGAGGCAGCGACCCCCTTCCGCAGGGCCGGGCAGGGCGACAAGCCGGGCCAGCGCCGGAGCCGCGCTGGGAGCCGAGGGCCAGGAGCCTTGGTCTGCCGCGCCGCCGCGCTCCTCGTCTGCCGACGGCCCTGCCCCGCGGCCGTCCCCGCACCGCCCCTTCTCCTGCCCGCAAGGGGCCGCGGCCCCGGGGGCCGGGCCGGGTCTGTCGGGGGCGGGCGGAGGCGTCGGCGCTGCCGCGGAGGGGCCGAGGCGGCGGGGCGGGCAGCAGCTGCCCGAGCGCGGCTCCGCTCGGCTCCTGTGCGGCTCCCGCGGGGCCCTTCGGCCCCGGCCGGCCCCTTTGCGCAGGGCGCGATGGCGCCCGGGCTGGGGCCGTGGCTCCTGGCCTTGTCCTTGGCCGCGGGGCCGGCAGGTGAGAGCCGGGCGGGGAGGACAGCGAGCCCGGGGCTGGGGCTGCCCGCGGCTGGGGCGGCCCTGCCCGTCCCGGGGCCCCGGGGCTGCGGCTGCTCCCGCGCCGGGCGCGCTGTCGCCTGGCGCTCGCCTTCCTTAGCGGGGAAGCGGACGGAGGGCGGGAGAGGCCGAGGCCGAGGCTTTCGGTCGGCGGCTCGGGCCCAAGGGTCGGGGCAGGCGCGGCTCAGCCCCGGGGAGGGCAGGCGGGGCGTTGTCCCGGGCGCGGGGCTTTGCCGGGAGAGAGGGGGTGGCGGCTGTGGCTGTGCCGGGCCGGGGGGCGCCGGGCCGGCGGGTGAACGGTCTCGGGCCGTGGGCGCGCCCTGCCCGGCTGCCTGCGCTCTCCGTCCGCAGGGGTGTGTGCGCAGCTGAGGCTGGTGGAGGCCGGCGGAGGGCTGCGAGCGCCCGGGGACTCCGTGCTCCTCTCCTGCCGGGGATACGGCTTCTCCTTCGGGAATTATGGAGTTCGCTGGTACCGTCAGGCACCCGGTGGCAGACCCGAGTGGCTGTCCTACATCACCTACTGGGGTACCACAGATTACGGGGCAGCAGTGCAGGATCGGGCCATAGTCTCCCGGAATAATTTCCGATCTGAGTCATCTCTGTCTCTACGAGCTCTGTACCCCCGGGACTCTGCCCGTTATTTCTGTGCTGTTCTCACAGAGACAGGAAATCCAGTTCAGCTTTAACAGAAACCTCCTCCCAGTGTCTGGGCCTCAGATCTTGGAGGGAGGTGAGTTGCAGTTGTTCAGGGCTGCTCTAGGGCAATTGTTTAGTCAGTGCATACAGTTTGATACTGACAGGGTCGTGCTGTCTTTTTCTGTCCCCAAATGAGCTCTAACCCTTCTGCTTGATAACTTCCCATTTGTCATGTAAACCCTCTCTCCTCTCACCCTCCCAAACTGATTCACATTTGGAAACAAGTTTCGCTGTACCATCAGTTCTTCGCAGGACTAGTACCCAGACATGGCCCAACTGGTGAGGTGTGTGAATCGCCCTGCTCTGCTTTTGAGCATGGCTCAAGTCAACTGAGTTTTGCTCCCTGATAGGCAAACAGAGGAAACGAGAAAAGTACAGAGTCATTTGGGAGTACACTGGCAGAATAGGGAGTTCTGTGCTTCCCTTCCAGATCTCAGACCATACCAAGAGCGAGTGCTTGTGAGTTTGTGGGTTTGTGTTTGCAGCTGCTGGAGGCCAGAGATCACAGGCAGAAGCTCAGGGAAGTGGAGTAGTAGAAGCAACTAGTGGAGCTGTTCCTGCGTGTTCAGCCTTGTCTCCTGGTCTCACAGGTTCCCTTTCTCAGATGCAGACAGAGACCTTTGGCCCTACAGTAGGGAATGTCTCAGAGGCTCTCATGCTCGCCTGCCACAACGCTGTTGTACCCATCACTGACAGCAGCTACATTTGGGACTGGATCCATCAGACTCCTGGAAGACATCTGCAGCATGTAGTGCTGAAGTTTCCTTTCACAGGACTGCAGCACATTGCTTCTTCCTTCCAGAACCAAGTCACCAGCTCTGTGGAGCCCTCCAGGAACCAGCTCTCCCTGGAAGTGCTCTGGCCATCAGCTGCAGACACAGCCACCTATTTCTGCAGCACCAGAGAGCTGAAAAAGGACACAGTGCTTGAAACACAGGCACAGCCAGGGCAGAACTGGAAGGAGGGGTTTTAAATACAGCCTGGTCTGTTGTAGTTGGCTTCAATAAGTCTTCTCAAGACTAGTCTGGGCTGGCTTTTCTCAGAAACAGGCACAGAGGTGCTGCAACAGGAGGAGCAGCAACAGCAGCTCCCACAAGCACACACAAAACCATAAATTCGTTGTTAACCTTATTCCGCCCTTCTTAGTCTCTGCCACAGGCAAAAAGCAACAGGGAAAGAAGCTTTTCAGGAAGCAGCCCAGCAGGAAGCATTAAAGAACTAAAATTTGAAGGTGGCAAGCCAGATTTGAAATGAGTTTCTAACCCTCATGTTGTTCAGGCAGCTCACTACAACAGTTGCAGAGCACTTATTTCTCTGGGCGTGATGAATAGTTTGCTCATTATGTAGTTAGTGTTGGCTCAATGTGCATATAGGCTCATGTGTGTACACTGAGGGCCAGCCTGGAATTTTGTAGGAGAACCCCAACAAGGAGAAAATGGAGTGTGCCCTGTGCCAGAACACCATTCTATCCCTCCGTGGGCTTGAGACTCTAGGCGACCCCACATGTCAAACCACGCTGGGGCAGCTCCAAGTGTCCCAGTCCACCTTAGGCCACCCTTGGCCTACATCCCCCTGCATCTTTTCCTGCGCTCAAGCCTCCAGGTTCAATGGGCTCTTCTACCCTCTGCAACTCCCTGTCCCATGGCTGTGCTGGATCCCCTCCCCAAAGGGTCATGTTGGAGCAACCATGAAAAGCAAGAGGAAGGAAAGGATTCAGACAGTCTGTGTAGGGTCATTGTGGAGTGGGCAGTGCTCCCAAAAATGGTAACACCCGTCAAGACAGTGACACCGTGTCAGGGTTCAATCAATGTCCCATCATGTGGCCGTAGGGGGAGCTCTGGCATTCTTTTGAGTAGAATGAGCACAGAGAAGGGATTGTCCCTGCTCTGCTGAGCAGCCCCAACAGCCTGGTCCCCACTGAGTGTTGTGCACATGAGCTCTGGGGGATGAGCTGATGGGCTTGAGCCTGCACATCTGCACCAGACAATCAGTGCCAAGGATGCCCAAGATCGCACCTGCCTTTGCTGCATTTGCTGCTGGAGGGGTCTGGAAGGGCTGCAAGGGGAAGAGGCAGATGGAGAAGTGTCAGCATGGAGTGAGTGGAGGAGCAGGGTGCTGGGCTAGAGTGGAGGTAGCAGGATGGGAGGCACATCTGCCTAGGGGTGCCCTGTCCAATGGAGCTGGGCTCAGTGGTGTCCCATCCAGGAGCAGCAGGTCAGCAGCACCAAGGGACAGGGGACCTCTGGAAGGACAGCTTGCCATCCCCCAGGCCACCTCTCAAGTGCCAGCAGCTCCCTGCACTGCTTCCTCAGAGGAAAGTTGGGTTGGCCTGACAGCACCACAACACCTTTTGCCCACCAGAGGTTTTCCTGCCAAGCGAGCACTCTGTTATTGCACCCTGCAGGGTGCGGGACACCCGAGAGGGCCCCAACAGTTTCACCTTCTGTTCCTCCAGCCCCTGCCTCTCTCCTACACTGTTGTCATAGAGTGGGGGAGGGACTAGGAGGGACAAGGACTGACTGCAGTGAAAGGGCCACAGACAGGGAAGATGTGGGCAGAGCTGTTCTGCAGGCAGAGAGAAGCTGGACAGAGGTGAAACAGAGCAGGTTTGGCCATGTGGACTGCCGTGTGCATGGGGTTATTGCCCATGGTAGGTAAGTGAAAGGAAGGGGTGATGCTGCTCAGGAAGGGAGCACATCCCTGTGCTCTACATGGGTCTGTGGAGCTGTGCTAACCGCTCACAGCCTGACCTGTTCCTTGCCTCTACCTCCCCACCCATCCCTGCAGAGCACACTGGGAACAACACCTCCTCATCTTCTGCTGTGAGTTATACACTTCCATCCAGCCTGGCTCTTCTGCTGCGTGGGGACATGCAGGGCACCTACCTGCTGCAGCCACATCTGGGGGTCTAACACTTTGCACTTGAACTGGACACTGTCCTCATGGGGAATCTTGCAAAGACCAGGTTGAGGATGGCAGCATAGGGCTCAAGCCCCACTTGCCTTGAGAGGTCCTTGGCTGTCCTGTGCTCACTGAGAACAGTTTCAGGGACAGGAGAGTGGGTTCCTCATCATCCCAGCTTGGCAAACACAAAGGGGTTTGTCCCCCATGGTGCAATACTTTCCTGTTTCAAATGGGAAGTGGAGAAAAAGCTTCCTGATCTAACAGGGGAAAAAAAGGGAGGAAAACATGGTGTCTCTTTCCTCGGGATCCCCGATTCCTGGTACCAGCTCTTCCCGCTTTCTTCAGCCAAGTTCAAAGAGAAGGATTTAGTTCTCCCACTTCTCCAGTCCCATCACAATGCCTCCACCAGCATTATTTGACATTTGTTGATTCTTCCAGTGATCATGTCTTGCTCTTCCTCACTACAGCAGTGACTGTCCAGGTGGTCTTGGATCAAGACACCAGGGATCTGGCCGTGCGAGAGGGAGATGGAGTCACCTTCCAGTGCAGCATGAGTGGAGACAGTATGAGCAGCTACTACATGTTCTGGTACCGGCAGGGACCACGCGGCACTTTGGACTGGATTTACCGGGAGGGCGATTACTATGGAGAAGGTTTCCAGGATCACTTTAAGGGATCAGTGGAGAGCTCCCAGAACAGATTCACACTGCAGATCCAGGCAGCAAAGCAAGGGGATGAAGCAGTGTATTACTGCGGTGCTATGCTCACCCTGGAGCAGCTCTGCAGCAGATTAGACCTAAAACTGGCTGATGGAGACTGCATACTTTTCATCATTTCTTTATAAAAACCGCTAACCAGATGTTGGTGTCACGCGATGGCAGGTGCAGGAAACAGATCTTTGGTGTGTTTGCAGTAAAAGGCAGTGAAGTGTGGTGATGGGCTGAGACAATTTATTATGCAGGAGAATCTATTTTCAGAACTTGAAAGGCTGTATGGTGTAGTGCGGGCTAGTGCACTTTGCCTGGGCTCCTGTCCATCATGACCCAGATTTTCCTCCATGACTTGGTTGCCGAGCTCTAGGATCGTGGAGATATGGTAGGGTAGCTCACAGAAGTACTGTAGCAGATAGAGACAGACTGTTTAGGAAAGACAGGCTGGGAAAGTGAGGAGGGAGAGTTGCCTTTCCTGGGAAAGAGCAGCTGGAATGCACGGAGTTTGGCTTTGGGATGTACAATAAACCAGCTGGTAGCCTATGGGTAGGTTTAGAGGGCAGATCAACATTGTGGCGGGTGGCTACTACACCGCACCTGTTCAGGACCAAGAATTAGGTAATGCCTTCTTCAAACAACTGGAAGAAGCCTCATGTTCACTGGCCCTGGTACACATGGGGTAAGTAAACAATGCCTAATCTTGGCTGCTGGGATAGTACAAGCAATTGAGAAACCTTCTGCAGAGCACGGATGAAAACTTCATCAGAGGAAGAACTGGTGGTGGATGTGAAGGTGAAGAGCAGCCTTGGCTGCAGTGATGATGCAGTGTTTGAGCTCAGGATCCAGAGAACAGGGAGCAATGCAAAAAGCAGGCCCAAAACCCTGAACTTCAGGAGAGCAGAATTCGGGCTCTTCAAGGATCTTCCTAGAAGAATCCAATGGAATATTATCTTGGACAGAGGAGGGGTCCAGGAGAGCTGCTCGATTTTCAGATATCACCTCCTTCAGGCTCAGGAATGTTTTCTCTTGAGGAAGCAGAATGTCAAGCAATACTGATGTGGGAGGGTTCTTCTTTGACTCATTCTTTGCAGGTAATACAGGCTTTCAGGATTTCCAGGTCTCTGATCCCATTCAGAGTGTCCCAAGCCAGGAAGACTTATGTCAGTGGAGGAGGATAATACAAAGGCATAGTTAAAGAACCTGGAGGGGCACAACTCTACGGGGATTCATAGGGTGGCCCACCAGTGCTGAGGGAGCTGGCTGATGTGACTGCGAGGTGACACTCGGTAGTCGTTGACATTTCACAGTGATTGGGAGAGGCTTCTATGTACTGAAAGAAAGAAAAGGGCAATTCCATTGCCAAGAGGGAGGATCTGAGGACTTTGGAGTCCTGGAGGCTTGTCTTGCTACTAGAGACTGAGGTGACTAAGGTATTCAGTACCTTTCACCAGGTCCCACACCCCATTCTACAATGTCCTGCATTTTCCGTAGCCTTGTGTGTTCAGGCCTCCTGGCATTTTTACGTGACTCCTCACTCATTGGCTTGGATGTTCTTGAACTCAGCACTGCTGAGACTGTGGACTACTGCATCCACTGCTGGGCTCCCCAGCACAGGAAAGACATGGACCAGAGCAAATGCAACAATGGGCCATGACGACGAGGAAAGGAGCATCTGACTTACAAGGAGAGCCTGAGAGAACTGAGTTGGTTTAGTGTACAAAAGAAAATGCTGTGGCAGGATTTATCAGTGTGTGCATAAATGCCTGATGTATGAAGCAAAGAAGATGGAGCAATAGTTTTCACAGTGTTACCCAGTCATAGGATATGTGACAACAAACACAAAATGAAATGCCATATAAAGGAAACAAAATGGTTTTTTGATGTTGAGGTGATGATTCAAAACTGAACTGAACAATGTTGTGGGCAGTCTACCATGGTGGCTTGGGCCAAGATGGTCACTCAGGCCCACACAACTGCTCACTCACTGCATCTACAGTGGGATGTGAGACAGAATCAAAAGGGTAAAAGTGAGAATATTTGTGTGTTCAGATAAACACAGTTCAATAAGCAAAGCAAAAGCTTTACATGCAAGCAAAGCAAAATATGGAATTAATACCCAACTTTGCACTGGCAGGTGGCTGTTTAGCCATTTCCAGGAAAGCAGGCTTGATCATGTGTGATGGTTAGTTCAGATTAACATCCTCCCTTCCTCCTTCTTTCCCTCAGCTTTTATTACTTCACACCATGTCATGCAGTATGGAACATCCCTTTGGCCAGTTTTGGTCAGCTGTAGAGCGGGTGAGCAACACGAGCAACATAGACAGCCTTGACACTGTGTAAGCTCTGTTGAGGAATAGCTAAAACATCGGTGTGTTCACCACCACGGATTGGGTCATAAAACATTGCAGCTGCCCAAACAGGCTGCTATGTAGATGGTTAACTCCATCCCAGACAGACCCGGTACGCGTACTCTAGTTAACCTGGCTCCATGCAGGAGGTTTACACTAGACATTTTCCGGAGGTCAGTTGGCTCCCGCTATGCTCCACTTTCTTCCACGCTTTCAGGAGAGCCCAAAAGGACAGGATCAGGCCTGATGGCCAGCCAGAGCTTTGAACAGACAGTATTGGCTTTCGGAGTGCTCTTGTGTGCTTGAGTTCCTGACTGGGGGGAAGAGCTCTAGTCTTTCCTCCTGATGTGCTAAACAACATTCTGCCACGTACCCCCTCCAGTCCTCTGGCAATGGCCTCTGGGTGTATGTGAGGGGGAAAGGGAGAGCCTCCACCAATCTTTTGCTGACTGAGTTTTCTCCTCTCCACTCTGTCCAGGAACCCTGCCTCCAGCAGCAAGCTCTGGCCAGCAGTAGCCTCCCAGGCTCCTGGAAGCAGCCAGTCAACTGGTCAAATGGGGATCCATGTTAATCCCCATCCTTCCAAAGCCAGGATCTGAGTTGGTGTACATGGTCGTACAACCTCAGCACATGTGCATGTACCTGGGTCTGCAACTTTACAGAAGAACATCACAACATAAAATCTAACAAGACCACACACCATACATACAAAAGATGCCAAAAATACATAACCATGGTGAATAGCTCTCCTGACTCCTCCTTGTGCCACTTTTTTGCTCACCCATATTACTTTTGTATCACTTGCATATTTTTCTCTGGAGTTTCACTTTTGTAGACAAAAAGGAAAGTGTGTTTTCCTCAAAACTCCTCTAAAAAGCTGTTTCTGCAGGTCATCACGGACTTGCCAATTCCAAGTTTGAATTTTCCCTTTTTCCCTGGCACATATCACCTGCAAGGATGTGAATGTGCCTGTGAGTTTTTCACAGAATCATAGGAAGGTTGAAGTTGGAGGGCACTTCAGGAGATCATCTGGTCCAAGCCCCTACTCAAGCAAGGCCACCTAAACCAGGTGTCCCAGGACCACACCCACACAGCTTGTGAATATTGCCAAGAATGGAGACCCAGCAGCCTCTTTGGGCAACCTGTGCCAGTGCTCAGACACCCTCACAGTGAAAAGCTCTTTCCTGATTTTCAAATGGATCCTCCCATATTCCAGCTTGCACGCATTGCCCCTTGACCTGTCACTGAGCACCACTGCAAAGAGCCTGGCCCAGACATCCCTGTACCCTCCCTTCATCGGTTTCTACACATTGATGAGACACCACTCAGAGCCTTCTCTGCTCCAGGGTCAACAGTCCAGCTCTCTCAGCATTTCCTCATGTAAGAGGTGCTGCAGTCCCAGAACCATCTTTGTGTCCTTTCTCTTCTCTCCTCTATGCCTGAGTCTCTCTTGTCCTGGGGAGCCATGAAGTGGAGCCAGTGCTCCAGGTGTGGCCTCAGCAGTGCTGAGCAGAGGGGAAGGATCCAGCTCCCTGACCTGCTGGCGATACGCTGTCCAGTGCATCCCAGGATACCATTAGTCACCTTTGCCACAAAAGGCACATTTCTGGTCAAGTAGTTGTCCAAGAGAACACCTGGGTCCTTTTCTCACAATGCGATTTCCATTTGAGCAGCTCCCAGGCTGCCCTGGTACATGGGGTTGTTCCTCCTCAGATGCAGGGCTTTGCCGATGCGGGCTTTGCCCGCGGCTGGGGCGGCCCTGCCTGTCCCGGGGCCCCGGGGCTGCAGCTGCTCCCGCGCCGGGCGCGCTGTCGCCTGGCGCTCGCCTTCCTTAGCGGGGAAGCGGACGGAGGGCGGGAGAGGCCGAGGCCGAGGCTTTCGGTCGGCGGCTCGGGCCCAAGGGTCGGGGCAGGCGCGGCTCAGCCCCGGGGAGGGCAGGCGGGGCGTTGTCCCGGGCGCGGGGCTTTGCCGGGAGAGAGGGGGTGGCGGCTGTGGCTGTGCCGGGCCGGGGGGCGCCGGGCCGGCGGGTGAACGGTCTCGGGCCGTGGGCGCGCCCTGCCCGGCTGCCTGCGCTCTCCGTCCGCAGGGGTGTGTGCGCAGCTGAGGCTGGTGGAGGCCGGCGGAGGGCTGCGAGCGCCCGGGGACTCCGTGCTCCTGTCCTGTCGGGGTTTTGGCTTCACCTTTGAGACTTACGAAGTCCGCTGGTACCGTCAGGCACCCGGTGGCAGCATCGAGTGGCTGTCCTACGTCAACTATGATTCCTCAATTATTGAACTTGGGCAGTCAGTGGAGGGTCGAGCCACAGTGTCTCGTAACAATTCCTGGTCCGAGTCATCTTTGTCCCTGCATGTCCTGCACCCCTTGGACTCTGCCCGCTACTTCTGCACCGTTCTCACGGAGACAGGAAGTCCAGTTGAGCTTTAACAGAAACCTCCTGCTTCCTTCCTTCTCAATCTCTGCCACAGGCAGAAAGTGACAGGGAAAGAGTTTTTTTTAGGAAGCAGCACAGCAGCAAGCATTAAAGAGTTAAAATCTGAACACAGAAAGCCAGATTTGAAATGAGTTTCTAACCCTCATGTTGTTGAGGCAGCACCAAAGCACTAATCTGAAGGAGTTGGGTTGTAGAACATCTTGTCCTCTGGAAATGATGAATAGTCTGCTCATTATGTAGTTAGTGTTGGCTCGGTGTGCATATAAGCTCGTGTGTGTACACTGAGGGCCAGCCTGGAATTTTGTAGGAGAACCCCAACAAGGAGAAAATGGAGTGTGCCCTGTGCCAGAACACCATTCTTTCCCTCCATGGGCTTGAAACTCTAGGGGACCCCACATGTCCACGCTGGGGCAGCTCCAAGTGTCCCAGTCCACCTTAGGCCACCCTTGGCCTACATCCCCCTGCATCTTTTCCTGCGCTCAAGCCTCCAGGTTCAATGGGCTCTTCTACCCTCTGCAACTCCCTGTCACATGGCTGTGCTGGATCCCCTCCCCAAAGGGTCATGTTGGAGCAACCATGAAAAGCAAGAGGAGGGAAGGGATTCAGACAGTCTGTGTAGGGTCATTGTGGAGTGGGCAGTGCTCCCAAAAATGGTGGCATCTCTCAAGACAGTGACACTGTGTCAAGGTTCAATCAATGTCCCATCATGTGGCCGTAGGGGGAGCTCTGGCATTCTTTTGAGTAGAATGAGCACAGAGAAGGGATTGTCCCTGCTCTGCTGAGCAGCCCCAACAGCCTGGTCCCCACTGAGTGTTGTGCACATGAGCTCTGGGGGATGAGCTGATGGGCTTGAGCCTGCACATCTGCACCAGACAATCAGTGCCAAGGATGCCCAAGATCGCACCTGCCTTTGCTGCATTTGCTGCTGGAGGGGTCTGGAAGGGCTGCAAGGGGAAGAGGCAGATGGAGAGATGGAGAAGTGTCAGCATGGAGTGAGTGGAGGAGCAGGGTGCTGGGCTAGAGTGGAGGTAGCAGGATGGGAGGCACACCTGCCTAGGGGTGCCCTGTCCAATGGAGCTGGGCTCAGAGGTGTCCCATCCAGGAGCAGCAGGTCAGCAGCACCAAGGGACGGGGGACCTCTGGAAGGACAGCTTGCCATCCCCCAGGCCACCTCTCAAGTGCCAGCAGCTCCCTGCACTGCTTCCTCAGAGGAAGGTCGGGTTGGCCTGACAGCACCACAACACCTTTTTCTCACCAGAGGTTTTCCTGCCAAGCGAGCACTCTGTTATTGCACCCTGCAGGGTGCGGGACACCTGGGAGGGCCCAAACAGCTTCACCTTCTTCAGTTCCTCCAGCTCCCACCTCTGTCCTTCACTGTTGTCATAGAGTGGGGGAGGGACCAAGAGGGACAAGGGCTGACAGTAGTGACAGGGCCACAGACAGGGAAGATGTGGGCAGAGCTGTTCTGCAGGCAGAGAGAAGCTGGAGGGAGGCGAGACAGAGCGAGTTTGGCCATATGGACCATGGTTATTGCCCATGGCAGGTAAATGAAAGGAAGGGGTGATACCACCCAGGAAGGGAACACGTCCCTGTGCTCTGCACAACTCTGTGGAGCTGTGCTAACCGCTCACAGCCTGACCTGTTCGATGCCTCTACCTTCCCACCCATCCTTGCAGAGCACACTGGGAACGACCCTCCTCCTCTTCTGCTGTGAGTTAGACACCTCCACCCAGCCTGACTTTTCTGTACTGTGGGGACATGCAGGGCACCTACCTGCTGCACCCACATCTTGGGGCCTAATGCTTTGCACTTGAACTGGGCACTGTCCTCATGGGGCATCTTGCAAAGACCAGGTTGAGGATGGCAGCGTAGGGTTCAAGCCCCACTTGCCTTGAGAGTTCCTTGGCCGCCGTGTGCTCATTGAAAACAGTTTCAGGGACAGGAGAGTGGGTTCCTCATCATCCCAGCTTGGCAAACACAAAGGGGTTTGTCCCCCATGGTGCAATACTTTCCTGTTTCAAATGGGAAGTGGAGAAAAAGCTTCCTAATCTAACAGGGGAAAAAAGGGAGGAAAACGTGATGTCTCTTTCCTCGGGATCCCTGATTCCTGGTACCAGCTCTAGTCCTCTTCCTGCCTTTGTCAACTAAGTTCAAAGAGAAGGATTTAGTTCTCCCACTTCTCCAGTCCCATCACAATGCCTCCACCGGCATTATTTGACATTTGTTGATTCTTCCAGTGATCATGTCTTGCTCTTCCTCACTGCAGCAGTGACTGGCCAGGTGATCTAGGAGCAGCACACCAGGGATCTGGCCGTGCGAGAGGGAGATGGAGTCACCTTCCAGTGCAGCATGACGGGAGACAGTATGAGCAGCTACTACATGTTCTGGTACCGGCAGGGACCACGTGGCACTCTGGACTGGGTTTACGGGGCGGGTGATGCCTATGGAGAAGGTTTCCAGGATCGTTTTAAGGGATCGGTGGAGAGCTCCCAGAACAGATTCTCACACTGCAGATGCAGGCAGCAAAGAAGGGGATGAAGCAGTGTATTACTGCAGTGCTACACTGCGCTCACCCTGGAGCAGCTCTGCAGCAGGTTGGACCTAAAACTGGCTGACACAGAATGCATACTTTTCATCATTTCTTTATAAAATCTGCTAAGCAGATGTTTGTAACATGCAATGGCAGGTGCAGGAAGCAGATCTTTGGCGTGTTTGCAGTAAAAGACAGTGAAGGAAAGTGTTGTTGATGGGCTGAGACCATTTATGATGCAGGAGTAGAGGCACCAGTAGAGGTTGGGGGTTGACCAGCTGGGAAGCAGCTCTGCAGAGAAAGACCTGGGAGTCCTGGTGGACAACAGGTTGACCACGAGCCTGCAATATGCCCTTGTGGCCAAGAAGGCAAATGATGTCCTGGGATGCATTAGGAAGACTGTGACCAGCATGTTGAGGGAGGTTGTCCTCTCACTCTACCCTGGTGAGGCTGCATCTGCATTACTGTGTCCAGTTCTGGGCTCCCCAGTTTAAGAAGGATAAGGAGTTACTGGAGGGAGTCCAGTGTAGAGGTACCAAGGTGATGAGAGGTCTGGAGCATCTTTCTTACAAGGAAAGATTGGGAGAGCTGGATCTGTTCAGCCTGGAGAAGAGAAGGCTGAGAGGAGATCTTATTTATGCTTATAAATATCTGAAATGTGGGTGTTGAGAAGATGGGACCAGACTCTTTTCAGTGATAGAACTGTAGAATCATTTAGGTTGGAAGAGACCCTCGGAATCATCAAGTCCAACCATAACCTAACTAACACTAACCCATGTCCCTAAGAATCTCGTTTAAACACCTTTTAAACACCTCCAGGGATGGTGATTCCACCACCTCCCTGGGTAGCCTGTTCCAATGCCTGACAATGCTTTCTGTGAAGAATTTTTTCCTAATATCCAATCTAAACCTCCCCTGGCACAACTTGAGGCCATTTCCTCTTGTCCTATCACTTGCTACTTGGGAGAAGAGACCAACACCCTCCATGCTACGACCTCCTTTCAGGTAGTTGTAGACAGCGATAAGGTCTCTCCTCAGCCTCCTTTTCTGCAGGCTAAACAGCCCCAGCTCCCTGAGCTGCTCCTCATAAGACTTGTGCTCCAGGCCCCTCACCAGCTTTGTTGCCTCCTCTGCACTTTCTTGAGTATTTCAATGTCCTTCTTATGATGAGGAGCCCAAAACTGAAGGTAGTATTTGGGGTGTGGCCTCACCAGTGCTGAGCACAGTGGAACAATCACTTCTCTAGTCCTGCTGGCCACACTATTCCTGATACAAGCCAGGATGCTGTTGGCCTTTTTAGCCACCTGGGCACACTGCTGGCTCATATTCAGTTGGCTGTCAATCAAGACCCACAGATTCCTCTGCCAGGCAGCTTTCCAGCCACTCTTCCGCGAGCCTGTAGCGCTGCCTGGGGTTGTTATGACCCAAGTGCAGCACCCGTCACTTGGCCTTGTTAAACCTCATACAACTGGCATCAGCTCAAAGATCCAGCCGGTCCAGAGCCCTCTGTGTGGCCATCCTACCCTCAAGCAGATCAACGCTCCCACCCAACTTGGTGTCGTCTGCAAACTTACTAAGGGTGCACTCTACCCCCTCGTCCAGATCATCGATAAAGAGATTAAACAGAATTGGCCCAGATACTGAGACCCGGGGAGCACCACTTGTGACCGGCCGCCAACTGGATTTGGCCCCTTTCACCAAAACTCTTTGGGCCCGGCCCTCCAGACAGTTCTTTCTCCATTGCAGATACACCCATCCAGGCCATGAGCTGCCAGCTTCTCTGTGGGATACGGTGTCAAAGTTCTTACTGAAGTCTAAGTACACAACATACACAGCCTTTCTCTCATCTGCTAGTTGGGTCACCTTGTCATAGAAGAAGACCAGGTTGGTCAAGCAGGACCTGCCTTTCATAAACCCATGTTGACTGGGCCTGATCACACGGTTCTCTTGTATGTGCTGTCTGATGTTACTCAAGATCATCTGCTCCACGACCTTGCCCAGCACCAAGGTCAGACTGACAGGTCTGTAGTTCCCTGGATCATCCTTCTGGCCCTTCTTGTAGATGGGCGTCACATTAGACAACTTCCAGTCAACTGGGACGTCCCCAGTTAGCCAAGATTGCTGGTAGATAATGGAAAGTGATTCAGTGATCACTTCCACCAGCTCCCTCAGCACCCTTGGGTGTATCCCATCTGGCCACATAGACTTGTGGGTGTCCAAGTGGTGCAGCAGGTCGCCAACCATTTCCCCTTGGATTATCGGGGCTTCATTCTGCTCCCCATCCCTGTCTTCTGGCTCAGGGGGCTGGGTACCTGGCGCACAACTGTTCGACTATTAAAGACTGAAGCGAAGGAGCCATTTAATACCTGAGCCTTTCCCTCATCTTCTGTCACTATGTTTCCCCACGCATCCACCAGGGGATGGAGATTCTCCTTAGCCCTCCTCCTGTTGCTAATATATTTATAGAAACATTTCTTGTTGCTTTTCACAGTGGTGGCCAGGCTCAGCTCTAGTTGGGCTTTGACCCTTCAGATTTTCTCCCTGCATAACCTCACAGAGTTCACAGAATCACAGAATCACAGAATGTTAGAGATTGGAAGGGACCTTGAATGATCATCTAGTCCAATGCCCCTGCCAGGGCAGGAACACCTAGGTGAGGTTACACAGGAAGGCGTCCAGGCGGGTTTTGAATGTCTCCAGAGAAGGAGAATCCACAACCTCCCTGGGCAGCCTGTTCCAGTGTTCTGTCACCCTCACTGAGAAGAAGTTTCTTCTCAAATTTAAGTGGAACCTCTTGTGTTCCAGCTTGAACCCATTACCCCTTGTCTTACTATTGGTTGTCACCGAGAAGAGCTTGGCTCCATCCTCGTGACACCCACCCTTTCTATATTTATAAACATTGATGAGGTCACCCCTCAGTCTCCTCTTCTCCAAGCTAAAGAGACCCAGCTCCTTCAGCCTTTCCTCATAAGGGAGATGCTCCACTCCCTTAATCATCTTTGTGGCCCTGCGCTGGACTCTCTCCAGCAGTTCCCTATCCTTCTTGAACTGAGGGGCCCAGAACTGCACACAATATTCCAGATGAGGTCTCACCAGGGCAGAGTAGAGGGGAAGGAGAACCTCTCTCAACCTACTAACCACCCCCATTCTTATACACCCCAGGATGCCATCGGCCTTCTTGGCCACAAGGGCACAGTGCTGGCTCATGGTCATCCTGCTGCCCACCAGGACCCCCAGGTCCCTTTCCCCTACACTGCTCTCTAATAGGTCATTCCCCAACCTATACTGGAACCTGGGGTTGTTCCTGCCCAGATGCAAGACTCTACATTTTCCCTTGTTATATTTCATTAAATTTTTCCCCGCCCAACTCTCTAGCCTGTCCAGATCTCGCTGGATGGCAGCATAGCCCTCTGGCGTGTCAGCCACTCCTCCCAGCTTGGTGTCATCAGCAAACTTGCTGATAGTACACTCAATTCCCTCATCCAAGTCACTGATGAATATATTGAATAGTATTGGTCCCAGAACTGACCCTTGAGGCACTCCACTAGATACAGGCCTCCAACCAGACTCTGCCCCATTGACCACGACTCTCTGGCTTCTCTCCTTCAGCCAGTTTGCAGTCCACCTCACTACCCGATCATCCAGTCCACACTTCCTCAGTTTTGCCGTGAGGATGCTGTGGGAGACGGTGTCAAATGCTTTGCTGAAGTCAAGGTAGACCACATCCACTGCTCTGCCATCGTCAATCCACCTTGTTACGTCTTCATAAAAGGCTATGAGGTTGGTCAAACACGACTTCCCCTTGGTGAAGCCATGTTGACTGTCCCTGATGACCCTCTTATCCTTGATATGTCTTAAGATGGCACCAAGGATAAGGTGTTCCATCACTTTCCCAGGGATGGAGGTGAGGCTGACCGGTCTATAGTTGCCCGGGTCCTCCTTCTTGCCCTTTTTGAAGACCGGAGTGACATTCGCTTTCCTCCAGTCCTCAGGCACCTCTCCCGTTTCCCAAGACTTGGCAAAGATGATGGAGAGCGGTCCAGCAATGACTTCAGCCAGCTCCCTCAGCACCCGCGGGTGCATCCCATCTGGACCCATGGATTTATGGATGTCCAGATTGCTTAACTGGTCCCTAACCCAGTCCTCATCAACTGAGGCAAACTCCTCCATTGCCCTGCCTTCCTCTGGGGCCTCAGGGGTACGCGGCTCCTCAGGACAGCCTCCGGCAGACTAGACAGAGACAAAGAAGGCATTCAGTAATTCTGCCTTCTCTGTATCTTCTGTCACCAGGGCACCCACCCCATTCATCAGTGGGCCTACATTGCCTCTGGTGTTAGTTTTGTCTGCCATGTATTTGAAGAAGCTCTTCCTGTTGTCCTTGACCTCTCTCGCCAGGCTTAACTCTAAGGAGGCCTTAGCTTTCCTAGTTGCCTCCCTACATCCTCTGACAACAGCCTTATATTCTTCCCAAGTGGCCAGCCCCTCCTTCCATGATTTGTAAACCCTCCTCTTCCACTTGAGTTTGCCCAGAAGTTCCCTGTTTAACCACGCGTGTCTCCTGGCTCCCTTCCTTGACTTCCCGCGCATCAGGATGCACTGATCTTGAGCTTGGTAGAAGCAGTCCCTGAATGTTAACCAACTATCTTGGGCCCCTTTACCTTCAAGCAGCCTTGCCCACGGGATTTCCTCCAGCAATTGTTTGAAAAGGCCAAAGTCGGCCCTGCTGAAGTCCAGGGTTGCAATTCTGCTCGGTATTCTGCTCCCACCACAGGAGATTCTGAACTCCACCATCTCATGGTCACTGCAACCAAGGCAGCCCCCCACCTTTACTGCTTCAATCAGACCCTCCTTGTTAGCGAGGACGAGATCCAGCAGCGCACCTCTCCTAGTCGGCTCCTCCACCATTTGCATCAGAAAGTTATCATCAATGCACTGGAGGAACCTCCTAGACTGAGGCTGGCTGGGTGAGTAGTCCTTCCAGCAAACATCAGGGTAGTTAAAATCCCCCATAACAACCAGAGCCTGTGACTGTGAGGCCACGCTCAGCTGCCCGTAGAAGGCCTCATCAACATCCTCACTCTGATCTGGTGGCCTGTAATAGACTCCCACAACAGTGTCACCCCTGCCAGCCTGCCCCTTAATTCTCACCCACAGACTCTCAACTTGCTCCTCAACTGCATCTGGACAGTACTCTATACATTGTAGTTGCTCTCTCACGTAAAGAGCAACTCCACCACCACGCTTGGCTGGCCTGTCTTTCCTGAAAAGGACATAGCCATCCATGACCACATTCCAGTCATGTGAGCTGTCCCACCATGTCTCTGTTAATGCCACCAGATCATAATCTCCTGACCGAACGCAGGTTTCTAACTCCTCCTGCTTATTCCCCATGCTGCGCGCATTGGTATACAGGCATTTCAGAGAGCGAGCCGAGTACACCGATTTCACCCTAGGGGCCTGAGGGGCCTCCCGGTCTTTATGGATTCCAGCATGCTGCCCCACTGATGCAAGCCCAGCTACAACCCCATCCCCCTTCAAATCTAGTTTAAAGCTCTCCAAATGAGCCCTGCTAATTCCTGTCCCAGCATCCTTTTACCCCTGTGGGATAAACCTTTCCCACATATCACTGACCAGACTGGTGTCTTATAAAACCAGCCGTTATCAAAGAACCCAAAGCCCTGCCTGCAGCACCAGTCCCGAAGCAAATCATTTACGGACTTAATTTTTCTATTCCATCCCACATCATCACCCAAAAATGGGAAGAGGGAAGAGAAGATAACTTGAGCCCCAGACTCTTTCACCATTCGTCCCAAGGCCTTGAAGTCTTTCTTCATTTCCCTCAGACTACGGGATGCCGCTTTCTCCCCATCTGTCTGGAAGATCAGTAGGGGGTAGTAGTCCGTTGGGCGCACCAGGTTGGGGAGTGCCCTGGCGATGTCCCTGATCCGAGCTCCAGGTAGGCTACAAACTTCCCGATGCTGAGGGTCAGCTCTGCATATCGGGCCCTCCGTCCCTCTCAGAAGGGAATTGCCTACCACAATTACCCTTCTTTCTTTTTTATTGGAGGCAGTCTTGAGGCGTGGAATTGATCGTCTCTTCCTATGTGACCTCGTAGGCGGCCCTTGCACCACATCCCCACCTACATCTTCTTCAATATCCAGGGCCTCAAACCTATTACGGAGGGGCACCCGGGGAAGCAAAGCAGTTAGGGAGGGGTTTGCCTGCGACGCCTAACTGGAACTTGCTTCCAACCCTCCTCAGCTGTTTGGCCCCCTACTTCTGCCCGACAGCGACAGGGCAGGGGCTCTCTCAGATCTTCCCTCTCTGCCCAACAGGGCAGGGGGTCCATGACCTTTTGGGGGGTTCCCCCTTGGGGCCTTTTTGCCTGGCACGCCAGGGAGTTACTCCATCAGTCGATCTCCTTTTCACACTCCCTGATGGACCTCAGTGTCTCAATCTCCTCCTGAAGTTTTGCAACCGTGACGAGCAGATCTTGCACCTGCTCACACCTCACACAGGCTGAATGCTGGCCTCCCTCCCCCGGCAGCAGCAGGCTCTGGCACTCCCTGCAGCCGGACACCTGGACAGCCACGGTTCGAGGCAGTAGCTCTGTCTGAGTCGACACAGTCTTCTTTAGGCAAGCTCTCTTCCTGGAGGAGACCATGGTCGGCAACAGTCAGGGACACTAGCAATAGGTGAGAGGGTCTAACAAGCGAGGAGTGATAGTCTCTGCGCCCTACTGCAAGAGCTACCCCACCTGCTGCTTCAGCACAGTGCAGGTGATACTCACCCGCATCACAAGCTGGTTGCCTCTCAAAGCACCTAGTGTCGCTGCCCTCCCTGAAGCTTTTTCAAGAGTTCTTGTATTCCTCTTGAGGGCCTGCCCCTCCTTCCAAAGATTATAAATTCTCTTTTTATTCCCAAGTTCCAGCCACAGCTCTCTATTCAGCCAGGCTGGCTGCCTTCCCTGCCAATTCGCCTTCCAGCACACGGGGACAGCTGCTCCTGCACCTCTAAGATCACCTTCTTGAAGAGAGACCAGCCCTCCTGGACTGCTTTGTCCTTCAGGACTGTCTCCCAAGGGACTCTGCCAACCAGCCTTCTGAACAGGTCAAAGTCTGCCCTTTGGAAGTCCAAAGTAGCAGTTCTGCTGACCACCCTTCTAACTTCTCCAAGGATAGTAAACTCAATCATTTCATGATCACTATACCCAAGGGACTTCCAACCAACACATTGCCCACGAGCCCTTCTCTATTTACAAACAACAGATCCGGTGGGGCTCTTTCCCTTGTAGGTTCACTAACCAGCTGTGTTAGGAAGTTGTCTTCCATGCACTGCAGGAGCCTACTAGACTGCTTCCTCTCTGCTGTGGTGCCCAATGATGGGATGAGGGCAACAGGCACAGAGTGAAGCATAGCTGGTTCAGCCGAATAAGAGGAGAAACTTCTTTATTTTGAGGGTGACAGAGCACTAGAACAGGCTGCCCAGAGAGATTGTGGAGTCTCCTTCTCTGGAGACATTCAAAACCTGCCTGGATGCATTCCTGTACAATCCCCTCTAGGTTAACATGCTTTAGCAGGTGGGTAGGACTAGATGATCTCCTGAGATCCCTTCCAGCCACAACCATTCTGTGATTCTGTGAACTGTTTTAACATGGTCTAGGGGAATCTGTGCTCTGGCATCTGGAGCATTTCCAGTAGATATAAGGAAGAAAAGTTTGACAGTGAGGACGATGAAACACTGTAACAATTTATCCAGAGAGGTGGTAGATTCCCAGTAGCTGCGCTCCTCGTCTGCCGACGGCCCTGCCCCGCGGCCGTCCCCGCACCGCCCCTTCTCCTGCCCGCAAGGGGCCGCGGCCCCGGGGGCCGGGCCGGGTCTGTCGGGGGCGGGCGGAGGCGTCGGCGCTGCCGCGGAGGGACCGAGGCGGCGGGGCGGGCAGCAGCTGCCCCAGCGCGGCTCCGCTCGGCTCCTGTGCGGCTCCCGCGGGGCCCTTCGGCCCCGGCCGGCCCCTTTGCGCAGGGCGCGATGGCGCCCGGGCTGGGGCCGTGGCTCCTGGCCTTGTCCTTGGCCGCGGGGCCGGCAGGTGAGAGCCGGGCGGGGAGGACAGCGAGCCCGGGGCTGGGGCTGCCCGCGGCTGGGGCGGCCCTGCCCGTCCCGGGGCCCCGGGGCTGCGGCTGCTCCCGCGCCGGGCGCGCTGTCGCCTGGCGCTCGCCTTCCTTAGCGGGGAAGCGGACGGAGGGCGGGAGAGGCCGAGGCCGAGGCTTTCGGTCGGCGGCTCGGGCCCAAGGGTCGGGGCAGGCGCGGCTCAGCCCCGGGGAGGGCAGGCGGGGCGTTGTCCCGGGCGCGGGGCTTTGCCGGGAGAGAGGGGGTGGCGGCTGTGGCTGTGCCGGGCCGGGGGGCGCCGGGCCGGCGGGTGAACGGTCTCGGGCCGTGGGCGCGCCCTGCCCGGCTGCCTGCGCTCTCCGTCCGCAGGGGTGTGTGCGCAGCTGAGGCTGGTGGAGGCCGGCGGAGGGCTGCGAGCGCCCGGGGACTCCGTGCTCCTGTCCTGCCGGGGATACGGCTTCACCTTCGGGAATTACTACGTTTACTGGTACCGTCAGGCACCTGGTGGCAGACCCGAGTGGCTGTCCTTTATCAGCGACGACTCCTCAGTTCGTAAATTCGGTCCATCAGTGGAGGGTCGAGCCACGGCATCCCGGGACAATTCCCGATCTGAGGCGTCTCTCAGCCTGCGCCTCCTGCGTCATGGCGACTCTGGCCGCTACTTCTGTGCTGTTCACACGGGGACAGGAAATCCAGCTGAGCTTTAACACAAACCTCCAACCAGGCTCCCAGCTCTTTGCCTCAGAACTGGGAGGGAGGTGTGTCTCATAGATGTTCAGGATGGCTCCCAGAGTGTCAAGTAGTAACAGCTTACCGATTTCAAATGTTTTATTCTAATAGGCACATCCTGACATTTTCTGTCCCCAATTGAGCTCTAACCCTCCTCCTTGACATCTTCTGATGTGTCATGCAAACACTCTTTCCTCTCACCCTGACAAAGTGATTCACGAAACAAGTTCTGCTCTTTCTGTTAGTTCCTGGTAGGGCCAGTACCCAGACATGGCACAATTGGTGAGGTGTGTGAATAGCCCTGCTCTGCTTTGGGCACAGCTCAGATCAAGTCAGTCCAGCCCACGAGTTTTGCTGCCTGCAATGTGACCAGAGGAAATATGGAAAAGTACAGAGGGTCATTTGGGAGCTTAACAGATTCCCCACTCCCTTTAATAATGGGCCCGCATTTTCCCTACCCTCATTTCTCTGTGCAGACCTCCTGGCATTTTTAACTGACACCTTGCTTGATGGGAAGTATGGCTCTTGAATTCAGCACTGCTGAGACTCTGGACTCCTGTGTCCACTCCTAGTCTGCCCAGCACGGGAAAGACATGGACCAGAGCAAATGCAATTAAGGACCATGAATATGAAGAAAGGAGTATCTGCCATACAAGGAGAGCCTAGAGAACTGAGTTTGTTTAGCACAGAGAAGAAAATGATGTGGGGGGATTTGTCAGTGTGTGTAAACTCCTGATGCATGGAGCAAAGAAGATGAAGCCAGAGTGTTCTCAGTGTTATCCAGTGATAGGACGTGGCAAGAAACACAAAATGAAATGCCATTTAAATGTAACAAAATGGGTTTTTACTGTCGAGGTGTCTGAGAAATTGGTAATGTGTCACACATTGTGTCAAAACCAGTTCTGCAACATCCAGCCACAGGATATGGGACATTCAGGATAAGGTGATGTGCGATTCACATGTCAATGACAAGCTAAGGAGACAGACACAAAGGCTGGCTTGCCAATAAATGTGGTGGTGGATGAGTTGAAGGACACATAGCTCCACGTTCTGATAGGCCCAGCCTGACACCAAGGGAGAAGACCTGAGACGGCTCAAGACCCTTCAAGGTGGCCTGAGACCCTTCAGGACTCTTTCATCTTTCACAATCACCCCCCAGTGAAGCCTGCGCAAAAGATCAAAGATTATGCAAGCAGGAGATCCAGAGGTCTATAAAAAGCCCACCTGTACAAGCACTGGTGGCACACCCACCACCCTGAGGACCACTCTGCCCACCAGTGTCACCCTGGGAACCGAAGCAGACACTGGAGGATGCTGCACACCGCTGGATCCAAGACTACAAGCCCCATCATATACAACGTGGAGCCATAAGGGTGGTAAAATCTCTTTCTCTCTTTTTATTTCTTTCAGACAGCAGCTCACTTTAGTGCATCCACAGTGGGACGGGACACAGAATCAGAAGGGTAAAAGTGCAAAAATATCATAGAATCAGAGAATGTCCTGAGTTGGAAGGGAGCCACAAGGATCATCAAGTCCAACTCCTGTCACTGCATGTGACAACCCCTCAGTTCACACCATGTGTCACACGGTTTTGTCTAGTTTCTTCTTGAACACTGCCAGGCTTGGGGCTGTGACACCTCCCTGGGGAGCCTGTTCCAGCGCTCCAAGAAATTTGTGTGTTGAGACAAATTCCCAGCTTCCCCCTGGCAGGTGGTGTTTAGCCATTTCCAGGAAAGCAGGCTTGATCATGTGTGATGGTTAGTTCAGATTAACATCCTCCCTTCCTCCTTCTTTCCCTCAGCTTTTATTACTTCACACAATGTCATGCAGGATGGAATATCCCTTTGGCCGGTTGTTGTCAGCTGTAGAGCTGGCGAGCAACATGAGAAACACAGGCGGCCTTGACACTGTGTAAGCTCTGTTGAGGAATAGCTAAAACATCGGTGTGTTCACCAGCACGGATTGGGTCATAAAACATTGCAGCTGCCCAAACAGGCTGCTATGTAGATGGTTAACTCCATCCCAGACAGACCCGGTACGCGTACTCTAGTTAACCTGGCTCCATGCAGGAGGTTTATACTAGACATTTTCCGGAGGTCAGTTGGCTCCCGCTATGCTCCACTTTCTTCCACGCTTTCAGGAGAGCCCAAAAGGACAGGATCAGGTCTGATGGCCAGCCAGAGCTTTGAACAGACAGTATTGGCTTTCGGAGTGCACTCGTGTGCTTGAGTTCCTGACTGGGGGGAAGAGCTCTAGTCTTTCCTCCTGATGTGCTGACAACATTCTGCCAGGTACCCCCTCCAATCCTCTGGCAATGGCCTCTGGGTGTGTGTGAGGGGGAAAGGGAGAGCCCCCACTAATCTCTTCCTGATTCAACTCCCTCCTCTCCACTCTGTCCAGGAACCCTGCCTCCAGCAGCAAGCTCTGGCCAGCAGTAGCCTCCCAGGCTCCTGGAAGCAGCCAGTCAACTGGTCAAATGGGGATCCATGTTAATCCCCATCCTTCCAAAGCCAGGATCTGAGTTGGTGTACATGGTCGTACAACCTCAGCACATGTGCATGTACCTGGGTCTGCAACTTTACAGAAGAACATCACAACATAAAATCTAACAAGACCACACACCATACATACAAAAGATGCCAAAAATACATAACCATGGTGAATAGCTCTCCTGACTCCTCCTTGTGCCACTTTTTTACTCACCCATATTACTTTTGTATCACATGCATATATCTGTCTGGCGTTCCACTTTTGTAGACAAAAAGGAAAGTGTGTTTTCCTCAAAACTCCTCTAAAAAGCTGTTTCTGCAGGTCATCAAGGACTTGCCAATTCCAAGTTTGAGTTTTCCCTTTTTCCCTGGCACATACCACCTGCAAGGATGTGAATGTGCCTGTGAGTTTTTCACAGAATCATAGGAAGGTTGAAGTTGGAGGGCACTTCAGGAGATCATCTGGTCCAAGCCCCTACTCAAGCAAGGCCACCTAAACCAGGTGTCCCAGGACCACACCCACACAGCTTGTGAATATTGCCAAGAATGGAGACCCAGCAGCCTCTTTGGGCAACCTGTGCCAGTGCTCAGACACCCTCACACTGAAAAGCTCTTTCCTGATTTTCAAATCATATTCCATATTCCAGCTTGCACGCATTGCCCCTTGACCTGTCACTGAGCACCACTGCAAAGAGCCTGGCCCAGACATCCCTGTACCCTCCCTTCATCGGTTTCTACATATTGATGAGACACCACTCAGAGCCTTCTCTGCTCCAGGGTCAACAGTCCAGCTCTCTCAGCATTTCCTCATGTAAGAGGTGCTGCAGTCCCAGAACCATCTTTGTGTCCTTTCTCTTCTCTCCTCTATGCCTGAGTCTCTCTTGTCCTGGGGAGCCATGAAGTGGAGCCAGTGCTCCAGGTGTGGCCTCAGCAGTGCTGAGCAGAGGGGAAGGATCCAGCTCCCGGACCTGCTGGCGATACGCTGTCCAGTGCATCCCAGGATACCATTAGTCACCTTTGCCACAAAAGGCACATTTCTGATCAAGTAGGTGTCCAAGAGAACACTCTGCTTTGGGCACAGCTCAGATCAAGTCAGTCCATGTTAATCCTCATCCTTCCAAAGCCAGGCTCTGAGTTTGTGTACCTGGTTGTACAACCTCATTGCATGTGCATGTACCTGGGTCTGCAACTTTACAAAAGATAACACACCGTAAGATCTCACAAACGGCCGCATGCCATACACACAGCAGGTGCCATGAATAGAGCAAACAGCCATGCTGAATATCCCTCCTGACTTCTCTGTGTGGTAATGTTTCACCCACCCATATTACTTTTATATCACCTGCATATTTCTCTCTGGAGTTCCAGCTTTGAAAATTGTAGACTCATCAGTCCTCTAAAAAACCTTTCTGGAAGTGATCAGAAGAGTAGCCGTGAAAAGCAAAATGCCGACTGCAATACCACTTGCTTAGAAGAATGCAGACTCCCTGAAACTATGAGCTTTTACCTCAGGGTCCATGTGAATAGGAGAATGGGGTGGCGGCTGTGGCTGTGCCTGGGCTGGGGGGCACCGGGCCGGCGGGTGAACGGTCTCGGGCCATGGGCGTGCCCTGCCCTGCTGCCTGCGCTCTGCGTCCGCAGGGGTGTGGGTTCAGCTGAGGCTGGCGGAGGCCGGCGGAGGGCTGCGAGCACCCAGGGACTCTGTGCTCCTCTCCTGCTGGGGATATGGCTTCACCTTTGGGAATTACAGAATTTGGTGGTTCCATCACGCAGCCGGTGGTGGACTCGAGAATCATCTGGATTAGCTATCACTCTGTATTTATTGAATATGACACTGATTTGCACAGTCGAGTCACACGGTCTCATAACAATTCCTCGTCCAGGTTGTCTCTGTCCCTTCATGCCCAGCACTCCTGGGACTCTGCCCACTACTTCTGCGCTGTTAGCACAGAGACAGGAAATCCAGGGGAGGTTTGACACAAACCTCCTGCCAGCTCCCCTCTCCTTCTCCAAGTGTGTCACTGCAAGAGAGATCAGAGAATTCATAGAACCATATTTGCTTTCTGAGGAGGTTAGAGCAGTGCTCAGCACATGGCCCTTCCCCACATTGCATCTAGAAGCACGTGGGGACTTGGGGTCAAGGGCTTGCAGGTAACAGCAACTTGAATGGCAAACAGCGAGGTCAGCTGGAGTGCAGCAGGACATGGTGTCCAGGCTCCATGCTGAAGGGAAGTGCCCATACTTCTTTGGATGTATCTATGTGTCCTTGGAGGGCTGGGCTGAGAGGACTTGGAGGACTCCATGTATCTCTCCTGCTGAGGATCCAGAGTGATGGGCAATTCTTATAACATTACATGATACTGCCATACACACAGGTCTGCATTCAAACGGGTCACCTTCAAGAACGATAATTCTTCCCACATCTTATGCAACGCCACTGTGGGTGGGTGAGGTAGCACCTCCTGGGACAGTTCCTGAGCGGTGGCCTCTGTCACTCCATGTGTCCCACATCCCCAGGACTCCACCATCAGCTCTTCTTTTCTGCCCTCATGAGGGCACAAACCTCCTGCTGGGGCCTGTAGCCCTCTCCTTCCTCAGTCCCACACCATAGCAAACCGACCATCCCAGACCTGGCCTGGGGTACCTTCCAGCAATGCGGTGCACTGCCAGTGAGCCCCAGGACAAGAGCTGTGCTTCAGAGCCTCTGGGAATGCTTTGGTTGCTCTGCACGTGGGAGAGTCAGGCCTGGCAACGCTCTGCCTTCAACCCGCATGTTGCCACCTCTCTGGTGATCTGCAAGGCCACACTTGAGGATCCCTGGCTTTTCCCCAGCTGTGCGTGGGGAACCGGTGGGAAGTGGGCTGGTGCCATCTATCAGCTGCAGCTGGGGGAAGAACAGAGTGCAGAGGCAAGATGGTCCTGGCATTGTGTCTCCTTTTGGCTGCATGCCTTGTAGTTGAGGCAGGCCTTGTTTAGCAGCAGGCTTTCCAAGAGCCCGTGCTCTTTCCATGCTCTTGCCTGCCTGACACGGCCTGCTGCACTACCCAGCCTGTGTGCTTCTGCTGTACTTCAGAGGTCATGAGCAGCATGACATTGGTGTCCCTTGTCCTGTACAGGGGTCCTGGTGCAATACGGGAGCATCTGCAGAGGTGGAAGAGAAGGGAAACCCTATAGTGTGATTCCTCAGTGAATCAGCTCGTTTCCCATGGAGCAACTCACAGTTATTTCCTCCTGAGCAGCAGCCTAACACAAGGGGCCAGGTAAGGTAGAGAGTGCCTGGAGGGAGCCCACAGGTTCCCTGCTGCCATCCTTGGTCCACCACAACTGTGTCTGTGTGTCCTTCCAGGGAGACAGGCCCAGGTACAGCTTTTGGAGGCTTGAGGAGGAGTAAAAGCAGTCTGTGGCCACACACTGGTCTCCTGACAAGCCTCTGGTCTCAGATTCAAGGACTATGACATCCTGTGGCCGAGGCAGCGACCCCCTTCCGCAGGGCCGGGCAGGGCGACAAGCCGGGCCAGCGCCGGAGCCGCGCTGGGAGCCGAGGGCCAGGAGCCTTGGTCTGCCGCGCCGCCGCGCTCCTCGTCTGCCGACGGCCCTGCCCCGCGGCCGTCCCCGCACCGCCCCTTCTCCTGCCCGCAAGGGGCCGCGGCCCCGGGGGCCGGGCCGGGTCTGTCGGGGGCGGGCGGAGGCGTCGGCGCTGCCGCGGAGGGACCGAGGCGGCGGGGCGGGCAGCAGCTGCCCGAGCGCGGCTCCGCTCGGCTCCTGTGCGGCTCCCGCGGGGCCCTTCGGCCCCGGCCGGCCCCTTTGCGCAGGGCGCGATGGCGCCCGGGCTGGGGCCGTGGCTCCTGGCCTTGTCCTTGGCCGCGGGGCCGGCAGGTGAGAGCCGGGCGGGGAGGACAGCGAGCCCGGGGCTGGGGCTGCCCACGGCTGGGGCGGCCCTGCCCGTCCCGGGGCCCCGGGGCTGCGGCTGCTCCCGCGCCGGGCGCGCTGTCGCCTGGCGCTCGCCTTCCTTAGCGGGGAAGCGGACGGAGGGCGGGAGAGGCCGAGGCCGAGGCTTTCGGTCGGCGGCTCGGGCCCAAGGGTCGGGGCAGGCGCGGCTCAGCCCCGGGGAGGGCAGGCGGGGCGTTGTCCCGGGCGCGGGGCTTTGCCGGGAGAGAGGGGGTGGCGGCTGTGGCTGTGCCGGGCCGGGGGGCGCCGGGCCGGCGGGTGAACGGTCTCGGGCCGTGGGCGCGCCCTGCCCGGCTGCCTGCGCTCTCCGTCCGCAGGGGTGTGTGCGCAGCTGAGGCTGGTGGAGGCCGGCGGAGGGCTGCGAGCGCCCGGGGACTCCGTGCTCCTCTCCTGCCGGGGATACGGCTTCAAGTTCGAGGATTATTATGTTCGCTGGTACCGTCAGGCACCCGGTGGCAGACCCGAGTGGCTGTCCCTTATCAGCCACGACTCCTCAGTTCGTAAATTCGGTCCATCAGTGGAGGGTCGAGCCACGGCATCCCGGGACAATTCCCGATCTGAGGCGTCTCTCAGCCTGCGCCTCCTGCGTCATGGCGACTCTGGCCGCTACTTCTGTGCTGTTCACACGGGGACAGGAAATCCAGCTGAGCTTTAACACAAACCTCCAACCAGGCTTCCAGCTCTTTGCCTCAGAACTGGGAGGGAGGTGTGTCTCATAGATGTTCAGGATGGCTCCCAGAGTGTCAAGTAGTAACAGCTTACAGATTTCAAATGTTTAATTCTAATAGGCACATCCTGACATTTTCTGTCCCCAATTGAGCTCTAACCCTCCTCCTTGACATCTTCTGATGTGTCATGCAAACACTCTTTCCTCTCACCCTGACAAAGTGATTCACGAAACAAGTTCTGCTCTTTCTGTTAGTTCCTGGTAGGGCCAGTACCCAGACATGGCACAATTGGTGAGGTGTGTGAATAGCCCTGCTCTGCTTTGGGCACAGCTCAGATCAAGTCAGTCCAGCCCACGAGTTTTGCTGCCTGCAATGTGACCAGAGGAAATATGGAAAAGTACAGAGGGTCATTTGGGAGCTTAACAGATTCCCCACTCCCTTTAATAATGGGCCCGCATTTTCCCTACCCTCATTTCTCTGTGCAGACCTCCTGGCATTTTTAACTGACACCTTGCTTGATGGGAAGTATGGCTCTTGAATTCAGCACTGCTGAGACTCTGGACTCCTGTGTCCACTCCTAGTCTGCCCAGCACGGGAAAGACATGGACCAGAGCAAATGCAATTAAGGACCATGAATATGAAGAAAGGAGTATCTGCCATACAAGGAGAGCCTAGAGAACTGAGTTTGTTTAGCACAGAGAAGAAAATGATGTGGGGGGATTTGTCAGTGTGTGTAAACTCCTGATGCATGGAGCAAAGAAGATGAAGCCAGTGTTCTCAGTGTTATCCAGTGATAGGACATGTGGCAAGAAACACAAAATGAAATGCCATTTAAATGTAACAAAATGGGTTTTTACTGTCGAGGTGCCTGAGAAATTGGTAATGTGTCACACATTGTGTCAAAACCAGTTCTGCAACATCCAGCCACAGGATATGGGACATTCAGGATAAGGTGATGTGCGATTCACATGTCAATGACAAGCTAAGGAGACAGACACAAAGGCTGGCTTGCCAATAAATGTGGTGGTGGATGTGTTGAAGGACACATAGCTCCGTGTTCTGATAGGCCCAGCCTGACACTAAGGGAGAAGACCCGAGACGGCTTAAGACCCTTCAAGGTGGCCTGAGACCCTTCAGGACTCTTTCATCTTTCACAATCACCCCCCAGTGAAGCCTGCGCAAAAGATCAAAGATTATGCAAGCAGGAGATCCAGAGGTTTATAAAAAGCCCACCTGTACAAGCACTGGTGGCACACCCACTACCCTGAAAACCACTCTGCCCACCAGTGTCACCCTGGGAACCGAAGCAGACACTGGAGGATGCTGCACACCGCTGGATCCAAGACTACAAGCCCCATCATGTACAACGTGGAGCCATAAGGATGGCAAAATCTCTCTCTTTTTATTTCTTTCAGACAGCAGCTCACTTAGTGCATCTATAGTGGGACAGGACACAGAATCAGAAGGGTAAAAGTGCAAAAATTTCATAGAAACATAGAATGTCCTGAGTTGGAAGGAAGCCACAAGGATCATCAAGTCCAACTCCTGTCGCTGCATGTGTTAACCCCACAGTTCACACCATGTGTCACACGGTTTTGTCTAGTTTCTTCTTGGACGCTGTCAGGCTTGGGGCTGTGACACCTCCCTGGGGAGCCTGTTCCAGTGCTCCACAAAATTTGTGCGTTGAGACAAATTCCCAGCTTCCCCCTGGCAGGTGGTGTTTAGCCATTTCCAGGAAAGCAGGCTTGATCATGTGTGATGGTTAGTTCAGATTAACATCCTCCCTTCCTCCTTCTTTCCCTCAGCTTTTATTACTTCACACAATGTCATGCAGGATGGAATATCCCTTTGGCCGGTTGTTGTCAGCTGTAGAGCTGGTGAGCAACATGAGAAAAGCAGGTGGGCTTGACGCTGTGTAAGCTCTGTTGAGGAACAGCTAAAACATCGGTGTGTTCACCAGCACGGATTGGGTCATAAAACATTGCAGCTGCCCAAACAGGCTGCTATGTAGATGGTTAACTCCATCCCAGACAGACCCGGTAGACCTACTCTAGTTAACCTGGCTTCAGGCAGGAGGTTTACACTAGATATTTTCCTGATGTCAGTTGACTCCCATTCTGCCCCCTTTCTTCCACACTTTCAGGAGAGCCCAAAAGGACAGGAACAGGCCTGATGGCCAGCCAGAGCTTTGAACAGACAGTATTGGCTTTCGGAGTGCTCTTGTGTGCTTGAGTTCCTGACTGGGGGGAAGAGCTCTAGTCTTTCCTCCTGATGTGCTGACAACATTCTGCCAGGTACCCCCTCCAGTCCTCTGGCAATGGCCTCTGGGTGTATGTGAGGGGGAAAGGGAGAGCCTCCACCAATCTTTTGCTGACTGAGTTTTCTCCTCTCCACTCTGTCCAGGAACCCTGCCTCCAGCAGCAAGCTCTGGCCAGCAGTAACCTCCCAGGCTCCTGGAAGCAGCCAGTCAACTGGTCAAATGGGGATCCATGTTAATCCCCATCCTTCCAAAGCCAGGATCTGAGTTGGTGTACATGGTCGTACAACCTCAGCACATGTGCATGTACCTGGGTCTGCAACTTTACAAAAGAGCATCACAACGTAAAATTTAACAAGACCACACACCATACATACAAAAGATGCCAAAAATACATAACCATGGTGAATAGCTCCCCTGACTCCTCCTTGTGCCACTTTTTTAGCCACCGCTATTACTTTTGTATCACTTGCATATTTTTCTCTGGAGTTTCACTTTTGTAGACAAAAAGGAAAGTGTGTTTTCCTCAAAACTCCTCTAAAAAGCTGTTTTTGCAAGTCATCAGGCTAATGGAAAATTCCAAGTTTCAGTTTTCCCCTATGCCCTGGCACATGTCACCTGCAAGGATGTGAATGTGCCTGTGAGTTTTTCACAGAATCATAGGAAGGTTGAAGTTGGAGGGCACTTCAGGAGATCATCTGGTCCAAGCCCCTACTCAAGCAAGGCCACCTAAACCAGGTGTCGCAGGACCACACCTACACAGCTTGTGAATATTGCCAAGAATGGAGACCCAGCAGCCTCTTTGGGCAACCTGTGCCAGTGCTCAGACACCCTCACAGTGAAAAGCTCTTTCCTGATTTTCAAATGGATCCTCTCGTATTTCAGCTTGCACGCATTGCCCCTTGACCTGTCACTGAGCACCACTGCAAAGAGCCTGGCCCAGACATCCCTGCACCCTCCCTTCATCGGTTTCTACACATTGATGAGACACCACTCAGAGCCTTCTCTGCTCCAGGGTCAACAGTCCAGCTCTCTCAGCATTTCCTCATGTAAGAGGTGCTGCAGTCCCAGAACCATCTTTGTGTCCTTTCTCTACTCTCTCTCCTCTATGCCTGAGTCTCTCTTGTCCTGGGGAGCCATGAAGTGGAGCCAGTGCTCCAGTTGTGGCCTCAGCAGTGTTGAGCAGAGGGGAAGGATCCAGCTCCCGGACCTGCTGGCGATACTCTGTCCAGTGCATCCCAGGATACCATTAGTCACCTTTGCCACAAAAGGCACATTTCTGGTCAAGTAGTTGTCCAAGAGAACACTTGGGTCCTTTTCTCACAACGTGATTTCCATTTGAGCATCTCCCAGGCTGCCCTGGTACGTGGGGTTGTTCCTCCTCAGATGCAGGGCTTTGCGCTTCCCCTTGTGGAACTGCAGGAGGTTCCTGTCAGTCCATTTCTCGGGCTGTCGAGGCCCCTCGGGATGGCAGCACAGACCTCGGAGTGTCTTGGTCTCCGCGGGCAGGGGATGGGAGTGAGGCCAGGGCGGGCTGGGGTGCGGGGCACGGGGAGGGTCCTGCGAGGGGACGCTACGGCCCCACAGCCCGTCCCTGGCGCTGGGGCTGGGGCCGGCCGAGGCAGCGACCCCCTTCCGCAGGGCCGGGCAGGGCGACAAGCCGGGCCAGCGCCGGAGCCGCGCCGGGAGCCGAGGGCCAGGAGCCTTGGTCTGCCGCGCCGCCGCGCTCCTCGTCTGCCGACGGCCCTGCCCCGCGGCCGTCCCCGCACCGCCCCTTCTCCTGCCCGCAAGGGGCCGCGGCCCCGGGGGCCGGGCCGGGTCTGTCGGGGGCGGGCGGAGGCGTCGGCGCTGCCGCGGAGGGGCCGAGGCGGCGGGGCGGGCAGCAGCTGCCCGAGCGCGGCTCCGCTCGGCTCCTGTGCGGCTCCCGCGGGGCCCTTCGGCCCCGGCCGGCCCCTTTGCGCAGGGCGCGATGGCGCCCGGGCTGGGGCCGTGGCTCCTGGCCTTGTCCTTGGCCGCGGGGCCGGCAGGTGAGAGCCGGGCGGGGAGGACAGCGAGCCCGGGGCTGGGGCTGCCCGCTCCTGGGGCGGCCCTGCCCGTCCCGGGGCCCCGGGGCTGCGGCTGCTCCCGCGCCGGGCGCGCTGTCGCCTGGCGCTCGCCTTCCTTAGCGGGGAAGCGGACGGAGGGCGGGAGAGGCCGAGGCCGAGGCTTTCGGTCGGCGGCTCGGGCCCAAGGGTCGGGGCAGGCGCGGCTCAGCCCCGGGGAGGGCAGGCGGGGCGTTGTCCCGGGCGCGGGGCTTTGCCGGGAGAGAGGGGGTGGCGGCTGTGGCTGTGCCGGGCCGGGGGGCGCCGGGCCGGCGGGTGAACGGTCTCGGGCCGTGGGCGCGCCCTGCCCGGCTGCCTGCGCTCTCCGTCCGCAGGGGTGTGTGCGCAGCTGAGGCTGGTGGAGGCCGGCGGAGGGCTGCGAGCGCCCGGGGACTCCGTGCTCCTCTCCTGCCGGGGATACGGCCTCACCTTCGGGAATTACTA
The DNA here is from genome assembly GCF_036013445.1 of Caloenas nicobarica. Taxonomy (NCBI): domain Eukaryota; kingdom Metazoa; phylum Chordata; class Aves; order Columbiformes; family Columbidae; genus Caloenas; species Caloenas nicobarica. The sequence goes on along the minus strand of NC_088268.1, from coordinate 359,472 downwards.
CGTTTACTGGTACCGTCAGGCACCCGGTGGCAGACCCGAGTGGCTGTCCTTTATCAGCCAGGACTCCTCAGTTCGTAAATTCGGTCCATCAGTGGAGGGTCGAGCCACGGCATCCCGGGACAATTCCCGATCTGAGGCGTCTCTCAGCCTGCGCCTCCTGCGTCATGGCGACTCTGGCCGCTACTTCTGTGCTGTTCACACGGGGACAGGAAATCCAGCTGAGCTTTAACACAAACCTGGTGGGGCCCAGCACAGAATTCATGAGTGCTGAACTAACTCCGTGGTTCGCTCAGAGAGAGAGGGGCCATTACTGCACACCACATGGTTCTGGGCTTTCTGCAGGAACTCTTTTCCTGAAACTGCCAATTTCTGTCTCCTGAGCCCCAGACGCAGTGTTTTATTCTGAGGAGGTGGTTCATTGTATTTCTGTCACCCAACCAGCCTGGCCACTGTGTCTGCCTGTGGCCTTTCTGTGCCTTCCACCTGTTCCTTTTTTCCCTTGGTTACACAAAGCACTTGGACTTTGGCATCATAATAGCCTTGCAACGTAATTGCCCGCTTCCCTTGATCCTTTCACGTGCCATTTCCTTGTGCCAGTGAGACCAAAGGAGTGGGTGAACAGCCCTGATTTTGTTTCAGCTGCATTTCAGGGTGATGAGATCAAGCAAAGACATCTGCGGTGTGGTGGCAAGCAGGGAATACTGGGGCCTTGCAATGCACTTTCAGCTCCAACGCCTCCTATATTTATGTGGTCTGGTATCAGCAGTGTCCTGGTGGACCCCTGCAGTACTTGCTGCAGAGCAAGGGTCAGGGAGACTCTTACAGCCACAGCCAAGAGGTTTGCCTGCCAGGCTGACAAGAGCTCTGGGACCCTGATCATCACCAAACTGGAACTGGAAGACAGTGCGCTGTATTACTGCACCTTGCAGGGACCACAGTGAGAGACACTTGGGGCATGCCTGAACATCAGCTTTCTGCCCTCCTGCTGTCCCCTCCTGCATGTTCACAGATGTCACAGCCCGTCTCGGTGAGTCAGTGAATGGGGTGTGCTCAGGCTTAGAGAGAGGTGGGTTTCATCATGCCTGACTGCTGTCAGTCATCCAGAGGATATGATACGATCAGATAGGATAAAATAGAATAGAATTAGAATAGACTATTTCAGTTGGAAGGGACATACAATGACCATCTAGTTCAACTGCCTGACTACTTCAGGGCTGACCAAGTTAAAGCATGTTATTAAGGGCATTGTCCAAATGCCTCTTTAACACTGACAGTCATCAACCACCTCTCTAGGAAGCCTGTTCCCTGGTTTGACTGCCCACTCAGTAAGCTAATGCTTCCTAAACCTGCCATGATGCAGCTTCAAACCCTTCCCATGCATCCTGTCACTGGATACCAGGGAGAAGTGATCAGCACCTCCTTCTCCACTTCCCTTCCTCAGGAACCTGTAGAGAGCAATGAGATCACCCCTCAGCCTCCTTTTCTCCAAACTAGACAAACTCAAAATTCTTAGCCACTCCCCATAGGACTTTTCTTCTAGCCTTTATGGGGGAAGGCCTGACACAGTAAAACTGAGCAGTGCAGATCTGTGGACAGAGAGGAGCTGATGAGAGGTGAGCAGGAGCTGCCCATCCTTGCTAACTGGGCAGGGACAGAGAAGTACTTAGAGGTTTCCACAAGGGAGCTTAGCATGCCCTCTCCTGCCTTCCATGCATTGCATAAGTTGAGGCGATAATCCTTCCCCTCTGCTCACACAATCATTTAATGGCTGAGGTTGGAAGGGACCTCCAGAGGTCATCCGGCCCAACTGCTCTGCTTTAGCAGGGCCAGCTAGAACCTGATGTCCAGACATCTTCTGAACATCTCCAAGCATGGAGACTTCTCAAGCTTCCTGGGCAACCTGTCCTAGTGCTCGCTCACCATCACACTGAAGAAGTGGTTTTTAACATTTAGAGGAATTCCTTGAGCTATTGTGACCTGTTCATCCTTGTCTCCTGGAGCTGCAGGTGCCTTTTCTCAGGTGCAGACAGAGACCTTTGGCCCTACAGTAGGGAAGGTCTCAGAGGCTCTCATGCTCGCCTGCCACAACGCTGTTGTACCCATCACTGACAGCAGCTACACTTGGGACTGGATCCATCAGACTCCTGGCAGAGACCTGTGGCATGTAGTGCTGAAGTTTCCTTTCACAGGACTGCAGCACATTGATTCTTCCTTCCAGACCCAAGTCACCAGCTCTGCGGAGCCCTCCAGGAACCGGCTCTCCCTGGAAGTGCTCTGGCCATCAGCTGCAGACACGGCCACCTATTTCTGCAGCACCAGAGAGCTGGAAAAGGACACAGTGCTTGAAACACAGGCACGGCCAGGGCAGAGCTGGAAGGAAGGATTTTAAATCCAGCCTGGTCTTTTGTGGTTGCTGCAAGGCAAGATTCTTCCCAGACTTCTCAAGACTAGTCTGGACTGGCTTTTTCCAGAAACAGGCACAGAGGTGCTGCAGTAGCAGTCTCTCTCACAAGCACACACAAAACGGTGAACATGCTGTTACTTTCTTGCTTTCTTCTCATTCTTTCCCACAGGCAGAAAGTGACAGGGAAAGAGGTTTGTTCTTTTGGAAGAAGTGCAACAAGCATTGAAAGAATTAAAATTTAAACATGGAAAGACAGAACTTAATTACATTTGGACACCTTACATTGTTCAGGGAGTCTTAGAGCAATGTTGCAGCAGTGCATAACAACAGTCAATCGGTGGTACCCGAGAAAATGGGCACTGCATCAGGAACTACACTGCCGAGATGATTTTTCCCAGGATATGATGAAAAATTTCTTTTCTCCATTCCTAGCTTCAGCTTCATGTGAATAAACATACATGTCCATACTCTGAGAACCTAGCATTCATTTCTGTATTTGGAAGTGTAGATTTTCATGGAAGTGCATTTGCTTGTATGTCTCCATATGCAAATGCATCCGTATGCTTTTATGCATACATCCATTGCCTTTGAATAATACCCCAAGCCTGCAAGTATTTGAGAAGAAACTAGACAACACTGTCAGACACATGGTTTGAACTGTGGGGTTGTCCTGTGCAGGGACAGGAGCTGGACTCGATGAAGCCTGTGGGTCTTTTCCAACTCAGGATATTCTATGGTTCTATGCCCTGGTTGTCCTATACAAACTAGAGATACATGGGAGGTCAGTTATCCCCAAACATTGCCCTGATTAACACATTTGGCTCTGTGGAAGAATTGCTGCTGTGGATTAATTGAAGAGCCATTCAACACAGTAGACTGCCTCTCGGGCCAATGTCAGATGTCTTGCAAAGGCTATAAATAGAAAGCGAATGCTATGTTATTTCTTCTGTTACTACCCTCCTTTCTTGTAGGTTTCAGCAGTTCAGGGATTTCCCCAAGCAGAGATTATAGATCTCATCTTAAATCACTACTTTTAGCTGTCCTCTCCATTGTGAAGGTTGTGAGTTACTGTTTGGTTTTAAATATCTAGTTTTCTAAGATCACCTACACTGTGTCCAGGGAATTCATAACCAGTAACATTTCTGTCTTGGTTAAACGGTTGAATGGAGTGGTTCTGTCCACAGAAGAACATAATGCACACCACATCCTTTAAGAGAAAAGTCACTTGACAGATGTATCCCAGAACCAACTCTTTTTGCCAATAAAAGCCATGGACCCAGCCTCTTATAAACGTATTATTAAATCAGGTGAACATGCTGTGAGCTAAGCTCATAGTGAACTGTGGCCCTTCCCCACCAAAAAAAAAAAAAAAAAAAAAAATTGTGTTAAAGTAGAATTATTCTGGAAGTACCAGGATAGTTTGTTCTGGATAGAAGCAGTGTAGACCTTTCAGCAGGGCTGAAGGAATTCAAACAATCATGCATGCAACAATAACCTGCTAGCAAAAAAAAGAAACTAAATGTGTAGAAATAACAACTAGTTCCCCTCTAAAATGTATCTTCATCTGCCTAGGACACTTTTCTAGAGGAAAGGAGACTTCCTTTCTTCTCTTTTCCTCTGAAACAGAATTCAAGGAGACGTCTTCAGTATCACCTTGTGGAACACAGTCTAAACATTCTGACATCTCACTCGTGAAGCTGGAGCGCCTCCTGCGATTCTTTGCAGAGGATAAACTAGGACAGTGAAAGGAAAAGGCAGAACTCAATTTTTAAATGGAACAAATTCAAGTTTGTGGCTTGTGGGAGGCTGTGAAGACAGGTGTGTTTCTGTGGCCACCCAGATGGAAGAATGCTGTTTAACTGCATCTGAGATCTGGGTGACAAGCAAGGAGTGGTCTCACTGCTTTGAGAAGATTTGGCAGCAACTGAAGGATGTGGGAGAGGCACCTGTATGCACGCAGGCCTGTGCCAGGAGCTATTTAAAGCTTGTTCTTTTTATCCTGCCAACAATTCAAGAGCCTGAAAGCATCACATCATCCAATTTGTCAGCTTACTTGGAGGACTGAGAAATAAGGAGGAGAAGACAATTTGACACAATAAAGGGAAGAGCAGATGAACATGTCTGGAATCAAAAACAGTGATTAAAAATGAGAAATACACTTTTGTACTTGGTAGCAACAATAATGCAAACATTGTGTAATACAGCAGGGAACCAGACAGATTTGTGAACAGGATGAAATAATGCTATTTCCTTTTGTGTCTTAGAAATGAATTTAAGGATTCAGAAACTGTTCCACAGTTCCAGGTAACCATTGATCAAAATCATTAAAGGAAGATAAAAATAAAATTAAAAAACAACGTAGTCAACTGTAACTAGATGTTCCTCACCTTCAAACTCAGCTGAAAGCATGTCTATATAAATGAAAGGTCCAAAGCATAGACAGTGTTCAAATAATCTAGTTCAGAAAATCAAAGAAATTAGAAAAATGGTGCATATAATTATGAAAAAACTTCCAAGACCCTTATAAAAGTGACACTCAAACAAGAAATATTATTAGGTTGGTGCAAAAGTAATTGTATTTTTGGACCATGAATTTTAAATCATTATAACTAGGCTTAAGCATGTCTTAATCAGAATAGGAACCATTACAATCAACACATTTTCACCAATGAGAAATAAGTTTGTTTATTCCTGTAAGTGTAAAAATCTGTGCTTTGGGATTTGACAAACTCTTGGAAATCATTTTCTTCATCCTGCTGGTTGTGGAAGCGTTTTCCATGGAAAAAATTGTCAAGAAGCTTGAAGAAGTGGCAGTTGGTTGGCAAGAGGTCAGGTGAATCAGGTGGATGAGGCAAAACTTCGTAGCCCAATTCATTCAACTTTCGAAGTACTGGTTGTGCAACGTGTGGTTGGGCGTTGTCATAAAGAAAAATTGGGCCCTTTCTGATGGCCCATGCCCTCAGCAGGTGCTGCAGTTTTCAGTGCATCTCATTGATTTGCTGAGCATACTTCTCAGAGTATATTAATGGTTTTGCTGGGATTCAGAAAGCTGTAGTGTATCAGACCGACAGCAGAGCACCAAACAGTGACCATGATGTTTTTTTAGTGCAAGGTTGGCTTTGGGAAGTGCTTTGGAGGATCTTCTTGGTCCAGCCACTGAGCTTGTTGTTGCTGTTTTTCATATAAAATCCACTTTTCATTGCACATCACAATAGAGAAATGGTTTGGTTTTGTTGCATAGAATAAGAGGAGATGAGACTTCAAAATGATGATTTTTTAAATTTTTGATCAGCTCATGAGGCATCCACTTATCGAGCTTTTTCAGCTTTCAAATTTGCTTCAAATGCCGAATGACCATAGAATGGTGGAAGTTGAATTCTTTGGCACCTTCTCGTGTAGTTGTAAGGCGACCAGCTTCAATGATTGCTCTTAACTGATTGTTGTCAACTTCCGACGGCCAGTGGCTATGCTCTTCATCTTCAAGGCTCTTGTCTCCTTTGCAAAACTTCTTGAACCACCACTGCACTGCATGTTTGTTACCAGTTCCTGGGCCAAATGTGTTGTTGATGTTGTGAGTTGTCTCTGCTGCTTTATGACCCATTTTGAACTCGAATTAAAAAATTGCTCGAATTTGCTTTTTATCTAACATAATTTCCATGGTCTAAATTAAATATAAAATAAACAGCAACTAATAAGTCCAAAACAAAAAACCAGACCAAAATGAAGAAACAAAAACCAACAAACAACCAAACATAATATGAGAAAAGCACATTAAAATGATGTGTAACATACACCACATTTATTTAAGAATGTATTCTAATACCAAAGAGCAAATTTCAACAATGCAAAAACTGCAGTTCCTTTTGCACCAACCTAATGAAAATCAAATACCTGAGTAAATTATCAACTTTAGCACATTAAGACAGAGCCCACTAAACCACTATCAGCTAAACAAAGACAACTTTTGAACACTTCATAAACATGGACTTGTTTTTTATTTGGCATGAAAATAGACTTTGAGAATCTAAATACTTGAAGGTCTAGAAAGAGTTAGGAAATGTAGAATGAAACTAAATTGAAAATTAATAAGACTTGGACAGCTGGTCCCCAGATATTATTTAAAATATTTCACCCTAGCTCTCTTGATGTCTGTTAAAAGACAAACCAGTAATCAGGTCCATTAAATGAGAACAGCTCTAACAACTCAAAAGAAACAATATTCCCTTTTGACAAGTATGGGCAATATTTTAGTGAGAGATTAATATGATTCTATCTACCAAAAAAAGCAATGATTATTATACTTTTAGTGTATAGCAAGCTCTCTGGAATAGTATTAGATTGTTCACAAGTAGAACAGTATAGAGGAAGAGGAAAAGAAAGCCAAGCTCTTCAAAGGACATGAAAGTGGAGACATCACCTGGCACTGAAAAAAGCATGTGTTTTTGTAAAACTATCTACCACTGTGGGGACTACGTACCACAGTGATTGAAAAGGACTGAACCACTATACACAAATTGTCTTAGTGACTGCCTTGTCTTGAAGGTGGAAACATGGTGCCTTGTGTAGTGTCTTTTTTCTTATGCACACACACAAATTTGATTCCTATAATGACACAGACAGCAGGAAGACCTCTTCGTGCAGGGCCAGTTTCCCCAACATTCATTGTCAGATCTTGGATCTTGCAAGGGACATAATTTTACACATCTGACTGTTGGCTCAGGTTCAGCAAGTGGGGATTAATGGACTGTATATTAGATGTTTTCATTTAAGCTTAGCATTATGTTCTTTTGTTGGTCTCAGAGCACAGAGAAGGTAAGATTTGTTCACACTTTTTTGGTAAGAACAAAGATCCTTTTATCTTCATATCCAACAGTGATGAGAAGCAGATGCATGAAGAACAAGAGCAGGAGAATAGAAAGGGTACTTCCCGCTAGTAATCTCCATGCTATTTGACATCAGAACAAGAGTTTTGAATCACATTTGGTTTCTTTCTATTTACCTGGTATGTGGCAATAATGGAAGATCAGTGAGAAGAATTGTAACTACACGCAAGTGACTGCAGCTGGGGTGTAGAAAAAACACATAGATGACAAGTAGAATCTCTGTGTTTAGATAACAGGCCTGTGAAAAAAGGTCTTAAAGGCACCTTATCATACGTACTTGAAATTCCTTTAGGCAAAGAACAAAGCAATGTGATAAACTGTGCCTATGTGAATCCCTGATATACAGGCGAAAAAAGCAGGTTTGTTGATCTTCACCAGGGTCTGAATTCTGCAGTGCCTTGGTCTCTGCTTGTGTGACCTCTGCCTGGGAGCTTATACGCTATTTTGGAGATCCTCCGGGTAGCGAGGTAACAAAAATCAGTTTGCTCTTTGCGTTGCATCTGTGGCTTGTGGTTGTTCCTGTGACCTGTCTGCATCGGCTCACACACCTGGGAATCCTGAAAGTCAGACTTATCTGTAAAGACTGAGTCAAAGAAGGCATCAAGTGCCTCAGCTTCTTCAGTGTCTTTTGCCTCCAGATGCCCTATCCCAGTCAGCACTGGGACCGCATTTTCTCTAGCCTTCCTTTGGCTGATGGTGTACCTCTAGAAACCTTTCTGTTGCCCTTCAGATCTCTTGCTAGATTCAACTCCAGATGCACTTTGGCTTTCCTAACCCAATCCCTACATGATCAGACAGGGTTTCTGTAACACTCCCAGATCATCTTTCTCTGCTTCCAACTCGTGCACGTTTCCTTTTTATTTATGAGATTATTCAGGAGCCCCTTCTTCATCATCTTGGCCTCCTGCCACCTTTGCTTGACTTACTGCTTCCTCAATATGAATTATTCTTGAGCTTGAAGAAGCTGATCTCTGAAAATCAAGCAGCCCTCCTAGACCCCACCTCTGTCCAGGACCATAACCCATGGGATTCTTCCAAGCAAATCACTGAAGAGTCCAAATTCTGCTCTCCTGAAGTGCAGGGCTGTGGTCCTGCATTGGTTTTTGCATTGTTCCCTGTTCTCTGGATCCTGAGCCCAAACACTGCATCATCACTGCAGCCAAGTCTGCCCCTCACCTTCACATCATCCACAAGTGCTTTGTTATTTGCAAGTAGGAGGTCCAGATCCTTAATCACTTGTGTTAGGTAGTTTTCATGGGTACATGCCAGAAAACTGCATGATTGTTTGTACCCTGCTGTGCTGTCCCTCCAGCAGACATTTGGCACTGTTCATGGTTCATGGGAACCAGGGCAAGCAACCATGAGGCTTCTACCAGTTGTCTGAAGAAGGCCTTGTCTGCTTCTTCTTCCTGATCAGGTGATCTCTAGTAGCTACCCACCACAATGTCACCCTCACTGATCTGCGTCTAATCCTTAGCTGGGTCACTGCACATCCCAAAGAAGAACTCCACATATTCCAGCTGCTCTCTGACATAAAGGGCAATTACTTGTCCTTGCCTTCCCAGACTGTCTTTCCTAAACTGCCTGGCTCCATCCACTACAGTACTTCTTGTAAGCTACCCCACCACACATCCATGATCTCAGAGCTTTACAACCAAGCCTCAGAGGAAAACCTGGGCCATGCTGGACAGGAGCCTAAGCAATGTGCACTAGTCTGCACTTCACCATCCATTTCAGTTCTTGAATCATGTGAACTATCCCACTATAACACTGTGTTGTCAATGAGATCATAGCCTTGCAACTGCTAGTAGAACTCTTATTTATCTCATTTTTTTTCTCCATATTCCACGCATTTGTGCACAGGCACTTTAAGGAGACACCCAGTCATGCTGATATCAGAGAAACTGTATGAGATTTTTTTCCCCCATAATACTTCCTTATTTATGTATAAACACTTGAAGTGCACCCCTTTCAGCCCTTTTTTTATTATCATGAAGTCTATCCTGTTCATATTGCTCCTTATAAATTTTGTACCAACCCTTCCCACCACTTTCTTGGTTGATTATTGATAATTCTTTTGCTTCTCATGTTGTTCCTAATAAATATTTTCTTATCAGGTTGGCCAGCCTGTTGGCAAAGATGTTTTTGTTCCATTTAGTTAGGTAGGTCCCATCTCTTCCAAACAGTCCTCAGTCCTCAAAAAGGGTCCCATGGTCATGAAAACCAAGCTACTTTTGCCAATGCCAGCTGTACAACTGTGACCAGCAGCATCCACCCACTCCTTCTCACCACTCTCCCTTTCACCATCAGGGTCAAAGGTGGGCCACCTGGGCCCACGTGCCCTCGACCATTACCCCCAGAGTCTACTGGCTACTTTCCAGGACTCCCCTGGTGATATCATTTATACTCACATGAAAGAAAATCATAGAATCATAGAATTGTTTAGGTTTGAAAAGACTTTTAAGATCATCAAGTCCAACCATTACCTAACATTGCCAAGTCTACCACGAAACCATGTCCCTAAGCACCACATTTATGCACCCTTTAAATACCTCCATGGATGGTGACTCAACCACTTTCCTGGGAAGCTTGTCCCTGGGCCCTTTCAGTGAAGATGTTTTTCCTAATATCTGAACTAAACACTCCCTGGTGCAGCTCGAGGCCATTTCCTCTCGTACCATCACTTGCTAGTTGTGAAAAGAGACCAATACTCATGTCTCTTCAACCTTCTTTCAGATAGTTGTAGAGAGCAATAAGGTCTCCCTTCAGCCTCCTTTTCACCAGGCTAAACAACCCCAGATCCCTCAACTGCTTTTCATAAGACTTCTGGTCCAGCCCCCTCACCAGCTCTGTTGCCCTTCTCTGAACTCTCTCCAGCACCTCAATGTCTTTCTTGTAGTGAGGGGCCCAAAACTGAAAACAGGATTTGAGGTGCAGCCTCACCAGTGCCCAGGACAAGGGGGCAATCACTTCCCCAGTCCAGCTGGCCACACTATTCTTGATGCACGTCACGATGCTGTTGGCCTTCTTGGCCACCTGGGCACACACTGGCTCGTGTTTAGCTGCTGCCAATCAGCACCCCCTTTCTGCCAGGCAGCTTTCCAGCCACTCTTCCCCAAGCCTTTAGCATTGCCTGGGGTTGTTGTGACCCAAGTGCAGGACCTGGTATTTAGCCTTCTTGAATCTCATACAGTTAGCCTCAGCCCATTGATTGAGTCAGTTGAGATCCCTCTGTAGAGCCCTCCTACCCTCAAGCAGATCAACACTCCCACCCAACCTGGTGTCATCTCCAAACTTACTGAGGGTGCACTGAATCCTCTCATCCAGATCATTGATAAAGAGATTAAACAGAACTGAACCCAATACTGAGCCCTGGGGAACACCACTTATGACTGGCCACCAACTGGATTTGACTCCATTCACCAAAACTCTTTGGGTCTGACCTTCCAACCAGTTCTTTACCCAAAGAAGAGTACGCCCATCCAAGCTATGAGCTACCAGCTTCTGCAGGAGAATGCTGTGGGAAACAGTGTCCAAGGCTTTACTAAAGTCCAGGTAAACAACATCCACAGCCTTTCCCTCATCCACTAGGCGGATCGCCTTGTCATAGAAGGAGATCAGGTTGGTCAAGCAGGACCTGCCTTTCATAAACCCGTGTTGACTGGGCCTGATTGCTTGGTTGTCCTTTATCTGCCACATGATGGCACTCACAATGGTCTGCTGCATAACCTTCCCTGTCTCCAAGGTCAGACTGACAGGCCTGTAGTTCCCCAGATCTTCCTTCTGACCCTTCTTACCCTTCTTGTAGAATGGTGTCACATTTGCCAATTTCTAGTGAATTGGGACCTCCCCATTTAGCCAGGATTGCTGATAAATAATTGAAAGTGGCTTGGTGAGCACCTCCACCAGCTCTCTCAGAACCCTTGAGTGGATCCCATCTGGCCCTATAGACTTGTGTGTGTCTAAGTGGTGTAGCAAGTTCCTAACCATTTGCCCTTTGATTATTTGGGCTTCGTTTTGCTCTCCGTCCCTATCTTCTGGCTCAGGGGACTGGGTACCTGGAGCACAACTGGTCTTACCATTGAAGACTAAGGCAAATAAGGTATTTGGTACCTTAGCCTTTCCCCCATCCTCTGTCACTGTATTTCCCCCCGCATCCACTCAAGTATGGAGCTTCTCCTTAGCCTTCGTTTTGTTGCTCATCTATCTATAGAAACATTTTATGTTGCCTTTTACGGCAGTAGCCAGCTTCAGCCCTTCTAATTTTCTCCTTGCATAACCTCACAACATCCTTGAGGTTCTCCTGAGTTGCCTGCCCCTTCTTCTAAAGGTCATAATATTTTCCTCAATTCCAGATGAATCTCTGTGTTCAGCCAGGCTGGTCTTCTTCCCTGCCAGCTCATCTTTCGGCACATGGGAATGGCCTGCTCCTGCACGCTGAAGATTTCCTTTTTGAGGAATGTCCAGTCTTCCTGGACTCCTTTGCCCTTCAGGACTGCCTCCCAAGGAACTCTGTCAACCAGCCTCCTAAACAGGTCAAAGTCTGCCCTTTGGAAATCCAAGGTAGCAGTTCTACTGACTGCCCTCCTTACTTCACCAAGAATAGAAAACTCCATCATTTCATGATCACTATGTCCAGCTGTCACATCAGCCACAAGTCCTTCTCTGTTCACAAACAACGGGTCTGGTAGGTGTCTTCCCTAGTTGGCTCACTGACCAGCTGTGTGAGGAAGTTGTCTTCCACACACTCCAGGAACTCCTGTTTCCTCTCTGCTGTGCTGTATTTCCAGCAGACATCTGGTAAATTGAAGTCCCCCATGAGAACAAGGGGTAGCAATTGTGAGACTTCTGCCAGCTGCTTATAGAAGATATTTGTCAGCCTCTTCATCCTGGTTGAGTGGTCTGTAACAGACTCCCACTAGGATATCTGCCTTGTTGACCTTCCCCCTGATTCTTATCCACAAACACTCAACCCTATTGTCACCATCATTAAGCTCTAGACAACCAAAAGAGCAAGCAGGTGGTAGTAGCCCATAGGTGCAATAAGTTTTGCAAGACTTTTAACAATATCCCCAGTCCAAGTACGTGTCAAGGAGTAAATCTCCTTAGAAAACAGGTTCAGCTCTCAGATGGGGGTTCTGTTCCCTGCAGCAGGGCCCCTTCCATTACTAACACCACTTTTTCTGGTGCTCCTGTATGGCTCATGGTCAGTGGGCTCAGACACCTCATTTGACAGAGCTCCAAGCCCCTGATTTGCTATGACAGTGCTGAATCTATTTTGTAGTTGCAAATCTTTAGGTGAAGAATGAGCTTGGCATAAGAAGTCACAAGCACTTTACCTACTTTCTCATCTTACCTAAAACAGCATAAAAACTTCCTAAGCCACCATATGACCCTCGGGCACTAACTCTCAGAGCCCAGATCATGCACAGTCCTCATGCTCCCGAGTGCTGAAACCAAATTCAAGGTGAAAATGTAGACAGCTTCCTGCAGCACAGAAGGATTTCCCTAAATGCTTTGAAATTGTGCTAAAACTATTCCTTTTTATATTTTCCCCCTGCTTTTTATTCAGCTCGACTCCATGAGACTTTTCAGAGATGTCATGTCATCCCAAATTGTTGGTATTATTTTAGACCATTCTTTTAAAGCCATATCATGTTTCTTCATGTAGTATGTTAGGACAGAAACCACTCAGGAAGTCATGTGACTGCCTGTATAATCCAAAATTCTGTGTAGTGAAAAGGAAGAGATAGTTTTTGTAATGGAATGTATCACTGTGTCTGGGGGCTGGAGTACCACAATGATATAAACAACTTATGGCCCTGTACAAAAACCCAAAGATGGAAAAAAGGTAATATATTTTGGAGAAGAAAGGAGATGGGTGACTGAAATGATTAAGGAGACAAATACAGCCTTCTTTTCATGTTTCTATTTATCCTGGAAATATAGAACTCACAGGGTTTCTAAAAGATGGAAGAAAGAGAGAACTTGGAAATCCTGTATTCAGTCAAGCTATTTGAAATCATTGAACTATTCAATTATTGGTTTTCTGTTTCCAGTTTTGGAAGAAAATGTGGCTCTGGATGCCTTCATGGGACTGCACACATGGATAATTAGGAAAAATATCTGGCTTTTGCTCTTCTGTTTTTACAACACTTTTGAATACCATGACGAAAGAGTTATTTATAGAACTAAGTAGTAGCAGTGTGAGAACAAATAAGCTGGTATTTGGAAGTGGGACCACTCTCACAGTTGAACCAGGTAAGTGTCATTATTTTATTTCTAAATATTATGTTAAAATTAAGGTGGGGGAGGACAAAGGAATCTAATTTTTTGGGTTCACTCTAAGAATCTTCTGCTGCAACAATCCATAAAGTGCACTCTCTCCAGCCAGGATTTCAAGCTGAGTCCTCAGGTTGTATCTGCTTAGGAAGGATTTGGAGGAATAACGGGGCTACCTCTATATATCAGCATTACTCCATGATCCCCAAACACTTGGTGGGCATTACTTAACACGTTATAATTTATTTCCATTCCAGATAGCTCTCTGTCCCAAATTTACTATGAAGTGTCCTATCCTCCAGTGGATGTTCACTGCCTCATTTTGAGCAGGAATGCACAGATCAGCAAAGAGCTGACACTGGAGAGAAGTTCTGAGACAGATCTTTAGCTCTCTGGTATGACAACTTAGTCTTTGACACTGGCACCACACTTAAAGTGTCACCAGGTCACTGGTATAGAGGCAGAGGCAGCAGGAGTTTAAATATAATTTGGCTTAAATTTTCACAGCTGCTTCATGTCCAAGACCACTTAGAATGAATGAAAATTGGCTACCAAGTTGCCTAGGCTTTGAAAATGCAGCTATGGTGAGCAGGGATTATAACAAACCTCAGTTCTTCCTACCTTTACAGAATCACAGAATGTTAGGGATTAGAAGGGACCTCAAAAGCTCATCCAGTCCAATCCCCCTGCCAGAGCAGGAACACCCAGATGAGGTTGCACAGGAACGTGTCCAGGTGGGTTTGAATGTCTCCAGAGAAGGAAACTCCACAACCCTCCTGGGCAGTCTGTTCCAGTGTTCCTTCACCCTCACTGAGAAGAAGTTTCTTCTCAAATTTAAGTGGAACCTCTTGTGTTCCAGCTTGAACCCATTACCCCTTGTCTTACTGTTGGTTGTCACCGAGAAGTGCCTGGCTCCATCCTTGTGACACTCACCTTTTATATATTTATAAACATTAATGAGGTCACCCCTCAGTCTCCTCTTCTCCACACTCAAGAGCCCCAGCTCCCTCAGCCTTTCCTCACATGGGAGATGCTCCACTCCCTTCAGCATCTTCGTGGCTGTGCTGGACTCTCTCCAGCAGTTCCGTATCCTTCTTGAACTGAAGGACCCAGAACTGGAATTATTTGGAATTTTTGGAATTTCATAAAGTACAAAAAAGGTGGATGTCACCCCAACCTTTTCAGGGGGAGTGTGAATTTTGGGGCAGTAGGCGAGTGTGTTAGGTTGATCTTTGTTACCAGGTGCATACCTTAAAACTTGTTATGATGCTTTTGGAAATCTGCATGTCTTTTAAGTGCTGCAAAAATGTCTCCTGTAATTTTACATGCCTAAAACTTCCTTCTCTCATTCCAGAAGGACATAGGTCTCTCTTAGTTGCTGCGTAATATCTGTCCAGGTCTGTAGGATATATGCATGGGAATCAATGTCTGTTTTGGAACAATTTAACTCTGCCCCCCATTCCAAAGGGACAAAGGAATAAAAATTGATTCTGAAGAAAAATCTGTTCTTTCCAAACAGCGAATCATCAATTATAAATGTAGGACCACAAGAAACTGCCAGATTCCATTGTTTTAACATCGGTCAATATTGATTTGAATATGGTACTTGTCAAAAAAAAAAAAAAAGTCAAATATACCATAGAGAAGACTAGATTTTGGCAAGAAAAAACCAACAAAACATAGTCTAAGAGCTGGCAGGTGTAAGATTGAGCAATGGCGTTTCCATTTCAGACATTTACAGAATTGCTTATATGATAGTCTGTCTCAGAAAGTGTCTTATGTTTTTTTTAAAAAAAAGTTTAGCATGTTGGTTTTTCTGCTGACAAGAAAAAACTTGTTTCTAATTGGCTCAAGGTAGCACATGGCTCACTGATTTCAGGAAGATATTCTTGGTTTAAGGAAAATTTTGCACTACATTATTCAAAATTCTGAAACATCTTCAATGACTTTCACACAATTTGCTTTAGACAACAATTCATTTGACAAAATAAAGCTATTAGCCTTGTCTTCTCCACTACCCTGAAATCTTTAAATCTTTCTGTCTCTGTTTTTCCTACCTATCTTCTCTGACATCCTGATGCAAAATTACACGAAACTTTAGTTAAGTTTCCATGCTGCTCAATGATTTCTCTTTTTCTAGCTCAGGATAGGATGACGTTTTTAAAGATGCACAAAGACTTTAGAGTTATGCTTGACAGTAAAAGATAATAGGCCTTAGCCATCTAAGAAACTCAGTGTGTGTTGAAATAATAAGTTGAAACCAAAACTTTCAGAACTTGACCCCTTTGTTGCTAAATTTAGATTTCACAGGATCACAGAATCACAGGATAGTTGGGTTTTGAAGTGACCTCTGGAGGTCCAGCCCACCTGCTAAAGCAGGTTCACCTAGAGTAGATTGCACAGGATTTCTTTGGGAGATACTAATATGCATTTTAAGATGCTAAGAACAGTTGTACTTTATTAAGTGAATTTTTTGAGAATCACCAAACATAAAATGACGTGGAAAACATCCATTAGTAGTTACCATAGGATATTGAAGGCATATTCTCCTCTTGATGGCTCAGTTAAGGACAAATAATGTTTTTGGTTTGGTTTGTTCTAGATAAAACTTTAATTAAGAAAACTAAGGCCCATAACATTGTGGAATATATAGCTCTTTCCATGACTTTGTAAGATTAAAGGGAAAAAGAAGTAGAACCTTTTTGTGCTAATAAAATGCTACTGCCAGAACATAATATAAAAATCCCTCCCAAAAGCAAGCAGTGGCAGGAATTTATGGCTGTATTTTCAGGTAATGCAAAGTAGCGGGATTCAGTTGAGGCTTCTGGGGTCTCATAGAGAAATAATTCTGCTTTAACTACAGTTGCACAGTGGGCATTTGTTCTTGCTGAGGATCTTACCCAGTGAGTTATGCCAGAGAAGCAACTTGCCAGTACACTGGCTGTTGGGAAATACTGGAGGTCAGAAAACACAAAATGCCTCTAAAGATCTTCTCAGATAACAAAGAATGCACAGTACTAAGAAGGTCTGGCAAAACCATGGTACAGCACCTGGAAAGGAAATGTATGTCAGAAGAAAGGCGAAATGAGCCTTTTTTGATTTACGTGTCTTAACTGTGTGTAACTGCTGCTCTGTTTTTTGGGAAGGGGACTCAACTGACCGTGGAGCCAGGTAGGTATTTTTTTGTGCTTTAACCTCTTCTGAGTTGTTCTTGTTTGGATTTTCACTTTTTTTCCTTTTCTTCCTCCTAAAATTCAGGCAGTCATTCTCTCATGTTTTAAAGCCACTGATTAGGCACTTCCTATGCATAGCTTCTTGATATGCAATTAGAAAATTTAAGTCCAAAAACATGCTGATCATATATTTGGGGATTTTCGAAAGAATTTGGGATCCAAAATGGTGAGTCATGGCTTCTATCATGCTGAATTTCTTTGGGACCTAACAGCGGTCCACTAACTGGGCGTCCTAATAATCTTTTCATAGTAGTTGTTAGATTTCAAAGCTATGCTTGAACGGTCTGAAGGGAACTAAAGATCTTGTGGAGACTGACATTTAAGTTCCTAAGAATTTCTATTCTGTCAGAGTTAGAAAGACAGCACTGAGGGGAGAGAAAGATAATATACAAAAACATTAAATGGAATCTTATGCAATATTTCTAGTACTAGTTTAATCTTACTAAACTGCTCACAGTTTGAGTTTAACCGAATAGGTCAAATGAAGTCAATGAATGTTGACTTAGAGTCACAGAGTTGTGACTGTTTCCATCTACTTTTTAGGTATTTATGTATCTATTAATTTATTGCCCATGAATTTATGGTAAAGTATTGCTTGGCTTTCACCTCAGTTCCTCAGAATTGGAGTGTGGGTGGTGGGGGAAATGGAGTAAAATTAGAGCCCCTTGAACAGAACTTGAAAAAATACCCTGTAATGAATAAGATCTGAGGAATCTCTTGACCAGGCTGCAAGACAGATGCTATGCATAATCCAAGGCCTAATGCACCCTTTTTTAGCAAAAAGGCCCTTCTGGATGCTTCTGTCGAATTGGATGTGTAAATCCTTTTGATGTGTCTCAGCCTTTCCTAAGCTGAGCCCTTTTTGGCAAGGAAGAATATTAGATGATTCCTTTCACTGTCATGTTTTTATTATAATTCATGTTGCTAATATTGTTCTGATGTTGGTATGTGGAATTGCCCTAGTTTCTCCACATATGACCTGAGGGCAAAGATTTTATCTTTTTAAAAAATATTTGTTTTCTGAAAAGACATCCCCTTCAAGTCTGAACAATCTTACTTCATTACTTGTATGTCTTATGAGAAATTCTCAGAGGAGACTGATGCTACATGGTTGAAATTCAGGTTTTTGCAGTTTTCAAGCCTTTGTCATTCACATATATTGCTTGGAACTGAGAATTCAACTCTAAAATTATTTCAAACCAGAAAAAAATATATCTGAAAGTTTTGGAGTAACTCTCCTAAAAGATGCATGAGAGAGAAAGGATACCAAATCCTATGAAAACTTGTAAGCATCTTTTAGGTTATTTCAAAACTCCAGTTTTAGGGCACATTTTTCATTCCTTGATGTTTGTTGTAGTGTTGTACCTAAAGAATCACCACTGAAGGTTATTATACTAAGCTAAGGAAGATTGTAAGAGGGCTTATCCAGGGACATCAAGTTCATAGGCTTTGAGGTGTTCTTCCCTTCAATTCAATTTATTATACAAATTCTGCATTATACATCTAACTGCCACTGGAGCTGTGGGACTAATAATATGGCACAGCACATGGATGAGAAAGGTCACACATTTAGAACAGCAACAAGAACTTTTGTTGAACTGACTACCAATCATATTCTCTTTTCATAGTCTCCAGACTGGGTTGGAATATCTTACACCATGTGCAATGTCTAGTGAGGAAAACCTTCCCCACAATTGAAAGTTCTTGACCTTATCAGAAACTCCTGGAGAAGTGGAGATAAGCAATTCATAGACTTTTATTGCGTCTTTCCTACTTTCCCATCTTAGAGACAGAAATCCTTACTGCATCTGAGCATTTGTTATTGAAAAAAACAACCTTGTCCCCCACTCCAACAGCTGTACTTCATTTCTGCAAATGATGTCATTGGAGTAACCTTGCACAACAGGGAAGCAACAAACTGACTTCTCTTTGCCCTATTGCTCTTGCTGTGGTTAGGCCTTTTAGCCACATCAAAACAAGATTTGGGGTAGGGGAGGGAGAGTGAAGAAAAAACAGTTATTCCCTCATGTCTCATGCATATGCAAGACAGTCCTTCATAGAAGTGTTACTTTTAGGAATCAAATTGTTGAAAAAGCAGAATAATTGGACTCTTGTAGTGGCATGTATAGAAGTTCTCTTCTCCTTTGCAGGTCTCTCACTTACAAAATAAAGAATTCACATATAGGCACAAGCTTTGGCAAAAGGACGCTTAGAATGCTGTGGAATTAAAGCTTCCTTAGAAAATCTACTCTCATAGACCCTTTCTGTCTCTGATCTGGTCTTCTGGAAGCAGCAGCAAGAAATAATGACCCCAGAAAAGAAAGGCAGTTAGTAACAGATAATGCTAGAGATTAGTCACAGTTGGAGTATATATGAACTTTAGATGACTTAGCACTCAGGCAAGCTTTTGCAATAAAATAACTTTTTTTTTTTTTTTTTTTTTACAGTTGATCAAAAAAGTTCAGTCCCACAAGTCATTGTGATGAAATCAAAGAATCTGAAAGAAGATGGCAGCATTGGGAAAGCAGCTTGTTTGGCAAGGAATTCCTATACAAAGCATATCAGCTTGGAGATGTCCTCTAATGAGGTCGTATATGAACAAAATACACCCATTTTGACATCAGAGGGGTTATACAGTACTATTCAGGTGGTCAATGTGACAAAAAGCACAGAGGTGACCTGCTCGGCCAAGTTCAACAGCAGCACTATTACAGAAAGCACAACATCGCCAGGTACAATTTTGTGGTACAGCCACAACTTATTTCTAAAGGTAGCATATTCTAGTGCTTGCTGTTTCTCCTGCTAGTAAGTATTGCCCTGGGTAACCAGCAGAAGTGGGAAAGACATCTGGTACATAAGCAGGTAGAGCTGAAAGATATTTTAAAACATCTGAAATAAATGGTCTTAAATGTTTGAGAACCTGGAGTTGCTTTTTTGGAGGGGAAAGGGGCGGGGCACAGAAACACGATCTTTTTTAAAAATGTACATTTACTTATGACTAAATACTTCAACACATAGCAGCAAACCTCCTAGACCACAACCTTAAAGAGTCTTTCTAAAACCAACAAAAAGTTAAAATGGTGGTGTGTTGGTTTTGTTTGCTGGTTTGTTTGTTGTTTTTTTTCCTAAGAAAACAATATATCTTGGGGGATAGTTTTTGTCATCATGAAGCTCATTCAAATAGTAAAACCAAAACAACTCAGGAATTCTTTTGTTTCCTAGAATTGCATGGAGAAATTTTCTCCTCAAATTAATGTTAAAATTAGTGACCGATCACCTGAGCCTTAGACGTCACTGACTACATATTCCAATACGAAGGATCATTTGAACGTTTTGTTTAGTCCTTTTAAAAATTTGAATATAATTTATAATGTCTTTTCTTTATCATGCTACAGAAAAGGAGGCTGAAGAACCAGTAACAGGGAAGGTTTGCAACACCACAGACACCTCTGCACAAGGTTAGTTACCTAAATAGATTGTGAAGTTACTTTGTCAGGGATAAACGCATGGTAATGTGTTTTCTCAGAGGTAGAGGAATCAGAATAAAACACCTTCACCAAACACAACCTGCTTTTTCAAGGTAGGTAGTTTAGTAACAGACAAACAACAGGAAGCAAAATCCAGTCTAGACAGACATGCTCCTCTCCTGTTGTTGTCATGTTTCTCTATAATATTTTCCTTTGCTGCTGTTTCTTTCTTCGAAACTATTACCTGTGGGTTTTTTTCCACTTTCTGCCAATATCACAATATCCAAATCTACACCATTATCTGTCCCATCTTTTCTCTATCACTAAGCAGATACCAAAGTGGAGAAAGCAAACATGTTGTCTGTGGCTGTGTTGGGTTTGAGAGTCCTGCTGGCAAAAAGCATCGCCTTCAATACACTCATGAGTATCAAGTTGTTTCTTTTCTGAGGTAAGGAAGCACATAGCTTGATATGTACAAATACTGGAAGCATATGCCAGGAATGAGGGCCTGTTTTTGTGTACTTCTCTAACACCACAAGCAGTGATACCTCTTAGTCTGCTCCTGTTTCCATTAAATAGCTCTTGTAGGTTTCTGGGGAAATAATGACAACAAACCAAACAAACCCAAAAATACAGCCCCCCCTAAACCACAAACAAAACAGCCCCTTTCTGTACAAAAAGCTCATGCTTGGTGGCTAGTCCCCAATTTTTCTTTGCAGCAAACTTGCTTTCCTCGGGTATTACCAGAAGTGCCTAAGACATCTCATTGACTACTTCAAATAGCAGAACACAAAGCCTGGAGAAAAAACAAGACAAAGAAGGAGTCAAAATCAAGGCTTCCAAAACACAAATGTGTGAAGTGGTGGGAGGAAAGAGAGGAGAGGGGGAGGATTTTTAAATTAAGGTATCCAAAGAGGCAAAAAATAGTTCAGCCTAAGTTGTGTGAAACTACTTGTCTTGATCTGACAACTACCAAACAGTGGCATATATGCCCAATTGCTTTAAATATAGTTTAAAACACACTTTTCTCTTCTAGGCGGTGGGGAAGCAAGGCAACAGCAATCTGAAGAACAGCAGGGGAGAACATGTACCAGCAGCACAATGGGTTCAACAGCCAGTGTCAAATCTGCTGACAATAACCACCGGGAACACAATGCAGCATCCTCCCTTTAGACATTTTATACTGTCGAATCCTGCCTAGCTAGTTTATTTAGTTTTAAGAGCTGTAATTGCTTTTGCTATTTATTTTTCTCCATGAACTGGGGAGAGTGTATTTTTCCTCATCTCCCTGCTAAGCAGAAATTCATCTCCCCAGTCTTCTAGCATTTGCAGCCAACCTGCTTCAATAGTTCTAAAAAATTCAAACATCACTCTGGGTATATGATCCTTTTAAAGCACCTTCTACAGGCATATTGCATTGTTCATGTGTTACTGCTGAGAGAATTCAGGCACAGTAGATGCTATTTATAGCTTTAATGTTTTTTAGATAGCTTTAATAACAGTAATTTTCTAGTGTAGATGAGACTATCTGTGTTGGATCTGAAGTGATTCACTTCAATCAGATAATGTTCAAACATAGAAGCATTTCTTTATTAAACCTGTATTTCTTCTGCAAAGTGTATGGCACATGCATTTTTGGTTATTGTAGTAGTGACCAAAATAAAGTTTTACTAAACCAAAATGCTGTGGTTTGTTCTGTGTTTTCTGTTCTGAATTTGGGATAGAGATTGCAGAAATCCAACTGTCCAAATGACCAGTGAGATTAGAAATGCAGCTTTGATAACCTAGATTTCCTGTTGGCTGAATTTGTTTGTTCTAGACTTTGTACAGGGAAGCAGAGATTCTCTTTGGCACATTAAGAAGCTGCAGTGGGGCCATGGATTCTAGACTTAGGGGACTCAAATGAGGTTTTGTCTTTCAGATCACTTTGAAGAGACCTCAGCAAAATATTTTTGCATCATAGCAAAAAAGAGATATATGTCTAAGAAGAAATCAGTTAAGAGATAGCTTTATGTGAGCACAAGGAAGGAAAACGCACATATCATAAGAGAAGAAAATGTGCTGGTTTTTTCCACTTGTTGATACTAAGAAGAGGTCAACAGGATATATAGTGGCTTATTGGAGCGATAGTTTCCATAGCAACTTGGTTATTAGTCAAAAAGACCCCAACGCACATATTCACTGACTCATCTCTCTCTCACAAGCAACAGGCAGGATGCTGTGGTCAACATTTTTGACTAAGTTACACCATGCAAGATTAACTCCCGCTTGTTTTGAAAAACAAGTTAACCACATCCTGAAGGTGAAATAAGGTTTTTCACATACTGGCTGAGTTACTGCTGGCTTCAAAACAGCCTCTGCAAAGTGCATAGTAAGGTCTGTTTAATTAAGCTTTGTCAGGTTAGTTGCTCAGACCCTGCAGACACCTGGAGGAAGACCCTCACCCTGTGCAAAAGTGAAATCTGCATGACAAATCCAAAACCAGTACAATGCTTATTTAGTGTGTTTTACCACTGTAATGTACATCAGGAGGACTTGTTCCCTAGTATTTTTGTCCTTATTAGGACTAGCTTTTGTCCTCATTATGATTAGCTTCCTGTGGCAAGGAGCAACCTACGCCATCTTAGACTAACTGGAAATAAGGAGGAACTGGAAACATTGACATTTCCCTCGTGTCCATCTGACTACGCCATTTTTGCCTAAGGGAGTATTCTTCAAACTTAGGTCTGGCCTAGGGTTAAGCAACTGTTCCCAACACTGTTGCTGTTCGCAGAATAGGAACAACCTTCTGAGATCCATTCAATCAAAGCAGAAGCTTGCTTTTAAGTGCCTCCAAACAGTATTCTCTCTCCACCCAGTGTTAGAGCCTAGAAACAGCTGGTGTGAACATCTGTCTTCATATGCAAGTGCATATATCTAAGCTGCAGAGTCTGTGGATTTGTGTCTTTCTTTGCTTGGCATTAATGCTCATGGCTCTTTGCAATGGTACGTTTCTCTCTATCCTCACCTCAGGTCCTAAGGATCTATCCAGCAGGTCCGGGCCATGCTAAGTCACACAGCAAATGTACCTGTCTCAGGGGGCTAGAAAGTTTTCCTCTTTGTAGGTAAGGTCATGCATGTATCAGACTGGGAACGTGAATGCCTTGAAGTTGCTCACTGGGAGTATCTCCTCACCTCTTCTGTTTAATTGCAGTTGAGTTGTGGGTAGGTTTGTTTGTTTGAAGTTCCTGATTTACACTCTTTCTCCTTAATGCAGCCATAAAAGAAGATGTTCATCTGGTACATGCCAGTCAACAGCATGCCCATAACCACTAAAGCTATAATTGAAGTCTACCAGAAGCTTCTAGGTAAGTTTAAAAGTACTTGGGAAGGATCTCATTAAGAGATCACCAAAATTATCACCCAAGCAAAGAGAATCAACAAGGCAAGTCTTTCACTAGTGAAATTCTCCACAATTTGCTCAGAACGACTGCTCAAAGGTATCCTCCTACTTTTTCTGCCATGTGTCAGCAAGGGATTTTTTTCTTCTCTTCCCTGGTACATTGCTTTATGAAACCTTCTGTCCACCACCAGCAGAAGTTGCAGCTTTAAAGGTAAAATGTAAAAGTAGGAAGGAGTCTGATGTTCATGTGCTTATTATTCCTATTCAAAGCAAGCTGATTGCCTGCGCTTCTCCCTCTGCCTCGTGCTTTCCAATACCAAGGGACAGGATGGCACTTGAAGAAAACAGCTACAATTTCAATATAGAAAGTCCCGAGGAGTCCAAACCAGATGCAAAGTGAAGATCTAGCAGATGAGTCACAACATATCTGGGGGATCGTGCCCTTTCAGCATTGCAGTTGGTGCTGCAGGACTGCTACAGATGTCCAGAGTGACACAGAAGGCATACAGTGTCAGTATCTAGTTTGGAATCCTGGAAAAGGACTCACTTGAAGAAGAGTATTCTTTCTTCTGTGTACCTTGTTGATCCTAAGATGTTCATTCATAAGACAGGATAAGGACAGAAGAGTTTAAAATGTCCTTGAGATCTGGTGTAATTGGACAACTGAAGTCCTTTGTAGCTTTGAAGTTCAAGATACTTTGTATCTTCAGGGAGTCCAACATCAGAATCAGTATTCTCAAACTTTTGCAAATACTTGGCCCAACATGTTGAATAATTCAGCTCTTTTCTTTAGAGGATTCCAACGAGTAAGTCTGGGGTGCTTCAGGGGGGACACCATATAAAGCACCCTTCCCTACTAAGCATGTGGAAGAAAATATGGCTTTTTTTTTACTAACACGAAGTTTTATTGCTTTAGTTTTCCTGAGTGTTTCCAAGTCTTGCTACATCTGCTGCAGCATAATCCTGTTTTCAATAAAGAGCTTAAGGAATCAGTTTCACCATCATTATTTTTATTTACACAAAATGGCAATATTTATAATACTTAAGCAAAAAATTATGTCATATGACAGCTTTCTGTAAATTTAAGTAATTTCGTTGCACATTTCAAATGGTTCCGTAGACTTGTATTTTTTATTATATTTCAATACCTTTCACTTTTGTCTAGGCATCATCATTGCTAACAATGTCTTCTCTCAGTTTAAGTCTGCAAGTCTTTTCTGATGGCTACTGAGCCTCATGGGTATTTCCCAGCAAAAGTTTACAGCTCATTGTATGTAAAATGTATGTCTTCACCTTTCTATTGGAATCTGCTGCTTTTCCTTTTGATAGCTTCTCCAAGTTGCAACTGCTTCTAAGAGGCCAGTTATCTTTAACTGCATGCTATAGGTTGGATGGGAATGCAGAGAAGTTCAAAGAGCCAAAAACTTCCCAAAAGATGGAACACCTGCATTTCTACTGAGCAGTGATACCTGCAGTCATTCAGATACAAGAGCTTCACTAATCCCTCTGACAGAAAGCGGATATCTGTCTGATAAAAGTAAGGTATTGCATGCCATGCATTTTTGCAGACTTTTCTGGTTTTACAGAGGGTGAAACTGCTGTAGCAACCAGGAACTTTGAGACTTGACCGTCAAAAGATTCTACCACGAAACAGCATCTCAGCCCTTTTGCTGCCAGCAGGTCATAGCGCAGTATGTATTGTGGCTTCTCACCGTAGGACACATGCCATCCACAATGTGAACTTAAATAAATCCTTTTAAGTACTTTCAGGCAAATGTTCACTCCCAGCAAATCAAGCTTAATCTTATTTCCCCTTGTTGGGGCTCACAGATATACGCTGTCTAACACCTGTCTGTCCTTTCTGGCTGAGTAAGTAAAAATGGTGATAGCTCTCTCCTGTGGCAGAGAACATTAAAGGCACCTTAAGGCAATAAACATATTTTCAAAAGGTTAATTGGAAAAGCATCATGAAAAACAAGGAAAACTGAATAGCAGGGAGACTATTTTATTTTGTATTTTCATTGATACATGGGGAGAGGAGTGTTTGTGCTTGCAGCCTATACATTTCTTGCTTCTATAGAAATGTATGGGACTATCCCAGGCAAGATTAAATATCTCTAGGGTTTCAGTGCCCAGCCTCCACAAGACACGAAGGATGGTAAAGCTTCATAGCCAGAAAGGCTCTGGCAGCACAAGGCAGGACTCCCAGTCTCATTTCTTTAGTGTCTCGGCTTTCTCAGAGCCAGGGAGAATGTCACAGAAAGGGAGAAGTTCAGGGATAGTATCAACATCTGTATATAGACTGCCAGAGAAAAGTGCTTAGACCAGCCTGAAATGATGTACAAGATGTTGTATCCTCTGGCAAACAGTGACAGCATAAATACATACTTACTCCAACCATGTGTAAAAAAAAAAAAAAGAAAAAAAAAAAGAGAAACACCTATCTGGATTCCTTTCCAACTCAGGCCGATGAACATATCAAAGCCTCAGTCTCACCCTTGCAGAAAATCTCATTTCTTCCTTTTTTTTGTGTGATGTCCTAGTGTCTTCTAGGGCTAGAATACTTCCTCACCTTCAAGTCTTTAAACTGCTTACGTGCACAGCACATCAGGCTGACTTAGGGTTTATTTAGTACTTTCTTGCTAAAGGAGAGTAGGGAAGTTTGCTGAAAATTGCTCTTAAAATGAGTCTGGATGTGATATGGCTAATGATGCTTATTTTTTACTACTCTAAAACCCAGCTGGGTGTAAGAGCTATGTCTGTGATTATTATTGCATGTGCTTGTATTCTTTTGTGCAAGAGTTGCCTGCAGAATGAACAGCATGCATATACTTAAAAGGTTACACAAAGCAAAACTCAGAATTTCTAGGAGTTTTAACTTTGTGAAAGTAATTTAAATGCATGAAGATGAGGTGAAAAAATACCCTTTAAAAAAAAATTAAATTCCATTAGTGTATTCTTTTAAATGTAAACTTTATAACTGAGATGGTAAACCAGACTTTATTTCACTTTCTGGTCATATAACCTTTTTCAGAAGATAAACTCTTCGTTGTCTTGTTATTACTTTAAACAATACCAAACTTCATGAAAATGGTAAATATTAAATAGCTTTTTGTACTGCTGAATCCTGTTGTCTCACACAGCATTAAAAATACAATAGAACAAAGATATTGCTGCACTCTGCTGGGCATAGTCTGACCTATCTGTTCTGTTTCCCCAAAATACTAAAAAGTTTCTGATAAAATTATAGTGATGTAAATCGAATATCCTTCCTTGATCTCTCCTGCTACCTGCTGGTCAAAGTGTTTATTGTTCTGACATTTTCAATTTGATGAAATCCAGAAAATATGTCAAATGGAAAGAAACGAACACCCAAACCTCATAGTAAGTGTTGTCTCTGCACATGCCACAAATTAAACTCCTTTGATCTTCATTTGCATTCTTGCCTTGCGAGCAGGTGCAGATGAAAAGCCTTGCTATGTGATATAGAGACTTTAGAAAGTCCAGTGCCAGGAATGCACAGGTGAAAGAAGACGAACAGCTGAACTGAGATTCAAAGAACTTTTATTCAAAGATACAAGCTAAAATAGTTGTAGACTTGTAAGTTACTTGTAACAGAAGAAATCAAGTAGAATGCAGGAAACAGTCACAGTGCTGCTCTTGAAATTAATTAATATTTCTAAGGGAGCTTTAAACTGCAAATTATTCAAGAAACTCGGTGGTCACAATGTCCCAGGCTGGGGGAAGGACGTATTGCTGGGATTAAGGGATGTCTTTGTGCCCTGAAAAGCTGTTATGTCTAAAGCAGGTTGGGGTCTTCCAAAGGTTTGGATGCCCTGCTAAACAAGGAGGAAGACCAAAACAGCAAGGGATGCAGTGCAAGTATTCTGGCTTCAGGCAATGAAGAGACTAATAAGAAGATGGATGAATACAAGTGTCAAAGTATTTGGTGCCCTGTGATAAAGAAATTGGAGGGCAAGTTGTTGCATTTAGGAAGGCTACAGATGAGATGCACTCAGGAGCTGTTTTCTTCTGGTGAGGGTCTCTGCTCCTTTGAACTCTGAGGTTTTCTGCTGAGGGGTTTCTCTGTGTGGAAGGACCAAGCCACGTCCACTCCATCAAGCTCTGCCTGTGGACTTTGCTGTTTCTGGAAACAGGTAAGTCTGTCTGCCAGGAATTTTGCATGCCACAAACCGGTGTTTATAATACTTCCTTAATTTCATTGAACTGGGAATTCAGAGTGAAATCCTTCTTTTCATTAGGTATACTCCAGTCACAATAATGACTGTACTGAGGGCTGTGGTTTGAACAGATGTAATCAGGTTTAGCGGTACAGTCAATCAAGGGGATGCTGGATCTTAAAGGACTGGCCTTAGAGGTGGTAATTTGCTATAGGACTCTGTTAAAATGACGTATCCTTTGGTGTTCACTATGTGTGAAATAGGAGAGAGAAATTAAATTTCTTAAAACTTCTTATGTATCCAAATGCTGCAGGGACTTGAAGGAGGGTGGAATGACTTAAACAGAAAGACAAAACTGGTCTGTTCTTGCTTTTAATTCTGTTCCATTTATATATTTTATAGTAGCACCAGTGAAAGAATTTCCATTTGTTGAACAAATTTGTGTATTTGGAACTCTGGGTGAGATGTTTAAAACCATTGAGTTATTTGATCTGCTGCTTTTCATCCTATAATGAACTGGGCAGTTCTTCCTTCTCACATCTCAGACAGCTTTTAGTTGAAAATCTTTGACTTCAGTGGGCATTGCACATACAGAGTATCTTGGAAAGCTGTATATAAATAATTTTTTGCATGGAAATAGACAAAAGTTTCCCACCACTAAAATTATCATTTGAAAAATAATGAACCCTCCCATCCCTTCCTCTCTCCCATCTTCCCTCCCTCCTTTTCTCACTTTCTCTCTTCTTTTCTTCTTTCCCTCTTTCCCTCTTTCCTTACTATGTTGTCCAGTGCTTCTGGAACCTGGGAATGGCAGTCAAAGAAAAATTCCAAATGCAAGTTGTGCTATGGTTGCCTTACAGATAAAAATTGTTCTGGACATGGTAAGAAGGGATTTTTTTTTTTTTTTTGTGAAGTGGTGTTACACTGTGATGCTAGGAGTTGGAAAGGAATTTGCTGCACAGGAACCACATATACTTTTCAATTCAGCCACTCTGAGTAAATACATAATCCCTGCTGTGTTTGCTACTCAAGAAAGAATCTGATGACCTGTTGGTTCTAATTTTTTTATTCTTTCATTTTCTGCAAGTAAATGTGCTTGAGGCTGCTTGACTGGAGTGGAACTGATTGGCCAAACTATTCTGGAAGAGATGCCCAGATGCTAATCCTGAATATCCATTCAAAATATTTTTCTTCTTTATGGAGTGTGACACAGAAAGAAAGATTGCATTCATTAGAAAAAATGAAGTTTTAGAATAAATGTTCTTTTTGGTCTAAAGAAAATCTGCACATATTCAGTTATTTTAGAAGAGTTACTGCAGAATTATTTATTTCATCACAATTATGTCAGTTATCTTTTCTCAGCAGACAAAGGTATGTCTGTTTTTTTCAGATGCTGTTTATTTTAATGGATTTTTCATGGCTTTGAATATTTAATCCCAGCATATAATTGTCAAGTTGCTTTAAAATAAAAAATGTTGATATTTCCATGTGATAAAGAATAGTTAAAATTCATAATGTGCAATGAAAACATGTTAAATTTCAGGAGAGAATGGAAGTCATGTTTTTGTAAAGGGCAGACCTGCTGTGGGTGCGATGATAGAGAAGTTAATATTCTTGTGTGGAATACATCTAAGAGTGCATTCAGGTAAGCTGCTCTGTTTTTAGCTAGAGAAATATGAGGATGGTATTTTCAAGAGCCTTGCTCCCATTTAAAATCCCCAAACATGGAAAAATTGACAGCAGCACAAATCACTTCCCTGTCAACTATAGCAGCCAGTTTTGTGAAGTAAAAGGAAGACAATCAGTAAAATCCTGCTTATCGTATGTTTTTTCAAAGTTATTGTCTAATATAGCAATGAAGCAGCTTTCCAGAGGTGACATTCAGAACGGAAGGTGCAGCCAGGTAAAAAAGACTGGAAAAAACCCACTGCAAACAGCTGAACATGAGCACAATAGATCAGAATTCACTGTGCATTTAAAGGAACTTAAATTTTTTAAAAAATATAAATTAGCCAGCTCTGTGTACTTTTTTTCGAGGCCAATATCAACTGAGATCCTTGCTACTAAATCATGTGTTATCATTTTGATGTCATTCTGTAAATTCTGGCCTGCTTTCTGACTGGACAAAGTGATTGTGATTGCCAGTCACAGTGTAGGATGGTTTGTCCCCTGGGGAAGGATTTGAAGTTGTATTTGGGAAAGGAAAAATTTGGATTAAAATCCTGCAACACTTTTTTCTGTACATCAGCAATTTGAAAAAACTAGAACTAGTGAATTTGATGCTTCAGTCTGCTCTGGTATTTATTGATTTATTTATTTTACTCAAATGAGTTTTTGCAAAGCTTTCTATAGTACTGAAAATATTTATGGCAAATACCAACTTAATTTTTGTCATTTTGACACTAAGTCCCATTCAGTGTAAGAATTTCTGACCTTATTTGTTTTTGTCTAAAAGACAGGTTATTTATTCTCAAATATGAGAAATACACATAACTCTATAGGCTCAATTATGTAAATCCATCTTTTCTGGCACAATCATCTTAAATTGCAACTTGAATATAACTATACAGTTATCTATATACTGTAGTCTAGAAACGCTAATAGAGTTCTTACGTACTTCAGGGTTTTTTATCTGTACTTATTATATCTGACATTTTTGTTTGCTTTTTGGATATTTTATAAAATTAGTTCCTGCAAAATCACTGAAAACTATTACTTAAAAAAATATACTTTTATTAGTTGCTGGGAGTCATAAATTCTAGGCCAATGTTTTTGAGGTGGATATTAAAAGCCATTCTAACTCTGCTTACCTAATGAATAATTAATTTAGGCAGGTAGACACATCGTGTGGTAGAGCACTGAGGGCAAATTTCTGTTCTTTGACCTTGCTCAGAGTTGAGTTCAAAGCTTTCAAGCAGTTTGGGCTGCAAATTGCAGGTGCAGGGCATTTCCTAGCAGTCAATGATCTTTCTTATTCATTGTGGTTTTCTACTGAAAAATATAGGGAATAATCTCGTTGTATTACTAAAGAAAAGCTAACACAAACCCTCTAGATATCGCCCCTTTAATACGAAGCATTCCAGGTCAAACCTGCTAACACAAGGTGATTCTGCTTCTATCTTCATCACTGATTTTTGAGGTGGTTTTTTTTTAGAGTTAATATCTTCAAGATGAGAACTGTGCTTGAAAAATGGCTGTGTTTTTCTGTTGGACATCTGTACTAAGTTTAGACAACTCACATGCGTAGGATATGTTTCTGGTCTGACCCAAGACATCTAATTCCCTTGAACAAGTAGTCCAGAGTGTCAGTTTACTTGCACCATGAGAAGGCTAAAACAAAAAAGACTTTTCACATTAAGGTTTTTACTAGTTTCACAGTCAGAAATTGACAGACCATTTAATAAGTAGGGAGAAAGTCCGTAATGGATCAAGACTTTCCATGATCAGGATTTGTAAAGGTCTGCTGGGGTGTAATTTTAGAGGTGGAAGTCAAGAGCTTAAATTTGGAAGAATAACACACCTAAAAGTAAAGTCATGTAAGCCTAAAGGAAATGTAAAAGGTAAGTTGTTACAAATAAGTACCTGTGTTTCTGAGGGTTTCCTGCATACAGACGTGGGCTACAGATGTCCAATACTAGTTCCCCAGAGAGTTTAACTGATGATTTGAGTCTTTTTCCCCCCCTTTTTTTTTAAATTTGAGTATAGAGAATGGAAATGGAAATGGGGAATGACATGTGAGTACTTATATTTCAATATTCCAAGAAATTTGCCTTTTAATTTTCATATAACTTAGGTTTTAAAAGCACTGGAACATCAAAGATTGTGAAGAATTTAAAAATGTCCTTGCCTGGGGCCCTGATTACTGAAATCTATTGATGAAAAATATTTTTAAGTGTCTTTAGCTTCCCACAGTGTGTTTAGCTTCCAGTCTTTGTGTTTTGGCAACCAGCTTTTTTAGTGTTCAGAAAACAACTGTATACATGGATTCTTGTCCCCAGGCAGACAATCAAATCTTCAATAGGAGTAGGTAAGAACTTAGTGTTTTCTAGAAGTATCTACTTTCATTTATTTCCAGATAACTTACAAAAGTCAGACAAAAAGCAGTTTTCATCTCACCTGTAGTAGCTCAATACTTTGGATGAGACTATTCCTGCTTGTGTGATTGGATATGACACATTCCTTAAACAGGAGTAGAAGCAACTTGCTGCAGCATGTTTTGACAATGTTCACGGGGAACAACTACCTCTGGATTTTAAACTAGAGCTGAACGTATGTTTGCCAGCAAATGAGGTACCAGTAGAAACTAAGTTCATTAAAGCTTTTGTTACTGCATATACCATTGTTCTGAGTTCTCCCTTCAGGAACAGAAATAAACTGATGGTAGGAACAGGTATTTTTTCCTAGTGGAGAATTGGCCTTTTGATGTTTTTATGTTTGAAAGCAGATGCATAGATAGGATGGAGTGATAATTACTCCTTGGTGAAAGAAAATAGTTTCCAGTTTAAAGTGCAAAGAAAAGAAAGAGACAGATAATTATATGAAGCAGGTTGAGAGTAACGTCTTTAGTTAAGTCATGAGTCTCATTCAGTAATAAACTATGGATATCATCATGTTATACTCCCAGTTGCTTTTAGTCAATTTAGCCTCTAGGAGGGGAGGAGTTAAGAAGGCAAACATTTATCTGGATGGTTTTTGTAAAACAATTGCTGGCTGTGTGAATACAGGAAACCTTGGCAAACTAATATTTGGACGAGGAACAAAAATTGTTGTAATACCAAGTAAGTGAGAAATTAAGAATTTTGTATATAAACACTAACAACCTAACTTCCATTTCCAAGGTTCAGCTTCTCATATTAACCCAATTTACAAATTATGCTTCCGTGTGTTGGGTTTTTTTTCAAGCATTTAGTTTGGGTTTCTTTGTCTCTGTTCTGGTGAGTATCCATAAGACTGAAAAACCTTCTAAATTATTTTTCTTATGCCAACCCCATGGCCTTCCTAAATGTATTGTGTTACAAGGGCAGTGGTGTGGAATAAGTCAGACAAATATGTTGGCACAATCATGATTTCAGAGAAACGTCTCAATGTTATATGCACTTGTGTTTTTATACCCATGCTTCATCTGATATATCTTAAATGGAAAAAATAGTTAAATGTTAAACTGGATTGCTTTAACAGGTCTAAAATATATACTAATGTGGACAGTGAAGTATTAATTGATGTCATTTATGATAAGATTTGGTTTAGCAAAATTTTAACCAACAAAAGTAAATTCCTGTGGATACAGTCATCAGCACAGCAGCACACTTTGCTTCATTCTGGTTTC
Source organism: Caloenas nicobarica (assembly GCF_036013445.1). NCBI lineage: Eukaryota > Metazoa > Chordata > Aves > Columbiformes > Columbidae > Caloenas > Caloenas nicobarica. The sequence continues at coordinate 326,314 of NC_088268.1, read as the reverse complement.
TAAAGATTTTGGAAAGGCAATATTCAACTCTATCATTCAGTGGTGATTGGTAATCTGTTAAATTCTCCCTGTAGTGGTTTACCTAAAGCATCTTGTCACAGTGTGACTGATGGTTATGCGAAGTTCACTTTTGGGGGAGGAACTCACTTGTTCATGTTTCCAAGTAAGTCTTCCAGCAAAAATAGCAATCTTAGACCCTAAGACCCTGTTTCAGTCCGAGATCCAATGAGAGTCCATGCAGTGTGACTTCTGTGTTCTCAGCAGAGCTGGACGTAGAAATGTTCTTGTGCTTTGGTCATGTATATCTTCTCCCAAAGCATCAGTGTATAGCAGTATAAATCAGACAGGCTAACTTCAAGTTTCTGTTAAATTCTGTTCTGCTCTTGCAATTTCTATGAGGTACTTTTATAAAGCAGTTTGTGTTCAAGCCCTTCAGCTTCAGGTTTTCATTTCCTAGCTAATATCTCATAAAGCGAACAGAGGTTTTCAGGAGCTATGAGACAAATAGCTAGTAATTGCCTACCTATTTTGAGACTTTAGCAAAGCTAGTTCAAAACTGCTGCATTGTCCATGCAAGCTAAACAATTAAGATGTAACTGGATGTTTAATGGACCTCCCTTTTAGGCTTAGATGGTTGACCTACTTTAAATGTTATCTTGTTCTACTGGGTTGATTTACTTCATTGTCTATTGAGTATCTGTGATAAAATGACCATTTGTGCTGCTACTTAGAGGTAGAAATACCTGAGGAAAAGAAATCAGTAAAGTAAAAGGAATTTTCTTTTCACTTAGGAGAAAGAAATCACAAGAATCCTTTTTTAATGGGAAAGAAATTTCCAGTTTGCAGTTTTAGTTTAAAGAAAATGTCTGAGGAGAAAAGGAAGAAAAACAGTCCTGATGGCATTTCCCGTAAAATATTTCTCTATATATGACTGTGGGTTTTTTTCCATTTTGTACTATGAAAGGCACAACTTTTTCTTTATAATCAGATCCTGGGACCCAATAGGATGCTTTTAGTCAATAAATTCTTAAGTTCAAACTTCAGAGTTGATTTTTGTAGAAGACTCTCAGGCAGTGCAACTGTAGGAGGAAGAAAGCAGATATTTGGACAGGGGACATGGCTAGTTGTGAAACCAAGTAAGTGTAGTCTAGTTGAAGACACTCCTTTTTTACCAGTTTCTCTTCATAACATTCAAGATGGGGAGATCTATCTGGTTTTGAAGATAAAGAAAAACTGTGGGGGAGAGGAATTGAAAGCTGAGTGTAAATCACAAGACAAATACTCAGTGGTATTAGGCAGTTTATTCTAATGAGTGTGTGTTTTGGCGTAAGGAATATAATTTCCCAAGGTATTTTTTCTGAAGGCCAGGGGGTCAAGATTCAGTAGGGTGAGGTGATCAAATTTACTGAAGGACAGGAAAACACAGACTGAAGGGTCAGTTTCACTTGCTCTTAATTAAAGTAAGAAATAACTGAAGTTTTCCAAAGCTATTTTGAAAATGTACCTGGTTTAAGGTCCATAATGCCAATTTGTAGAGTGTCATTTGTCTTCTGTTGTGACAATCTCAAAAACTGCAGGAATCTTACACCTGGTTTTCCTGCCTGTGTTATATAGGGCTCAGGCTAAACAATCTTAGTAAATCCTGATTCTTGGTTTGTGATCAGAATAGTATTTCTCTCAGATTTTTCCTTTGATTCATAGGTCAGAAATTGTCATTCTGCTGCATTCTGTGACAAGCATTTCTGTCTTTCAAAGGGCAGAAAATATGGAAGGGAGGAGTGGGGAGATGCTGGTAATGAAAAGTGATATGGAGAAAATGATACGAGGAAACCCAAGGTCTTCTTAGCAAGTGGTCATCACGATAGTAGAATCACAGAATCACACAATGATAGAATAGTTTGGGTTGAAGGGACCTTCAAAGCTTATCTAGTCCAACTTAACTGCCATGAGCAGGGACATCTGCACCAGCTCAGGTTGCTCAGAGCCCCGTCCAGCCTGGCCTGGGATGTCCCCAGGGATGGGGCATCCACCACCTCTCTGGGCAACCTGTTCCAGTATTTTACCACCATACGCAATGTGTAGGTTAATTTAGCTACAGACTTGACTTGATCCCAATCCTGTTCACAATACAATGAGTGATTTATGACCTGATGAGGTGCAAAAAGAAGGACTGTGTGAAGTTACATTCATGGTATCTTCATAATTGCATTTCTAAAAACCTTACATATATGTGAGGCTGCACAACATATGCTATGAATAGCTGAAACATGTATATACATCACAGAAATTCATTAGGAGTATGGTTAATTATTTGACTGCAAGGGCAAGATCTCTTTCTCTCCCTTATATTTTAGTCTGCATATAAGATCTGACCTCTTAATGAGGAAAAAAGAACAAAAACTTGTAGTTAGGGTAGAAAAACTTTCCTGTCCAGGTAGCTTACAGAATGGAAACGCTTTAATGAGATTTCAAATATTTGCCTAGATTTTCTTTGCTGGGTTGAGTAAGTCTGGGATGGGATCATCTTGGTTCATTCCTGTCCAGAAATCATCACAGATCATGTGTTTCACTGTTTTGTGTACAATTGCAGAGCAGGAAAGGTTTTTGCAAAGGAATTAAATGATGTGTGAATTCAGGAAACAGCTATAATTTGCAGTTTGGCAAAGGAACAAGGCTCAGTGTGAAACCAAGTAAGTGCATGTTCTGAACTGAAGTATCTTGAGAGATATTAGAGAACCTGATTCTTGGAATTGGTAAGTATATAATGATCCTGGGAAGGGAATCTCCTTCCATTTCTACTGCTTCTAGGGCTGAAATGAAAATGTGACTGGAAAATTTAGTGTAAAGATGGCAGCAAGAAGAATTCTGTGTGGTTTTGTAAAGTGTGACAGTAACAGATTGTGGAGAGAAGCTCTTATGCGAGAAAGGAGTCTTTACAGTAATTACAGTGGGAAGTTCCTGTTCACACAAAGGAAGTAAGGACTAGATTCCTAGCAAATTAAATCAGTGTAAATGAGCATGAAATGCCAGAGCACTGTGACAAATCTTTCCCCAAAATACACAATTGTCTCATTTCTCAAGCTGCTTCAGCTTCATGGTATTCCTTAGTAGGAAGAGCCACTGCAGACAGTATAAAAGAATGGATTTTCCTTGTGCTTTTTACATTTATCTCTTTCAAAGAGTATCTCAGGGTCTACCCATGTGTGGAATTACATGAGCAAGAAACAGAGAAGAGACTCAGGAAGTTTCTGCCCTATTTAAAGAAGAAAAAAAAAAAAAGAAAAAAAAGAAAAAAGGAAGTGGTTTAATACACATTAACAGAGAGAGAAGAGCCTGCAGAAGTTCTGTTCCTGTGAAATGCTGGACCAGGTGTCCCAGCCAGACATTCTGGCTGCTCAGTTACATCTTCCCTTGCAAAACTGTTCAGGTCCAGGGACTGAAGTGCTTCTGATTATGCTTCTCTCTCTTTATCAAGGAATAATTTTGAAAATAAGTGGTAGCTGTATGATTTCTGTAGAGAAGGTCTTAGTTTATTTGCAGCTATGCCAAAGCATATCATGTTCAGGGCACTTCATCTTTCTTGACCTATAAAAAGTAGTGACATGAAACCTGCTAGGAGATAGAGATAAACCAGCTCTCATTTTGTGGCAATATCTAAGAGGTGTTTCGCACATATAGTTTTATTTCAATGACTGGGGTCCCCTGCTATGGAACCTGAAATGTGCAGAAGAGCATGGAGTTTTTTTGTAAGGGAGCTTTTGACAGTGTGTATTCAGGAAATGAAGCCAGACTCATCTCTGGAAGAGGAACCAGGCTGCTGATAAACCCCAGTAGGTATCCACCAATATGGATAAGAAAGACAGAATACTTTAGGTCCTTTGCCAAATCTTCCTTAAAATACAGCAGGAAGATCTTTAAAACAGGAAGGAAAGAGGGCATGGGGAACAAAAGCACATTCTAAAAACACATTCTAATAAATTCGCTTGTTCTCTGTCATGTTGGTGTGAGTGGAATAGATCAGGAATTGCTATTGTTCCGGTAAAAATCAGTGACTTTTGTATTGTGCAAGCATCATGTTAGTCAGGATGAACCCTACAGGGGACTATATGTGAGACTAGTGTTCATGAATAACATTTGCTTGCTCAAAAGATTAGGTGAAACTGGCTCTTGGGACTTCAATTTGGATCCCTTAATGGATTCATTGCCAACTGAATAAACAAGAAAAATTAGGATCTTAAATTTGTTTTCTCTGGGAGTTTCTGTTTATTTTTTGTCAGCTTCTTCATTTTGTGGGTCTGGTCCCCTGCTTAGCTTCTGAGATTGATGAGCTGTCTGTTCTGTCTGTCTCCTTCTTTACACCATGAGGCTATGTTCGTTGTTTAAAAAAATGGTGGAAATTTCATCCCACTTTGATATGTCTCACAGTGTGTTCTGGCTTTTAAAGGCTGAGGCTTCTTTCCAGCTTTTGTATAGAGGCTTATTACTGTGGGAACAACTGGGTCTTCCTGGAAGCTCACCTTTGGGAGAGGCACAAAACTAATTATGATATCAGGTACATCTTAAAACAGATAGTTGTTTTGCATTATAAATGGAAGGCTGCAATTCTCCTGTCCTGCTAATGATGGCAGAAATTGTTCTACTTAAAAACTGTCCAAGGAGATTCAGCTGCGTTATGCTGGCATAGTAGTGGGCTTGATTTTCCACTTCATGCATTTCAGAATTGTTTCTATCTGCATTTTTATGGAAAAATGAGAGACATGCAACTAGAAAGACATCCTAATTTGAAGTGAAAGGTGCGTGACAAGGGTGACATCTGTTTTCCCCCTTGATCTCTTTTGGAAAATGCATATACTTGTCTGGACCAAAAGCTGCATGTGGTTTTTGTTAGTCGGTGTGTCACTGGGTGAATTCAGCATCTAACTGGAAAGTGACTTTTGGAAGTGGGACACAACTGATGGTGAAACCAGGTAGGTAGAATCCCTGGAGGAATAGGGGTAGGAAAGCCTAATTCTCCTTTCCTTCTATGGGCAACCAAAGGTCAAGTTTAAATATGCATCAGAGAAACAAAATTATAAAGCTAGATACCTGTATGGAGGACTGGACTTTCCTGTACACGTCATTGAGAGCTAAATGCTTTATTTAATTTGTGAATGTTCAAAATGAGTTTAATGCAGGTTCTGGAGTAATGACTATAATAATGACTTTCTGAGCAGCCTCTATTGATGTTAATTGTCCTTGTGAGAGAACAGAGAGAGAGCATCCATCCCAATGGGCTGTGTGCTCGATGTTTCTTTTTCTCCAAAAAGAATAAGCAAATTAAAATCACTCAGTTATATATTTCTGTTCCTGGAGAGGAGTCCTACCCCAAATACTCCTTTTCTTCACTAATGCATGTTCCTAGAAATCTCCCAGGCATGCAGGGACGCTCATTGTCCTTTTGTTTCCAATGCCCGGAATCTTGTCCTCATTAATTCTCAGAAGCTGCACTTCTTGTCTCTGCTGGGAAAACCGTCTTTTTGTTCTGCCGCTCCTGCTTCTGGCTACAGACAGGCTTCCATCTAGGTTTTCATTCCTTGACAACAAAAAAGCTGGGCAGTCTTGGAAAGAGATTACTGGTTTGGGGAATCAAAAAACGTATTTTGAAGGTTTGCACTATGTGCAGGAAGGTCCAGGGGGAGATCTCTGCTTTTAATGTTGATCTAATGCTGAAAGAGGAATTTTGCTGTTGATCCTTGTGGCATTTCCTTGCATAAGTGAAGGACAAAGCTTGCAGTTAGTGGTCATCTCCGTCAAAACTGAAAGAGACCATCAACTAGGAAAATCATTAAAGGAAATCTAAGTAAAAGTTATCAAGGAATTTACTTGGGTAGACTAAGTTAAAAGAAATGTCAAGTAGGAACCAATAAGTGACTGGAGCAGAAAAAGGTTTTTGTTTTGAAGGCAGATACTATGTGAATAGCTTTAGAAACAAATTCACCTTTGGAAGCGGAGTGCAACTAAGGGTAAAACCAAGTAAGTTTTCAACCATTCTCTGTTCAATATTGTGTAAAGAAGGATATGTATGGGTTGAAGAAAGGTCTACTAAGGTATTCCCTCAATTATTCAACTCTGTCAGTAATCTACAGGGTGTTTCAAAATGATGGACCCAATTTGAGGTATCTACTGTTTTGAAATTGGGTCCAAGTTTTTGAAACACTCTGTACTTCCTTCCTTTGACATAAGCAGTGTGAAGTCCTGAACCCATTTGCTCAGGGACAGATGTTTTGTGCCATGGCCATGCAAACACAGGTTGCCTTTCTCCCTAAGGACATGGTTGAGCTTGTGTTCTTGTTGAGGTGAAAACCACTGTGTGAACTATGGCAAGTTCACGCTTGGCAAAGGGACATAACTTCAGGTTTTGCCTAGTAAGTGTGGCCACCTTCTTGTAGTCTCCTTCCATGCGGGGCAAAGCAACCCACTGCCCAGTGAGGTTTATAGCATCTCTCTTCCTGGGCTTGTGGCGCTTCAGCTGTGGGGTTACATACCACACACTTTCCTCCAGGACAGGCTTTGACTCAGGCCAGAAGTAACAGTCCTGCCAAATACAGTTTGCATCCATAGGTCCAAAGGTTCTCTTGATCCCACATACATACCATGGGGTCTCTTCACTTCAGGATGTAGCTGACTATGAGTGACAGTCGGCACTGTTTAGTCAGGGAGTGCATGACCAGCTTTGCCAAGTGGTGGGGAAGGTTATTGTTAGGAGAGGAAATGCTGTGTGACCGGAGGAGCTGCTCTGTATAAACCTGTCTTTGGCTCTGGAACAAGACTCACTGTTAAGCCGTGTAAGTCCAACACTGTTCCTATGCTTTCTGTTTTCTTTGAGGCCTTTCTTTGGGTGGTTGTGGGCAGCAACATGTCTGGGTGATTGATGATTTCTGTGTGACCATATCTAGTCATGGACTTTGCTTTAAGGGAATGTGCCACCTTGGTCCAAAACAAACTTTCCTGCTCTCGGTTTGCCTGGGATGGACAAAGTGGCCACACATCTGCTCTCAGATGTCCCAGCTATACAATGGGGAGACTGTCCTACTGCAATGTATTCCAGCAGGGTTTGTGTTGCAGTGGGAAACACTGCCACACTTCTGCTGCCCTTCAAGCCTTGACAGGACTGGACAAAGGCTTGGAGAGAAGTGCTGCTTCTGAACTGGCTTGCTGGGCTTTTGGTTATGGAAGGAAATGCTGTGTGATTATGAGTTCAGCAAGATGACTTTTGGCTCAGGGACCAAACTGTCCGTTCAACCCAGTGAGTGTGCATTTTTCCTGTGTGTCCTTTGTCCAAAGTGCTTTAGTGTCAACTGCAGTAACCTGTTAGACTTACTTGTGTCTGGGTCACACTACAGGTGGGAAAAAGAACACAGACAATCTTCCATTTGATGCTGAAAATATAAGCCATGAGGGGAGTCTTTGACATAGTGGATGTGCAGAAAATCTCCCACTTGGAACAGCGACTTGAACTGAAACATGGTTTCAGAAACAGATTTCCCCATGTCCTGGGTAGCAACACTGCCTTTGGGCCTGTTGCACTGAAGAACTTTGCCATAGCTTCTTGTACAAGGCCACTTGCAGGGCTGACAGAGACAGAATGTGCATGGTACAGAGAAAGTCACTTTTCAAAAAGGAACTGCACTTTCTGTTGTAGCCTGTAAGTAAGAAAATTGCACTGCAAATTGGAATTGCTTCATTTGTCTGTTCTTCCTTATTGTGTAGCTGGACAAAGCCTCGGAACTGAACAGTCAAATCCAGGCAACCCTTGTCTTCCAGATGCTTCCATGTGAAGGCTTCTGTTATTCCTGTCTTTAAAAGGTTGCTTGTATGACATCGAGGTGGGCACCATCCAATGGTCACAGACTGATGGTCCCACAGCAGTCATCTCACGGTAGTCTTTGAAATCCACAGACACCCAAACCTGATGAATTTCCACCATGGGTTCCCTACACATAAGCGGCATTTTCAGATGCATAGTCACCCTGATTCTAGAAGAGCGTTACCCTAGGTGCGAGCTGTCACTCCTGGGTCTTAAAAATTAAGAAATGTTAAGGGAAACACTTCTCTGAGAAGTGCAAGTGAGCTGGGAAATAGATTTTCCCTTGTTCCAGGCAATGACACTGGACTTAAACCTGTTGTGTCAGGGATATTCGCTGTGGCCTGAATGCAGGTGCTTAATGTCTGAAATCATGCGTGAGGCTGACAGAGACATTTTTGTAAGGAAATGTGTCATAGTGTGAATGCTGCAAGCAAACTCACTTTTGGAAAGGGAACAGTGCTTTCAGTGATACCAGGTAACTAACAACTTGCCCTAGAGACTGGAATCACCTCATTTCTGTCTTGCTCTTGGTTGTTTTGAGGGGAACAATTTTGGGAACCTCACATTTGGGAGACCTGTGATGCTCCTGGTATCCCCTGGACTTGGTTTTTCCTCATGTCCCATGGCCTTGTGCCCTGTGCCGTCTGTTACAGTGTCAGAGCTTCTTTACGTGCCTGTTTGCATTCCTCCCTTCACCCTGAGCACAGATGGATGTGTGTGCCACCGAGAACTGGTCCTCCAGAGAACTTGGGAGACCTGATCCCATCCATACTCCTGTTGTTCCAATGGTCCTGTGGCTGTCCTATGTCACTGTGTCCCACAGGAGGAGGAGGAGGTGTGAGAACCTTGGCATGGCTGGGAAAAAGCCTGAGGAGAGGTGCTGCTTCTGGAATGGCTTGCTGGGCTTTTAATTATAGAAGGAAATGTAGTGTGATTATGGCACCAGGTATGACAAGCTGACCTGTGGCTCAGGGACCAGACTGTCCATTCAGTCCAGTGAGTGTGCAGCTTTCCTGTGTGTCCTTTGTCAAAAGTCTTTGAATGTGCACTGGATTGCCTTGTAGACATCCTCGTTGCATCTAGGCCACCTGCCATAGTGGATGGAGAACACAGGCACTATTTCATCTAAGGCAGATGATGAACAGGAGTCTCCGAGATGGTGAACTTGCAGGTGTGGCCCAGGGTAGAAGCAGCAGCCCTCACAAACAGGCATTTTCACCTCTAAATGCTCTTGATCCCAGATGTAAATTGCCGGTCTCTTCACTTCAGGATGTAGCTGACTACGAGTGACAGTCAGCACTGTCTAGTCATGGTGTGTGTGACCAGTTTTACCAAGTGGTGGGGAAGGTCATTGTTAAGAGAGGAAATGCTGTGTGACCGGAGGAGCTGGTCTGTATAAACCTGTCTTTGGCTCTGGAACAAGACTCACTGTTAAGCCATGTAAGTCCAACACTGTTCCTATGCTTTCTGTTTTCTTTGAGGCCTTTCTTTGGGTGGTTGAGAGCAGCAATGTGCTGGGTGTTTCATCGTTTATATTTGACCATATCTAGTGATGGACTTTGCTTTAAGGGAATGTGCCCACTTCATCCAAAATGATCCGTACTGCTCTCAGTTTGGCCAGGATGGTCCAAGTGGCCACACTCCTGTACCAGAAGTGCTGTGGGAAGGCTGTCCAACACCACTGTGTCCTGGTGGGGTTTCTGTTGCAGTGAGAAGCACTGTCACTCTTCTGCTGCTCCTCCAAGCCTCGACATGAATGGGCAAAACCTTGGGGAGAGCTGCTGCTTCTGAAATGGCTTGCTGGGCTTTTGGTTATAGATGGAAACACTGCGTGATAGTGACTCAAGCTTCAGCAAGTTGCCCTTTGGCTCAGGGACCGGACTGCCTGTCCAGCCCAGGGAAGGTGCAGCTTTCCTGTCTGTCCTCTGTCAAAAATCCTTAAGTTTTCATGGCAGTGCCCTGTAGATGAACTTGTTGAGTTCCTATCACTATAACAGGGGAAGGAAAAAAGAGCTGCTCTTTCAAGATAGTCTTGTACCTAGAACTGATTCAAAGTGGCGGCATTTGGACATGGTGGTCCAGGATGCTGATGGTCCATCAGCCAGCATGAATAAAGGTGTGGTTTAGGACAGCCAAAGACATTAAACAAATTATATTCACTACCTGTGTATGGCTGTGGAAGGCTGTGGGGGATATGTAAAGGGGTTTCTGACCTTGAGATTTTCACATAACTTGGTCAAGGCCCAGATCATGGTTGGCACAAATGTTTTCTGATAGCCATGTCAAATAGCTCCAGGTATGTAGATTGTTTTCCTGAGCACAACCAGCGAGCGAAGAGCTGTGGATCATTATGATAGTTGCTTTCATCCTGGATAACGTTTGGACAGTGAAAGAAGGAAAATAGTGGGGCTGAGCATGCAGCCATGGGCAGAAGAACCTACAAAAAAGCCAAGCAAGTGAAATCATCCTTCACTGACCTACTCTGCAGAAATGCAGCAGTTTTTCACTTTAATGGGGAATCCAGCTTACCCAGGGTGCAGGTGAAGAGGCTGCCAACACATCCCAACCGGTGAATGTGTCACCATTTGGGATCCAGCCCTCTGGGTTTTTGTCAAGTACTCCACTGTTGAGACAATAGCCCCTTTGACTCAGGGACTAAAGTCAGGTTCTGGTCAATTAAGTGGGTTAATATCTGTGTGTTGCAATCTCACCCAACAATTGTGTCCTAAGGCTGTGCTCCAGCAGCATCATGGCACAAGCACACAGGAGCAGAAACAAAAATTGAGCTCTCAGGGAAAGCTTATGTTATTGTTAAATTAGAAAATTTAATGAGAAGAGTGTGCTTTTTCTCTTTTGCACAACAGTGCAAGGCTAAGGCACTTTGGCATTGTGTCCTGAAAAGTCCCCGTGCCAGTGAATGACTGGTATTCCCCAACCAGCCTGAGAAAGTCATCCCTAAGATTTTAGCTTTCACTGCCCTCTGTGTTGCAGTTCCCAAGGCAAATGGCATCTCCTGTCCAGGGGCTCATCCCTCTCCTCAGAAGAGGAGACCAGATGGGGTGAGAGAGCAGACTGAGCCTTGGGTTCTTGTTAGGGTATGTAGCATTGTGTGAATGCCAACACAGGAAAACCACAGTTTGGGCGAGGGACGAAACTACATGTTCTGCCAGGTATGTTTTCTTCTGCTGCTTCTCCACTTTATGCTATCTCCTCTTGCTGCATTTTCACTTTTAGCCGGTTTGAGTCCAAAAAGAGAACTCAGAGGTGCAGTTGGAAGACACAGAGGGAGGATTTGTTTTTCTGGGACTTGGCATGGCTGGGCAAAGACTTGGGGAGAGGTTCTGCTTTTGCAGTGGCTTGATGGGCTTTTTGTTATGGAAGGAAATGCTGTGTGATTATGGTAACACCTATGGGAAGTTCACCTTTGGCTCAGGGACCAGACTGTCCATCCAGCTCAGTGAGTTTGCAGCTTTCCTGTTTTTCCTCTCTCATAAATCCTTGACAGCCTACCAGAGTGCCCTGTAGATGTGTTTGTTGTTTCCATGTTATGTTACAGATGGGAAAGAGAACATAGGTGCTTTTTCAAGATAATCTTCTGCCTGGAAGTGCCTTCCAGGTGGTAAACTTCTGCAAGGCACCAGCTTCCAATCCAGAGTGAGCACCCTGCTTGACCAGGGTCTAGGTGCAGAGGCTGCAAGTACAGTCCAACTAGTGGAGGCATCACCAGCTGGGATCTACCCCTCTCTGTTTCTGTAAAGTGCTCTGCTGTTGAGACAACAACCTCAAGTTTGCCTTTGTCTCAGGGACTAAAGTCATGGTCTCAACAATAAGTGGGTTAATGCCTGCATGTTGCAATCTTGACTGACAGTTCTGTCCTAGTGCTGTGCTCTGATTTGGCAAGAAAAGGAATTGGGTAGCAATATGCATAGTACTGATTTAAATGGTGTAGTACTTCTTGCATTGTGAAAAAACCCACCTGTACATGGAAACCTGGACTTATAGGAAGGGGGACTTCATCCGTTACTCTGCCCCTAGACTGGGTTCGTGTTCTTATTCCCATCCCTTTTTGCCATTCCAGCACAACAAGGCTTTGGGACAGGGATCATAATCTTTTCCCTCCTAACTAAGGGGTAATTTCTACCATCCCTGGAACCTGAGGGGACTGTAATAAAATCTAGTTATTCCCATGCCTTTGAATGCACAAAAAATATTATATAGCAAAGAGAGCTAGAGGAGGTCTGTGGAAATCAGACTCAGATCCATGACTGAATGTACCCAAGCCCTCCAGCAGCCATGAACTTCGTAAGTTAGGTAAACGCCTAACTGTAAGTTAAGTACACTCAGATTTGAAATATATTCACAGAAAAATTTGTAGTTTATGTTCTCCCATTGTTGGGAATACAATTATGAATAAGATAATTCATCTGTAACTATAAACAAGGTGGGATTTCCTGATAACTCCTTGAATTTGGAGATAAACATGCAACAAAACTGAAGGAAACTTTAAGTATCAATTATTCTTCCTTTGAAAATTGTGAGTATATACTCACACTCAAGAAGCTCACCTGAGCATTTGAATCAGAAAACCGAAATAGAATTTTTCACTATTTCAGTAAATAAATCTCAAGTAAATTTTCAGAGACAATCATAGATTCTTCAGAGGATGCGTGAGTTTCAAATAGGAAAAATAGCTAGGAAGATTAAAATGCTCTTAGAAGTTGGTCAAAACAATTTTTTTCCCACATTGGAAGGGAGTGACAGGAATTGTAAATACTTCACCTGTGGCTTAGATGTTATCTATCTGAGAAATTAAATCTTGTTTTGTTTCTGGGGTGGAGAGAAAACTGCATTGCAGTCCGGGTTGTGCAGGAAGAATGACAGAGAGATGTCACTGGTCTTTGGATTTTGTTTGCTCACTAGGTAATGAATTTACTATAATGTCATTCTCCATTTGGATTACAAGTTCTTCAGATACAGGGGCCTATTACGGGTTGAATTTTAGGAAGGATTCTGGGCTTGGCAGGAACCAGTGAGTGAGGTTTTGATGCACTGTGCCCCAATCTCCATTTCTGTGTGAATGCATTTTTCCAGTTATGTATCAGTTGGTTTACAGAGCTTCCAGCATGCTAAGCCTGTTTTTGTCATGCAAAAGGCACTAGTTGTGCACATTGGCAGGATGAATTTGGACACTTCTGGCTAAATTACCAAAGTTCGGCTCCAACTGGTATCTGTGTGCAATTTGGTTTTCGGGGGTTTTTGGTGGGGTTTTGGTTGTTGTTCTTTTTCCATTTACTGTCTCAGAGGCAAACTATGGCGTGAAAAAACATGGCCCGAATTCAGGTTCTGATATTGGATGTTTCTGCATTATTTTTTTCAGCCCTTCTAACAATAATCATGCTATTCAGGTTCTTTTGCTATTTAGTGCAACTCAGGTTGCATGATACAGGTCCATATTTCATAGTAACAGCCCCCTCAGATTGTAACCCAAACAAGTATTAATGAATACAACGTGAAGTGCAGCCATTAAAGTAGGATGGACTAAGGCACTTTGGCACTGTGTCCTGAAAAGTCCCCATGCCAGTGAATGACTGTTCCCCAAGCAGCCTGAGAAAGTCATCCCTGAGTTTTTAGCTTTCACTGCCCTCTGTGTTGCAGTTCCCAAGGCAAATGGCATCTCCTGTCCAGGGGCTCATCCCTCTCCTCAGAAGAGGAGACCAGATGGGGTGAGAGAGCAGACTGAGCCTTGGGTTCTTGTTAGGGTGTGTAGCATTGTGTGAACAACAACGTAGGAAAACTGCAGTTTGGGCCAGGGACGAAGCTGCATGTTCTGCCAGGTATGTTTTCTTCTGCTGCTTCTCCACTTTATGCTGTCTCCTCTTGCTGCATTTTCACTTTTAGCCAGTTTACGACCAAAAGAAGAAGTCAGAGGTACAGCTGGAAGGCACAGAGGATTTGTTTTTTTCTGGGACTTGGCATGTCTGGGCAAAGGCTTAGGGAGAGTTTCTGCTTTTGCAGTGGCTTGATGGGCTTTTTGTTTTGGAAGGAAATGCTGTGTGATTATGGTAACAGCTACGCGAAGTTCATCTTTGGCTCAGGGACCAGACTGTCCATCCAACTCAGTGAGTGGGCAGCTTGCCATTGGTCTTCCATCCATCTGTCTTGCAAAAGGACTGGTTTTATATTCATCCTTTTGTTTCAGCTTTTCACACCTCAAATGCCTTCTCTCCCTTCACAGGCTCTGGGAATGCCTTTAGTCTTTAATGAGGTTGTGTTGGACGGAGCAAAGCTCAACTCGAGGTCTGCATGATATTTGGGAAAGTGTCCCCTGTGCCTTGCTGGGAAGGTCCTTGTCCACCACACTGACAGCTTCCTTGCTATGGGAGATGAGAGGAGAACATTTGTGTAACGGCTTTTGTTACAGTGAGTGTTGGTGGGAACAGGTACACCTTTGGAGCTGGGACAAAGCTAAGTGTGAAGCCTTGTGAGTACTGTCCAAGCTACTTTTTAGCCCTGCAGGGCAATGCCGAAATGTGCAAGCAGGAATGTCAGGGGATACATTTTGGGAAGCCTTCCTGTGCCCATGCACAGCCCTGTGCCCTTTCTCTGACAGTGGAAAAGCTGTGAGCTGCTGTGGGTGGAGGGGGGACAGGGCAGAAGGTTTGTCTTTGGGAAGGGGAGAAAGCTCTTTACAAAGGCACGTAAGTGCTGTGTGATGGAGAGAAATGCATTGGTCTCATCAGAAGTTTCTGAGCAGCACTGGTTGCTCCTAATGGGACTCAAAGGCAGAGCTGCAACCCTTGTTGGAGCAAGAGCAGCTGTGTGTTAGCTCGGTGTGTGTGGAAGGACACTGTCATAGCTCAGGAATTGGTGATTTCCATTGTTTTTCCCCCTTTTTTCCATACGCGGATGGAAAAGACAAGTGTCAGACTCTTTTGCAGGTGATGGTAGCTCCTTTCTGCTAGCTGTGGCGTTGTTGTAGGGCTGTCCACAGCGTCCATGGCTGTGTCAGTTTGCTGGGGCAGGTTTTTGTAAGCTCAGCTTTGGGCATGGATGTAAACTTTCTGTGAAACTCAGTAAGTATTTCTGTGTTAACTGGCTGTTAGGGTGCCCCAAAGGAGCACCTTTGTCTCTATGGGACATCTTGTGTTTTTTTCTGGAGTACAAGCTGTGTGCGGTTTTCGTTAGTCGATGTGTTCCTCTGTGACTTCAGCATCCACCTGGAAAGTTGCCTTTGGGAGTGGGACAGAACTGATGGTAAAACCCTGCAGGTAGACACCCAACCTGAAGGATCAATGGTAGGAAATTCACACACCTTACTTGGGAGAACAAAACAGCTGAGCTGTTAGGAGCTGGTCTGCAGAGGGATGGAGTGTATGTTTGCACGCGCACATGTGTTGAGAGTTATCGGAATGAGAACCAAGAAAGACTTTTTGAAGGTGTATAGTGTGTGCAGGAGATTCCAGGGGAAGATCTCTGCTTTTGGGGCATCAGCCCTAAAAGCGAGGAGCTGTGGTCATGATCCTGCATGTCTTCTCTGCATGGTAAAATGATGCCCTCAGAGCTCATCTTGGTCAGAGCTGAAATAGATGACCAGCTGCAGCTGTTGTTAAAGAAGACCCCAGCCAAAGGGCACAGCTTTGGAAGGAATGAGCTAGAGCAGGGGAGATGTGACTCACTGGGTTTTTGTTGTGAAGGCAAACACTGTGTGACTGCTTACAGCAGCCGAGTCACCTTTGGAGGTGGAACTCAGCTAAGGATAAATCCCAGTAAGTTTCAAAGCCTTTTCCTGCTCCACTTGGTGGAACAGTTTTGTGGTCATGAGCTGGGGTAACTAAAGCAGAGGGGGAAGGGTTCAATTTGTGGAGCATTTTGCTCTATTTGTTGTAGTGGCAGAAGAGACCTTGATTCAACAAGGCCGTGAATTTACTCCTTCTCCTTACTCCTGCCAGCTCCTGCTCTCTGCCTTTTACATTAGCAGACTGGGATCCTGAATCCTCTTGCTCAGGGATAGACATTTTGTGCCATGGCCATCCTTAGTTGTGAGAACTGGCATGGGTTGCTGGTGGTTCTGTCTAGCTCAGCCCTGGGTGGTTGTCCTTTGCTCTGCTGAAGAAAGGCTGAATTAATACTGCCCTCAGTAGCACCACAGTTGTAGTTGTCATCCCTCCTATAGATGAGATTCCCAAGAGATTTGTTATCAAGGCTACAGTTGTTCCTGGCTTCAAATGCCTGGTGTGGCTGGGAAGGAGTTGATCTCCTGGAGATCAGTTGTAGAGTAACTGGCATGAGAGTTGTGGTTTTTGCTGAGCTGTGGAGGACTGTGTGAACACAGGGAACTACAAACTGGTGCTGGGGACAGGGACACGCCTGGTAGTGAAGCCCAGTGAGTACAACTGCTGCCCAGCTCGGGGTATTTCTTGTGCTTTCTTATCCCAATCCTCCCTTTCCAACTCTCTGAGCATTTATCTTTGTCTGATCAGATCAGGCTTATCCCCTGGATGTGAAAGGGCTCTCCAGCACTGGGCCCTTCTTTCTCAACCTAATTTCCTTTTTTTTCTGCTGCAAGTAGATCGAATCTTTCTGAGAGAGAAATGTGTGCCGTTTGCTGTTCACTGACCGGTCATCTCACAGCAGCACTGGAAATCCACAGACACCCAAACCTGATGAATTTTCACCATGGGTTCCCTACACATAAGTAGCGTTTTCAGATGCACAGTCCCCCTGATTCTAGGAAAGAATTACCATAGGTGCGAGCTGTCACTCCTGGGTCTTAAAAATTAAGAAATGTTAAGGGAAACACTTCTCTGAGAAGTGCAAGTGAGCTGGGAAATAGATTTTCCTTTGTTCCAGGCAATGACACTGGACTCAAACCTGTTGTGTCAGGGATATTCACTGTGGCCTGAATGCAGGTGCTTTATGTCTGAAATCATGCGTGAGGCTGACAGAGACATTTTTGTAAGGAAATGTGTCATAGTGTGAATGCTGCACGCAAACTCACTTTTGGAAAGGGAACAGTGCTTTCGGTGATACCAGGTAACCAACAACTTGCCCTAGAGACTGGAATCGCCTCATTTCTGTCTTGCTCTTGGTTGTTTTGAGGGGAACAATTTTGGGAACCTCACATTTGGGAGACCTGTGATGCTCCTGGTATCCCCTGGACTTGGTTTTTCCTCATGTCCCATGGCCTTGTGCCCTATGCCGTCTGTTACAGTGTCAGAGCTTCTTTACGTGCCTGTTTGCATTCCTCCCTTCACCCTGAGCACAGATGGATGTGTGTGCCACCGAGAACTGGTCCTCCAGAGAACTTGGGAGACCTGATCCCATCCATACCCCTGTTGTTCCAATGGTCCTGTGGCTGTCCTATGTCACTGTGTCCCACAGGAGGAGGAGGAGGTGTGAGAACCTTGGCATGGCTGGGAAAAAGCCTGAGGAGAGGTGCTGCTTCTGGAATGGCTTGCTGGGCTTTTTATTATGGAAGGAAATGTAGTGTGATTATGGCACCAGGTATGACAAGCTGACCTGTGGCTCAGGGACCAGACTGTCCATTCAGTCCAGTGAGTGTGCAGCTTTCCTGTGTGTCCTTTGTCAAAAGTCTTTGAATGTGCACTGGATTGCCTTGTAGACATCCTCGTTGCATCTAGGCCACCTGCCATAGTGGATGGAGAACACAGGCACTATTTCATCTAAGGCAGATGATGAACAGGAGTCTCCGAGATGGTGAACTTGCAGGTGTGGCCCAGGGTAGAAGCAGCAGCCCTCACAAACAGGCATTTTCACCTCTAAATGCTCTTGATCCCAGATGCAAATTGCCGGTCTCTTCACTTCAGGATGTAGCTGACTACGAGTGACAGTCAGCACTGTCTAGTCATGGTGTGTGTGACCAGCTTTACCAAGTGGTGGGGAAGGTTATTGTTAAGAGAGGAAATGCTGTGTGACCGGAGGAGCTGGTCTGTATAAACCTGTCTTTGGCTCTGGAACAAGACTCACTGTTAAGCCGTGTAAGTCCAACACTGTTCCTATGCTTTCTGTTTTCTTTGAGGCCTTTCTTTGGGTGGTTGAGAGCAGCAATGTGCTGGGTGTTTCATCGTTTATATTTGACCATATCTAGTGATGGACTTTGCTTTAAGGGAATGTGCCCACTTCATCCAAAATGACCCATACTGCTCTCAGTTTGGCCAGGATGGTCCAAGTGGCCACACTCCTGTACCAGAAGTGCTGTGGGAAGGCTGTCCAACACCACTGTGTCCTGGTGGGGTTTCTGTTGCAGTGAGAAGCACTGTCACTCTTCTGCTGCTCCTCCAAGCCTCGACATGAATGGGCAAAACCTTGGGGAGAGCTGCTGCTTCTGAAATGGCTTGCTGGGCTTTTGGCTATAGATGGAAATACTGCGTGATAGTGACTCAAGCTTCAGCAAGTTGCCCTTTGGCTCAGGGACCGGACTGCCTGTCCAGCCCAGGGAAGGTGCAGCTTTCCTGTCTGTCCTCTGTCAAAAATCCTTAAGTTTTCATGGCAGTGCCCTGTAGATGAACTTGTTGAGTTCCTATCACTATAACAGGGGAAGGAGAAAAGAGCTGCTCTTTCAAGATAGTCTTGTGCCTAGAACCGATTCAAAGTGGCGGCATTTGGACATGGTGGTCCAGGATGCTGATGGTCCATCAGCCAGCAGGAATAGAGGTGTGGTTTAGGACAGCCAGAGACATTAAACAAATTGTACTCACTACCTGTGTATGGCTGTGGAAGGCTGTAGGGGATATGTAAAGGGGATTCTGACCTTGAGATTTTCATGTAGCTTGGTCAAGGCCCAGATCATGCTCGGGACAAATGTTTTCTGATAGCCATGTCAAATAGCTCCAGGTATGTAGATTGTTTTCCTGAGCACAACCAGCGAGCGAAGAGCTGTGGATCGTTATGATAGTTGCTTTCATCCTGGATAAGTTTTGGACAGTGAAAGAAGGAAAATAGTGGGGCTGAGCATGCAGCCATGGGCAGAAGACCCTACAAAAAAGCCAAGCAAGTGAAATCATCCTCCACTGATCTACTCTGCAGAAATGCAGCAGTTTTTCACTTTAGTGGGGAATCCAGTTTACCCAGGGTGCAGGTGAAGAGGCTGCCAACACATCCCAACCGGTGAATGTGTCACCATTTGGGATCCAGCCCTCTGGGTTTTTGTCAAGTACTCCACTGTTGAGACAATAGCCCCTTTGACTCAGGGACTAAAGTCAGGTTCTGGTCAATTAAGTGGGTTAATACCTGTGTGTTGCAATCTCACCCAACAATTGTGCCCTAAGGCTGTGCTCCAGCAGCATCATGGCACAAGCACACAGGAGCAGAAACAAAAATTGAGCTCTCAGGGAAAGCTTAAGTTATTGTTAAATTAGAAAATTTAATGAGAAGAGTGTGCTTTTTCTCTTTTGCACAACAGTGCAAGGCTAAGGCACTTTGGCATTGTGTCCTGAAAAGTCCCCGTGCCAGTGAATGACTGGTATTCCCCAACCAGCCTGAGAAAGTCATCCCTAAGATTTTAGCTTTCGCTGCCCTCTGTGTTGCATTTCCCAAGCCAAATGGCATCTCCTGTCCAGGGGCTCATCCCTCTCCTCAGAAGAGGAGACCAGATGGGGTGAGAGAGCAGACTGAGCCTTGGGTTCTTGTTAGGGTGTGTAGCATTGTGTGAACGCCAACACAGGAAAACTGCAGTTTGGGCCAGGGACAAAGCTACGTGTTCTGCCAGGTATGTTTTCTTCTGCTGCTTCTCCACTTTATGCTGTCTCTTCTTGCTGCATTTTCACTTTTAGCCGGTTTGAGTCCAAAAAGAGAAGTCAGAGGTGCAAGTGGAAGACACAGAAGGAGGATTTGTTTTTTCTGGGACTTGGCATGGCTGGGCAAAGGCTTGGGGAGAGGTTCTGCTTTTGCAGTGGCTTGATGGGCTTTTTGTTTTGGAAGGAAATGCTGTGTGATTATGGTAGCAGCTTCAACAAAGTGACCTTTGGCTCAGGGACCAGACTGTCCATCCAGCTCAGTGAGTTTGCAGCTTTCCTGTTTTTCCTCTCTCATAAATCCTTGACAGTCTACCAGAGTGCCCTGTAGATGTGTTTGTTGTTTCCATGTTATGTTACAGATGGGAAAGAGAACATAGGTGCTTTTTCAAGATAATCTTCTGCCTGGAAGTGCCTTCCAGGTGGTAAACTTCTGCAAGGCACCAGCTTCCAATCCAGAGTGAGCACCCTGCTTGACCAGGGTCTAGGTGCAGAGGCTGCAAGTACAGTCCAACTGGTGGAGGCATCACCAGCTGGGATCTACCCCTCTCTGTTTCTGTAAAGTGCTCTGCTGTTGAGACAACAACCTCAAGGGTCCCTTTGTCTCAGGGACTAAACTCACCATCTGGCCAAGTGGGTTAATGCTGCATGTTGCAATCTTGACTGACAGTTCTGTCCTAGTGCTGTGCTCTGACCTGGCAAGAAAAGGAATTGGCTAGCGATATGCACAGTACTGATTAAAATGGTGCAGTTCTTCTGGCCTTGTGAAAAAACCCACCTGTACCTGGAAATTTGGACCAATAAGAAGAGGGACTTCATCCATTATTCTGCCCTTAGACTGGGTTCATGTTCTTGTTCCCATCCCTTTTTGCCATTCCAGCACAACAAGGCTTTGGGGCAGGGATCATAATCTTTTCCCTCCTAACTAAGGGGCAATTTCTACCATCCCTGGAACCTGAGGGGACTGTAATAAAATCTAGTTATTCCCACGCCTTTGAATGCACAAAAATGCACATCACTTGCGAGTGATGTAGGATTGGATTTGTCAAGGAGGGACATGGAAATGGAATTGCCTTGTGGCTTTTCCTTGTGGACTTAATGAGACTGTAGTGCAGCAAGGATGAAGAGTAAGCAATGGACATCGAGGTAAGACATAACGCATTGCATGGAGTGAGTGGAGAAATGGAAGGTTTTTGCAATGACAAACAACAGACTGTCTATGAATATCTACCAACTGAGGCTTGGACATGCAACCAGGCTGGTGGTAAAACCAAGTAAGACTTCTGGGATTTGGGTCACAGAGTAGTTCAGGGGAAAAATTCAATCCACCCCAAAACGAGGCAAATGTTTGCTAGGAGTGTAGTAAAATGCAGTTCAGAAGCAGGCTGTTGCAGAAAAAGGAATTAACAGTGATCCCTTGTTTGCTGTAATATCTGCTGGATGTTGTAGAACAAGAGAGATGCTCTGCATTGCAATGATGTAAAGTACACAAGCTGTAGAGCTTTCCTCTGGAAGAACCTTTCAGATGTGGCAACTTCTGTAGGTGCAAGCAACTTATTTTCCCCCTGTGAGCAGTTTCACGCTTGCAACATTATCTAAGCAAACCTTGTGTCATGGTTTTCCTTCCAGAAGTTTAATAAACTCATATTTGGAGGAAGAACCAACCTTCTTCTTTCTCCAGGTGTGTGAACTACGCAAGTTAGATATACGCCTAACTGTAAGTTAAGTACACTCAGATTTGAAATATATTCACAGAAAAATTTGTAGTTTATGTTTTCCCATTGTTGAGAATAGAATTATGAATAAGATAATTCGTCTGTAACTATAAACAAGGTGGGATTTCCTGATAACTCCTTGAATTTGGAGATAAACATGCAACAAAACTGAAGGAAACTTTAAGTATCAATTATTCTTCCTTTGAAAATTGTGAGTATATACTCACACTCAAGAAGCTCACCTGAGCATTTGAATCAGAAAACCGAAATAGAATTTTTCACTATTTCGGTAAATAAATCTCAAGTAAATTTTCAGAGACAATCATAGATTCTTCAGAAGATGCGTGAGTTTCAAATAGGAAAAATAGCTAGGAAGATTAAAATGCTCTTAGAAGTTGGCCAAAACAATTTTTTTCCCACATTGGAAGGGAGTGACAGGAATTGTAAATACTTCACCTGTGGCTTAGATGTTATCTATCTGAGAAATTAAATCTCGTTTTGTTTCTGGGATGGAGAGAAAACTGCATTGCAGTCCGGGTTGTGCAGGAAGAATGACAGAGAGATGTCACTGGTCTTTGGATTTTGTTTGCTCACTAGGTAATGAATTTACTATAATGTCATTCTCCATTTGGATTACAAGTTCTTCAGATACAGGGGCCTATTACGGGTTGAATTTTAGGAAGGATTCTGGGCTTGGCAGGAACCAGTGAGTGAGGTTTTGATGCACTGTGCCCCAATCTCCATTTCTGTGTGAATGCATTTTTCCAGTTATGTATCAGTTGGTTTACAGAGCTTCCAGCATGCTAAGCCTGTTTTTATCATGCAAAAGGAGCTAGTTGTGCACATTGGCAGGATGCATTTGGACACTTCTGGCTAAATTACCAAAGTTCGGCTCCAACTGGTATCTGTGTGCAATTTGGTTTTCGGGGGTTTTTGGTGGGGTTTTGGTTGTTGTTCTTTTTCCATTTACTGTCTCAGAGGCAAACTATGGGGCGAAAAAACATGGCCCGAATTCAGGTTCTGATATTGGATGTTTCTGCATTATTTTTTTCAGCCCTTCTAACAATAATCATGCTATTCAGGTTCTTTTGCTATTTAGTGCAACTCAGGTTGCATGATACAGGTCCATATTTCATAGTAACAGCCCCCTCAGATTGTAACCCAAACAAGTATTAATGAATACAACGTGAAGTGCAGCCATTAAAGTAGGATGGACTAAGGCACTTTGGCACTGTGTCCTGAAAAGTCCCCATGCCAGTGAATGACTGGTATTCCCCAAGCAGCCTGAGAAAGTCATCCCTGAGTTTTTAGCTTTCACTGCCCTCTGTGTTGCAGTTCCCAAGGCAAATGGCATCTCCTGTCCAGGGGCTCATCCCTCTCCTCAGAAGAGGAGACCAGATGGGGTGAGAGAGCAGACTGAGCCTTGGGTTCTTGTTAGGGTGTGTAGCATTGTGTGAACAACAACGTAGGAAAACTGCAGTTTGGGCCAGGGACGAAGCTACATGTTCTGCCAGGTATGTTTTCTTCTCCTGCTTCTCCACTTTATGCTGTCTCCTCTTGCTGCGGTCTTATTGCGGTCTACAGCTTCCTCACAAGGTGGGAGGAAGAGTAGGCGCTGAATTCTTCTCTTTAGTGATGAATGACAGAACCCAGGGAATGGCAGGAAGATGTGCCAGGGGAGGGTCAGGTTGGACATGAGGAAAAGGTTCTTCACCCAGAGGGTACTGGAGCATTGGAACAGGCTCGCCAGGGAGGTGTCACAGCCCCAAGCCTGACAGAGTTCAAGAAGAGACTGGACAACATCCACAGACACATGGTGTGAACTGTGGGGTTGTCATATGCAGGAACAGGAGTTGGACATGATGATCCTTATGGGTCTCTTACCACTCAGGATATCCTATGATGACTATGGTGTGACTTACTGGGTTTTTGTTGTGAAGGCAAACACTGTGTGACTACTTATGGCAACCGAGTCACCTTTGGAGGTGGAACTCAGCTAAGGATAAATCCCAGTAAGTTTCAAAGCCTTTTCCTGCTCCACTTGGTGGAACAGTTTTGTGGTCATGAGCTGGGGTAACTAAAGCAGAGGGGGAAGGGTTCAATCTGTGGAGCATTTTGCTCTATTTTTTGTAGTAGCAGAAGAGACCTTGATTCAACAAGGCCGCGAATTTACTCCTTCTCCTTACTCCTGCCAGCTCCTGCTCTCTGCCTTTCACATTAGCAGACTGGGATCCTGAATCCTCTTGCTCAGGGATAGACATTTTGTGCCATGGCCATCCTTAGTTGTGAGAACTGGCATGGGTTGCTGGTGGTTCTGTCTAGCTCAGCCCTGGGTGGTTGTCCTTTGCTCTGCTGAAGAAAGGCTGAATTAATACTGCCCTCAGTAGCACCACAGTTGTAGTTGTCATCCCTCCTATAGATGAGATTCCCAAGAGATTTGTTATCAAGGCTACAGTTGTTCCTGGCTTCAAATGCCTGGAAGGAGTTGATCTCCTGGAGATCAGTTGTAGAGTAACTGGCATGAGAGTTGTGGTTTTTGCTGAGCTGTGGAGGACTGTGTGAACACAGGGAACTCCAAACTGGTTCTGGGGACAGGGACACGCCTGGTAGTGAAGCCCAGTGAGTACAACTGCTGCCCAGCTCAGGGTATTTCTTGTGCTTTCTTATCCCAATCCTCCCTTTCCAACTCTCTGAGCATTTATCTTTGTCTGATCAGATCAGGCTTATCCCCTGGATGTGAAAGGGCTCTCCAGCACTGGGCCCTTCTTTCTCAACCTAATTTCCTTTTTTTTCTGCTGCAAGTAGATCGAATCTTTCTGAGAGAGAAATGTGTGCCGTTTGCTGTTCACTGACCGGTCATCTCACAGCAGCACTGGAAATCCACAGACACCCAAACCTGATGAATTTTCACCATGGGTTCCCTACACATAAGTAGCGTTTTCAGATGCACAGTCCCCCTGATTCTAGGAAGTCAGGTTCTAGGAAGTCAAGTACTCCACTGTTGTGACAATAGCCCCTTTGACTCAGGGACTAAAGTCAGGTTCTGGTCAATTAAGTGGGTTAATACCTGTGTGTTGCAATCTCACCCAACAATTGTGTCCTAAGGCTGTGCTCCAGCAGCATCATGGCACAAGCACACAGGAGCAGAAACAAAAATTGAGCTCTCAGGGAAAGCTTATGTTATTGCTAAATTAGAAAATGGATGAGAAGAGTGCGCTTTTTCTCTTTTGCACAACAGGCACTTTGGCATTGTGTCCTGAAAAGTCCCCGTGTCAGTGAATGACTGGTATTCCCCAACCAGCCTGAGAAAGTCATCCCTGAGTTTTTAGCTTTCACTGCCCTCTGTGTTGCAGTTCCCAAGGCAAATGGCATCTCCTGTCCAGGGGGCTCACCCCTCTCCTCAGAAGAGGAGACCAGATGGGGTGAGAGAGCAGACTGAGCTTTGGGTTCTTGTTAGGGTGTGTAGCATTGTGTGAACAACAACTTAGGAAAACTGCAGTTTGGGCCAGGGACGAAGCTACATGTTCTGCCAGGTATGTTTTCTTCTCCTGCTTCTCCACTTTATGCTGTCTCCTCTTGCTGCATTCTCACTTTTAGCCAGTTTACGACCAAAAGAAGAAGTCAGAGGTGCAGCTGGAAGGCACAGAGGATTTGTTTTTTTCTGGGACTTGGCATGGCTGGGCAAAGGCTTAGGGAGAGTTTCTGCTTTTGCAGTGGTTTGATGGGCTTTTTGTTTTGGAAGGAAATGCTGTGTGATTATGGTAACAGCTACGAGAAGTTCATTTTTGGCTCAGGGACCAGACTGTCCATCCAACCCAGTGGATGTGCAGCTTGCCAGAGGTCTTCTATCTGTCTGTCTTGCAAAAGGAGTGCTTTTATATTCATCCTTTTGTTTCAGCTTTTCACACCTCAAATGCCTTCTCTCCCTTCACAGGCTCTGGGAATGCCTTTAGTGCAGTCTTTAATGAGGTTGTGGTTGGACGGAGCAAAGCTCAACTCGAGGTCTGCATGATTTTTGGGAAAGTGTCCCCTGTGCCTTGCTGGGAAGGTCCTTGTCCACCACACTGACAGCTTCCTTGCTATGGGAGATGAGAGGAGAGCATTTGTGTAATGGCTTTTGTTACAGTGAGTGTTGGTGGGAACAGGTACACCTTTGGAGCTGGGACAAAGCTAAGTGTGAAGCCTTGTGAGTACTGTCCAAGCTACTTTTTAGCCCTGCAGGGCAATGCCGAAATGTGCAAGCAGGAATGTCAGGGGGTGCATTTTGGGAAGCCTTCCTGTGCCCATGCACAGCCCTGTGCCCTTTCTCTGACAGTGGAAAAGCTGTGAGCTGCTGTGGGTGGAGGGGGGACAGGGCAGAAGGTTTGTCTTTGGGAAGGGGAGAAAGCTCTTTACAAAGGCACGTAAGTGCCGTGTGATGGAGAGAAATGCATTGGTCTCATCAGAAGTTTCTGAGCAGCACTGGTTGCTCCTAATGGGACTCAAAGGCAGAGCTGCAACCCTTGTTGGAGCAAGAGCAGCTGTGTGTTAGCTCGGTGTGTGTGGAAGGACACTGTCATAGCTCAGGAATTGGTGATTTCCATTGTTTTTCCCCCTTTTTTCCATACGCAGATGGAAAAGACAGGTGTCAGACTCTTTTGCAGGTGATGGTAGTTCCTTTCTGCTAGCTGTGGCGTTGTTGTAGGGCTGTCCACGGCGTCCATGGCTGTGTCAGTTTGCTGGGGCAGGTATTCGTAAGCTCAACTTCGGGCATGGAAGTAAACTTTCTGTGAAACTCAGTAAGTATTTCTGTGTTAACTGGCTGTTAGGGTGCCCCAAAGGAGCACCTTTGTCTCTATGGGACATCTTGTGTTTTTTTCTGGAGTACAAGCTGTGTGCGGTTTTCATTAGTCGATGTGTTCCTCTGTGACTTCAGCATCCACCTGGAAAGTTGCCTTTGGGAGTGGGACAGAACTGATGGTAAAACCCTGCAGGTAGACACCCAACCTGAAGGAGCAATGGTAGGAAATTCACACACCTTACTTGGGAGAACAAAACAGCTGAGCTGTTAGGAGCTGGTCTGCAGAGGGATGGAGTGTGTGTTTGCACATGCACATGTGTTGAGAGTTATCGGAATGAGAACCAAGAAAGACTTTTTGAAGGTGTATAGTGTGTGCAGGAGATTCCAGGGGAAGATCTCTGCTTTTGGGGCATCAGCCCTAAAAGCGAGGAGCTGTGGTTATGATCCTGCATGTTTTCTCTGCATGGTAAAAGGATGCCCTCAGAGCTCATCTTGGTCAGAGCTGAAATAGATGACCAGCTGCAGCTGTTGTTAACGAAGACCCCAGCCACAGGGCACAGCTTTGGAAGGAATAAGCTAGAGCAGGGGAGATGTGACTCACTGGGTTTTTGTTGTGAAGGCAAACACTGTGTGACTGCTTACAGCAATCGAGTCACCTTTGGAGGTGGAACTCAGCTAAGGATAAATCCCAGTAAGTTTCAAAGCCTTTTCCTGCTCCACTTGGTGGAACAGTTTTGTGGTCATGAGCTGGGGTAACTAAAGCAGAGGGGGAAGGGTTCAATTTGTGGAGCATTTTGCTCTATTTGTTGTAGTGGCAGAAGAGACCTTGATTCAACAAGGCCGTGAATTTACTCCTTCCCTTTCCTCCTGCCAGCTCCTGCTCTCTGCCTTTCACATTAGCAGACTGGGATCCTGAATCCTCTTGCTCAGGGATAGACATTTTGTGCCATGGCCATCCTTAGTTGTGAGAATTGTCATGGGCTGCTGATGCCTCTGTCTAGCACAGCCCTGGGTGGTTGTCCTTTGCTCTGCTGAAGAAAGGCTGAATTAATACTGCCCTCAGTAGCACCACAGTTGTAGTTGTCATCCCTCCTATAGATGAGATTCCCAAGAGATTTGTTATCAAGGCTACAGTTGTTCCTGGCTTCAAATGCCTGGTGTGGCTGGGAAGGAGTTGATCTCCTGGAGATCAGTTGTAGAGTAACTGGCATGAGAGTTGTGGTTTTTGCTGAGCTGTGGAGGACTGTGTGAACACAGGGAACTACAAACTGGTGCTGGGGACAGGGACACGCCTGGTAGTGAAGCCCAGTGAGTACAACTGCTGCCCAGCTCGGGGTATTTCTTGTGCTTTCTTATCCCAATCCTCCCTTTCCAACTCTCTGAGCATTTATCTTTATCTGATTGGATGAGACTTATTCCTTGATCCGACAGAGCCCTGGATCTCCAGGGCTCTTCCCGAGGTGGGCTCTTCTGGTCCTCTCTTTCCAACCTACCCTTCTTTTCCTTGCAAGAGGATCAGGCCTTGCTTTGGCAGAAGAGTGCAGCACTGCATGGTGGTGTAGTACAGTGTACAACATTTCTGGAAGTCTGCTGGAAGTTTTCTGCTTACGGGGGTCTAAGTCAGGGGCTCAGCTCCCCAGGACCAGGAGATGTCTTTCTCTGTTAGGATATGGATGAGATATGTTCTTGTTGAGGTGAAAACCACTGTGTGAGGTATGGCAAGATCACGCTTGGCAAAGGGACACGACTTCAGGTGTTGCCTAGTAAGTGCCACCACTTCCTAGTAGTTTCCTTCCACATGTGGTAAAGCTACCCACTGTCCAATGGGCAGCGGGATTTCCAGCATCTCTCTTCCTGGGCATTTCTTTAGCTATGGAACAAGACTTACTGTTAGGCCATGCCCTGTCCAAGGGGCTCATCCTCTCCTCAAAAGGAGACTGAAGGGGGTGAGTATCAGGCTGAGCTTTGGGTTCTTCTAAAAGTGTGTAGCATTTGTTAACTTCAACACAGGAAGACTTCAGTTTGTGCCAGGGACGAAGCTACAGGTTCTGACGAGTCCATTTTTTTTCTCCTGCTTCTCCACTTTACACTGTCTCCTCTTACTGCATTCACACTTTTAGCCAGATCAAGACCAAAAAGAGAAGTCAGAGGTGCAGATGGAAGGCACAGAATACTTTTTTCCTGGCCTCGTCATGGCTGGGTAAGGCTTGGGGAGAGGTGCTGCTCCTGAAATGGCTTGCTGGGCTTTTTGTTATGGAAGGAAACGCTGTGTGATTATGGCAGCAGCTACAACCAACTGACCTTTGGCTCAGGGACCAGACTGTCCATCCAAACCTGTGAGTGTGCAGCTTTCCTGTGTGTCTGCTTTCAAAAATCCTTGAACATCCACTGGAGCACCCTGTAGAAATGCTTGCTGTATCTGAGTCATGTAACAGATGGGAAGGAGGACATAGGTGTTATTTAATTCAATGCATACAATTAAAACATTCAGGGGAGTCTCTGAGATGGTGGGCATGGACAAAGGCTCCCACTTGGGAGAGAAACTTGACCTGAAACACAGTTTCAGGGGCAGATTTTCCCATGTGCTGGGTAACTGCACTGTCTTTGAGCCTTCTGCGTCAGAGAGCTTTGAAATTGCTTTTTGCACAAGGCCATTCACAGAGCCAACAGGGACACTTTTTAAATTGAATGTCTGTGTTGTTATGGTCCAGAGAAAGTAACTTTTGGAAAGGGCACCGAGCTTTCAGTTGTAGCCTATAAGTTGCCAGTTGCACTGGGAACAGGAATTGACTCAGTTTTCACTCCTTCCTTATTGTTTAGCAGTGAAAATCTTGGGATCTGAATGATGAAATTCTCCAGAATCCTCAAGATCTTGTCTTGGGTGTGTCCCATTGCTTTGGCTCCTTCAGACGTATATGGTAACCTCTAGGTTAACCAAAATGAGTGATTCTCCCTTTACTCTGTACATAGATGGGGGTGTTTGCTGCAGGCAGTGACACTCCAGATCAATTTACCCACCAGCTTCTGTCTCTGTTTAGGCAGCTCTGGAAGCTGCAGTGATGCTATGGGGTGGCATTCTCAGAACTGGTCTGGGAGAGCTAGGTGCCTATGTCTGCAACGTCTGAAAGATGCTTCAATATCTGCCTTCTGTTGGGTAGTGAATAAGCTTCCTGCATTTAGACTGAATTGTGGCAAGCTGCATTTTTTCCTTCTCTTGATACCTGTAGTGTTTTAGATTCCTAAATATTTTAAACATCATTTTACAGTCTTTGAAAACACTGAAATTCTTTGGAAACAGTCTGTCTTCCTTAGTATCCTTGGTGCTACTTCTGTAGACCTTGCTGCAGCCACTGCTGCCCATCTCTTTGGATAAGCACCTCACCAGTACTGGCAATTCGCACTCCGGGATGACCAACATGGTGGCTGCTGCCCCAGACCCCAGTGAGTTACTGGAAAAGGGAGGTAGGGCTGCCAGCTTTACTACTTCCCTGTGTGAATGCTGGTGTGGGGAAGGTGATGTTTGGCAGGGGGACCATTTTAACTGTGAGACCTGGTGAGCAGCATGGTATATTTAGGATAAGTGTGATTGGTAGTCAACATCTGTAGTACCGAGCTGAGCCCTCAGCTCCATGGACCGATATGTCTGAGAGTGCTGAAGGGTTTGGAAATGTCCAAGGGCCCCAACTCCACCACAACACTCCAGGAGCCTATAAGGCACCTAGACAAGGCTGGTAGCCAAGTTCTTCAGTATTCAGGTATCCTCAGTCTCCGGGTGATATGGCTGTTTGACTGCATGAGTACACTTTTCCTGAGATATGGCCATGGTCCTGGTGTAGGACAGAGCTGAAGGCAGTTGGTGCAGCACGTTTAAGTCTCAGGGTGCAAGCAGGAGCATCTCAGGGGTAAAATACATTGAACTAGAGTCCAAATGGTCAGGGGTTGAGGGGAGTCTTTCCTCCCGCTCTGTGGACGAATTTCAGGAGTTGTGGAGGGGCCGACTGCACCTGTGCTCAGCAAGATTTTGACAGGGTTTGTTGCACTGGGTGTATGGTACTGGAGGAAAGGTTCTCTTTGGGACTGGAACACGGCTCTCAGTGCTGCCTTGTAAGTACACAGTGCTGTCTTTTGAGGAAGAGGGTCATGAATGAACCTGAAGGACAAAATGTGCTACCTAATTCAAGGGTAGGGATGCAGATAGTTTCTGCTTGGTATGTAAAATGCTCTTTGTCATGATATATAAAAGGTGTGACAGTCAGTTCCATCTTTAAGCTTAAAGCATACTCTTTATATATCCAGACATGTTCTGGTAAAGCAAACTGTCCTGTAAAAATTAGATGTGAATCAGCATCCTTTTCATGCTTTCTTATCAATGTACTTCTAGTGTCTGGTTTTGAGAGGTCTGCTACTGATCAACCTGAAGAAAATTCAAGGCTTTGTTTTCTTTTGAGTAGGGGACACTATAAAAAAAACCCCAGATTTAAAAAAGCAGTATGACTTTTCACCATCATAATGTAGCCTGAAGTTGGAGAAGTCAGAAATCACCCTGTCCTTAAATATGTCATTTTGTGTAAGATCTCCCTGGTTATTCAATTAGGGTATTTTGGTAATGTGGCCAGTTACTGTGTGACATACGAGGTTCCGGTACCAAGCTGTTTTTTGGAACTGGAGCTAAACTGAAAGTTGATCTAGTAAGCAGAGACAAATGTTTAATTTGAGTCTATGTAAGTCTAGAACGGCCAGGAAATGCTCTACTTTGTCAATGAATTAAGTAGCTTCAGTTTCATTTTGTTTTGAATTGCACCTACATTGCTGTGTAACCCATCCAATATGGAAAAATCAAAATGTCTTTTTGGAGAACCAAACCAAACCAAGTCCAAAGAAAGTTGCCAAATTATTGCTGAATTTTGTGAGTGATCAGCGTAAATCTACAGATGCAGAACAGGTTAATTATTCAAACATGGGGAAGGGCAGGAGGTAGGAAGGGGAAGGTAAGTCCATATATCAGTCTTTGTGAAACCAAGAGCTGACTTGATAAAATACTTTAACTATATTGAAAATATGGGCATAATTTCTTTTTTTTTTTTTTTTTTTTTTTTACATGATATGCAGCAGCAAATTGAAAGAATCAGGGACCAGAAGTTTAGACTTGGAAATTAAAATAAAAAATAATGTTAGCTAAACACATTTAAAAAGGGATGAACTCTCAAGAGTAGTGTATATGTGTACTGGAAAACTTCCTATAAAGTTTATTCTTTATATGTATGCAAATGACTGGGCAAACCTAAAGGAAACTGAACATTGTTCTCTTGTTTTAAAAGCTAGGTACATTATCCTTTTTTTTTCTTTTTTTAATCGTTCAATGACTTGAGGTCATTATTATGTGAGAGCTGTGCTATGGTATAATGACTTCCAGATAGGCTTGAAACACTGTCTTCCTCCTCTTATCTTCCTTCAAAAATGCCAGACTGCAGACCATCCCAGGGAGTAGAACCTGGATTGGCATTTAAATTCCCATAGTCACATCTTTCTATGAGGGAAGTACTGTATTTTTTGTTAATTTTTCAGTGATTGGATCAGAAGACCTGTATTTGTGGATGTGTAAGTGGCAGTTTCAAAGATGGTTTTTGTTGGCTGGTTTCTCACTGTGTGAACACTGCATATAAAGTCTTATTCAGAAAAGGGACAAAGCTTCTTGTGAAACCAAGTAAGAAACATGTTTACACCTCATTCCTCATTTATTGTTGAGGCAGATTTGAACAGCAGAGAGTCTTATAGCATTGTAGTTTGGTAATAAATGTATCGGCTAGTTGAAATGCATAGTACTGATTTCAATTACTATAGTAGTTCTTAGATTGTCTGCCCATCTGGTGTATCCTGGCAACTGGAAAAAAAACACCTATAGACGGAAATCTTGACAAACTGAAACTTGGATTTCATCAGTTACTCTGACCCAAGACTGTGTTGATGTTGTTGTTCCCCTCCCTTTTTTGCCAGTCCAGCACAACAAGGCTTTGGGGCAGGGGTCATATCTGCAAACATCTTTGCAGGACCTGCTGTACCAGGTCCATTGGTAAAGTCAATAGACTCATTTTTCTTTTAATGAAGATCTTAAGCAGCTTCAGCACAAAGGGTCCATTTGCATAGTTGCATTAAATGAAGGCAGCGTAAGCCTTCAGAGGAGTCTCTGAGATGGAGAACTTCTGTGAAATCCCCGCACAAGTGAATGATCACTGCTGAAAGATGATTCTGTACTTAAAGGAGTTTATAGCTAGAGGACTTCTACTATTTACTGAATACAATGCTCCAGGCTGCTGATCGTCTGTCAGTGACTAGGAATAGAGGTGTGCATGGTGGAGCTGTGTGTGTTTTTTGTAAGTGGATGTGTCACCGTGTGACTTCAACATACACCCAGAAAGTTGTCTTTGGGAGTGGGACACAACTGGTAGTGAAACCTGGTAAGTATGAAGCCTGAAGGTGCAAGGATAGCAAAGTCACATACCCTACTCTGATAAACCCTGTTGGGCTGTGCCGGAAACTGGATTGTAGAGGAATAGAGATTGTGTGTGTATGTGTGTGTGTAGGGGAGAGATATAGCAGACAGAACCAAGAAAGATATTTTGAGGTTGTGCACTGTGTGCAGGAGGGTCGAGGAGAAGACGTTTGCTTTCAAGGCTGATTTAGGGCCAGAATGGCAGCTGTAATCAGAAATCTGAGGTCGTAAAGAAAAGTGGAAGAAGACTGGTTCAATGTGTGAGGCTTTTTTGTTCTACATTCTCTAGGAGCAGTAGAGACCTTGGTTCAACAAGGCCATGAATTCACTCCTTCCCCTACTTCTGCCAGCTCTTCTTCTCTGCCTTTCACATTAGCAGACTGGGATCCTGAATCCTCTTGCTCAGGAATAGACATTTTGTGCCATGGCCATCCTTAGTTGCGAGAATTGGGGTGGGTTGCTGGTGGCTCTGTCTAGCACAGCCCTGGGTGGTTGTCCTTTGCTCTGCTGAAGAAAGGCTGAATTAATACTGCCCTCAGTAGCACCACAGTTGTAGTTGTCATCCCTCCTATAGATGAGATTCCCAAGAGATTTGTTATCAAGGCTACAGTTGTTCCTGGCTTCAAATGCCTGGTGTGGCTGGGAAGGAGTTGATCTCCTGGAGATCAGTTGTAGAGTAACTGGCATGAGAGTTGTGGTTTTTGCTGAGCTGTGGAGGACTGTGTGAACACAGGGAACTCCAAACTGGTGCTGGGGACAGGGACACGCCTGGTAGTGAAGCCCAGTGAGTACAACTGCTGCCCAGCTCGGGGTATTTCTTGTGCTTTCTTATCCCATCCTCCCTTTCAAACTATATGAGCATTTATCTTTATCTGATCAGATCAGGCTTATCCCCTGGATGTGAACGGGCTCTCCAGCACTGGGCCCTTCTTTCTCAACCTAATTTCCTTTTTTTTCTGCTGCAAGTAGATCGAATCTTTCTGAGAGAGAAATGTGTGCCGTTTGCTGTTCACTGACCGGTCATCTCACAGCAGCACTGGAAATCCATAGACACCCAAACCTGATGAATTTTCACCATGGGTTCCCTGCACATAAGCGGCATTTTCAGATGCACAGTCCCCCTGATTCTAGGAAAGCATTACCATAGGTATGAGCTGTCACTCCTGGGTCTTAAACATTAAGAAATGTTAAGGGAAACACTTCTCTGAGAAGCGCAAGTGAGCTGGGAAATAGATTTTCCCTTGTTCCAGGCAATGACACTGGACTCAAACCTGTTGTGTCAGGGATATTCGCTGTGGCCTGAATGCAGGTGCTTTATGTCTGAAATCATGCATGAGGCTGACAGAGACATTTTTGTAAGGAAATGTGTCATGGTGTGAATGCTGCACGCAAACTCACTTTTGGAAAGGGAACAGTGCTTTCGGTGATACCAGGTAAACAACAACTTGCCCTAGAGACTGGAATCACCTCATTTCTGTCTTGCTCTTGGTTGTTTTGAGGGGAACAATTTTGGGAACCTCACATTTGGGAGACCTGTGATGCTCCTGGTATCCCCTGGACTTGGTTTTTCCTCATGTCCCATGGCCTTGTGCCCTGTGCCGTCTGTTACAGTGTCAGAGCTTCTTTACGTGCCTGTTTGCATTCCTCCCTTCACCCTGAGCACAGATGGATGTGTGTGCCACCGAGAACTGGTCCTCCAGAGAACTTGGGAGACCTGATCCCATCCGTACCCCTGTTGTTCCAATGGTCCTGTGGCTGTCCTATGTCACTGTGTCCCACAGGAGGAGGAGGAGGTGTGAGAGCCTTGGCATGGCTGGGAAAAAGCCTGAGGAGAGCTGCTGCTTCTGGAATGGCTTGCTGGGCTTTTTACTATGGAAGGAAATGTAGTGCGATTATGGCACCAGGTATGACAAGCTGACCTGTGGCTCAGGGACCAGACTGTCCATTCAGTCCAGTGAGTGTGCAGCTTTCCTGTGTGTCCTTTGTCAAAAGTCTTTGAATGTGCACTGGATTGCCTTGTAGACATCCTCGTTGCATCTAGGCCACCTGCCATAGTGGATGGAGAACACAGGCACTATTTCATCTAAGGCAGATGATGAACAGGAGTCTCCGAGATGGTGAACTTGCAGGTGTGGCCCAGGGTAGAAGCAGCAGCCCTCACAAACAGGCATTTTCACCTCTAAATGCTCTTGATCCCAGATGCAAATTGCCGGTCTCTTCACTTCAGGATGTAGCTGACTACGAGTGACAGTCAGCACTGTCTAGTCATGGTGTGTGTGACCAGCTTTACCAAGTGGTGGGGAAGGTTATTGTTAAGAGAGGAAATGCTGTGTGACCGGAGGAGCTGGTCTGTATAAACCTGTCTTTGGCTCTGGAACAAGACTCACTGTTAAGCCATGTAAGTCCAACACTGTTCCTATGCTTTCTGTTTTCTTTGAGGCCTTTCTTTGGGTGGTTGAGAGCAGCAATGTGCTGGGTGTTTCATCATTTATATTTGACCATATCTAGTGATGGACTTTGCTTTAAGGGAATGTGCCCACTTCATCCAAAATGACCCGTACTGCTCTCAGTTTGGCCAGGATGGTCCAAGTGGCCACACTCCTGTACCAGAAGTGCTGTGGGAAGGCTGTCCAACACCACTGTGTCCTGGTGGGGTTTCTGTTGCAGTGAGAAGCACTGTCACTCTTCTGCTGCTCTTCCAAGCCTCGACATGAATGGGCAAAACCTTGGGGAGAGCTGCTGCTTCTGAAATGGCTTGCTGGGCTTTTGGTTATAGATAGAAACACTGCGTGATAGTGACTCAAGTTTCAGCAAGTTGCCCTTTGGCTCAGGGACCGGACTGCCTGTCCAGCCCAGGGAAGGTGCAGCTTTCCTGTCTGTCCTCTGTCAAAAATCCTTAAGTTTTCATGGCAGTGCCCTGTAGATGAACTTGTTGA
The DNA here is from genome assembly GCF_036013445.1 of Caloenas nicobarica. Taxonomy (NCBI): domain Eukaryota; kingdom Metazoa; phylum Chordata; class Aves; order Columbiformes; family Columbidae; genus Caloenas; species Caloenas nicobarica. Next base: position 290,794 of record NC_088268.1, on the reverse strand, counting down.
GTTCCTATCACTATAACAGGGGAAGGAGAAAAGAGCTGCTCTTTCAAGATAGTCTTGTGCCTAGAACCGATTCAAAGTGGCAGCATTTGGACATGGTGGTCCAGGATGCTGATGGTCCATCAGCCAGCAGGAATAGAGGTGTGGTTTAGGACAGCCAGAGACATTAAACAAATTGTACTCACTACCTGTGTATGGCTGTGGAAGGCTGTAGGGGATATGTAAAGGGGATTCTGACCTTGAGATTTTCATGTAGCTTGGTCAAGGCCCAGATCATGCTCGGGACAAATGTTTTCTGATAGCCATGTCAAATAGCTCCAGGTATGTAGATTGTTTTCCTGAGCACAACCAGCGAGCGAAGAGCTGTGGATCGTTATGATAGTTGCTTTCATCCTGGATAAGGTTTGGACAGTGAAAGAAGGAAAATAGTGGGGCTGAGCATGCAGCCATGGGCAGAAGACCCTACAAAAAAGCCAAGCAAGTGAAATCATCCTTCACTGATCTAGTCTGCAGAAATGCAGCAGTTTTTCACTTTAGTGGGGAATCCAGTTTACCCAGGGTGCAGGTGAAGAGGCTGCCAACACATCCCAACCGGTGAATGTGTCACCATTTGGGATCCAGCCCTCTGGGTTTTTGTCAAGTACTCCACTGTTGAGACAATAGCCCCTTTGACTCAGGGACTAAAGTCAGGTTCTGGTCAATTAAGTGGGTTAATACCTGTGTGTTGCAATCTCACCCAACAATTGTGTCCTAAGGCTGTGCTCCAGCAGCATCATGGCACAAGCACACAGGAGCAGAAACAAAAATTGAGCTCTCAGGGAAAGCTTAAGTTATTGTTAAATTAGAAAATTTAATGAGAAGAGTGTGCTTTTTCTCTTTTGCACAACAGTGCAAGACTAAGGCACTTTGGCATTGTGTCCTGAAAAGTCCCTGTGCCAGTGAATGACTGGTATTCCCCAAGCAGCCTGAGAAAGTCATCCCTAAGATTTTAGCTTTCACTGCCCTCTGTGTTGCAGTTCCCAAGGCAAATGGCATCTCCTGTCCAGGGGGCTCACCCATCTCCTCAGAAGAGGAGACCAGATGGGGTGAGAGAGCAGACTGAGCCTTGGGTTCTTGTTAGGGTGTGTAGCATTGTGTGAACACCAACGCAGGAAAACCACAGTTTGGGCCAGGGACGAAGCTACATGTTCTGCCAGGTATGTTTTCTTCTGCTGCTTCTCCATTTTATGCAGTCTCCTCTTGCTGCATTTTCACTTTTAGCCGGTTTGAGTCCAAAAAGAGAACTCAGAGGTGCAGTTGGAAGACACAGAGGGAGGATTTGTTTTTTTCTGGGACTTGGCATGGCTGGGCAAAGGCTTGGGGAGAGGTTCTGCCTCTATAGTGGCTTGATGGGTTTTTGTTATGGAAGGAAATGCTGTGTGATTATGGTAACACCTATGGGAAGTTCACCTTTGGCTCAGGGACCAGACTGTCCATCCAGCTCAGTGAGTTTGCAGCTTTCCTGTTTTTCCTCTCTCATAAATCCTTGACAGCCTACCAGAGTGCCCTGTAGATGTGTTTGTTGTTTCCATGTTATGTTACAGATGGGAAAGAGAACATAGGTGCTTTTTCAAGATAATCTTCTGCCTGGAAGTGCCTTCCAGGTGGTAAACTTCTGCAAGGCACCAGCTTCCAATCCAGAGTGAGCACCCTGCTTGACCAGGGTCTAGGTGCAGAGGCTGCAAGTACAGTCCAACTAGTGGAGGCATCACCAGCTGGGATCTACCCCTCTCTGTTTCTGTAAAGTGCTCTGCTGTTGAGACAACAACCTCAAGTTTCCCTTTGTCTCAGGGACTAAAGTCATGGTCTCAACAATAAGTGGGTTAATGCCTGCATGTTGCAATCTTGACTGACAGTTCTGTCCTAGTGCTGTGCTCTGATTTGGCAAGAAAAGGAATTGGGTAGCAATATGCATAGTACTGATTTAAATGGTGTAGTACTTCTTGCATTGTGAAAAAGCCCACCTGTACATGGAAACCTGGACCTATAGGAAGGGGGACTTCATCCGTTACTCTGCCCCTAGACTGGGTTCGTGTTCTTGTTCCCATCCCTTTTTGCCATTCCAGTACAACAAGGCTTTGGGACAGCGATCATAACGTGTTCCCTGCTAACTAAGGAGTAACTTCTACCATCTCTTGTACTACAGTGACTTGAAACAAATCTAGTTATTCCCATGCCTTTGAATGCACAAAAAATATTATATGGCAAAGAAAGCTAGAGGACGTCTATGAACATCTGCATGAGTACTTAGAGCTCCTCTCAGACACAGATCCATGAGTAAACGTATCCAAGCCCTCCAGCAGCCACTGAGGTGGCTGAATGCAGAGGCCCATTTTGCAAAGCTCTGTCACATGGTGCCAGTGCTGAAGGATGGGGAAAACTCACATGGGGAAGTGGAACAAAACTGCTCGTTGCCCCAGGTGAGCTGTTTCTTTTCTGGGTCAAGGCTGGCTCAATAGAGATGACACTGTCCTCTAGCTTCAAAAATAAGTGTAGTGGCTCTGTGGAGCAATTTGGGATGGTTTTAGTATTACCTGGAGATGAGCATTAGCTTTGCTTTTTAATGAATGCATGCTAGAAATGCATGCAATGTGGGGAAAAGAAGCAAGTGCAAAGTGAAGACAAGTGAAATACAAGAACTCCACATGAAAAAAAAATCTAGTGGTCTTTAGTGATGTAGGATTGGATTTGTCAAGGGGGGACATGGAAATGGAATTGCCTTGTGGCTTTTCCTTGTGGAGTTAATGAGATTGTGGTGCAGGAAGGATGAAGAGTAAGCAATGGATGAGGAGGTAAGACATAACGCATTGCAAGCAGTGAGTGGAGAAATGGAAGGATTCCCTTGAGGACAAGTATTCAGGTGGATGAGGGTGCATAGGAGCGTATGAAGGTTTTTGCAATGACAAACAACAGAGTGTCTATGAATATCTACCAACTGAGGCTGGGACATGGAACCAGGCTGGTGGTAAAACCAAGTAAGATTTCTGGGATTTGGGACACAGAGTAGTTCAGGGGAAAAATTCAATCCACCCAGAGCCAAGGCAAAATGCAGTTCAAATCAGGCTGTTACCAAAAAAAAAAAAAAAAAATTAACGGTGATCCCTTGTTCGCTATAATATCTGCTGGATATTGTAGAACAAGAGAGATGGTCTGCATGGTAATGATGTAAAGTACACAAGCTGTAGAGCTTTCCTCTGGAAGAACCTTTCAGATGTGGCAACTTCTGTAGGTGCAAGCAACTTATTTTCCCCCTGTGAGCAGTTTACGCTTGCAACATTGTCTAAGCAAACTTTGTGTCATGGTTTCCCTTCCAGAAGCTTAATAAACTCATATTTGGAGGAAGAACTAACCTTCTTCTTTCTCCAGGTATGTGAACTTTGCAAGTTAGGTAAATGCCTAACTGTAAGTTAAGTACACTGAGGTTTGAAAAATATTCACAGAAAACTCAGTAGCTTATATCTTCCCTTTGTTGTGAATAAAAATATGAATAAGATAATTCGTCTGTAACTGTAAACAAGGTGGGAGTTCCTGATAGCTCCTTGAATTTGGAGATACACAGTGTAACAAAACTGAAGGAAACTTTAAATATCAATTATACTTCCTTTGAAAATCTTGGGTATACACTCACACTCAAGAAGCTCACCTGAGCATTTGAATCCGAAATCCCAAGCAGAATTATTCACTACTTCAGTAATTAAATTGCAATTAAATTTTCAGCCATAATTGCATATTCTATAGGATTTTTTTAAACTTTTGAATAGGAAAAAACAGCTGGCAAGTGTAAACGACTCTTAGAACTTGGCCAAAACAATCTTTTCCTGCATTTGAAGAGAGTGAAAGGAACTGTAAACGTATCACCTACACCTTAGATGTTATCTCTGCTTTCTCAGAGTGTTTGGATTTTGTTTGCTCACTAACTAATGAATTTACTATAATGTCATTCTCCATTTGGATTACAAGTTCTTCAGATACAGGGGCCTATTACGGGTTGAATTTTAGGAAGGATTCTGGGCTTGGCAGGAACCAGTGAGTGAGGTTTTGATGCACTGTGCCCCAATCTCCATTTCTGTATGAATGCATTTTTCCAGTTATGTATCAGTTGGTTTACAGAGCTTCCAGCATGCCCAACCCATTTTTATCATGCAAAAGGAGCTAGTTGTGCACATTGACAGGATGCATTTGGACACTTCTGGCTAAATTACCAAAGTTTGGCTCCAACTGATATCTGTTTGTAATTTGGTTTTGGAAGGGTTTTGGTGGGGTTTTGCTTGTTGTTGTTCTTTTTCCATTTACTGTCCCAGAGGCAAACTATGGGGAAAGCATGGCCCGAATTCAGGTTCTGATACTGGATGTTTCTGCATTGTTTTTTTTCAGCCCTTCTAACAATAATCATGCTATTCAGGTTCTTCTGCTATTTAGTGCAACTCAGGTTGCATGGTAAAGGTTCACATTTCATAGTGACAACCCCCTCAGAATGGAACCCAAACAAGTATTAATGAATACAACATAAAGTGCAGCCATAGAAGTAGGATGGAGAGTGGAAGGGAATAGAGCAGAAACGTAACACAGACTGGTCAGACTAAATTTAAAAAACTGATCAGAAGAGTGTGCTATTCCTCTTTTGCACAACAGTGCAAGACTAAGGCACTTTGGCATTGTGTCCTGAAAAGTCCCCGTGCCAGTGAATGACTGGTATTCCCCAACCAGCCTGAGAAAGTCATCCCTGAGCTTTTAGCTTTCACTGCCCTCTGTGTTGCATTTCCCAAGCCAAATGGCATCTCCTGTCCAGGGGCTCATCCCTCTCCTCAGAAGAGGAGACCAGATGGGGTGAGAGAGCAGACTGAGCCTTGGGTTCTTGTTGGGGTGTGTAGCATTGTGTGAACAACAACTTAGGAAAACTGCAGTTTGGGACAGGGACGAAGCTGCATGTTCTGCCAGGTATGTTTTCTTCTGCTGCTTCTCCACTTTATGCTGTCTCCTCTTGCTGCATTCCCACTTTTAGCCAGTTTACAACCAAAAGAAGAAGTCAGAGGTGCAGCTGGAAGGCACAGAGGATTTGTTTTTTTCTGGGACTTGGCATGTCTGGGCAAAGGCTTGGGGAGAGGTTCTGCTTTTGCAGTGGCTTGATGGGCTTTTTGTTATGGAAGGAAATGCTGTGTGATTATGGTAACAGCTACGCGAAGTTCATCTTTGGCTCAGGGACCTGACTGTCCATCCAACCCAGTGGATGTGCAGCTTGCCAGAGGTCTTCTATCTGTCTGTCTTGCAAAAGGAGTGCTTTTATATTCATCCTTTTGTTTCAGCTTTTCACACCTCAAATGCCTTCTCTCCCTTCACAGGCTCTGGGAATGCCTTTAGTGCAGTCTTTAATGAGGTTGTGGTTGGACGGAGCAAAGCTCAACTCGAGGTCTGCATGATTTTTGGGAAAGTGTCCCCTGTGCCTTGCTGGGAAGGTCCTTGTCCACCACACTGACAGCTTCCTTGCTATGGGAGATGAGAGGAGAACATTTGTGTAACGGCTTTTGTTACAGTGAGTGTTGGTGGGAACAGGTACACCTTTGGAGCTGGGACAAAGCTAAGTGTGAAGCCTTGTGAGTACTGTCCAAGCTACTTTTTAGCCCTGCAGGGCAATGCCGAAATGTGCAAGGCAGGAATGTCAGGGGGTACATTTTGGGAAGCCTTCCTGTGCCCATGCACAGCCCTGTGCCCTTTCTCTGACAGTGGAAAAGCTGTGAGCTGCTGCAGGTGGAGGGGGGACAGGGCAGAAGGTTTGTCTTTGGGAAGGGGAGAAAGCTCTTTACAAAGGCACGTAAGTGTTGTGTGATGGAGAGAAATGCATTGGTCTCATCAGAAGTTTCTGAGCAGCACTGGTTGCTCCTAATGGGACTCAAAGGCAGAGCTGCAACCCTTGTTGGAGCAAGAGCAGCTGTGTGTTAGCTCGGTGTGTGTGGAAGGACACTGTCATAGCTCAGGAATTGGTGATTTCCATTGTTTTTCCCCCTTTTTTCCATACGCGGATGGAAAAGACAAGTGTCAGACTCTCTTACAGGTGATGGTAGCTCCTTTCTGCTAGCTGTGGCGCTGTTGTAGGGCTGTCCACGGCGTCCATGGCTGTGTCAGTTTGCTGGGACAGGTTTTCGTAAGCTCAGCTTTGGGCATGGAAGTAAACTTTCTGTGAAACTCAGTAAGTATCTCTGTGTTAACTGGCTGTTAGGGTGCCCCAAAGGAGCACCTTTGTCTCTATGGGACATCTTGTGTTTTTTTCTGGAGTACAAGCTGTGTGCGGTTTTCGTTAGTCGATGTGTTCCTCTGTGACTTCAGCATCCACCTGGAAAGTTGCCTTTGGGAGTGGGACACAACTGATGGTAAAACCCTGCAGGTAGACACCCAACCTGAAGGAGCAATGGTAAGAAATTCACACACCTTACTTGGGAGAACAAAACAGCTGAGCTGTTAGGAGCTGGTCTGCAGAGGGATGGAGTGTGTGTTTGCACATGCACATGTGTTGAGAGTTATCGGAATGAGAACCAAGAAAGACTTTTTGAAGGTGTATAGTGTGTGCAGGAGATTCCAGGGGAAGATCTCTGCTTTTGGGGCATCAGCCCTAAAAGCGAGGAGCTGTGGTCATGATCCTGCATGTTTTCTCTGCATGGTAAAAGGATGCCCTCAGTGCTCATCTTGGTCAGAGCTGAAATAGATGACCAGCTGCAGCTGTTGTTAACGAAGACCCCAGCCACAGGGCACAGCTTTGGAAGGAATAAGCTAGAGCAGGGGAGATGTGACTCACTGGGTTTTTGTTGTGAAGGCAAACACTGTGTGACTGCTTACAGCAATCGAGTCACCTTTGGAGGTGGAACTCAGCTAAGGATAAATCCCAGTAAGTTTCAAAGCCTTTTCCTGCTCCACTTGGTGGAACAGTTTTGTGGTCATGAGCTGGGGTAACTAAAGCAGAGGGGGAAGGGTTCAATCTGTGGAGCATTTTGCTCTATTTGTTGTAGTGGCAGAAGAGACCTTGATTCAACAAGGCCGCGAATTTACTCCTTCTCCTTACTCCTGCCAGCTCCTGCTCTCTGCCTTTCACATTAGCAGACTGGGATCCTGAATCCTCTTGCTCAGGAATAGACATTTTGTGCCATGGCCATCCTTAGTTGTGAGAACTGGCATGGGTTGCTGGTGGTTCTGTCTAGCTCAGCCCTGGGTGGTTGTCCTTTGCTCTGCTGAAGAAAGGCTGAATTAATACTGCCCTCAGTAGCACCACAGTTGTAGTTGTCATCCCTCCTATAGATGAGATTCCCAAGAGATTTGTTATCAAGGCTACAGTTGTTCCTGGCTTCAAATGCCTGGTGTGGCTGGGAAGGAGTTGATCTCCTGGAGATCAGTTGTAGAGTAACTGGCATGAGAGTTGTGGTTTTTGCTGAGCTGTGGAGGACTGTGTGAACACAGGGAACTCCAAACTGGTGCTGGGGACAGGGACACGCCTGGTAGTGAAGCCCAGTGAGTACAACTGCTGCCCAGCTCGGGGTATTTCTTGTGCTTTCTTATCCCATCCTCCCTTTCAAACTATATGAGCATTTATATTTGTCTGATCAGATCAGGCTTATCCCCTGGATGTGAACGGGCTCTCCAGCACTGGGCCCTTCTTTCTCAACCTAATTTCCTTTTTTTCCTGCTGCAAGTAGATCGAATCTTTCTGAGAGAGAAATGTGTGCCGTTTGCTGTTCACTGACCGGTCATCTCACAGCAGCACTGGAAATCCATAGACATCCAAACCTGATGAATTTTCACCATGGGTTCCCTGCACATAAGCGGCATTTTCAGATGCACAGTCCCCCTGATTCTAGGAAAGCATTACCATAGGTATGAGCTGTCACTCCTGGGTCTTAAACATTAAGAAATGTTAAGGGAAACACTTCTCTGAGAAGCGCAAGTGAGCTGGGAAATAGATTTTCCCTTGTTCCAGGCAATGACACTGGACTCAAACCTGTTGTGTCAGGGATATTCGCTGTGGCCTGAATGCAGGTGCTTTATGTCTGAAATCATGCGTGAGGCTGACAGAGACATTTTTGTAAGGAAATGTGTCATGGTGTGAATGCTGCACGCAAACTCACTTTTGGAAAGGGAACAGTGCTTTCAGTGATACCAGGTAACTAACAACTTGCCCTAGAGACTGGAATCGCCTCATTTCTGTCTTGCTCTTGGTTGTTTTGAGGGGAACAATTTTGGGAACCTCACATTTGGGAGACCTGTGATGCTCCTGGTATCCCCTGGACTTGGTTTTTCCTCATGTCCCATGGCCTTGTGCCCTGTGCCATCTGTTACAGTGTCAGAGCTTCTTTACGTGCCTGTTTGCATTCCTCCCTTCACCCTGAGCACAGATGGATGTGTGTGCCACCGAGAACTGGTCCTCCAGAGAACTTGGGAGACCTGATCCCATCCGTACCCCTGTTGTTCCAATGGTCCTGTGGCTGTCCTATGTCACTGTGTCCCACAGGAGGAGGAGGAGGTGTGAGAGCCTTGGCATGGCTGGGAAAAAGCCTGGGGAGAGCTGCTGCTTCTGGAATGGCTTGCTGGGCTTTTTACTATGGAAGGAAATGTAGTGCGATTATGGCACCAGGTATGACAAGCTGACCTGTGGCTCAGGGACCAGACTGTCCATTCAGTCCAGTGAGTGTGCAGCTTTCCTGTGTGTCCTTTGTCAAAAGTCTTTGAATGTGCACTGGATTGCCTTGTAGACATCCTCGTTGCATCTAGGCCACCTGCCATAGTGGATGGAGAACACAGGCACTATTTCATCTAAGGCAGATGATGAACAGGAGTCTCCGAGATGGTGAACTTGCAGGTGTGGCCCAGGGTAGAAGCAGCAGCCCTCACAAACAGGCATTTTCACCTCTAAATGCTCTTGATCCCAGATGCAAATTGCCGGTCTCTTCACTTCAGGATGTAGCTGACTACGAGTGACAGTCAGCACTGTCTAGTCATGGTGTGTGTGACCAGCTTTACCAAGTGGTGGGGAAGGTTATTGTTAAGAGAGGAAATGCTGTGTGACCGGAGGAGCTGGTCTGTATAAACCTGTCTTTGGCTCTGGAACAAGACTCACTGTTAAGCCATGTAAGTCCAACACTGTTCCTATGCTTTCTGTTTTCTTTGAGGCCTTTCTTTGGGTGGTTGAGAGCAGCAATGTGGCTGGGTGTTTCATCATTTATATTTGACCATATCTAGTGATGGACTTTGCTTTAAGGGAATGTGCCCACTTCATCCAAAATGACCCGTACTGCTCTCAGTTTGGCCAGGATGGTCCAAGTGGCCACACTCCTGTACCAGAAGTGCTGTGGGAAGGCTGTCCAACACCACTGTGTCCTGGTGGGGTTTCTGTTGCAGTGAGAAGCACTGTCACTCTTCTGCTGCTCTTCCAAGCCTCGACATGAATGGGCAAAACCTTGGGGAGAGCTGCTGCTTCTGAAATGGCTTGCTGGGCTTTTGGTTATAGATAGAAACACTGCGTGATAGTGACTCAAGTTTCAGCAAGTTGCCCTTTGGCTCAGGGACTGGACTGCCTGTCCAGCCCAGGGAAGGTGCAGCTTTCCTGTCTGTCCTCTGTCAAAAATCCTTAAGTTTTCATGGGAGTGCCTCGTAGATGAACTTGTTGAGTTCCTATCACTATAACAAGGGAAGGAGAAAAGAGCTGCTCTTTCAAGATAGTCTTGTGCCTAGAACCGATTCCATGTGGCTATTTCTGCAGTTTAGAGAAACACGTTATTGACATGGTGGTCCAGGATGCTGATGGTCCATCAGCCAGCAGGAATAGAGGTGTGGTTTAGGACAGCCAGAGACATTAACCAAATTATATTCACTACCTGTGTATGGCTGTGGAAGGCTGTAGGGGATATGTAAATGGGGATTCAGTTCTGTCCCTGACCTTGAGACCTCAGGTAATTTGGCCAAGGCCCAGATCATGCTCGGTGCAAATGTTTCCTAATAGCCATGTCAAGTATGTAGGTTGTAGATGGTCATCTATAGTATGTAGATTGTTTTCCTGACCATAACCAGAGAGCAAAAAGCTGTGGATCATTATGATAGTTGCTTTCAGCCTGGATAAGGTGTGGATGGTGAAAGAAGGAAAACAATGGGGCTGAGCAGATGTCGATGGACCCGCAGAAAAGCCAAGCAAGTGAAATCACCCTCCACTAATCTACTCTGCAGAAATGAAGCAAGTTTCCAATCTAGACTAAGCATCCCTCTTGCCCAGGGCACAGGTGAAAAGGTGGCCAGCACAGCCAAATTGGTGGAGGTGTTGCCAGCTGGGACCTGACCCTTTGGGTTTCTGTAAAGTGTTCTTCTGTTGAGTCAGCAGTGTCAAGATCTTCTTTGGTTCAGGGACTAAAGTCAGTCTCTGGCCAATCAAGTGGGTTAATGCCTGCGTGTTGCAATCTCACCCAACAATTGTGTCCTAGGGTTGTGCTCCAGCAGGAGCATGGCACAAGCACACAGGAGTGGAAATGTAAACTGAGCTCTCAGGGAAAGCTTAAGTTATTGTTAAATTAGAAAATTTAATGAGAAGAGTGTGCTTTTTCTCTTTTGCACAACAGTGCAAGACTAAGGCACTTTGGCATTGTGTCCTGAAAAGTCCCCATGCCAGTGAATGACTGGTATTCCCCAAGCAGCCTGAGAAAGTCATCCCTGAGTTTTTAGCTTCCACTGCCCTCTGTGTTGCAGTTCCCAAGGCAAATGGCATCTCCTGTCCAGGGTCTCATCCCTCTCCTCAGATGAGGAGACCAGATGGGGTGAGAGAGCAGACTGAGCCTTGGGTTCTTGTTAAGGTGTGTAGCATTGTGTGAACAGCAACGTAGCAAAACCACAGTTTGGTCCAGGGACAAAGCTACGTGTTCTGCCAGGTATGTTTTCTTCTCCACTTTATGCTGTCTCCTCTTGCCGCATTTCCACTTTTAGCCGGTTTGAGTCCAAAAAGAGAACTCAGAGGTGCAAGTGGAAGACACAGAGAGAAGATTTGTTTTTTCTGGGATTTGTCATGGCTGGGCAAAGGCTTGGGGAGAGGTTCTGCTTTTGCAGTGGCTTGATGGGCTTTTTGTTATGGAAGGAAATGCTGTGTGATCATGGTAGCAGCTTCAACAAAGTGACCTTCGTCTCAGGGACCAGACTGTCCATCCAGCTCAGTGAGTTTGCAGCTTTCCTGTTTTTCCTCTCTCATAAATCCTTGACAGCCTACCAGAGTGCCCTGTAGATGTGTTTGTTGTTTCCATGTTATGTTACAGATGGGAAAGAGAACATAGGTGCTTTTACAAGATAATCTTCTGCCTGGAAGTGCCTTCCAGGTGGTAAACTTCTGCAAGGCACCAGCTTCCAATCCAGAGTGAGCACCCTGCTTGACCAGGGTCTAGGTGCAGAGGCTGCAAGTACAGTCCAACTGGTGGAGGCATCACCAGCTGGGATCTACCCCTCTCTGTTTCTGTAAAGTGCTCTGCTGTTGAGACAACAACCTCAAGTTTCCCTTTGCTTCAGGGACTAAACTCACCATCTGGCCAAGTGGGTTAATGCCTGCATGTTGCAATCTTGACTGACCGTTCTGTCCTAGTGCTGTGCTCTGACTTGGCAAGAAAAGGAATTGGCTAGCGATATGCACCGTACTGATTTAAATGGTGCAGTACTTCTGGCCTTGTGAAAAAACCCACCTGTACCTGGAAATCTGGACCAATAGGAAGAGGGACTTCATCCATTACTCTGCCGCTAGACTGGATTCATATTCTTATTCCCATCCCTTTTTGCCATTCCAGCACAACAAGGCTTTGGGACAGGGATCATAATCTTTTCCCTCCTAACTAAGGGGTAATTTCTACCATCCCTGGAACCTGAGGGGACTGTAATAAAATCTAGTTATTCCCATGCCTTTGAATGCACAAAAAATATTATATAGCAAAGAGAGCTAGAGGAGGTCTGTGGAAATCAGACACAGATCCATGACTAAATGTATCCAAGCCCTCCAGCAGCCACTGAGGTGGCTGAATGCAGAGGCCCATTTTGCAAAGCTCTGTCACATGGTGCCGGTGCTGGAGGATGGGGAAAACTCACATGGGGAAGCGGAACAAAACTGCTCGTTGCCCCAGGTGAGCTGTTTCTTTTCTGGGTCAAGGCTGACTCAATAGAGATGACACTGTCCTCTAGCTTCAAAAATAACAGTGTAGTGGCTCTGTGGAGCAATTTGGGATGGTTTTAGCATTCCCTGGAGATGAGCATTAGCTTTGCTTTTCAACGAATGCATGCTAGAAGTGCATCCAACGGGAGGAAAAGAAGCAAGAGAAAAGTGAAGATGAGTGAAGTACAAGAACTCCACATGAAAAAAAGAAATCTCATGGTCATTTGCAAGTGATGTAGGATTCGATTTGTGAAGGAGGGACGTGGAAATGGAATTGCCTTGTGGCTTTTCCTTGTGGAGTTAATGAGACTGTAGTGCAGGAAGGATGAAGAGTAAGCAATGGATGTGGAGGTAAGACATAATGCATTGCAAGCAGTGAGTGGAGAAATGGAAGAATTCCCTTGAGGACAAGTATTCAGGTGGATGAGGGTGCATAGGAGCGTATGAAGGTTTTTGCAATGACAAACAACAGAGTGTCTATGAATATCTACCAACTGAGGCTGGGACATGGAACCAGGCTGGTGGTAAAACCAAGTAAGATTTCTGGGATTTGGGACACAGAGTAGTTCAGGGGAAAAATTCAATCCACCCAGAGCCAAGGCAAAATGCAGTTCAAATCAGGCTGTTACCAAAAAAAAAAAAAAAATTAACGGTGATCCCTTGTTTGCTGTAATATCTGCTGGATATTGTAGAACAAGAGAGATGGTCTGCATGGTAATGATGTAAAGTACACAAGCTGTAGAGCTTTCCTCTGAAAGAACCTTTCAGATGTGGCAACTTCTGTAGGTGCAAGCAACTTATTTTCCCCCTGTGAGCAGTTTCATGCTTGCAACATTGTCTAAGCAAACTTTGTGTCATGGTTTTCCTTCCAGAAGTTTAATAAACTCATATTTGGAGGAAGAACCAACCTTCTTCTTTCTCCAGGTGTGCGAACTTCGCAAGTTAGGTAAACACCTAACTGTAAGTTAAGTACACTCAGATTTGAAATATATTCACAGAAAAATTTGTAGTTTATGTTTTCCCGTTGTTGAGAATAGAATTATGAATAAGATAATTCGTCTGTAACTATAAACAAGGTGGGATTTCCTGATAACTCCTTGAATTTGGAGATAAACATGCAACAAAACTGAAGGAAACTTTAAGTATCAATTATTCTTCCTTTGAAAATTGTGAGTATATACTCACACTCAAGAAGCTCACCTGAGCATTTGAATCAGAAAACCGAAATAGAATTTTTCACTATTTCAGTAAATAAATCTCAAGTAAATTTTCAGAGACAATCATAGATTCTTCAGAAGATTCGTGAGTTTCAAATAGGAAAAATAGCTGGGAAGATTAAAACGCTCTTAGAAGTTGGCCAAAACAATTTTTTTCCCACATTGGAAGGGAGTGACAGGAATTGTAAATACTTCACCCGTGGCTTAGATGTTATCTCTCTCAGAAATTAAATCTCGTTTTGTTTCTGGGGTGGAGAGAAAACTGCATTGCAGTCTGGGTTGTGCAGGAAGAATGACAGAGAGATGTCACTGGTGTTTGGATTTTGTTTGCTCACTAGGTAATGAATTTACTATAATGTCATTCTCCATTTGGATTACAAGTTCTTCAGATACAGGGGCCTATTACGGGTTGAATTTTAGGAAGGATTCTGGGCTTGGCAGGAACCAGTGAGTGAGGTTTTGATGCACTGTGCCCCAATCTCCATTTCTGTGTGAATGCATTTTTCCAGTTATGTATCAGTTGGTTTACAGAGCTTCCAGCATGCTAAGCCTGTTTTTATCATGCAAAAGGAGCTAGTTGTGCACATTGGCAGGATGCATTTGGACACTTCTGGCTAAATTACCAAAGTTTGGCTCCAACTAGTATCTGTGTGCAATTTGGTTTTCGGGGGTTTTTGGTGGGGTTTTGGTTGTTGTTCTTTTTCCATTTACTGTCTCAGAGGCAAACTATGGGGAATGCATGGCCCGAATTCAGGTTCTGATATTGGATGTTTCTGCATTATTTTTTTCAGCCCTTCTAACAATAATCATGCTATTCAGGTTCTTCTGCTATTTAGTGCAACTCAGGTTGCATGATACAAGTCCGTATTTCATAGTAACAGCCCCCTCAGATTGTAACCCAGACAAGTATTAATGAATACAACGTGAAGTGCAGCCATTAAAGCAGGATGGACTAAGGCACTTTGGCACTGTGTCCTGAAAAGTCCCCATGCCAGTGAATGACTGGTATTCCCCAAGCAGCCTGGGAAAGTCATCCCTGAGCTTTTAGCTTTCACTGCCCTCTGTGTTGCAGTTCCCAAGGCAAATGGCATCTCCTGTCCAGGGGCTCATCCCTCTCCTCAGAAGAGGAGACCAGATGGGGTGAGAGAGCAGACTGAGCCTTGGGTTCTTGTTAGGGTGTGTAGCATTGTGTGAACAACTATGCAGGAAAACTGCAGTTTGGGCCAGGGACGAAGCTGCATGTTCTGCCAGGTATGTTTTCTTCTGCTGCTTCTCCACTTTATGCTGTCTCCTCTTGCTGCATTCCCACTTTTAGCCAGATTACAACCAAAAGAAGAAGTCAGAGGTGCAGCTGGAAGGCACAGAGGATTTGTTTTTCTCTGGGACTTGGCATGGCTGGGCAAAGGCTTGGGGAGAGGTTCTGCTTTTGCAGTGGCTTGATGGGCTTTTTGTTTTGGAAGGAAATGCTGTGTGATTATGGTAACAGCTACGCGAAGTTCATCTTTGGCTCAGGGACCAGACTGTCCATCCAACTCAGTGAGTGGGCAGCTTGCCATTGGTCTTCCATCTATCTTTCTTGCAAAAGGACTGCTTTTGTATTCATCCTTTTGTTTCAGCTTTTCACACCTCAAATGCCTTCTCTCCCTTCACAGGCTCTGGGAATGCCTTTAGTGCAGTCTTTAATGAGGTTGTGGCTGGACGGAGCAAAGCTCAACTCAAGGTCTGCATGATTTTTGGGAACGTGTCCCCTGTGCCTTGCTGGGAAGGTCCTTGTCCACCACACTGACAGCTTCCCTGCTATGGGAGATGAGAGGAGAGCATTTGTGTAACGGCTTTTGTTACAGTGAGTGTTGGTGGGAACAGGTACACCTTTGGAGCTGGGACAAAGCTAAGTGTGAAGCCTTGTGAGTACTGTCCAAGCTACTTTTTAGCCCTGCAGGGCAATGTCGAAATGTGCAAGCAGGAATGTCAGGGGGTACATTTTGGGAAGCCTTCCTGTGCCCATGCACAGCCCTGTGCCCTTTCTCTGACAGTGGAAAAGCTGTGAGCTGCTGCAGGTGGAGGGGGGACAGGGCAGAAGGTTTGTCTTTGGGAAGGGGAGAAAGCTCTTTACAAAGGCACGTAAGTGTTGTGTGATGGAGAGAAATGCATTGGTCTCATCAGAAGTTTCTGAGCAGCACTGGTTGCTCCTAATGGGACTCAAAGGCAGAGCTGCAACCCTTGTTGGAGCAAGAGCACCTGTGTGTTAGCTTGGTGTGTGTGGAAGGATGCTGTCATACCTCAGGAATTTGTGATTTCCATTGTTTTTCACCCTTCTTTCCATACACAGCTGGAAAAGACCAGCGTCAAACTCTTTTGCAGGTGACCCTCATTCCTTTCTGCTAGCTGTGGGGTTGTTGTAGAGCTGTCCATGGCTGTGTCAGTTTGCTGGGGCAGGTTTTCGTAAGCTCAGCTTCGGGCATGGAAGTAAACTTTCTGTGAAACTCAGTAAGTATCTCTGTGTTAACTGGCTGCTAGTGTGCCCCAAAGGAGCATCTTGGTTTCCCTCCTTCATCTTTATGGGACATCTTGTGTTGTTTTCTGGGGTAGAAGTTGTGTGTGGATCTTTTAAGTGGATCTGTCCCTCTGTGACTTCAGCATCCACCTGCAAATTTGCCTTTGGGAGTGGGACAGAACTGATGGTGAAACCCCGTAGGTAGGAATACAGCCTGAAGGAGTAAGGTTAGGAAAGTCACATCGCTTACACCTGTTAGAAACTGGTTTGCAGAGTGATGGAGTGTGTGTTTCCACATGCACATGTGTCTGGAGATATGGCAGCCAGAACCAATACTTTTTGAAGGTGTATAGCATGTGGAGGAGATTTCAGGAGAAGATCTCTCCTTTTAGGGCTGATATTTTAGGGCTGAGTGAGGATCTGTGGTCATGATCCTGCATGTTTTCTCTATGTGGAACAAGGATGCACTCAGGGCTCACCTCGGCCAGAGCTGAAAGGGATGACCAGCTGAACCTGTTGTAAAAGAAGAGCCCAGCCACAAAGCACAGCTTTAGAAGGAATAAGGCAGAGCAGAGGAGATGTTGCCAAGGGATGACCCTGGCAACTACAGGCCTGTCAGCCTCACTTCTGTTCCTGGCAAAATCAAGGTGAAGATGGTTCTGGGAGTTACTGAAAAACATCTGAATGCCAGCGCAGCCATTAGTCCCAGCCAGCAGGGGTTCAAGAAGGGAAAGTCTTGCCTGACCAACTTAATTTCATTCTACGACAAGGTTACCCACTTAGTAGGCCAAGGGAAGCCTGTCAACGTGATCTTTTTGGATTTCAGTAAAGCTTTTGATAGTGTCTCTCACAGTCTCCTCCTGGACAAGACGTCCTGCACTCAGCTGGGTAAACACACAGTGCAGTGCGTGAGCAATTGGCCGACAGGCCGGGCTTAAAGGGTTCTCGTAAATGGGGTTATGTTGGGCTGGCAATCAGTCACTAGTGGGTTCTACAGGAATCCATCTTAGGGCCAGTGCTCTTCAATGTCTTTATAAATGACTTAGACTCAGAACTTGAGGGATTGCATAACAAGTTTGCTGATGACACAAAATTGGGGGGAGCTGTTGGCACTCTCAAGGGCAGAGAGGCCCTGCAGAGAGATCTGGACAAATTGGAGAACTGGGCAATCACCAACCGCATGAAGTTCAACAAGGGCAATTGCCAAATTTTGCACCAGGGACACGGCAACCCTGGCTGTACCTACAGACTGGGGGATGAGACACTGGAGAGCAGCTCTGCAGAAAGGGATCTGTGGGTTCTGGTCAATGGCAAGTTGAACATGAGCCAACAGTGACCCTGGAGCCAAGAGGGACCTGTGTACTGATACATCCAGCACAGCACAGCCAGCCAGGCAGGGAGGGGATTGTCCCACTCTGCTCTGCACTGATGTGGCCTTACCTGGAGCACTGTGTGCAGGTCTGGGTGCCAGAGGATAAAAAAGTTATTAAGCTACTAGAAACTGTCCAGAAGAGGCTAAAAAGTTGGTAAAGGGTTTGGAGAGGAAGTTGGCTAAAGTCACTTGGTTCGTTCAGTCTGGAGAACAGGAGACCTTATTGCGGTCTACAGCTTCCTCACAAGGTGGGAGGAAGAGTAGGCGCTGAATTCTTCTCTTTAGTGATGAATGACAGAACCCAGGGAATGGCAGGAAGATGTGCCAGGGGAGGGTCAGGTTGGACATTAGGAAAAGGTTCTTCACCCAGAGGGTACTGGAGCATTGGAACAGGCTCGCCAGGGAGGTGTCACAGCCCCAAGCCTGACAGAGTTCAAGAAGAGACTGGACAACATCCACAGACACATGGTGTGAACTGTGGGGTTGTCATATGCAGGAACAGGAGTTGGACATGATGATCCTTATGGGTCTCTTACCACTCAGGATATCCTATGATGACTATGGTGTGACTTACTGGGTTTTTGTTGTGAAGGCAAACACTGTGTGACTACTTATGGCAACCGAGTCACCTTTGGAGGTGGAACTCAGCTAAGGATAAATCCCAGTAAGTTTCAAAGCCTTTTCCTGCTCCACTTGGTGGAACAGTTTTGTGGTCATGAGCTGGGGTAACTAAAGCAGAGGGAGAGGGGTTCAATCTGTGGGGCATTTTGCTCTATTTTTTGTAGTAGCAGAAGAGACCTTGATTCAACAAGGCCGTGAATTTACTCCTTCTCCTTACTCCTGCCAGCTCCTGCTCTCTGCCTTTCACATTAGCAGACTGGGATCCTGAATCCTCTTGCTCAGGGATAGACATTTTGTGCCATGGCCATCCATATTTGTGAGAATTGGGGTGGGTTGCTGGTGGTTCTGTCTAGCTCAGCCCTGGGTGGTTGTCCTTTGCTCTGCTGAAGAAAGGCTGAATTAATACTGCCCTCAGTAGCACCACAGTTGTAGTTGTCATCCCTCCTATAGATGAGATTCCCAAGAGATTTGTTATCAAGGCTACAGTTGTTCCTGGCTTCAAATGCCTGGTGTGGCTGGGAAGGAGTTGATCTCCTGGAGATCAGTTGTAGAGTAACTGGCATGAGAGTTGTGGTTTTTGCTGAGCTGTGGAGGACTGTGTGAACACAGGGAACTACAAACTGGTGCTGGGGACAGGGACACGCCTGGTAGTGAAGCCCAGTGAGTACAACTGCTGCCCAGCTCGGGGTATTTCTTGTGCTTTCTTATCCCAATCCTCCCTTTCCAACTCTCTGAGCATTTATCTTTATCTGATTGGATCAGGCTTGTTCCTGGCTCTGACAGAGCCCTGGATCTCCAGGGCTCTTCCCGAGGTGGGCTCTTCTGGTCCTCTCTTTCCAACCTACCCTTCTTTTCCTTGCAAGAGGATCAGGCCTTGCTTTGGCAGAAGTGTGCAGCACTGCATGGTGGTGTAGTACAGTGTACAACATTTCTGGAAGTCTGCTGGAAGTTTTCTGCTTACGGGGCACTAAGCCAGTAGTTCAGCTCCCCAAGACGAGGAGTTGCCTTTCTCTATAAGGATGTGGATGAGATGTGTTCTTGTTGAGGTGAAACCCACTGTTTGAGGTACGGCAAGATCACGCTTGGCAAAGGGACACGACTTCAGGTGTTGCCTAGTAAGTACCACCACTTTCTTGTAGTTTCCTTCCACACGTGGTAAAGCTACCCACTGTCCAATGGGCAGTGGGATTTCCAGCATCTCTCTTCGTGGGCTTGTGGCTCTTCAGCGGGGGGCTACATGCTGCATGTTTCCCTCCAGGACAGGCTTTGGATCAAGAGAGAAGGAACAGTCCTTCCAAACAGAGTTTGTATCTGTAGGTTCAGTTTTGCTCTTGATCCTTCATACAGATCATGGAGGAGTCTTCACAGGATGTAGCTGACTATGAGTGACAGTCAACACTGTCTAGTCAGGATGTGAGTGACCAGATTTACCAAGTGGTGGGGAAGTTTATGGCTGGGAGAGGAGATGCTGGGTGACCGTGGGAGCTATCTTTAGTCTTTAGCTAAACATGTCTTTAGCTATGGAACAAGACTCACCATTAGGCCACATCCTGTCCAAGGGGCTCATTACTCTCCTCAAAAGGAGACCAAATGGGGTGAGAAAGCAAACTGAGCCTCGGGTTCTTGTTAGAGTGTGTAGCATTGTGTGAACAACTATGCAAGGAAACCGCAGTTTGGGCCAGGGACGAACCTACATGTTCTGCCAAGTATGTTTTCTTCTGCTGCTTCTCCACTTTATGCTGTCTCCTCTTGCTGCATTCCCACTTTTAGCCAGTTTAAGACCAAAAAGAGAAGTCAGAGGTGAGGCTGGAAGGCAAAAGAATTTGTTTTTTCTTGGCCTTGACATGGCTGGGCAAAGGCTTGTGGAGGGATGCTGCTTCTGCAGTGGCTTGATGGGCTTTTCGTTATGGAAGGAAATGCTGTGTGATTATGGCAGCAGCTCCAGGAAGTTGACCTTTGGCTCAGGGACCAAACTGTCTGTCCAGCTCAGTGAGTGTGCAGCTTTCCTCTGTCTCCCCCGTCAAAAATCCTTGACTGTCTACCAAAGCACCCTGTAGATGTACATGCGTTTTAAAATGATGGACCCAACTTCAAATCACTGTATCTTTGAAATTGGGTCCATTATACTTGTTATATCTGTATTATGTTACAACTAAAAAGGAGAAAATAGCTTATATTTCAAGATACTCTCATGCTTAGAGGAACCTTCCAGGTGATGATCTCTGCAATTTAGAGAAACATGCTATGGATGCTCCACGTGCTGATGGTCCATCAACCAGGTGGAATAAAGGTGTGGTTTAGAACTGCCAGAGACATTAAGCAAATTGTGCTCAGTACCTGTGTATGGCTGTGGAAGGCCCTTGGGGATATGTAAAGGCGGTTCAGTTCTGTTGCTTATCTTGAGGCTTTTGGGTTATTTCGCCAAGGTGCAGATCATACTCAGTGCAAATGTTTCCAGATAGTTATGTCAAATACCTCTAGGTATGTAGATTGTTTTCCTGAGCATAACCAGAGAGAGGAAAGCTGTAGATCATTATAATAATTGCTTTCAGCCTGGATAAGGTCTGGACAGTGAAGGAAGGAAAATAAAGGAGGTCTTCAGACATCCAGAAATGGAAGGACCCTCAGAAAAGCCAAGCAAGTGAAATCTCCCTCCACTGATCCAATCTGCAGAAATGCATCAAGTTTCCAAACCAGAGTGAGTATCCTGCTTACCCAGGGTGTAGGTGAAGCAGCTGCCAGTACAGTTTCCCTTTGGCTCAGGGACTAAAGTCACCGTCTGGCCAAGTAATTGCATTAATGCCTGCGTGTTGCAATCTTGACTGACAATTCTGTCCTAGTGCTGTGCTGTGACTGGGCAAGAGAATGAATTGGTTAGCTGAAATGCATAGTACTGATTTAAATGGTGTATTACTTACAGCATTGTGGAAAAAACCCACCTATACATGGAAATCTGGACCAATAGGAAGAGGGACTTCATCCATTATTCTGCCCTTAAACTGGGTTTGTGTTCTTGTTCCCATCCCTTTTTGCCATTCCAGCACAACAAGGCTTTGGGGCAGGGATCATAAAGCGTTCCCTGCTAACTAAAGAGTAATTTCTATCATCTCTGGTATCTGTGGTGACTTGAAACAAATCTAGTTATTCCCATGCCTTTGAATGCACAAAAAATAACATATGGCAATGAGAGCTAGAGGAGGTCTGTGGAAATCTGTATGGATACTTAGAGCTTCTCTCAGACACAGATCCATGACTAAATGTATCCAAGCCCTCCAGCAGCCACTGAGGTGGCTGAATGCAGAGGCCAATTTTGCAAAGCTCTGTCACATGGTGCTGGTGCTGGAGGATGGGGAAAACTCACATGGGGAAGTGGAACAAAACTGCTCGTTGCCCCAGGTGAGCTGTTTCTTTTCTGGGTCAAGGATGACTCAATAGAGATGACACTGTCCTCTAGCTTCAAAAATAACAGTGTAGTGGCTCTGTGGAGCAATTTGGGATGGTTTTAGTATTCCCTGGAGAGAAGTGTTAGATTTCCTATTTAACTAATGTGTACTAGACATGTGTCCAACCTGGGAAAGGAAGCAAGTGAAAAGTGAAAACGAGTGAATTACAAGAACAGAGATATGAAAAAATCTAATGGTCTTTAGTGAGTGGTGTTGAATTGAGGCTGTGGACAGGGACATGCCTGGTAGTGAAGCTCAGTGAATACAACTGCTTCCCAAGTGCGGCTATTTCTTGTGTTTTCTTATCCCATCCTCCCTTTCCAACTCTCTGGGCATTTATCTTTATCTGATCAGATCAGGCTTCTTCCCAGCCCAATGGGCTGCAGGTTTTCTGGCATATCTCTGTTTGTGATTGTGGCGCTTCAGCTGTGGGGTTACATGCCGCCTGCTTTCCTCCAGGACAGGATTTGGCTCAATGAATCAGCAGTCTTCACAAACGAGTTTTATATCTGTAGGTCCAACAGTGATTGTGGCATGTTTGTCCAAAATGATCCTTGTTGCTCTCAGTTTGCCTGGGACGGACAAAGTGGCCACATGCCTGCTCTCAGATGTCCCAGCTATGCAATGGGGAGACTGTCCTACTGCAATGTATTCCAGCAGGGTTTGTGTTGCAGTGGGAAACACTGCCACACTTCTGCTGCCCTTCAAGCCTTGACAGGACTGGACAAAGGCTTGGAGAGAAGTGCTGTTTCTGAACTGGCTTGCTGGGCTTTTGGTAATGGAAGGAAATGCTGTGTGATTATGAGTTCAGCAAGATGACCTTTGGCTCAGGGACCAGACTGTCCGTCCAACCCAGTGAGTGTGCATTTTTCCTGTGTGTCCTTTGTCCAAAGTGCTTTAGTGTCCACTGTAGTGCCCTTTTAGACATACTTGTTGTGTCTGGGTCACACTACACGGGTTCTGTGTGGCTCTGGTTAATGGAAAATTGACTATATATTGCACTTACAGTGTGCTTGTTCATATGTTTGTAGCTATATAAACATCACCACTGAACCTAAGCTGCTGTGGAAGAACTAGTTCTGAAGAAGGTGGAATAGATATTTCTGTTGTGTTGAACCATGCGCAGGCTTCCAGGCATGATATAAGTTCATGTTCGGTAGTTGCACACCTCCTTAGAGTGGAACCCAGCAAGTATTAATTAATAGAACATGAAGTGCAGCCTGCAAAAGATAGAATCATGGCATCATAGAATCATAGAATTATTTAGGTTGGAAAAGACCTTTAAGATCATCAAAACCGTTAACTAACATTGTCAAGTCCATCTCTAGACCACGTCACTAAGAACCTCATCTATGCATCATGAACAGAACAGAAAGGTAACACAGACTGGTGAGACTCAACAGCAGCAGTCAGAAAGCTGTCTGGAAAAATGTATTAATATATGCACGCACTGGCTGACAGATGCTGCTATTGTGCGGAGAGAGAGGAAAGAATAAACAGATGACTGACTAGCTGATGGACAATAGCTGGACTAGTGACTGTCAGGGTATGATCAAGCAGGCAGAGTATTGTTGCTGAAGGAAGTGTTTATTTCACTGTATGTGCTAAGGAGGTGGCCAGTAGCACTGGTTAGATTATTCAAATAAGAATCTTACATTGCCATGTTGTCAAGTCTTAATCCAGCATGTGCAATACCAGTGCACCATTTTGTTTAGTGTCACATTGTAATACTGTGAGTTATGGCAAACTTACATTTGGAGCTGGAACCAAACTCATGGTTTTTCCAGGTAGGTCTGAATTCTCAGATTTGATTCCTCTTGGAGGTACTTTTTCCACTGCAAATTGGTTTGCCTATTTTTTCACTCCACATATATTAGGAATAGGACTATAAATTTTCAACTGGTGTAAGAGCAAGTGATTTCCATGGCTGCACATATATTTTCCCCTCCCTGTTCCTGATTATGATGAATTGTGCAAAGCAGTAGTTTTGCATATGCAAGAGGATTTTTCTTGGAAAGCCAACAGGAAGGGGGCTCCTAAATCAAAAATCCTCATGTCGAACAGAAACAAAGGGAACTGGTGAAAGCCAGCATGGGCCAGAAAAATGCAGAGCTGTAGCAGGTAGAAAGGACTTTTCTAGTGTGTGGATGCTAATACTTTAAGATAACAAGACTCCTTATTGTATGTGAATGCAAAATGTAAGCACATATTTGGTCTTTGCTTTGGAGATCCTCCACAAAGCTGTAAAGATAGGGGGTGGGTGTCTGTGATATTGTGAAGCATTATACAAATACTGGAAACTCAGGAGGCAAGATTATCCTTGAAAATGATACCAAGTTTGTAATCACAGCCAGCTAGTGCTAGTCTCTAAAGCTGGAGTGGAATAGCTACTGAGCCAAAGGGCAAAGAAGTCACGAAGTGAAGTTCATAACTGACTGACTACTGTGGGAAGATGGAAAGGTCACTCTGACCACAAAATAATTTTCCCTGAATAAAAAAGCATGAAAAAATAGTGCTTTGGCAGTTGCTGCCACAAGGCAGTTGACCAAAATATTTGAAAAAAAAAAAAATCCCCTTAATGATCCACACCTTTTCTCTTGTTGGAAACTCTTTAGAAAAGGGAAAGAAAGGAAGGTAGATCCTGATACACCAGTATTTTTTTATAAATGTATCCATTTTTCCAAATTTCTTAATAATAGTTTTAGAAGCATTTAAATGCTTTGGATTTGCAATTGAAAAGTAATATTTCAATTTCTTAAAATGGTAGTGATTGTTAAGACAATTTCAAAATAATTTTATTCTGAAAGTTAAAAAACACAGCAAGATAAAGAAACTATTCATTCTGAAAGCTCGGGGGAAATTCTCCATATTTCAAATGACCCTCCCGGCCTTGTTCAAAAATATCAGAGAAAAACAAGAATCTCACATTTATATGGAGCTATCAGTAAGCTAACAGAGTTATAAATCAAGGCTCTGCCTGAGTTCATTTACATGTCCTATCTGTATGCAACTGCTCCAGATCTCACTCTGGTCATAGTGTAGAACCTAACAGCTTCCCAAATGTATACTGAAACCTCAGTGTTTAATGGCAGAATAAGCAACAGTCTCCCTGCCACAAAGAAATTGCTACCAAGAAGTGTGCTTTCTACTTAAAACCTAAATGGCAAATTTGCCCTGGAATCACTCTTGACTAATTCATATGGCAAATCAAAGAGAATGGAATGATCAGGTTTGTACTATGCCATCAATCACTAGGTGAGGTGTGAAGTAACAGCAAATAAAATAATTTTTGAGAAAGGAGTCTGTCTGGTAGACTAAAACAATGAGGAATGAGATGAAGAATAGAACTTGTGATGCAGGCGGCTTTCTGAAAGCAATGGGATAAATAGATGTTTTGGAGTTTGAAAGATGCTAAACACCACATGAAAAGAAAGCTAGACAGAAGAAAAGTCCTAGATAGATGGATCTGTCTAATCACAGAGACAAGTAGGATTTATTTTGGTGGAGTATTTCATCATTATGTGTTCCATTCAAAACCACCCTGGATATTGTAGAGGCCTGTGCTATTGTGTGACTATGGAAGTAATTACAAACTCACATTTGGATCTGCGACAAGACTTCTGGTTTCCCCAGGTACCTTTGTCTTCATTTTTTGCCTAATTTGCAAGATTGTTGTGGATACACGCCAAGATCTGAGAAATGGCAGCTGTCAAAGATACAGTAGCCTGAGGTCTCATTTTAACCAGTGGAATTTATTCCGCGGCAGCTGTTCACAGAGTCTTCCTTGGGGCAGCTGCAGGCAGGCATGTGCTTTCAATGCTCTTCCATCAATTGCATTCCTGGGCTAAGCTAAGACAAAGCCTGGTTTTACTCTTCAGACAAGTAAGTCATGTGGATCTGTTCTATCCTAAGGGTAAATCCATGACACTTCCATTGACCTCAAGCAAAGTCATGGAAGATACAAGTCAGATGAAAATGTATTGAAATACAAGAATGGCTACAATATTTAGAAAATATCCACTTGTGGTGATTATCACCATTTTATCTGGTCTTGCCTGTAGCAGAATCCCAGCAAAGAACAGTATACTCTTAACATTTTTAGTATTATTGTTGGAATGGAAATTGGACTGCCTTTTAGCTGGTTTGCCTGATGTACAGCTCCCGTATTATCCATAAATATTGCAAGTGAATTCTGTTTGTGACTGTGACTTGCATCCAGATTTCATGAGCTGTCACATCTACAAGACTATACTTAATGCTTACTCTTAATACTGTGTACCGAAGTAAGTGAGAGTGTAGAATTAGAAGGCTCAGATTGCCTTTGCAACTCTCTGTGAAGCTCCAAGATGTAGGCAGTGTCACAGTGTGCCACTGAAACCTGTAAGGAGATAACTGTAACCAGGGTCAAAGGGGTTCTTGCAAAGGTTTCCTGGGTCATGGGAATTATGAGGGTGGAGAAGGATACAAGCTGATGTTAGGAAAAGGAATCTTGCTGGTGATCAAGACAGGTGGGTAGTAAATTGTGACACATTCAGGAGAAAACTTGGACAGAAAGGCAGTGGTCCTAACTACATGGCACACTGAAGAGGAATTTTAGTTATGTTACAGAGGCAAAACCACAGCTTGTTCCTAGTGTTGCGCCAAAAGGTATAAAACACAATTGTAACCAGTGAATAAGTTAACTTTCAAAATTTGTTCTCCCTCTTTCTGATCCTGATAACTGTCTAGTAGATTTCTTTGGTACTTTGATGGTGACTTAAATCAATGTGTTTTGTCATTGATCCCTTAAGTTTTTCCCTGCTCTGGAATGTTTGTTGACCTGGTTGTCGAGTATGAGTTGGGAAAAACTGTCTACATTTTTGTAGAGGTTGACACCGGTGTGGCAATCAGGGATATGTGAAACTCACATTTGGAACTGGGACCCAACTTCATGTTACCCCAAGTGAGTTTGAGCTTTCATTTCATTTTAACACTAGGACTAGCAAATTATTTGTTCATTGGGTAGATGGACAAAGGACTTTCGTTCCAACTACTTTTCAGCTTCCCCTGACAAACATTAGTTGGAACAGAGATGCTGTCTTGGAATGCAGGGAGTGTTTGGCTATGGTGCAGCAGTGACCCACTGCAGAAAAGAACAGCTAGAGAAGACAGTAATAGCTCACACAGCTTTAATAGTCACAGCATGGTGGTCGAATGCCGTACAAAATGTTTAGCAGTTTTTATAGAGATTCTGGATATTAAAGTTTTCAGACTTGATTAGTGCATCTTTAAAATAATAACTATGCAACCTCTGGAAGTTATTCTGACTAGTGGCTTAGAGGTTGTATTTTCTAACTTTTGGCCTAAGAGAATATGTCATGATTTTTTGTTTTAAAATCCAAAAATTAGGTCCCCTTACATATGTGTAAAAACTGATGTTACAACATCAACAGTTAGGAACTAGAAAAATTGTATTTGGAAGAGGAACCAAACTTGTTGTGCTGCATTGTAGGTCTCTTTCCTTTCCTCAATTATATTTTAAAATGTTTTAGAAACCTGAAAAGATGGAATGAAATTTCAAATATCTTTGGGTGTCATCCTCTGGTAGACAGCTGTCCCACATATTTTGGATGAGGAGCCATTGGAATATACAGCTGGTAGGAAGGAATTTATTGCAAAGTCTTCTTGTTGAGTGGGAAACTGAAAGATACAATAAATCCATGTTTGGAAGTGGGACTAGATTTAAAGTCAAACCAGGTGAGTAAGATTTGGAGAAGGATGGGCTATGCAGGTATGAAGGTGGGAGCAGTGGCCACTGGTTAGTGTTGCTGAACAGGTCTGACTTTATAGAGAATGAACTTAAACTCTAGATGAATAGTGGAGAGAGGAGTGAATGCTGAAAGAAAATAAATTCAGGCTTATTTCTCAACAGGGTACTTGTGAAGATGGAGCAGGGAGACTGAGAATACTGGGAAATGAGACAGCATCATCAATTTCTTAGGTTAATGATCTTGGTATATAATTAACATTAACTTCTGAGTCCTGTCAGACAGTAATAGTGTTTGCACAGTAATTATAAATAAGAAAATATTAGCCTAGGTAGCACTAACCTTATTTTACAGACACCACAGTCTGCATTTTTGCCTTAGATTAAGGGGGAAAAAATCAGAGATAGGCTTATGTTCATGTTTAAGTCAGAGTTTCACACTGCATTAGGAAGAAATTTCGCAGGTGACTGAGGCTATGGTGTTTGCAGTGATTCACACTGAGGTGCATGGGATACTGGACCTCGGAGAGTAATGTTTGGAAATGGCATAAGGCTATCTATGATCCCAAATAAATTATTTAATTAAATGTACCCATTAAATAGACCAATCATGAAAGGATATCATTTTGGTGGGAAGTAGATGTCTACATCTGAAGCACTTCCACAAACGTAAGATAAAAAGTTCTTCTGATTTTTTTACATCAACATAATAATTATCTCCTTCTACCTGTTTTTAGAAAGGGATTTTAGGTTGATTCTTTTGGATGTTTTTTTTTTCTTATTCATCAAACAAATGGGATTTTCTTGGTTAGCACTACATGAATAGTTAATCTCTAATTCAGAAAGTTTCTTTTTTTTGGAGTTGAAATTATTTTAACGAGGGTTGAAATTATTTGAATTGAGGGTTGGACTAGATGACCTTTAAAGATGTCTTCCAATTCAAACCATTCTGTGATTATGTGATTTTTTTTGTAGAAACTAAGTCTCTGGCATATAACATTGAGAACTGGTTCTGGCAATAAAGACCCAGTCTGATTTTGGAAGAAAAGGCGTGCAAAAGTATTCTGTGAAAATGACAGAGGCTCATGAGCAGCCACTTGAAGTCTTTTAATTTCCAGACAATAGTTACACAGAAGGGTTGAGCCAGTTCATTCACCTGTGACTTTTAAAGAGCAGGTTAGATAAGCAGAGTTGCTCCTTCTGACCCCCAAAAATCTTTCCTTAACATTGTTGAAAGGAGCAGCGGAAGAGATTATAGTAAATCTCTCCTGCAGTTTAGGTGATACATTAATAAATCAATACATGAATACAAATAGGGTATTTCTTCCCAATGAGAAATTTAAGAAACTGTGATTTCAATTTTTCTTTAATGTGAACACATGCTATAAGCCCAGAATTTATCCAGTTTTTGTACTAGAGAACTGTTTAATCCATTGAACACTTGAGTATCTTCCTCTATTAATTCACATTTAGTTTTGGCTCAGCTAGGAATCTTTCCCTTTAAAGATTTGTGAGCAAGGTCTTGGATGGTTTTGGTAGTTTGACTTCCCCAGGTATAATTACAGAGACAATGATAAACACGTATTTTGGGATGGAAACAAGAATTATGTCTCAGCTCCCTAAGTGAAGTGGTTTATTCACATTTGCAAATACTGACTCTCTGCACAGAGTCCTTGTACTTTGGATGACTTGGCTGATGCTGGACTAGGACCTGGCTTCTTTTATCTGAGTTCCTCCAGACACAAGCACTGGAAGTCTAGAGCAGGGTTCAGGTATTAAATGTGGACATCTGGTCTTGCTGTAGACATCCTAGCGTCCATGCCAAGCTGGCAGATCTCACAAAACCCAAACCTTTTGGAACCTCCATCAGAGAAGAGTTTGGTTTGGAGGGAATGGAGAATGAGACAAATTTCTGTATAATTCAGGCTGTGTGTTAAACCAGTTCAGGATATATGCTGCAACTTGTTTGGAAAAAAAAAGGCATAGGTTTCAGTCTGATGTTGGAACAGGCTTCTACTGCTCTCTCCCTGAAATCAGCCTCTAGACTTGGCTTTCTCTGTAGACTGGTCAGGAATAGCATTCAAATAGCTCTTGTTCTTCCACCTGGTAGATATCCTTCAGTAGTGATTAAATATTAGGCATGGTGGACAGCTCAGAGTATCATTATTTACATCTCAATCTTTCCTGCAAATACAGGTCATAAATATCAATACAACATCTCCAACACACCCGCCAACTCATTAAGACAGAATAACAGGAAACACAGGTCACAGTGCTGTGGTTGTAATAGCTGATATTTACCAAGACTGCTATCTGCAAACTTTCATAGCAGCGCGAAAATATGCAAAGGAACTTATCAGAAAAAAGACTCTAGTACCAGAACAAAGGCAGCAGCCACTCTGAGCAAGAATGAGAAATGAGTGTTTTGCAAAACAGGTGCTGCTGAGGCTGCATGCAAAAAACAGACCTTATTCTGTTATCTGTTCAAGATAAAAGCATTGCAGAGATAGAAAGGGCCAAAAAACACCCTAACTGGAGAGAAGTAGATACGTAGTTCTTAAGAAAGCATAATACTCATTACGAGAGAGAAGCAGAACAGCTCGATCAATTCCTCCTCTTTTTTGTATTCATGTACTCCACGACAATGATGTACCCTAGTTCATCTGTATTTTATATAGGGATCTACCATCAAGCATTTTACCTGCTTTCTCTCCCTAACAAATGGTCGCTGAAATCTATTTCCAAAACAGTAACTGGGAGTATGGGAGGTAGGGAGTGGAGTTGAGAGAATCAGAACACACATTACAGCATATTCTCCATAGCTGGGAAAGAGGCAACCTCATCAATTTTTTCAAAGCCAGGGCAAAGCTGGGATAGATGAACTGCAACTCAGGAGAAGGGCCAGAGATTGAATGATTAGGCTTTTGAGGATTAGTTTTTTTCTGAGATCATACTAACAAAAAAGTATGGCTATTTCTCTAAGGTGCTGACAACTGGAATTTAAACGGGTGAAAAGCATTTCTCTCTGTGATAGAATTATGGCATGTACTTGGATATGATTTTGAGATCGTTTCTAAAAGCCAAGATTTAGTTCAAACTTCCCCCATGTGAAGAAATTAAAACTACATGTGGGAGATAAGCTGTCTTTAGTATTTCTACAATATTTATCAGTGTGGTGTGTGAAGAGAGACAAAGCAAATATTAATCTAAACAGTCAACCGTACATGATAACACTTTGTCAGTTTATAAATGTGAACTGAAGGTCTGGTTCAAACCTGTGATTGTGAAGTCCAACAGAAAATGCAGCCAGAAGGTTGTTGAGAGCCCCGAGTCTACATCTTGGCTACAGTATGTCTTTAATGATATTTCATCTATTTATCATCAGAGTACTGCTATGACCATAACATTTTACTGACACATGAAGAAAGATTTAGGAAGGTATCTTCTCAAAGAATCAGTCTTCAAGACCTGGACAAGATGAAATGTATGCTTAAAGTACAAGTTTACAAAGCTAAATGTGCAAAAAAAAGAGTTTAGCCACAGGTAGTGTTTTGGTAAGTGTGGAAAATCCTAGTCTAACCGACTCACCAGCAGAATTTGAAGCAAGAAAATAGAAATAAATGCCACGTGTCTTATATCTGCAGCCTTTAGTTCCCCAAACCCCTCTTCTGCAGAGTAGCATTTAGTAAAAAAATCGTGCACTGCACTGTCAGGTGGTGGAAAATAACGAAATATTTGTTTAGTCTTTCTTTCCATAAATGCAACTAGATGTTCCTACTTTGCAGTGGCTTTCCCAGCTTTCTCCCATGGGAATACAATTAGTTGGTCTTGTGGTAAATGTGGACACCCTTAAGACTTGGTAGTTTATCCAGTGTCCCTTGGGACGGGTGGAAGAAATGGGATCTTGAATGTCAGTGGTGGATTTGACTACACTTTTGCAGAAAAGGCAGAATGCTCCTGGGCTGCTCAGTTGTCTCCAGACACACTATGTCTCATAGCAGTGAAGCAAGAAGGTGCCCTCTCCACCTGTTATACACATTCCTGAATGTGTTCAAGCCAAGAGCCAAAAGGAAGCTCAGCCTGCAGAGTAGAGTTGAATGAGTTGTTACAGAGAGGAATGGACATCTAACCTGTTTCCCCAAAAATAAGACAGGGTCTTATATTAATTTTTTCTCCAAAAGATGCCTTTTTTTTTTACATGTATAGCTTCCTAGACACTATTTAAATTGACTTTTTAATGAATTGTTACTAGGGTTTATTTTTGGAGTAGGGTTTATATTTCGAGCATCCTCAAAAATCCTGAAAAATCATGCTAGGGATTATTTTTGGGGTAGGTCTTATTTTCGGGTTAACAGGGTAGGGTGTGGATGCCCACATGAGTACCATTTGGGATGCTCTAGGGATTCTGCCTGACCACTCTCTGTCTCTCTCACAAGCATAAGTCAATATAAGTCTCTTGTAGATCCTGCATCTTCTGCTGTAGATGCCTTGGTTCTCTAAAGGTGCTAACACAAGATGCCTATGATCAGGCCACTTCCCAAACTCCTTCTCTGGAGACATTCAAAACCCACTTGGCCGCCTTCCTGTGTAACCTCATATGGGTGCTCCTGCTCCAGCGGGAGGATTGGACTGGATGATCTTTTAAGGTCCCTTCCAATCCCTGACATTCTGATTCTGTGTGATTCTATGATTCTGTGAATCATGGAAAAACCTCAATACCTAAGTGTCTGTATGTTAAGATTGAACGAACTGTGATTATGTACTCTCATCTAATGTCTCTTCTCCATTTTCAGATGTTATTCCATCTCCTTCAGTCTACAGGCTGGTCTCTAAAGATGATGAGAATTTGGAAATGTGCCTTATCACAGATTACTCCCCTGAAAAGCTTACTCTTAACCGGGCTGTTAATGAGACAAATGCAATAGTGGAGGTGGCAACATTGGAGAACAAACAAGAAGCGGGCTACCTGTCAACCTACTGGGCCAAGAAAGATGAAATGCAGTGTTCTGCAAATCATGAGGGCTTTGGAGAACTGGAGGGCGAGGATCCTGAAAGCGGTAATGGCTTTGTCGGATGTTTGTACAGGGCTAGAGGTACTTTGGTCTCTGTGCTATCAGTATGAGCAGGACCTGACCACATCTCCCAACCTTGCAAGCATTGCTGATTATGCTTCCACACTCCAGAGGAATGTTGTCTTGTTGACTCTGTTTTCTTTTGCCTTCCTCCTTTGTGGGAACAAGATTAAGGTTCAGTAGACCAGTACAGTCACAGCAGAGAGATCTTAAAATCACATCATGGGAGATACAAAGCTTGAAATTTCTTTGTCTGATAGGACACTAAAGTTTCATTAGATCATATTTTATGCTTGCCCTTAAAACAGCAGAAAAGAGTCCAACCCAGCCCTTCTAAGTAGGGACATCTTTATGAATTTGTGAAGAAGTACATTTCTGTTACTAATTAAATTTCTTGCTATTATCTTCAGGTGTCAGCGCTGTCTGTGTTACAGGGATATCTCTACACTTCAGGACAGGTATGTACACAGCATTCTAGGAGTTAAGTTTGGCCTGACTAAAGGAAATGTCTTCCGAAATTTTTGGTAATATTCCCTGTTTGCAGAGTTCCTGTTGGAGCAAAAATGCTCAGACTGGAAATTTCCAAAAGGGCCCCACAGGGTTAAA
The DNA here is from genome assembly GCF_036013445.1 of Caloenas nicobarica. NCBI lineage: Eukaryota > Metazoa > Chordata > Aves > Columbiformes > Columbidae > Caloenas > Caloenas nicobarica. The sequence continues at coordinate 258,039 of NC_088268.1, read as the reverse complement.
ACATCAAGGCTGGAAGTAATTGGGTTAATGTAGTATTCTAGATTTGAGCTGGTAATTTTGAGATCGGTGCCTACATGCTCTTGCTAGGATTAGCCAACCAACCACTCCCCATCACATAATGATTCAAGGTACTGATATGAGTCAGCCTTACTGGATGTTTGTCTGCATTTCAGACTTCAAAAGAGTTGTTTTTATTTTTGGGTGCGCAAACACTTGATGAAGCAAAAGATAAGCAGGTGGTTTCTGCAGCATGTGCTCAGAAGCAGGGCTGCATAACAGTGCATCTGAGCAAGCTTTGCTTCAGCTCGTGGCTGTGGGAGTACATGAGCCATCACTGGAGACCAAGCAATTGCTGTTCTGCTAGTGGAGATGAGTTGAGCCCGCCTCTGCACTTGCCATGTTTGCAGAATAGCTGTATTTCTGCAAACATGCAGCCTTGCTGAAAGGAAACTGGTTAGCCGAATGTTTCCAAACCGCCACTTCGGAGAAATACTTGTCAGTAAACCTGGCTGATTTGAGCAGTCATTTCAGAGAGAGGTTTTCAAAGATAAAAAAACCCGACTTTTTGATGGTAGCTCCCTGTTTCTCCGATATAGACCAATGTATTTTCAAATGAAAATGGCTTTGTAACTTAAGATTCATAAAAAATCCAAATAGACTTTGTGTACTTTGTATAAAATTTAACTTGTTATCCCCTTTCCCATCTTAAAAAATTTTAGAGAGAGGAAAGAAGGATGCTTCCAGCATCCTGGGTTCATAATACATCTGATTTAAAAACAGCTAGATGATTAGCAGGCTTGCATATTGGATAATTAAGTAGTTATTGAATGAAAACCCAGCCCTTGAAACACCAACTGGAAGAAATGAAAGTCTCTCAATGACACAGTCCTGCTCACTGGCTCGGTAGCCTGACAATCACACAAAGTGTAACAGACTCATTCAGAAGTGCTTTTAAGTTTGTCTGGATGTGAGGATGTCTCAGTGCTCTTGTGACTGTAATTCTCTGTTACTTTTACAGATGAAAACCTGAACATGCTGTCTTTATCACAGCTGGGCCTGAAAATAATTCTAATGAAAGGAATAATTTTTAATGTGCTGATGACAATGCTTACGTGGAAAAAAAAGTGAGTATGCATAGGGGGTGGTAAGGTCTCTGGCAGAAAACATCTGGGTCAATTAATTAGTTATGAATGTTCCTTCTCTCTGTAATAACTGTTTACGCAGTCTATCTATACACCTTTTGTCTACCAACAATAAAATCCCTCCACTCCTTTGGCCATATAATTGTTTTCATCCACCCCTCAAGTCTATTTACTTTTCCTTATCAACTTGCAAATTTAACTTTTTCCTTCCTTCTAAACATCTCTCCCTTCTAGTTCTACATCCACCTCTTCCCTTGTCTGCATTCATCCATCAGATTCATCCATGACTAGTCTCCAGATGGGAAAGTTTGATGCTTATTGACTTTAAGACCTCAGCCCTAATTTATTAGTTTTGGCCAGTGTCTCTTTCTCCTCTTTCTCTTGCTTAGGAACTTCAGGTCTACAACTGTATAGCTGTGACTGTGTCCCAAATAATGATTTAACATACCTTTATTGTTGTTACAGGAATGAGAGTAACCTGATGATGCAGTCCTGAAGTACCAAAAAAATCTGCTGAGGAATGTTTACCAGAGCATCATGTGCAAGAGGGATTCCTGCTGCAGGGAACATGACCTGCTGTTCCTGTATATCACACCAACCATTATAGTCTCCATTGCTTTATTTGCATTGTTATTAATAAGCTTAAAATTCTCAGCATATTGCTCCCCCACATGCCTAATTAATTTAGCATGACAATGCCGTTCTTGCATGAAGCATAGTTTGCTATAACTATAAATTGCCAAACGTCACAATTACTTGTGTTAAATTGACACACAATTTCTGCTTGGGGCAGTATTATTGAAAACTGCAAGCTAAATATCACTCGAATGTGAACTTTTCGTATTTTGATAGCTTTCAGGTCTGCACGTCTTAGAGTGCATCCCACAGACACCATTTCGGTTGCAAATGAAACACACTGAAAAGAGTCTTATTCAAGGTGCTATGCACCATGTCCTGCTACCTTTTGCTAGACCAGAGCAAGGTATCTTTTTTTTTTTCCCCCCTAAAAGATACACTGCTAGGTCTCCCAGAAGTCCTGAATTCAGTGAAATTCTCAATTAATTATCATAGAAGAAAATAATGGCTTTTACTATTTTTTAAAGTCTATCTGGCCTTAACATTTTAAGATTTGGCCTTGCATTTTGTAAAATTACTAACTCCTTTTGCTCTTTTTTTTTAGTTCTTACAACCTTAGAATTCCCATTTTCTTTTTTTAATCATGCCGTAAAACTATACTGAAATATTTACCTGTTCACATGTGCACTTCTTGGAAACAGTGGATGCATGTGAAACTCACAGGCTGCTAATTCTTGAATTGTACTGGCAACCAACCGCAATGTCTTGGCATTTCTTTAGGCCTTGGGCTGCTATTAAACAATTATAAAAAATAAGAAACTTGTTTGTCTTTTGCATCTGGCATTTGAGGAACTTATTTTACTTTTCAGATAAACTTTAGGAATGGGCCTGGCCTTTGGGGTGAAGGAGGGACGGGGTGTCTGGACTCTTCTCTCCAGACTGACTTGTCCATCAGGTGCTTTTTGCAGTAACTGGCTGGATCTACTACAGAGAAAAGAGACACAAACTCCCTTTCCAGGACATCCTTGTTCTGTCTGGGTGAGGACCGCGTGTCTGGCTCGGAGGGAAGTGGAGGAGAGCACGTCTCCTTCAAGAGTAGACTCTGTTATGTGAAGACAATAGTGAATTACAACTTGCCCACAATGAGAGGACAAGGCAGTGGTCCAGGTTCTTGAAGGTCTTACTGCTATGGGGGATGTAGCAGCCTGACGTGTCCTACCTCTAAATGTCCCCCACTCCCAAGTGTCACTGAGAACAAAGCACCTACTTGGCATTAACGGTACTGACAGGCCCATGTCTCCAGGCTCACTCTGTCACTGGCAAGACTGGAAAGGAAATTTGCTCCTCTTGTGACATCAGTTTCTCCATCTTCTTGTGAAGCACCAGAAATTCCTCTGGAGGGAGAAACAAGAGGGGTGCGCTGAAGGAAACACACTCTCCTGCAAAGCTTGAACCTTGCTTGTACCTCCTCACACCAGCGCCCAAACTAAGTGGTAGGAAAGCCTCAGCAGAGTGGTGGGGTGATTTCCTCTCATGGGATATTTCTCACCATGCTGGATTCACAGCTATTGCAAGAAACTCTGATTTTGGAAAGGCTCATGCTTCAAATGCTGTTAGGCAAAAGCCCTGGCGTTTCATGTGGGAGAGGGTCTGCGTGAGAAGATGATCATAGAACCATTTTGGTTGGAAGAGACCCTTAAGAGCATCGAGTCCAACCATAACCTAAATCTAGCACTAAACGATATCCCTAAGAGCCTCATCTACATGTCTTTTAAACACCTCCAGGGATGGTGACTCCACCACTTCCCTGGGCAGCCTGTTCCACTGCTACACAACCCTATCCATGAAGAAATGTTTCCTAATATCCAATCTGAACCTGATGCCAGCATCCGTGCCACAGGATCTGAGCTCCTAGTGCTGAGCAGCAACACAACAGTCTCCCCGGTCTCCTGCCATGGTGCTGCCACCTGACCATGTAGCAGGTGCCCTGCACTCATTTACCTTTAGCATCGCTTTTAAAAATTAACATACATCTTAAATCCTTTGTGTTGCACTTCAAACCCACTCTTAGATGTATGGTCAAGGTGGACAGTGTGCTGCCTCTGTTTCCACATGTCAGTTTTTCCTCCTCCAGCTTAAATGACCCCAGTGATAAGATTTCCTGAGTGAGGGGATGTGTACAGATAAGGTAAAATGCTTTGAGTAAAGTGATCTCCAAAACACTGAATTTGTAGCTCTAGTTTGAAGATACTTTCAGATATTAGGCTTTCAATTTCCCACAACCACAATGTAACCTCCCCCCCACCATCACCACTTTGTGTTTTCTTGTTTATTTCGAGAGAGAAAAACCACAGAGCAAAGCAAAGGCAGGAAATAACACAGTGGGAGATGATGTGGAATGGGCCTCATGGCCCAGGTGGGACAGGAAGAGGACGCACCACCAGTTCCATTGCGTCGTGGTTGAGATCTGGGTCACCTTTTGATGCTCCTCTACACCCAACCACAGAAACCACTTCCTCTGGAAAGTGGGGCACAAAACAGGGGGTGGGGGAGCAGGGCTGGTGTGGCTCATGGCAGGGAGGAGGAACATGTGGAAAAGAACAGCAGACGTTAGACCACAAGCCAAAGTCGAACGAGGTGAAGGCATCCTCCCTTCCTGCCCCCTCACCACAGCCTGCTCTTGGGTCTGAGGAGTTGTTTTGGGTACAGCAGAAACAATTGAGCTATGTATAGCATAGGCGTGGGAAAGGAGGGGAAAATACGTTATCAAGTGTGGTGGGTAGTGGGGAGACATCTCAGAAGTGTGTAACATTTCTGAATTTGCTGATAGGCCCCTGCACCCTGTTACACAGGCAGTGAGTCCGAGCTGAAATATCCTTTCATTTCTCCTGACCCAAGAGAGAAAGAAAGAAGGTGGGACAGACCAGAGAGTCCTCTCACATTGGCAGTGAACAAGTTGCCGTGATCCATCTCTAGCACCCACTCCCCTATGACAGCTCCTGCCCACTAATACCTGCCTGTGGGAAGGAGATGAATTTGAATTTGTATCTTTTCTATGGGTTTTGTTGGAGAAAATAATGTGCCTGACATCTGTCACCTCCCACTAAACATTGTTCTGTACATGAAACAACCTCTCCTTGTCCTCTTCTAAGTGTGAACAGGGACACGAGCATCGTCTTTATAAGGTGTAGGTTCATCCAGACTTGGATGAGGGAATTGAGTGTACTATCAGCAAGTTTGCTGATGACACCAAGCTGGGAGGAGTGGCTGACATGCCAGAGGGCTGTGCTGCCATCCAGCGAGACCTGGACAGGCTGGAGAGTTGGGCGGGGAAAAATTTAATGAAATATAACGAGGGAAAATGTAGAGTCTTGCATCTGGGCAGGAACAACCCCAGGTTCCAGTATAGGTTGGGGAATGACCTATTAGAGAGCAGTGTAGGGGAAAGGGACCTGGGGGTCCTGGTGGGCAGCAGGATGACCATGAGCCAGCACTGTGCCCTTGTGGCCAAGAAGGCCAATGGCATCCTGGGGTGTATTAGAAGGGGGGTGGTTAGTAGGTCGAGAGAGGTTCTCCTTCCCCTCTACTCTACCCTGGTGAGACCTCATCTGGAATATTGTGTCCAGTTCTGGGCCCCTCAGTTCCAGAAGGACAGGGAACTGCTGGAGAGAGTCCAGCGCAGGGCCACAAAGATGATGAAGGGAGTGGAGCATCTCCCTTATGAGGAAAGGCTGAGGGAGCTGGGTCTCTTTAGCTTGGAGAAGAGGAGACTGAGGGGTGACCTCATCAATGTTTATAAATATATAAAGGGTGGGTGTCACGAGGATGGAGCCAGCCTCTTCTCGGTGACAACCAACAGCAAGACAAGGGGTAATGGGTTCAAGCTGGAACACAAGAGGTTCCACTTAAATGTGAGAAGAAACTTCTTCTCAGTGAGGGTGACGCTCTAATAGGACCTCAATTCTAGTGCTAATTTTATGGAAATAGAGGCATTGCAAGCTGTTAAAAATCAGAAAAAAAATATTTTAAAAATAAAATAAAATAAAATAAAATAAAATAAAATAAAATAAAATAAAATAAAATAATAAAAAAAAAAATAGTAAAATACGCCCCAGAAAACCCCCGGTCCCTCCTCCTCCGCGGGTCTCGCGCAGTTCTGCGGAGCGGCCACACGAGGTCCCACCCCGCAGGACGCGTCCACAGCGACCACGGGGCGGTGCCCGCGGCCGGAGCCGCAGCGGCTGCGGGGCCCCTCGCACGGGAAAGGTGAGACCAGCGGCTCGTGTCCATCTCCCGCCTGCTCCCCAGCGGTGGCAAAGCTGGTACCAGTGTAAACAAACCCATTTTAATGGCTGGGGCCGGAGGGCGGTAGAATCACAGAATATCCTGAGTTGGAAGGACCCAGAAGGATGATGGAGTCCAACGCCTGTCCCTGCACAGGACACCCCACAGGTCACACCGTGTGTCTGAGGACATTGTCCAGTCTCTTCTTGAACACTGTCAGGCTGGGGCCGTGACACCTCCCTGGGGAGCCTGTTCCAGTGTCCAGCACACTCTGGGTGAAGAGCCTTTTCCTCATGTCCAACCTGACCAACCCCTGGAAAAACTCAAATCGCTGGATTCAGAGTCCACAGTGCTCAGAGCTGACATCAATTCTCTGTCCCCACCACAGACACAACAGCAGCACCCTGTGAGACAGCAGAGACCCTACTCACCCATCGTAGGCAAGAGACTGAGGAGCCCCAGGTTTCACACTTCTATGGGTTTAATGGCTGCAGCACAGCTGGAAATGCTAAAAGGAAAGAGCCAGTAAACAGGATTCGTAATCTAGTGCTGAGGTTGAAGCCATCAGACCCATGTTTTAACTCCTGAGTGCCAGCAGCAGACAAGCATTGCTTTGTCATGTAGCCCGAGCGAACATTTTATCTACCCAGTTTCAGTTGCAGAACAAAGTAGACAAGCAGGACCAATACAAGGATGGAGCCTCGTGCCATGAAGTCACCCAGGTAAATTCTGCAGCCAACGGTGTGGAGAGGCTAGCAGGGGTTAATATCTCATGCTGTGCCCATGGTCAGATGACCACAGGGCTCTCATTTTCTATCAGGACAAAGGAGCATTTGACCTCAATGCAGGAGTTGGTCGCCAAGGGCCAAAGACACTGAGTTCAAGCATTTCACAGCACTCTAGAGGGGGAAGGGTCTGAGGTGTAACCTCCTCCATGGATCCAGAGTAGCTCAAGCGCAGTTCTGAGACACAGCTCAGCAGCCCCATCCGACATCCTTGGCTTTCCCAGCACATCAGACTGAAGTTCACACTGTGGGGAAGGTTTGGACACTCTTGAGGGCAGAGAGGCCCTGCAGAGGGATCTGGACAAATTGGAGAACTGGGCAATCACCAACTGCATGAGGTTCAACAAAAGCAAGTGCCAGATTTTGCACCTGGGACACGGCAACCCTGGCTGTACATACAGACTGGGGGACGAGATGCTGGAGAGCAGCTCTGCAGAGAGGGATCTGGGGGTTCTGGTCAATGGCAAGTTGAACATGAGCCAACAGTGTCCCTGGAGCCAAGAGGGACCTGTGTACTGGTGCATCCAGCACAGCAGGGCCAGCCAGGCAGGGAGGGGATTGTCCCGCTCTGCCCTGCGCTGGGGTGGCTTCACCTGGAGCATTCACTGTGTGCAGGGCTGGGGACACAGGGTAAAAGGAGATAAAGCTACTGGAGAGTGTCCAGAGGAAGCTATGAAGTTGGTGAAGGGTTTGGAGGGGAAGCCATATGAGGAGCAGCTAAAGTCACTGGGTTTGTTCAGCCTGGAGGAGACTAAGAGGTGACTGAGGGGAGAGCTCATCATGGTCTACAGCTTCATCACAAGGGGAGCAGTAGGGGGCAGGTGCCAAACTCTTCTCTTTAGTGACCAGTGACAGAACCCCAGGGAACGGCAGGAAGATGTGCTAGGGGAGATTCAGGTTGGACATGAGGAAAAGGTTCTTCACCCAGAGGGTGCTGGACACTGGAACAGGCTCCCCAGGGAAGTGTCACAGCCCCAAACCTGACAGTGTTCAAGAAGAGACTGGACAACGTCCTCAGACACACGGTGTGAACTGTGGGGTTGTCATATGCAGGGACAGGAGTTGGACTCAATGATCCTTGTGGATCCCTTCCAACTCAGGACATTCTATGATTCTATGGATCACTGCTAGGCCTTAGTGAGCCTTTAAATCCAGCTGTGGCATCCAGCTGTTGCATTCAGCTGTGCCCCACATGCCTCTGAGGGAGACAGGAGGGCCTCTGGGGAGGTGGGTACTCATGGGGCTGTGCTAGAGGACAGCCCTCACTTCCTTCTGTTCATCATTGCTAACCACAGCCTGACCCAAATTTTCCACAGCTTTGAAGCCTGAAGGCACACTGGCAACTACACTTTCCATGAGATAAAGCGTCAGGAAACGGGGAGATGAAAAGGGGGGATGACCATTGAGTTTCCCTGACGATTCGTTTCCTGTTTCTCTCTGAAACTGGGGCACAGAAAAAAACCCCTACTTGGTAGAAAGGGAAGGAGGGGGTAAAAAAAGGGAGCCAAGCCTGAGAGGGAACTTGGTCATCAGAAGAACCTCTGTATTTGTCACCAACAGGGAAAAGACTGCGGTATTATGAAGGGTTTTATTGACAGGAAGGATTACAGTAGCTGTAATGAGGCAGCAGACCCCTCCATAGGACCGTCCGTGGGGAAACATCTTGGTCCCTTCGTCTGGCCGTGGCAGCAGGTCAGGGTCTGCATGGAGCAGCCCTCCCCAGCACCAGGCTCAGAGCTCAAAAGCAATTCAAGACCTGCAGAGAGAAAGGCAACATGAGCCATGTTCCTGCAAAGGGACAGGAAAGACCCCACAGGCTCCAGTGACCTTGTGGCCTGTTGCAACAGTAACAACAGGGCATGTCCTCCGCTTCCCAGCACCAAACCCTCCCCGTACCAAACTCCTCCTCTGCTGAGAGATCCCAGACTTGCGCACCAGCCACACCATGGCCTCCCAATAGCGCCAGGAGCTCCAGCTCCCAAAGCCCCTCCTGCAAAATGGTGTATTTCTCTTCTAAGAGAGACATGTGCGTGGGTTTCCGTAGCACTCTAATTAAACTGCCTTTTAAATTATACAAGCCAAAAAGTACATGCACAAAAACAGAAACTGTGAATTCTAACCCTGTATCAACCTAGAGAACAGCCAGGAGCTGGGGCTCCTGCATTCACTGTCTCCTTCAGCTCCCCAAAAGTACTTAAGTCATGTGAGCTGTGAGCCCATGGATCAGTACCTCAAAGTCTCTTCTGGAGCTCAGCCAACAAAATTGATGACGACAAGATGGAGGATGGTGTTTGCAAAGAGGAAATCAGCGAACGCCCGCTCTGGTGAAATGCCTTGGAACTCGCCTTTGTTCTGGGGGTTGATCTGGATCCGAAGGCAAACTGCGCGGCAGGGAAAGAACGAGAGACGGGGGATCACAACAGGCAGCCATGGCAGGCAGCACCATCCTGGGGCAGCCCAGCCCACCTGCGTCCCCATCCCACAAGAAAGGGTAACTCTGTCTCTATTGTAAGATGAGCAGGACACTTGCAGGGGATTTGCAGTTTCCCCACAGCCCTATGCTATCAGGGTGGTCAGGAGAGTCCTGAGGGGAATAGGCTTATAACAAGATGGGACTCACAAAGAAATAGGAATATTTTTGTGTTCTCTACTGAGTGTGTTGGGGAGGGCTGCACAGATGATCCTATCCAACCTAAATGACCCTATGATTCTTTTGAGGGGAATTATAGGACAGCAACACCCTGAAGCAGTCAGTGCTGGTCTGGGTCTCACCATGGGACAGCTGCTACAGAAGGTCACCAGTACAGGATGGTACCGGGGAGGGCTCCCGAGTGCCAGGAGCAGCACGGACACCCTGGGGCTGACAGGATCCGGGCTCTGTGGAGCGTCTGGGCAGGATCCCCGCAGGGTCACAGCTGCTGTGGAGCCTCCTGCTGCGGGGCAGGAGCCGGGGGGTTCCGGGAGAAGATGGGGGTGTTGGAGCTCCCTGGCTGCCCGGGCAGGTCTGAGGCTGCTGTAGGTGACCCCCGTGGGCTGCTGGGGAACGGCCGCGGCTGCCAAGGAAACCCCGGGTCACCACAGGAGATCTGGGCGTTTCCAGGGCAGCCCTCGGGCGTCGGGACCTCTGGGCGCTGCTGGGGGAGGCTCGGGCTTTGCTACAGACGCGGGTGCAAAGGGGATCCCGGGGGAGCCGGGCGGGCACTGACCGCCCAGGATGAAGCTGCCGACGGCGGAGATGAAGCCGCTGAGGAAGGAGTTGAACGGGAAGGTGCCCACGCCGAGGCAGTAGCCGAACTGGAGCGCCCCGGTGAGCAGCACGTACAGCAGGTAGGCGTCCAGCACCTTGAGGCGGCCGGACGTGCCGCTGCCGTACTCGGCCAGGAACCGCCGCAGCACCGAGCGCACCGAGCCCGACATGGTCCGGATGAGGTGGCCGGAAGCAACCCGCGCAAGCGCTTCCGGGGCACCCCGAGGCGGCGCAGGCGCGCGCACCCAACTCGCCGCCGGGTCAGCGGATGCTGCGCAGGAGCGGTCCTCGTGCCCGCAAAAGGGCGGAACTCGGCGCCGTCGCCGGCCGCTGTACGCATGCGCAGGAGTGCCTGCCTCGGAGGCCGAACCGGAGACCCAGGAGAGGGGTCAGACAGCTTTGGCTCTCATTTTCACTACGTAAAGACCCGCTGGCTGAATCAGGACAGCTCAGATGTGCCTCCACAAACATGGTACTTTCCTCTAATCTTCAGCATAAAGTGATGACTTTCCCGTGATGGCGCCTGGGAACGAAGACTTGGGTGTGGGTGTCACCTGTTCTACCCCATATCACTTCCCTCCCTATCCCCTCTGAAAATCCCCGTCTCACACGATGAGCACAATTATGTCCCTGCTGATTTCATCCCCGTAACTTTCGAGCCTTTACAGGGAGATGGAGATGGTGAAGGAAAGCACCTAGGTAGGTGGTCCATAGAAATCCAGGAATGGATAGGTGGCTCAAAAAGGTGATGCAACCAAACTCTAATACACCTTTCGCCCAGGTTGGGATGAATTGTGTCTGGAAATGCTGATGACAAACGCGATTAGGAGAGGTTCCTGCACTGAACATGGTGAATCAAGAGCGTGAGGACCTTCCCTGTGATGGTGCCTGGGAACGAAGACTCGGGTCTGGGTGTCACCTGTTCTGCCCTCCTTATTCTCTCTGAAAACCCCCATCTCACAGGAAGGCCGACAGAAAGTTCAGCTTTTCCACTCTTCCTGCCGTAGAGGGAGCTCTGGGCCTGAAGAAGCTGAATGCCATTTCCTAGTGTTATGGAAATAGTGTCCTGGGGGGTGTCTGCCTGGGGATTTCAGGAACACAGCACCGTGTATCCCTGTGGAGGATGAAAGCTCTGAGCTGGTGCACTGTTTCAACACCCCAGGCAATGGCTGTCCCTCCCCAGACCTCCAGAGCATTTCAGCCTACTCTAAGCAAAAGAGTAACTGAGGTAGAGTAGCAAGCACAGGCTTTTCCAAACTGGCACAGCAGCGCTCGGTGGGGCTCTGGAAAGGGAATTCAGCTCATATCCTGCAGAAGATTATAATGGGATTGACTTCTTCAGAATTAGGCAGCTGTGGCTGACTGAGGTTGCCTATTCAGGTTCTGCCAATGGTCAACGGGGAGAAAGAACCCGAGTCTGTTATTCCCTCTAGGCCATAGACACCAACTAAGTTTGATCAGCTGAGTCACCCTTGTGAGTCTCTTGGTGGGAAGAAACCAAAACCTCTCCCTGGATCAACAAAGCATTTGTTGATGGCTGAAGTAAGCGGAGCTACTAGTATTTCGTCACAGTCCTGATTCACCTCTCCAAAACGTGAGGTCCCCAATGCCCTACTTTCCTTCTACACCCCATGGAGTATGGGAAGGCACATTTCTCTCAGCCCTGCCCCATTTGCCTCTCTAGGGAAGGTGACTCCTCTGTTTCCCCACTGACCTCCAGGGCAGGAGGGGGCTGCTGGTGGTACACAGACATTTGTGCTGTGTCTGCTACAGACAGCAGAGGTGAAGCTTCAATAGAGAACAGCATTTCTTTTCAGAGCCACATGCTCCAATGGAGATAAAAAACTAAAGCTAAATACAAGTTGGTCATTAGTCACCTGACAACTTTTCTGTTACAGCTAGGATAAGTTAGACACCAGCCATCTATGTGCTAGGCAAAGTGTTGGTACCACTAAGATTAAGCTGAAAAAAGTTCAAGCCAAAAGAAGTCTAGAAAAATCCTGGCAAGTCCTCAGCTCTGGTCTTGCTAACCTGGAACAGGTCTGTGCTCTTCCAAGAGCAATGGCAGCACCTTATTTAGTGTATTACAGTACACAGATCTCTGGGAAGCTGTGTCCTTTCATGTCCCTCCTGGTGACTCATAGATGGCCCATGGAAGGAAGGATCATAGGCCCAACTGAAATAGATGCTATGTCACACCTTTTGGCTGATAGAAGATTCACTGTTTATTGGAAAATGAATCAGAGACTTTGCCAACATGGAATGAGACCCATGAATTCAGGGCCCTGGGGCAGGAGGGAGTACATACTGGTTTGCTGATCAAAAGCTCCTGCAGTTCCACCTCCAACATGCTGATAGTTTTCAAATCAATCTTGTCCCACATGAATTCTCTTAGACATTATGATGGGCTGGGTCAGATGTAGATGACAGTTTTACTTCTGAAATGATTGTTTTACATGACAATGCAGAATGGGAGTTCCTGACACAGCCTGGACTTTTGGGGTAAAGCAAAGAGGTCAGCAAATGGGGCACAGCAGGAGTCCCTCATTGTGAGCCACTGCTGTTGTGCCCACTGTTGACACCTCTAAACACTCGTCTTTTCTAGTGTGCACAGCACTGTTGTCAAGGCAGAAACCATAGAATCATAGAATCATTTAGGTTGGGAAAGACCCTTAAGATCATTGAGTCAAATTGTTAATCTGCCCAGTAAACCATGTCCCTAGGCGCCATCTTTGTGGAGGCCAGTGGCCCATTTTGCCAAAACATGATTCAGGAAGGGCAACCACTGGGGAATGTGTTGGCTCCTTCCCACTCCACCTCCACCCAAACCAAACATGCTGGAGGCTCTGAACTAGAGGTTTCCTCTTGAGTATGATACAGGTTTAGCCCAACCAGAAGAAGACTTAAGCAGTGAGAATTCATCTGTAGTGTAAGACCCCAGCTGGTAGCAACACTGATATCCCTGCACAGTATGTGAATTTAGGCTGTACTTTCTGGCCATTTTTAGCTCTGCAGGTGCTGCTGGTCTATAGCACAAGGCATGTGTTGAGCTCAGAGCCTGAAGACACTTGGCTTCACGCTGCTCCCAAGGAGGGTGTTGGCTGCCTCCAGGCACTTGTCCAGCTGGGACACTGCAATCAGGGAGAGACAGGTGCACAAGGGGAGTCAGGCCGGAGGGAGAGTCCACAGATGGAAGGGAGAAAGGGGACACAGGACTCTTTCACCTGTCCCCAGGAAACTGTGGTCATGTGAAGGGGTCAGGCAGGTCCCACTGGAGAGAGAAGGGAGGAGGCTGTGCTGTGGGGATCAGCAGGAAAAGGACCCTCAAGACTCACCAGCTTGGCTGCAGAGCCAGGTCACAGCCTTGGCCTCCAGCAGCTCACAGAGGTCTTGGTAACACTTGTCCTTTCTGTTCAGCCAGGTCACAGCCAGCGCTGTGGCCCAGATGCGTGGCTCCATGTCCTGGAGGAAAGCAATGACTCAGACCAGCACACAGTGCTGAGCATCCTCCTGCCCCCTCACTGCTTCCCACTCCTTCCTTTGTGGCTTCTGGATTCCCATCCCTTCATTCCTCTCTGGTTGCCCTTTGTATGCCGGTGTTGCCACCAGCCAAGGGGTTCCCACTGCCCCAGGACGACACGCTGCCACTGTAAGAGGTTCTCCGCTTACCTCACCAGGCATCTTTCCCTTGATTTCAACCTCATCAAGTTCCAGCACAGAGGCCAAGCTGGAGCTGAGGGCCCAGGAGCCATCTACATTCTGCAGTGCCACCAGCTCCTGGCACTCAGCAATGGCTTTGGTGAACCAAAGCCCAAAAGTTGGTGAGCACAAAACAAATGTTGTGGGGTCCACATACTTGAGAGAAGAAACAGATGGTGGTGGTGGTTTACATGCTGTGGGAGAAGATGTGAACAGGAGGGTTGGGAGAATCACAGGAAGCTGACCTCTGTGCCATATCCCAGAACACTATCTCTGCTCTTCTTTAGGCAGATACTTGCAGTCTAAGCCCCTATCTGCATGTCCTCAAAGGACACTCCTACCTTGCCCCCAGCTTTGACCATTGCCTCTACTCCTGGCATTCCTGCCCAGCCATGTCCAAAGACTTCTCTTGATACCTCCCCCACACCACATCTTAGCCAAATGTGTATTTATGATCCAGCACCATCCCTGTCCCCTCCCTGGGTGTCTCTGAGCAGGGTCTCATGTTCGCTGAAGGACTTGCAGGTTTAAGGGTAACAAAGGAAAGGGTTAAAGGCAAAATTCATTGGTTTCCATGCCATGGGCAAGACATGGCAGTATAACCCTCCTGTAATGTGTTAAATTATCCCATACCTTTTGAGCGAGCCCCCCGCTGAGGCAGGGCAGCAATGCCATGGGTGAGTCGACGGAGGGCAAGCCATGATGCACACGCTGCTGTCAGCCAGCCGGGTGGGACCCAGAGGCTCACAGGATAGCAGGAGGAGACCCTGCTGGAGCCACGAAGCTCAACAATCTGGCAGGGGACGAGTGACTGGCGCAGTGGAAACAGTGCCAGGGGCCCTTTGAGGACAAACAGAAAAAGGGGCTGAATTAAGCAGATGGGAAAGAAGGACCTGGTGGTGATGGGGCCTACCCCGTGGGACTGGGGGTTCCCTGTCGCTGGGGTTCTAGCTCCAGTGGAATGAGAACATCTCACAGAGCTGCGCCACCAGCTCTTTCCCACAAGTGTCTTTCCTTACCTTGGTACCAGCTGACCCTCTGTGATGTGCAAACCCCCACATAGCTGGTAAAGGGGCAGATGATCCCCGAAGTGAGGCTGATCTCAACTGCGCGATGCCTTGGTTCATCCCCTGACCCACTCATAGCCTCTAGCGACAACCTCTTCAGCAAGCATCTTGCAGCCAGACGATGCCCAGCCAGCCTAGGGAGAGAGCGGGGTGAGGCCTGAGGGAAAACCTGGATGCCAGGGTCCTCATCTCTCTGGAAGGAGGTGATACCCAGGTTTCTGGGTCCTATCGCTGTGAGGTCAAAGCAGGGAAGGACAGCATGCTTGGACACTTGGGATCTCTGCCAGTTTGGGACTGCGTGTGGAAGGTGAGCATGCACAAGCTGTCTGGACCTCTCTCTGGTGGACTCTGTGTTAGAAATGAAAGGGATGCATGCATCTTCCCTTGGGACAGGTTCTCACCGGCCACCTCCCTGTGGGCACAGAGAGAATTCGATCGTGTGAGTGACATGCTGGCCGTTCAGGATGTACTGCAAGGTCATGACCCCCTTGGCCACTGTTGTATCCTGGGAACACATGGGAAGCTACTGGAGGTTACTGGGGACACAAGATGGTTATTGGGGGATATTGGAAAGTTACTGGGAGGCTACTGGGAGGTAACTGGGTGTGACTGTAGTCCCAGCTCTCACCTGTGCCTGTCCATGGATCTGGACATAGAGGAGGCTGTGTTGACCCTGAAAGATGGACTGAGGTGTGCCACCCAGCACCTCAACCTCCAGACCGCGGGGCAGGGTCCAGCTCAGAGAGATTCCCTCAGCTGCTGGCTTGAGGGCCCGCTTCAGGCACTTCAGCACCTGGGGACAGAGGGCAGGACACTGGGGACAGTTCACAGCTCTGCCAGGGTTCAGCCCATGGCCACCAGTGTTGGGCTTCCCTGAGGTCCAATGGAATGTGTAGGGTAGCCTGTGTGTGCTGGGTTCCCTGGGCACAGTCAGGTCTGTGGGTTACAGTGGGGCAGAGCCTGGGCACCTGGGTTCTCAGTGGGGTGGGGTGGTGGGGTAAAGTCACGGGAAGCCTGAATGCCTGGGTTCTTGGGGCAGCTGGGTCTCAACTACTGTGTGTGGGCAGTCCAGGTGCTGGGGTACTCAAAGTCAGTGTGTCTGTGGAATAGAGGGGGGACCCGCCAGGGCTCCTGGGTTCCTACCACAGCTGTCATACTGTTGTCAGAGGAGATGTAGGTAGCTTCACCCCCTGTCTCCCTGGCCAAGGCCATAGCGAGGGCAGCGCTGTCCTCAGAGAAGAAGAAGGAGAAACACCTACTGGGAAAGCAGGGAGAGGTGTTAGAAATGAGACGTGGATGCAAGGATGCCAGCATAGAGCTGGAGAACACAGGCTGAGTCAAAGCTGGGGGAACAAATTTGGGGTGCAGAACAACGGGGCAGGAGGAAGAGCAGGGAGTGAGGGATGGGTTGGAGCTGGGCTTAGACAGGGAGCTGGCAGAGGAGAGCTGGGACTTGGGGCAGAGCTGGGGTCAGACTAGTGAGGCTGGGGCAGAGCTCTGGGGCACATCAGGGTGTACAACTCCTGTGCCTCAGTCTCCCTACCCAGTCTGTGAAGGGTGCCTTGGTTGTGGGAGTAGCATGCAAGGACTCCCACACAGGGGCTTGGCATAGGAGAGCTGTGCAGTGTGGGAAGGGTCTTTGGGACACTGGAGGGGCCCAAGGGTTGGGACAGGCACTGGTGAACAGGGGTCCTCATCAGGAAGGGAAATGACTGGGCAACCAAGGGTAACTGGAGGACTGGGGGCAGAGGGTCCCCATTACCGGTGGCTGTTGTGGTGACGGCAGACCTCAGCTGCAATGGCTTCCTTGTCAGGTGGTAGCCCGGTCATGAAGAGGAAGAGCTGGGAGACAGGGGACATGAGTGGTGGGGCCCTGCACAGGGACTCCAAAAAGGGGAGAGCAGGTTACTGAAATGGAGAGAGGGGCCCAAGAAAGGGGCTTCCTGGAGAAAGACTACCCAAGGGAGAGGTGTCGACTCAGGGCCAGAAACAGAAACCCCCAGAGCTATAGACCGTCCTCCCCATTCCCCCACACCTCACAGTATCCTTCTTGTTCCCTTGTGACCACCATACAACTTTGGGTGGCTCCTCCCACCCACACTCCTGTGTCCTCTCTCTCCTCCTTGGACACTTGTCCCCCCACCCCTCCATGACCCTGCACCCAGACCTGGCGCGTGTGCCCGTGGGGACGAGGGGTATCGTAGATTGAGCGGAGGGTTCCCAGCAGGTTGGTGTCACCCAGACTAGAGCCGGTGGAGGGGATGCGCCGCATGGCCTCGATCAAGTTGTCCTGAGTATATTCAACACTTTGCCTGAAGGAGACACGGCGTGTTTGGAGAACACATTGCTCTGTGCTGGCCCTAGTGCTCCCTGAGGCCCTGCCCCACAGCACTTCCCACAGCTATGGCCTAGGGTGTTCTGCAAGTCCTTGCCCCAGCCCATAGCAGTTCTTAAAGAGACCTGGCTTCATAGTTCCTACAAGACTCTGCTCAACAGACATGCTATCCCATGATGCCACAAAGATCCCATCTCCAGAACCCAGCCCTGCCCTACAGCACCCAACCTTGCCCCATACCAACCAGCTGATTTCAGAGCATGCACACCTGGCCTCCAGCATCTAACCCTGCTTCATAGCACCCATCTTAACCCCACAGCACCCAGCCATGCCCCACAATATCTAGCTCTACCCACCAGCACCTAATCCAGCCCCATAGCACCCAGCCTGCCCCATGTTTGCTCACGGGTAGATGCCCACAGAGGTTTCTCCATAGCAGTAGATGTTGAAGTAGCAGCCCAGGGGCAGGCTTTTGAGAAGGAAGAGCAGAGAGTCCTGTGGAAAGACACAGCAGACAGGTCTTGGGAAGCACTGGGAAGGGGGTGGGGGTGCAGATGCCTTTTCCCATAGTCTGGACCTCCTAAAACCTTTGGACTCTTCTGGATGACCCAAGCCCTGAACTCCTGTGGGCACCTGAGGTGTTTCAGGACCATTTGAGGCCCCACCAGTCCCCCCTCACATCTTGGTCCTTCTGTAAACGCCTGCCCTGGTCTGCTGCCCCTTAACCTGCTCCTCCGCCCCATCCTGCTCTCTGCTCTGTGAGGGTACCTGTGCATGCTCAAGAAAAGTGGTGTCCAGGAGGAAGATGAACTCTCCAGACTGGTACTGCCCAGGCACTGCCTCAGGGATGCTGGGTGCCAGTGTCACCAACACCATGGGGTCACCAAGCAGGGAGCCTGGAGGAGGTGTGGGGTTGGATGAAGGCCAGGTAGGGACCCTCTCCTCCTCCTCCTAGTTCTGATTCTCTTTGTGCTTTCAGCTTCCACCATCCCAGCGCCCACGATACCCTACACTGACACCTCAATACCCTACTGTACTGTCCACCAGTTACACAGCCCAGAGCCCCATGTATTACAACCCAGTGCCTCCAATACAGCTACCCAGTGAGCCCTAACATAGAATCATAGATACATTTTGGTTGGAAAAGACCTTTAAGATCATCAAGTCCAACCATTAACCTAGCACTGCCAAGTTCACCTCTAAACCGTGTCCCTAAGAACTTCATCTACAAGTCTTTTAAACACCTCAACTACTTCCCTGGGCAGCCTGTTCCAACGTCCAACAACCCCTTCCATGGAGAACTTTTTCCTAATATCCAGTCTAAACCTCCCCAGCACAACTTGAGGCCGTTTTCTCTGGTCCTGGCACTTGTTCCTTGGGAGCAGAGCCCGACCCCCCCTGGCTGCAAGCTCCTTTGAGGCAGTTCAGAGATCAGAAGGTCTCCCCTCAGCTCCCGTTCTCCAGCTGAACCCCCAGCTCCCTCAGCCGCTCCCATCACACTTGTGCTCCAGCCCCTCACCAGCTCCGTTCCCTTCTCTCAACTTGCTCCAGCACCTCAAGGTCTTTCCTGTAGTGAGGGGCCCAAAATTGACTCCAGGATTCGAGGTTTGGCCTCACCAGTGCCCAATACAGGGTGATGGTGACTGCTCTGGTCCCGCTGGCCGCACTAGTGCTGATACAAGCCAGGATGCTGTTGGCCTTCTTGGCCACCTGGGCACACTCCTGGCTCGTAATCAGCTGTTATGGACCAATACACATCCTGCTGTATCTGATACCTCACCACAGTGTCCCAAACACCCTACTCTTAAACCCCAGGACCCAAACTATCCCATCTGAATGCCTCCCATTTCCATCCCAGTGTCCAGTGATATCTTGCCCCCAGAATCCCCAGTGTGTCCCCATGCCCCCATGCCTCCTGCAACGCAGATGTGCCCCCCTGTTCCCTCCCCAGCTCCACTCACCTGCGGAGGCCCCAGGGTCTCCCTTCTCCACCACAGCACTGACTGCAGTGAGATCTCCAAAATACACCAGCAGCTCCAAATCCTGCTGACTTGGGGGGCTGCCAGCCAGGGACACCTGGAGAAGGAATGCCTGGTCAGACACAGGAAGAGGGGACCAAATTCAGCATTTGGCCAGGAGCACAGGCAGTGATCTCAGTGCACTCCCTTTTTCTCAGTGATGCTGCCCCTCCAAAGCTGCCCCCAGGGTCCTGGCACTCAGGAGGGCACACCTGAGCAGTGCTGCGGTCCTGGGCAGTGTAGATCAAAGGGGAGAGGTTGAAGTTGGCATGGACATGGGCCACTCCACGGGGTGACTGCAGGCTGGCGGTGAGCAGCAGGCTGTAGGGCAGCTTGCCAGTGTGACAATTCCAGGCTGCAAGGAGAAACACGGCACTGGGGAGGGCGAAGGTTCTCCCTGCAGGAGTGGCAGGGGGCAGGATATATAGGGCACAGGGAGAGAATTGGGGGTTGTCAATAACGTGCATGGAAGGGCCCATCAGTCTCTTTATGGGAAACGTGTGGGAGGTGTGGAACCCCTCATGGGGCACAGGGAAGAATATATGGATCTGTCCAGGGGCTGCATGGTGGAAAAATGTGGGTCCCCCTGTGAGTCCCAAGGGAATTTTCATTGAGTCTGTTCATAAAGTACATGGGGAGTCTGTGGCCCTTCTATGGGGTGTGTGACTGGGAGAGCAGGTTCCTTGTGGGGTCACTCACCATACAGTGTTGTGTAGGGATGCAGTGTAGGTGGCAGCACGAAACGGGCTGCTCCATCTGGTTCCCGCAACAGCTCTTGGACATAGCGCAAGGTCACAACCACCTCCCTGCCAGGGGCCAGGGTGCCCAGGAAGCAGGCAAACACCTCACCCGGATATTTAGACTGATCCTGAAGGTATTCCATGTTCTCCCAGCCTCCTGTAGCCTCGTGCAGTTGCTGGGCCTGGGTGGGAAGGGGAGGGACAGAAAGCTGATCACCAGGCGGACCGTGGGCTTCTCATCCCATGCCCCTGTGGTGGTTCACCCATTCATCCCCCGATGCTGGTACCTCATCCTGTAGCATGGCCTGGATCTTGGCATCCTTACTACGGGTCTGGAAGGAGTAGATGGCCATCTGGGGGCTCAGGGGGAAGACAAAGAGCACTTCTGTGGAGATCAGACTCTTGTTCTGGTAGACAAGTTCTGAGGCCACGTCAGCCACATAATCCTGGATAGCAACATCCACCACAGCACTACACAGAGGCACTGTGTGCAGTGGTATGCGGAGCCACTTCCCCAGCAAAAAGGATCCTGTTGCTGTTGAGAGAGATGCGACCTGTCCATCAGCATCCATGAACAACACAAGGAGGTGGTTGGGGCTGCTTCAAGTATGTGCCTGTTCCCACCCTGGAAACCAAGCCTGGGTGACCAACACTACTGAGGATCTAGTGTAGACCTGCCATAGAGCAATGTCTGTCCCCCCACCCCAAGCTTCCCTTTTTCCCCCTACCTCTGTTCCCCACCCTTTTCCTGCAGAGCTCTTGACCTTTCCTACCGTCATTTCACTCTGGGATCATCCTTTCCAGGTATTTCCCCCTCTGGCTGCCTATCTTTCTCCTTTCTTTGTCCCTGTTTGAGAGCATCCCCATCCCCCAAATGTCCCTCAGCAGCCTGAACCTCAGCTCACTGTCGTGGGCGTAGGATTTTCCTAGAAGTCCAAAGCTCTGACGCAACATTGCTGGAGATGGGCAGACAAGGAAGATCCACAAAAATCACCAGGCAGACCCTATTTGGGAAGATTTCATGTCATTTTCCCAGACCTACACACATAGCTGGAAGCCCCAACCCACCATGTACAGCCAGAGCAAACCCAGGGATTCAGAAATCCCTGTTGATGAGCACTGGGACATCACCAGGTGTATCTGTGCATTGAGGAGGTCTGCACCCCACCCCCACCACAGGAGGATTTTGAAGAGAACTGAGGGATAGCAAGGGAAGATGGAGGGAAGATGGCATGAAAGCAAGAGTGGATGGATGGATGGATGGATGGATGGATGGATGAGACTGTAGTGGGATGAACAATACATGGCTATTCATCCATGGCTGGCTGGATAGATTGTCAGACAAGGTCCATTTTGGGACAGATGGATGCATAGGTGGACAAACAGAGAGACATCAGAATTTTTGTTGAAATGGATGGATGGACAGGTGAAGCAAGTACCTATCTCAAATAGTATTGTGTGAATGTAGCTGCACAAGAGATAGCACATGTGAAGATATGTTCATGGAGTAGCTTGTGAGGGCAGGTTGAAAGTCCAAATAATGAGGGGAAACATGATGGAGAGAGAAATGACGCCAAGGTCAGATATTCCATGATTGCAGCGCAAATCCCGGAAAGGCACTGGAGGGAGGGTACAGTTCAAGTGGCTGTCTTGTGACCAAGTGCCAGGAGGTGAAAGGGACCAGCCTCAACCGCAAACCCACCCACAGAGATCTCTCTGGTTCAGATATAGTTGCCTCAGTTTCCCCAGTTCCCACTCTAGGGTGACAGGGTGGAGAGCACCAGAAAAATCCTCACCATCATGCTGACAGGGTGGACAGACAGAGCAAATAAGGTGCAAGTCCTCCAGAGAGTAGGGGTGAATAGGGGCAAGTCCTTCCCAGTGGACAGGGACAACGAACAGAGAATAACGACGGAATAACATGGCGAAGCACAAACAACTGGACACTCACCAGGATCAAGGCCAGAGTCAGCAGGGACGGACTTACAGTCAGATGGATGGAGGGAGAGATGGAAGAGGAAGGGAGCGAGAAAGGGGCAGCCGGATGAGACACGGGGACAGGGGAGGGAGAGGCAGAGCAAGAGGTGTTCGGCCGGACAGGCAGATGCGAGGCTCGGTGAGCGGAGCGATGGAGCCGGAGGGACAGCCGGACAGCCGGACGGATGGGAAGGCAGGGAGGCAGGGCTGCTGGGGCGGAGACACGCCTCATCCCCTCCCCCACCCCCCCGGGATCGCTGCAAACCCCTCCCGAGCAGCCGAGATCTTGGATGCCGAGTAGGGGCGGGGATGCCCTGAGGGGTGGGGATGACAGAGGGGATCTGACCAGGGTCCATGGACCACCCCACCCCCCGCCTCGGAAGCGAAAGTGGCGAGTGGGCGGGAGCGCCTGCAATCTGCGCTGCGGGACGCGGCACCGCATGAGCGGCTGCGGCCGCGGGAGCGCCTGCGCAGCCGCCCCGGGCGGGGAGCGCGGCGGCCGCGGTTCCGCGGGGGGCAGCGCGGAGGCGTCGGCAGACCCCGCAGCAGGACGGCTGCTGCCCGAAGGCAGTCTGGCAGATCTCCCCGCGCCGCGTCCGTCCTCGCATCTGGTGCAACGGGCAGCAGCTGACAAGGGCCCCCTGCGAGCAGGGCCGTGTGTCCTGTGTGCTGGAGAGGTGGCGCGCGTCCCTCCAGGAACCTGTCCCCTTGCCAGCCCTGCAGCACTGCCTGCAGATTTGGGGCCGGGGCTCAGGTCCATGCACTGATTGGTGCCAGGCTGGCTGTTAACTGAGTGGCGGATTGCAAAAAACAACATAGTGGCCAGCTGAGGAATGGGAAGAGTTGGCAGACTTACACGCTTTTGACCTGGGTGTTTCGTCTCATCAGCTGGACTGAGATGCTCTGTCTCCACCTTCCTTGCACGAGCCAGCACCATCCTCACGGCTCCCTGGTTGCCAGCCCCTGGCTGAATCAACCCACCTTGCTGGTGGTCTCTAGACATCCAAATGGCCAAACTCTCACTTGGCCACCAAATCTGGGCAGCTTCCTTCAATCTGCCTCTCAGGATTGGTGTGATTCTCAGAGAAGACCACTCCAAGGGCTCTGCTGACAGTGTGACAGCCTCCATCAGCACAAACAGCCTTATTACAAGGAAATATTTTCCCCTGTAGAGTCTAAAGCATTGGAATGAGTTTCCCAGAGAGGCTGTGCAAACCTCCATCCTTTGAGAGTTTAAAATTCCAACTGAATAAAGTCCTGAGTGACCAGATCTCGTAGCTGACCCCACTTTGGGTAGGCAGCTGGACTAGAAATCCTGGAGATCCTTTCCAACACGCGTTATCCTGTGGTGCTGTGGAACTTTTATCTTAAGATAGGCTTAGCTAGTTTACAAATGACTGGTTAGACAAAAGCATGATATTTAAAGTAACAGATTTTAATTTTACTTTTAGTGGTGGTAACTGGGACGACTGCTATTGACTTCTGAATATAAACATAACCATTTTTAACTCTTGCAAATTCATACTGGTCGGAGAAATCTCTATAAACCTTTTTCAAAGAGAAAATGCCATCAGACTTCTGTTATTATGCAGAAAATCTCCATTAAGTCATAGTCATAACAAAAAGCTGAACACTTTTGTTTTGGGGAAAAAGCTCCTAGACAATCAATTTCCATGTTTCTCATGCTGTAAACGACTGGATTCATCACTGGAGGTAGCAGTGAATAGAGAACATTCACAGTGAGCTCCAGAACTGATGGGGCAGGGGGAATGTAGGTATGACAGACAGTGATCCCAGTGGAAATGAACAAGAAGATCCCATGGGGATGAGGAAGGCATGTGACATAGGCCTTGTATGAGCGATGCTGAGGGAATTTCATGCTGAGGAACAGGTTCCTGATGTTCAGAGGGAACTTCCTGTGTTTCAGTTCGTGCCCATTACCTCTTGTCCTGTCGCAGGACACCACTGACAAGAGTTTCACTCTGTCTTTTTCATTCTTTCCCATCAGATGTTTATATACATTGATGAGATCCCCCTCAAGCCTTCTCTTCTCTAGGCTAAATGATCCCAGCTCTCTCAGCCTTTTCTCACAGACAACGAAGGCTGTTTCAGTTCTTCATCATCTCCTTGGCCCTTCATTGGATTCGCTCTGTCTCATTTGTACGGGGGAACCCAGAACTGGATGCAGTACTCCAGGTGTGGCCTCACCGGTCCTGATGTCCACACTGTAACCTCTCTCTACAAAGACAGAAGCATCAGTTCCAGCAAGCAATCTCTGACTAGCCCTTGGGTATTGGGTGGCATGTTTCTACAGTCTCTGAACAATTCTGCAGTAGTTTGGCCAGTTAAATGTCATTTGCTGAAACACAGACATCCGGAGTGTGATGGATGCGCTCCTGCTGTTTGAACTAACTGAACTTTGGTCCAGGCAGGTGCTCAGCAAACAGGCCTAATCAAAGTTAATCCTATTGCATGAGGCTATCGGTGAGAATGCAGCACCAAACCCCCAAGAATGGTTTGTCTGGAGACTGGGCTGTTAAGTAGCTGAAACTGCATTAAAATAGCAGAAAATCTGGCTACAATTCATCCACTATATGCTATAAATATCTGCAGCCATCAGGGTCTGTTTGGCTCTCCCTCCACAGCAGCTGGCTGTGCAACAGTGGTCGCCTTGAGTAGGGATGTGTCTCAAGGTTACCCATTGAGATTGAGAGATCCTTTACCAGACACCAGACATCAATTAGTAAGTGTCATTTTTTGAATGCATGTAACATTCGAGTATAGTAAGTTTATGTGATAAGCTCATTATCTGAGCTGGTTTTGGCTGGCATAGACTTAATTTTCTTCACAGAAGCTAGTGTGAGTCTGTGTTTCGGATTCGTGCTGACCCCAACTGACTGTTAAGGAAGTTTCTTTTACCTAGGTTTCCTGAAGCAGACTCAAGCACTGATTCCAGAAATTCTTCTTAAATAATTAATTATTATTTAAGTTACAGTGTAGAAAAAAGCCCAAGCTGGGTGCCTCCAGAAAAGGGACCTTGAGCAAAGAAATCCTTATGCAATTATACCCTTGTGATCTAAGCTTCCCACCTCTCATGAGTCAGTTTGGGCCAACTGTAAATTTAGAGTCTGGAATCTCCCTGTTCTTCATTGGATCACTACATTTTTGTCAGATGGGCCATTTCTTATCTCTGAAGGTAGTTGTTTGTCTTTTACTGACCAGACTAGATGTCAATCAAAGTCCTGTCCTTCAGTTGCCACTTTGCAGCAGCAGCTGGAGAGAAGAACAAGTTCTTGGCAATAACCAAAACGTTGTTCTGTTTCTCATCTTCTTTTAGATGCACTATTCCATTTCTTTACTTATCTCTAGGGATTCATCTTCTGCTGATGACTAAAAGCTCCTTCGTCTTCTTGCTTGAACAAACTCTGGGGTCCTTTTTTGCTTAACGAGGCAAAAAGTTCACAGCAAACTTAGTTACCTGTGTTGTATGGGAATATAGCAGAAGAATGGCGAGGAGGTTGGTTAAATGTAAATACACTCAAGTCACTTGCAGCTGTCTGTAGAAAAAGCACATACATCACACTAATTGTTTTACTGACCTTGTATGCTTGACGAGTAGAACCTCTGTGTTAGATAACATAGGCTTGTGAGAAACTCTACAACACCTTATCACTATGAGATTCCTGCTTTGTTGTGAGAAAGCAAGAGGCTGTACCTGCCTGAAGCCTTGAAATACAGGCGAGCTCAGCAGGCGCAGTGATCTTCCAGCAGGGCTGAACTTACCAGCACCTGTGTCCCCCTTGTGTCACGTCTGCCTGAGAGCTCGGGTGCGACTTCGGAGATCCCCCAGTAGAGAGGTAACTAAGATAAAACTTGCTCTTTGCAAATGCATTCATGGTCTCTGGCGCTTCTTGCAACATGCCTGCACTTGTGCTCACATATGCTAAGGCATTATGCTAAACAAGTTCTATATAAGCAGTTTCTGAACAGTTTCTATAAGAAGCAGCATACCAAATCATTTCATAAGCTAAGGAATTTCTATTTCCTATCATGACCAAAAGGGTATTCCATACCGTATGACATCATGCTCAGCATATAAAGCTGGGTAAAGAAGAAGGAAGGGGGAACATTTGGAATTACGGCATTTTGTCTTCCCAAGTAAGAGTTACGCATGATGGAGCTCTCATCACGGGGGAGTAATTTAGGGTTCTGCTTGCTGCAGAACAATGTTTAGATTTCTTAAAGAGAAGCGCGACATTAAAGAGTTCGGTGGCAGGTTTGCTCTGTTATTTACTGCATAGGGGAGATATACCAAGCCAAATGCTGCTGACCTTCTCTCCAGGTGCCTGTACCTGTTCACGAAGCAAACGTTCAGGCGTCTTCTTTCCCTGAGGACTGTTTGCTCCAGGGGCTGTGTTTTGAAGCTCTGGAGGCAAACTCTCAGGCGAGGCTTGTGTCTGTCGCGGTGCAAACGTTCAGGATTCTTCTTTCCCTGATAGCCGTTTGCTCCGGAGTCTGTACTTAGGGCTCCGAAGGCAAACTTTCAGGGGACACCCGCATGCAAAGTAAACTTTCAGGAAACAAAATTTTCAGGAAAAATATTTAATGGAGTAAAATAGCAAAAAGGCTGGCTCAAGCCAGGTACCTGCACAGAGGTCTGCCTGAGCATAGAAAACTACCAACTTTTATATCTTTACAGACCATTCGCACCAAAATCCAGTCCAATAGCAAAATTTCACCACCAGGTCCTTTTGCTCCCCATTGGACCCTTTTTCCCTGACTCCACATGGGCCTCTGTTTTGTTCAGTTGTAGACATTGGTTTTGGTCCATATCCTTGAAGGTGCCGTTTTGTCTGGATAATTCCTTTCTTCTCAGAAAGGTGCAAAAATAGGCCCTGCTCTGCAGATGTCTGCGATGTCTCTGCGTTAGCCTTGGATCATTGTTTTCCCAGTCAGTTCCATTTTTCCCAGCAAAATGCAAGCTAGACTTTATCTTGCAAGCTTTTAGTGTAGCCTGCAGTTGCCCTTGGTAAAATTTTAGCAAATCTAGTCTACCAAGTAACATGAATCAAAGAGTACACAAAAAATCATACAATCTTATATCTCTAAACAATCTATTACATTTGGTGTGCATCTACTTAAGCTAAATGATTAATATGGGACTTGAATTGGGCTCATCCACTGACCTCTGAGTAGTAAAACCATTGCCATACAGCTCACTTATTTAGCAGGGAGAGCCCAAAGTGGCTCATCCAGGCTGTCGTATTTATAGAATGAAGTGGTTGACTCATAGTCAAATTGCACACAGCAGGAAAAGTCTGCACGAGACTCCCTGTGCCCACAAGCCACTGGTGTTCAGTTGCCGTTCTGCTTCCCTGTGGGTCTCCTGGAAGGATTTCTTGGCCTGGCTGCGGCTCAGGCCCTTCCCTCCTCTGGAGCCTGGACCAAACTGCTGTGGGTTTGGCTGGGGGGGAGTCGAGTGCATCCGCCACAACTCTGCTTTCCTGGAGATAGCTGAACACCTGCCTGCTGCTTCACACCTTGGTTACACCCTGCGCATCTAGAGGGACTCTGGAATGTGACAAGTAAAGGTCAGCCACAGTGCAGCTAAAAAATCAGAGGACTGTGATCAATGGTGATGAGTCTAGTTGGAGGCCTGTAGTTAATGGGGGTTCCCCAGGGGTCAGTACTGGGTCCAGTCCTGTTCAACTTGTTCGTCAACGACCTGGATGAAGAGACTGAGTGCACCCTCAGCAAGTTTGCTGATGATACAAAACTGGGAGGAAGGGCTGACACACCAGAAGCTGTGCTGCCATTCAGCAAGACCTGGACAGGCTGGAGGACAGGGCAGAGAAGAACCTAATGAAATTCAATATAGGCAAGTGTAGGGTCCTGCACCTGGGGACGAATAACCCCAGGCACCAGTACAGGTTGGGGTGGACCTGCTGGAAAGCAGCTCTGCAGAGAAGGACTTGGGAATCCTGGTGGACAACAGGTTGACCATAAGCCCACAATGTCCCCTTGTGGCCAAGAAGGCCAATGGTGTCTGGGTGCATGAGGAAAAGTGTGGCCAGCAGGTCGAGGGAGGTTTATCCTCCCCCTCTACTCTGCCCTGGTGAGGCCGTATCTGCAGTACTGCATCCAGTTCTGGGGTCCCCACTTTAAGAAGCATAAGGAATTACTGGAGGGAGTCCAGTGGAGGGCTATGAAGATGATTAGGGGTCTAGAGCATCTTTCTTATGAAGAGAGACTGAGAGAGCTGGGTCTATTCAGCCTGGAGGAGAGAAGGATCTTTTCAGTGCTTACAAATATCTCCAGAGTAGGTGTCAAGAGGATGGACCAGACTCTTTTCAGTGGTGTCCAATGATAGGATGAGGGGCAGCGGGTACAGACTGAAGCATAGAAGGTTCCATCTAAACTTGAGGAGAAACTTCTTTACTTTGAGGGTGTCAGAGCCTGGAACAGGCTGCCCAGAGAGGCTGTGGGGTCTCCTTCTCTGGAGATATTCAAAACCCTCCTGGATGCATTCCTGTGCAACGCCCTCTAGGAGAACCTGCCTTAGCAGGTGGGTTGGACTAGATGATTTCCAGAGGTCCCTTCCAACCCCAACCATTCTGTGATTCTGTGAACTCTGCAAATCTAGACATGTAGCAGAGAAAAGGGTACCAGATGGGTGTAGTGGCAAGGGATGTCTCAAAGACATGTGGAAAGAGTTCTCTTCTGGAGGTGTTCCTCTCTCTCCAGGCTAGAGCCAACATGACTACTTAAGACTTATGATCTTTGTTTTACTATAGATTGAAAAGACTATTCTTGTGGTCTAGCTGTGACCATTTACAGCAGCCAGGAGGGAATGAACTCTGCCAAGCTTCTGCAATTCATGCAAATCATTATACTCATCTTTGGATTGCCTAATACAGCTGTACAAATCTCAGTTCATCTGTCCAAACCTTTGAGGTGTCCAGCGGTACCTGAACATTCTCACCAGGCCACTAAATGTGATGTAGAATCTATTAGAAAACCATACTCTTCTGTATAGGCAGTTGGATGCCAGGTGTGGTACTCCAGGGCATCTCAAACTACTGTCAAGCCCATATTGTGCTTTTGTTATGAGGTAGACTTGAGGCTTCACTCCAAGGGAGCGAACAAATGCTGATTCAGTGTGAGTGTACTCTGTGAGTGGCAGGGAGCAGAACTTGGGAAGGAGAGGGGCAGTGCCAAGGAGTCCTTTGTTTGGTCTGTTTTATTTCCATTTTAACAAGGAAATAATGAATGTTGCTGGGGTTTGTCCTTGCATTTGCCATAAGGTGGACTATTGTAGTTCCTTACTTGGAGCATTATCAGAGATCTGGCAGGAGGTAGTGGGATATATTGCATCAAGAAAAGCCATTAAGCCCATGGTTTTGATCTCACGGAGCAGAGAAGGAAGTGTTCAAGGTCTAATGTAACAGAGGATGGGGGCCGAGGTGCAACATTTAAGCCTGTATGTGTTTGAATCTAGAGATGACCCAGATCGGGGTGGAAAGAGGGAGCCGTGAGTCAAGATGGAGCCTGTCAACTTGTGGCTCACAAATGTGTCAGCAGTGTGTGTTCAGTCACAGTATTTTGGCTGATCATTATAACTGAAGCCTGGAGAGCTGGGTCTGTGCATCTGCCAGGGTTTTGGAAGAGCAGGCTTGGAGAGGTGGGTCCATGGCATTCCCGTTCCATATGCCACGTGCAGATTACTGACTGAAAGACCACCCTTCCAGCACCTGGGGGTTGCTGTTTGACTTCTGTAAGGGAAGCCCGATACAGGGGAAGTCTGTGGCTTTCTGTGCTGCCTGTAATCAAAGTCTGAGTTTCTGCTCTAATGAGCCCTGGTGGGAACACATTGTTCAACTACGTTTCTGGTCTCACATCTCACACTGGGATTCATTAAAACTTCAAGTAAATTTCCTTTCTGCTTCTACCTGTATTTTCTTCAAGGCGGCTTGCCAGATTTTGCCACAGCTACAAAGTACCATGGAGGAAGCACTACATTCCTCAAGAGGCTCATTAAAATGCCATAATGAGCTCTGCGTTTGGTTTTCTGCCACACCTTGTAGGGTTGTAGGCATGGTGTAGCTAATTAGGGAGCTCCCAGATGTGTTGCAATGAATACGTACAGCATAATTTACATTTATCATTTATTGTAATTATTGATGACAGGAAGGATGTAAGTGAAGACATTTGGAAAAAAAATTAACCTGTCTCACTTCCTGGTGGGAATCAGGCAGAGAGAGGAAAAGTATTGGGAGTCTATTACAGGCCACCAGATCAGAGTGAGGATGTTGATGAGGCCTTCTACGGGCAGCTGAGAGCGGCCTCACAGTCACAGGCTCTGGTTGTTATGGGGGATTTTAACTACCCTGATGTTTGCTGGAAGGACTACTCACCCAGCCAGCCTCAGTCTAGGAGGTTCCTCCAGTGCATTGATGATAACTTTCTGATGCAAATGGTGGAGGAGCTGACTGGGAGAGGTGCGCTGCTGGATCTCGTCCTCGCTAACAAGGAGGGTCTGGTTGAAGCAGTAAAGGTAGAGGGCTGCCTTGGTTGCAGTGACCATGAGATGGTGGAGTTCAGAATCTCCTGTGGTGGGAGCAGAATACCGAGCAGAATTGCAACCCTGGACTTCAGCAGGGCCGACTTTGGCCTTTTCAAACAATTGCTGGAGGAAATCCCGTGGGCAAGGCTGCTTGAAGGGCCCAAGATAGTTGGTTAACATTCAGGGACTGCTTCTACCAAGCTCAAGATCAGTGCATCCTGATGCGCGGGAAGTCAAGGAAGGGAGCCAGGAGACACGCGTGGTTAAACAGGGAACTTCTGGGCAAACTCAAGTGGAAGAGGAGGGTTTACAAATCATGGAAGGAGGGGCTGGCCACTTGGGAAGAATATAAGGCTGTTGTCAGAGGATGTAGGGAGGCAACTAGGAAAGCTAAGGCCTCCTTAGAGTTAAACCTGGCGAGAGGGGTCAAGGACAACAGGAAGAGCTTCTTCAAATACATGGCAGATAAAACTAACACCAGAGGCAATGTAGGCCCACTGATGAATGGGGTGGGTGCCCTGGTGACAGAAGATACAGAGAAGGCAGAATTACTGAATGCCTTCTTTGTCTCTGTCTAGTCTGCCGGAGTCTGTCCTGAGGAGCCGCGTACCCCTGAGGCCCCAGAGGAAGGCAGAGCAATGGAGGAGTTTGCCTTAGTTGATGAGGACTGGGTTAGGGACCAGTTAAGCAATCTGGACATCCATAAATCCATGGGTCCAGATGGGATGCACCCACGGGTGCTGAGGGAGCTGGCTGAAGTAATTGCTGGACCGCTCTCCATCATCTTTGCCAAGTCTTGGGAAACGGGAGAGGTGCCTGAGGACTGGAGGAAAACAAATGTCATTCCGGTCTTCAAAAAGGGCAAGAAGGAGGACCCGGGCAACTACAGACCGGTCAGCCTCACCTCCATCCCTGGGAAAGTGATGGAACACCTTATCCTTGGTGCCATCTTAAGACATATCAAGGATAAGAGGGTCATCAGGGACAGTCAACATGGCTTCACCAAGGGGAAGTCATGTTTGGCCAGCCTCATAGCCTTTTATGAAGACGTAACAAGGTGGATTGATGATGGCAGAGCAGTGGATGTGGTCTACCTTGACTTCAGCAAAGCATTTGACACCATCTCCCACAGCATCCTCACGGCAAAACTGAGGAAGTGTGGACTGGATGATCGGGTAGTGAGGTGGAGTGCAAACTGGCTGAAGGAGAGAAGCCAGAGAGTCGTGGTCAATGGGGCAGAGTCTGGTTGGAGGCCTGTATCTAGTGGAGTGCCTCAAGGGTCAGTTCTGGGACCAATACTATTCAATATATTCATCAATGACTTGGATGAGGGAATTGAGTGTACTATCAGCAAGTTTGCTGATGACACCAAGCTGGGAGGAGTGGCTGACACGCCAGAGGGCTGTGCTGCCATCCAGCGAGATCTGGACAGGCTAGAGAGTTGGGCGGGGAAAAATTAATGAAATATAACAAGGGAAAATGTAGAGTCTTGCATCTAGGCAGGAACAACCCCAGGTTCCAGTATAGGTTGGGGAATGACCTATTAGAGAGCAGTGTAGGGGAAAGGGACCTGGGGGTCCTGTGGACAGCAGGATGACCATGAGCCAGCACTGTGCCCTTGTGGCCAAGAAGGCCAATGGCATCCTGGGGTGTATTAGAAGGGGGGTGGTTAGTAGGTCGAGAGAGGTTCTCCTTCCCCTCTACTCTGCCCTGGTGAGACCTCATCTGGAATATTGTGTGCAGTTCTGGGCCCCTCAGTTCAAGAAGGACAGGGAACTGCTGGAGAGAGTCCAGCGCAGGGCCACAAAGATGATGAAGGGAGTGGAGCATCTCCCTTATGAGGAAAGGCTGAGGGAGCTGGGTCTCTTTAGCTTGGAGAAGAGGAGACTGAGGGGTGACCTCATCAATGTTTATAAATATATAAAGGGTGGGTGTCACGAGGATGGAGCCAGGCTCTTCTCGGTGACAACCAACAGTAAGACAAGGGGTAATGGGTTCAAGCTGGAACACAAGAGGTTCCACTTAAATTTGAGAAGAAACTTCTTCTCAGTGAGGGTGACAGAACACTGGAACAGGCTGCCCAGGGAGGTTGTGGATTCTCCTGCTCTGGAGACATTCAAAACCCGCCTGGACGCCTTCCTGTGTAACCTCACCTAGGTGTTCCTGCCCTGGCAGGGGGATTGGACTAGATGATCTTTCGAGGTCCCTTCCAATCCCTAACATTCTGTGATTCTGTGATCTGTGTGATTAAGAAACGAGTAGCTAAACTTTGGTTCATATGCTGGGAGTAAGACAGTTCCTATTACAGTTTATTCTTTTGTCACTGCAGTCAAAAGCAGTGTCAAAGGCTTTATTTGCAAAGCTGCTCTAATTAGCACTGTCTTTACCTGTTATACGAACGATGTACAGAAACAGGAGAAATGTTCATTACTATTGCAAAGGAATTTCAAGGCCTTCTTTAATGAAAGAAATAAAAAAACCTTAACAGAAAAAAAGTCATATCTTTTACCCCAGTCCCACTGAACTCCAGTTTCCTCAGGACATGAACCCTGAAAAGAGCTGGCTCAATGGAGAGATAGGTGATGATGGAAATTTTCAGGGACAATTACACTAGGGAATGATTAAACAGTGGAATGAACAAAAATAAATTAAGAAAAACTGAATGCACATGCACAGCAGGATGTCATTGTCTTGCCAGATAGTTTAGCAGATGGACAAGACAACTGGATATTGTCTTAATTGAAGGCTAGCAATTGGAGGCTAGCAAAATATTCTGTAGCCCTAGCAGTATGCATTGACCTTCTAGTCTTGCCTATGCAGTAGTGGTTATTTAAAGAATCAAGTTGCCAAGCAAAGCAAGGCTTCCATCTGACCTTCTGTAGATCTTCTTGGGTTAGACCCCTCCTAGCTGACCTCAAGAGAGATTAAAAGACCTACATCTGGGCACCCAAATTCTGGTATTTATTTGTGAGTCAGGCATCCAATGGTCAGAACAATCAGTGGAGCCAAAGAAATGATTCAGCTGATCAAATACAGGTGTTCTTGCTACAGGGACCTGAATGTCTCTCTGAAGTCCATTAATTTTCTTGCTCTCCAGTGAGTATATTTGAAGCCTAGAAGCATAAATCACATGGACGCACCAATATGACGTAACCTATCTGCAAGTGATGGTTCTTAAAGTAAGAAAATTATTTCCACACATGAAATGAATGAACAAAATCACAATGTGCCCTTGCAGCAAAGGTGGCTGATGATGTCCTGAGCTGCATTAGGAGGAGTTCAATAGAGCACAAGAGCTCTCAGTCCCCAGGTGTAAGAAATCGGGAAAGGAAGGCAAGAGACCAGCATGACTGAGTCAAGACCCACTGGTCAAACAAGAAGGAAATGCCCAGGAGGTGGAAGCAGGTACAGGGATCCTGGAAGGCGTATAGGGACACTGGCTGGTTGTGCAGAGATGGGGTCAGGAAGGCCAAGGGGCAGCTGGAGCTGAACTTGCAAGGGATGCAAAAAATAACAAGAAGGGCTTCTACAGGTATGTCAGCCAGAGTTAAAAGGAAGCATACCACCCTTCTCATAAGCAAACTGGCAAACTGGTAACAATGGACGAGGAGAAGACTGAGGTACTCATCACCTTCTTTGCCTCAGTCCTCAATGGCAAGCTCTCTTCCCACATCTCTCGAGAGGATGGACCTCAAGGTAGGGACTGGACAGCAAAGTCCCTCCCAGTGTAAGAGAAAATCAGGTTCGTGATGACCAGAGGAACATGAACAGACAGAAGTCTATGGGACCTGACGAGATGCATCTCAGAGTCCTGAGGGAATTGGCTGATGTAGTTGCCAAGTCACTCTCCATGATGCTGGAAAAGTCGTGTCCATCAGGTAAAGTCTGTGGTGACTGGAAGAAGGGAAACATTGCACCCATTTTTAAAAAGGGCAGAAAGGAGGATGCCAGGAACTACCAACCTGTCAGCCTCATGTATGCACCTGGGAAGATCATGGAACAAATCATCCTAGAAGCTGCGATAAAGGACGTGGAGGACAGAGAGGTGGTTCAAGACAGCCAGCATGGCTTCACCAAGGGCAAGTCTTGCCTTTCCAACCTAGTGGCCTTCTGTGATGGAGTGACTACATCAGTGGGCATGGGCAGAGCAATAGATTTCATCTAGCTGGCCTTCTGTAAGCCTTTGATAGGGTCCCCCACAACATATTTCTCTACAAATTGGAGAGATTTGGATTTGATGGGTGGACTGTTCAGAGGAATTGGTTGGATAGTCACATCCAGAGGGTAGTGGTCAATGGCTCAATGTCTGGATGGACACTGGCAACAAGTGGTGTCCCTCAGGGGTCTGTAGTGGGACCAGTACTGTTTAATATCTTCCTCAATGACATAGACAGTGGGATTGGGTGCACCAGCAGCATGTTTGCAGATGACAACAAGCTGAGTGAGGTGGTTGACATGCCTGAGGGACAGGATGCCATCCAGAGGGACCTGGACAAGCTCGAGAAGTGGGCCCATGTGAACCTCATGAGGTTCAACAATGCCAAGTGCAAGGTCCTGCACCTGTTTTGGGGCAAACCCTGGTATCCATACAGGCTGGGGGATGAAGGGATTGAGAGCAGCCCTGTGAAGAAGGACTTGGTGTGTTGGTCGATGAAAAACTGGACATGAGCTGGCAATGTACTCTTGCAGCCCATAAAGGCCAGTTGTATCTTGGGCTGCATCAAAAGGAGCATGGGCAGCAGGCTGAGGGAGGTGATTCTGCCCCTCTGCTCTGCTCTGGTGAGAACCCCCTGCAGTGCTGCATCCAGCTCTGGAGCCCTCAGTACAGGAAAGACATGGACCTGTTGGAGAGGGTCCAGAAGAGGGCCACCAAGATGATCAGAGGGATGGAACGCCTTTCCTATGAAGAGAGGCTGAGATAGATGTTCATCCTGGAGAAGAGAAGGCTCCAGTGAGAACTTATTGTGGCCTTTCAGTGCTTACAAAAGGCTTACAAGAAAGATGGGGACAAACTTTTTAGCAGGGCTAAGTGCCAGGAGTACAGGTCTCAGACAATTATCCTTAACCCCTTTTATTGCAACAGGAAGGAACAGATCTCTCCTAAAGAAAGGAATTACATCCAAAATCAGGTGTGAAGGACAGTCCAACTCTGTCATTTCACCACTGACAATGGAGATAACCTAAGGGTTACTGGGTCAGATTTTGGCATTGGCATTTGCTCCGGAGTCTGTGTTTTAAAGCTCCAGAGACAAACTTTCAGGTGAGGCCTGATAACCATACGCAGAGCAGACTTTCAGGAAACAAAATTCTCAGGAAAAAAAAAATTAATGGAGTAGAATAGGAGGAGGGCTGACTCAAGCTGGTACCTGTGCAGAGGTCCAACCTGAGCATAGTAGACCATAGACATTTATATCTTTACAAACCATTCATACCATGATTCAATTCAATGGCAATATTTCACTTCGGATCTTCTTGCTTCTCATTGGATCTTTTTCTCTGATTCCACATGGGCCTTTGTTTTGTTCAGCTGTAGACATTGTTTATGGTCCATAGCCTCGCAGGTACTGTTTTGCCTAAATAAATCCTTCCTTCTCAGTGAAGTGCAAAATAGGCCCCATTTTGCAGATGTCTGTAACGTCTCCACGTTAGCTTTGGGTCATTACTTTTCCCAGTCAGTTCTGTTTTTCCCAGCAAAATGCAAACTAGACGGTATCTTGCAAGTGTTCAGTGTAGTTTGTAGTTGCTTTTGGTAAATATGAGCAGAACTTTATAGCTTAAATTTTAGCAAATCCAGCTTATCAAGTAACATAAAGCAAAGAGTATATTAAAAATCATGCAACCTTATACTTCTAGATGATTAATTATATTTAGTATGCATTTACTTCAGCTAAATGATTAACACTAAACTTAAATTGGGCTCATCCACTGACCTCTGAGTAGTAAAACCATTGCCATACAGCTCACTTATTTAGCAGGGAGAGCTCAAAGTGGCTCATCCAGGCTGTCGTATTTATAGAATGAAGTGGTTGACTCATAGTCAAATTGCACACAGCAGGAAAAGTCTGCACGAGACTCCCTGTGCCCACAAGCCACGGGCGTTCAGTTGCTGTTCTGCTTCCTTGTGGGTCTCCTGGAAGGATTTCTTGGCCTGGCTGCGGCTCAGGCCCTTCCCTCCTCTGGAGCCTGGACCAAACTGCTGTGGGTTTGGCTGGGGTGGGGTCGAGTGCATCCACCACACAGACCCCAATGGATTCTTTTGCGCACCCCACTTTGGAGACCACTGGTGTACTTCATTCATTGCTCAGCACTGTGCTAGTTATGCACTGTGAAAGTCCCTGTCATGTATCTGGAGTATCAAGAACTTTCTGAAGACATGAATTTCCTGTGTCTAGATTAACTTCAGGGCTACTGTCGGCATGACCTAAATTACCTCTTGGTCCTCTGTGGCCTTTTCTAGCTTTGAGAGCACTGAAGAACTTGCTAAATGGATGTAGAAAGTCAACCCTGGAGTGTTGTCATCCATTCAGCCTCTCTGAGCAGCCTTTGGCCCCATGAAGCCACTAAAACTCTCTGAGACTTCATCTTGAGCCTGACCTTGACATTTTTCTGCAGAAGGGAACCTGGGAACCATCTATTTTTCCTGCAAAGTGGTATGTCAGAGGGACACAACCCTGGACTGAAAAGCAGCTACCTGAGCTGGCAGCATAGACACATTCCAATGGTGGAGTTAATTTGCCCTAACACAGGTGTCTAATGGTATTTGAGACTGCCTGTGGTATTCAAGACTTTCAAATGAGTCTGACAAAGGGCTTGCAGGATAGTCTCAACTTCTCACCCCCTGAATCAGCTTTTGGAGGGCAGGTGGGATCCCTGAGTGTGCAAAAATGTCACTAGATGTCAATATTGAGACATCGCTATTCAGGCAATAGACTCCTCCCACCTCTGACGCCTTCCATGTCAGTGTCCCTGTGCCCAAGTTCTGATCTTCTGATCCCCCAGCTCTTTGGAGGAGAGCTGGTCAACACAGCCACTGCTGCCAAGGGAGTTTTTCAGATCACTTTAGTGGACACCTGCATTTGATCATGTCAGTTAGTCTGCTGGCTTAATTGACCTCACTAAGTGGATCTGCACTCAGGTACAGATACCAGGTGCTGAGGCACCCACCTCACAGACACAAATGTTCACTGCAGATGCCTAAATCCAGAAGCCAAATCTGCTGTTGATTTCCCCCTCTGGAACTTAGTATGACTTACATCCGTGCTTCAAGTCCCTGTCACTCTCCTTGGCTGATAATTTCAAGCCAGCATCATTTTCAAAAATGAGGGTGCTTAAGATGGAGCTAAGAACAAGAATGGCATAAACCTTCCTAAGTTCTGGTGACCTGAGTTACATTTGTTTGCTCTGTGCATGGCCAAAAATGGCCTATGGAATGTGATTTCTTTTTCTTAAGACTGATGGCTAAAGTTATTGTATAAATCACCCTTTGGAGGGATCAATATTGCTCTCTGGCTGAAGACAGTCTGTGAATCACTGTCTTGGATTTAGACTATCAGCTGAGATGAATCCTGTCCTTACTTTGCAGCTCATGCAGTTGTTGGACTTCACAACATAGGTAACACGCAAGATACCTTGGGATTCTGTCTGAGATTTTTGAACCCTTCTGAAACGGTAGTAGAAGCCTGGATGCACCAAGGTATAAATTGCCGTTAGATAGCTGTGTGTAGGGAACCAAATCAAAGCTCCACAATGTTGATATTAAAGATGTGTAAGATGAATCGTTTCCACTGCTGTCTAAACTTTTTACTTCTTGCAATGAACCATAAACCCAGTCCACTGAATAAACCAAGAAAGAGGCATTTCTGTGGCAAACAATTACACTCCCAGAAGACCACAAAGGACCTTTCTAGGGAGATCATCACATGTCATCTTGGGAAGGGAGAAAACTAGAGTAAACCAAATAAAATAGCACCAGTGTAATGACTCACACAGGAAAAGCTCTGAGAAAGAGCTCTTAAAGTAATTGCAAAATGGAAACAAAGTTAATGACACTAATTTAAGGCTTTTGTTTTTCTTCTTCTAGACAGGTAGTGTTGAACCATTTAGTTCAAAATATATTGGAAATATTAAAAAATATATTTTTTATAAAATATATTGTACTTGGAAAGGCAGGTTATACATAGATGTAACCTGCACACATGCAAAAGATCTTTTTTCTGGGTACAGGTTAGTTTTAGAAAAGGCTACATAATTGAATTGTTCATAAGACAAAAGGTCTTCCTCCCAGGAATATTTGGTTTACTCAATCTGCGTGGTGAGTACTTCTCTCTCCATTTACAATTGAAGTGGTTTTTTAAGAGGAGGTTTTCTAGCCCTTGCAAACTTCTCTAAATGTGCTGTCCAATTAATTTATTAGAAGTAGTCACTTCATCAATTTAAATATTCCATATTATTTTTACTCCTACTCTTATCTCTGCTAGAGCTCAATATTTGGTGATAGATTAATATCAGGATTCCTGTTAACCTGTAGAGTTAATTCATGCTTCTTTCATAGTAATAGGCATAAATTAAAGTGTTTTCATTAAAATCATTGCACAAGAGTCCAGGTAGTATTCATTTCTACAAGTTAGACTTCTAAGTCCGAGGAAATACTTTAGGCTCAGTATATTGTGAACGGAGAGAGCAAAAGGGTCCAGAAGGCAATTTTCAGGCATCTTAATTATCTGCTTAAGATGAAGAGGAGCTATCATTAACTGATTAGAAAAATTTGTGCACGTTTTAGGCCCCTCATTTAGGGCATTTGGCAGCACTAAATGCTTGGTTTGGTTGCATACATACAGGTGAGATGAATGCTGGATGTTTTCTGAAACAAACTGCATATATTTTGCTCACTGATGAAGGAAATAGTGTCAAATTCATAACATTTCCAGGTTTTAGTAATTCATGTGATGCTTACTGGAACCCATCTCATCTAACTTTAGGAGACTGGAATGGGACTAATCTTACCTAACATCAGTGATGGGATTCAGCACCTGATTTGGACCTTTGTATAGGCAACCAAAATAGGTGTCAGGATACGTGCACAGATGGTCATCCCTGGTCTACCCTAAGAAGACAGCAACAGGAGTAATTAGAAGGCATTGCAGACAGAATGTGCAGTGTGTATACAGTTTGACCTGACTCAGGGCACT
Organism: Caloenas nicobarica; assembly: GCF_036013445.1. NCBI lineage: Eukaryota > Metazoa > Chordata > Aves > Columbiformes > Columbidae > Caloenas > Caloenas nicobarica. The sequence goes on along the minus strand of NC_088268.1, from coordinate 218,418 downwards.
GCTCACAAAACAGCGACGTGGGAAATGATAGGACACTATTGATAACAACTGGGGAGTACAAGCTCAAGAGAACTAATCAACAATCAATTACCAGAGCAATCATGTCATAAATATCAAAGAAGTCCTTAAAAGTAGCAAAACCTAGGCTAATGAAGAAAGGGTAAGCAGGGGTGGGCATTTTAATTAAGGGGTTCATAGTGGTATAGAGGAAGAAGTTGGGAGAGGAAAAGAGTATCAGGTGAAGCAACTCATGTGATTTTGACTTTAGTACAACTGTTAACCAACCCTGCTCCTAATCAGTGGAGTTTGGAACAGGAGAGGAAACCAATTGCTGTCATAACCATACCTGTGTCTGACACCTTCGTGGTTCAGAGACCTGGTGTCTTTTCCTAAAAGTTAGTGAGGGAACATCTAGGGGACAGGAAAGGCATTCTGATTTCCTAGTGAAGAACTCCCTTTTACTGGCACCTTGTGTGACTTTAGATGCTCTAGACTACAGTAAGAACAGGGCTAGTAGATACTGCTTAGGGGCTCCACAACATTCAGGTCCTGTATAGTAGAAACATCTTAATGGAAACACCTTTCTGAGTTTCAAAGATGGCTTAAATAGAAGTGTTTTAGGGTATCAGAGTCATTGTCATGGTTTGGATGATACAACACAAGATGCACCATATGGTTTCTGGAGCAGCAGCTGGAGACAAAATGGAATAGCCTGGGGCATCTAAAAGGGCCCTAAATCCCCAGGAAACATGATTGCCTCAATATACTTTTTGAGTAATAAAGAGAAATAAGCACGTTCAAGGTATTTGTCATCTGAAAGATGGTCTCCCTAACATGGAGGGATTCATAGCGTAGAATTGCCAACAGGACCTCAGAATACCCCCTGTAATCTCAAAGGCAGCTTAGAGCATTTGTCTAGGATTGGTGAAATCAATTCCTCTCTCCTTTCTGTTCAGTAATTTTCAGTGGACATTTGTCCCTCAGATTTGCTGATCACGCTTTGCATCCTTTGGAGTTTTGTCATTAACAGCAACTAAGGGAAATAACACAGCATAGCTTTCTTTTGTTTGGTAACCTGTACATGAAAGATCACAAGAACCTGCTGGTATCAGCTCACTACCACATTGCATTAATTCCCCTCATTCTCACCCTCAGACTTTCCACCCTGTTCCCAAGAAGGCTGCACACAGAGCAAGTTTGAACATGCTTTTATTGGTGGTCAGAAAGCAGAGCAGGAGGTGGCACTGTTGGGCAGCAGTGGGAGGAAGGGAATCATGTGAATCTGTGTTTTACCTTAGCCTGGAGACCCTCATTAGCACAGAAGCCTGTGCCTATGCCATGAGGGCATTGCTGACCCCATCTGAGCTGCCCCTGGAAGCCTCTAAGCATCAGCAGGTTGTGGAAATGGGGCACTGAGCATTTTAGTAAGAGGAGGGAGAGTCAGGTAGGTCTTGGAGTGCGAACTTCCTCAGCTCTTCACGTACCCAGGGCTCAAAATAGGAGACTCTGGTAAATACTTTAGGGAAGATGCGATTTCCGTGTCCATAAGAAACAATGCCATGAGCCTTCCCATTGCAGACTAAAGGGCCACCGGAATCACCCTGTGGGGTAAAAGGAGTGGTAGGGTCAGACATGTCAGAGCACAGCTTCCCCCACCCTAAGGAAGAAACTGCCCCTCTTGCCTCCCTCCTCTTTCAACTGTCTCCCTCCAGGCCCAGCTCCGCAGGGCTTGTATCTGCCTTACTACTCCTCTAAGCCAGTCTGCGAAGCAGCTCAGGTCTGGAGCAAAAACTGCCTTCATATCCCTGAAAAGAAGAATCTTCTGCTACTTCAGACACGTGGAAATATCCAAACCATCCCACTGTGTGTGGAGAATATCACAAAGGCGAGACGAGATCTGCAGCCTGCTGGGGCCGTGGCTGGGCTGGGTAGAATATGCCCAGGCATGTTAAAAGCACCCTTGCTCAGGGAGCACGTCAGCTTCAGACCTCCTGAGAGGAGCCGCAGCACATCATCCTGAAGAATCTCGTTCAATTTTAATCCCCTTCATCTCCCACCTGAGAACCAACCTGACTGGCTAGTCCCAACCTCATGCCAAACTTGGAGCCCAAAACAACACGTACACGGGAAGTTGATTTTTTGCCATCCTCATCACCACAGCAGATCATAGACTCACGCAGATAGTTCCTTTTGAAAGACTTCTCACATATGTCCTCACTCTGCACCTTCAGGTCCACCTCCATCAGCACACTGGTCTTATCCCGTGTTGTTGATGTCCAGCCCCAGCCAGCCACTTTGCATATAGTTCCTGGCTCAACATGCTCGTTGTGCCTGGGCAAGGGGACACGACGCACTTCCTTAGTCAGCTTGGCCTTTGGCTTCAGCTGCCAAGCAGAGAGAACATGTGGTTAGAGCAGGCAAAGGAATGGGAACAAATTAATGGGGTTCGGAAAAATGAGCAGGGAGATGCCTCAGGTAGCACGTATGTGTGAGCGCATACCTTCAGCAGCATTATGTCATTTGCAAGGGGATCTCGTGAATAGTTGGGGTGGATGACCCAGTGGCCAATGTGGAACTTCTGCTGGCTCAGCTCTTTCTTCGTTATGCTGTGGACTCCCAGAGTCACAGTGATATTCACTTTCCTGCCAGGAAACACCAACATGTTCCATTTACACTGACTACAGCTACATGGCCTCCCCATGGCAGATGGTTTGAGGGAGGTGGTGGTGGGATATTCCCACCCAGAAATTAGTTCTCAGGAAGTTGCCCTCTGTAGCCTGGATTCCTTCCACATTGAATGGAGAGTCCCTTACTCCGTGCTGACGTACGTCTGAGGTGTCCCATCCTGAAGACCAAAGGGAATCAGGGAATGGGGGACACTGGCCTCTCTTGTCCAACAGTAGCTCTGACCCATGGTAGGAACCATGGACCAGAAGAATGCTGCTGAGGAGTTCAGTCGCTGAGGTCTGATGTGCAGCAGATGCACTTCCCTTCCCCTGACCCGCCTTCTCTCCCACCCCCTGCCCGCAAAAGCACCAGAAGCTGCTAGACCAATAGACCATTATGATCATGCACATGCCCCGTGGTCAACAGACAGGGGCTTTGACCAATGAAACGCCTTGGTTGAGAGAAGTTTCTGGACCACTACCACAAACGACCACAGCTCAAATTCAACTAGAATATAAATGGAGCCCCCCGGAGACCCCCATTGAGTTGGTGTCCCCAGAGCAGTGGTTGTGCAGTCAAAGAATCTCCTCCTTAGCCTGGCCATCTAAGGAACATTCCTTAAACACTGAGAGGACTTGCCAAACTGGTAGGCAATCTTCTGGGTACCCTTGAGAGTCCTCACTTTGTAAAAGTGGGAAGACGCACATTTTGAATCGTCGCTCTAGAGCTTGGGATCTGGTCCCTTGAGTCTGCATTGACTGTATAGTAATTGAACTCCTAGGCAGTATCCCAACCCGTGTTTTATAATGTTGGAGTGCTGAATAATTTTGGAAAATCCCTTTTATAGTTGATTGTCTACTAAACAGTTCTGGTTAGAATAAATCGGTTTGGAGCCTATTGCCTGCCTAAATTGATATTGGGGTTGCCTCCGTGACAGGATGGCTGGACTCACAGGAAGCCCTGCTGTGCCTGAAGAGACACCGAGTACTCTTTCACCCCAGACCAGGCCTGTGACTCTCCATGACTGTGTGAGACTTGAAAAAATCCCCCATACAAGAAAGACAGCCCTTACGTTTTACCAGCCACACAGTGAGCTGCTGAGAGCACTGCATGTGGGCGAACCAGGAATCCTCCACACTCAGATCTACCTGACTCACTTCCAACTGATAAATAGGCCATGTAGGGCCTGGAATGGGGCCGAGCTTCCTGCCCGCCAATGATCTTTCCTGAAAGAGAGATGGGGAGCGTTAGTATCACATGTGCCACTGTCCTAGTACCTGTAACGCGCATTTGGTTTCAGGCACGGCCTGAGCTGAGAGATAGCACTGGAGCAGGAGAGTAGAGATACAAGAAAAGGCAAGGCAAGTACCAGACAGAATTCCAGCTCAGTGCCAATTTCTGCCCTTGCATGTCCTCCTCTTAATCCCATTTCTCTGTACTCACCAGCCCCAGCCCATGAGACAAGGAGAAAAGCACTTGTGAGCAGAAGGAGAAGTAGCATCTTCTCCTGCTATCCTGAAGAGCCAAAACAGTTGCTATGGCCAGGCAGGAGACAGGTACAGAATGGCAATCTGCATATATGAAGTTTGGAGCGGAAACAGGAAACCTCAGCCTGCTATCAGCTTGTGTCATTTGCTGTTTCTGCTCTTCAAAACCCCAGACTGTGGTTTGGGTGCGGTTCATTTTACAGTCTCTCATTTTTGACACCATCTCCTCCAAAAATTGGAGCTGCTCTTGTTCAGAGTACCCAGAGTGCACAGTACTCCAGCAGCAGTGAGAGCAGTGGGATATCTCCAGTCGAGTGTATATCTCATTGGAGAGCCTTGGCGAGAGCCTCCTTGGATCCTAGATATGGGTTGGTTTTAGCTTTTTTCTTTTTTTCCCTGTCCCCTGATAGGAACAGTGAGATCTGAACAGGGCCAGACACAGGTCCTAGTCCTTATCAGAGGGGTTGAGTGCCATCAGAGGTGCCTTTGGGATATCAAAAATCACCTGTCAGAGTACCTAAGGCACAGGACCTACTGGAGACACACAACCTTGAGCACTAATGTTCTTGTCACTAGTGAAAGATGTGTTGGTTTTACACTGGAGTTTACTGATGGCACCAGGTGATAGACTCATGCAGGTGAGCAGGGACCTCAGGAGGTCATTTATTCTGACCTGGTGCTCAAAGCAGAGTCAGCTATAAGGTCAAAATTGCCATGTGCTTTATTCAGTCAGGTCTTGAATATCCCTGTATATCTGGCAACTTCCTGAGTGAAAGGGAGTCAGTAGCCAAGAGATAACAAGGAAGGCAGAAGAACTGGCTTTGTCAAAAAGGTCCCAGTCCCACAGTATTCAAGCGAGAACAAGAAGGAAAGCCTGGGGATAACACCCAGGGTAAGGTGAGGGTCTAGATGACTTGACAAATCCATAGTGACAAGAAGTCTGATGCCAGCCTGAGAAGTCAGTCTGTGCACCCAGGTCCAGACCAGCAGGTTACACGGCTGAGACACAGCTGGAGCTGGAGCTCAGGTGAGGACCAGAGTCAGAATCTCCTCTTCAAAGCAGCTGCCATGAGAAGGGGAGCAGCCCTGGCTGAGGCCTCTCTGAAGTCCTCCCTGAGAGCACTGACTACCGTGATACTTGAGGGAAGGGACATAACCCTCAGTTGCCCTGGCTTTAATTTGGCTGTGGGCCTGGCCAGTCAGATCTCCAGGATGGGGAATGCGCTTAAGGTGCTTGACACTGAGGGTGGAGACTGGACAGCCTCTCTGGGCAACTGATTCCAATGCTTCACTGCTCTTGTGGTGGAAAAGTTTTTTCTTACATGTAGCCTGAACTTCTTTTATTTAATTCCTCATTTATTAATGTCTACCCATTATCGCTCATGCTGCCACCATTTACTGCTGTGAAGAACCTGGTTCCATCTTCCTGGTGGTTGCCTGCAGGTATTGGAAAGCTGCTCTTGTGTCCCGCCAAGCCCTCCTCTTCTGTCGGAACAAGTCCAGTTCGGTCCACCTCTCCTCAGTGTAGACCCCTACGGTACTCCACTCATTACAGGCCTCCAGGCAGAGTGTGGCCTGTTATATACCAGAACCGCACTCTGAGCCTGAGCATCCAGCCTGTTTTTACCCATCCAGTTGTCCAATCACTCAGATCAGAGCATCCTGACCTAGTGTCACAGATGAGTGATTTAGGGTCCTGCTTGCCACAGAGCAGTATTTAGATGACTTGAAGAAAAGTGCAACTTAACAGAGTTTGATGGCAAGGTTCACTGTTACTGCATGGAGGAAATGTGCCACGCAGAATTGGGTGAGGCTTGTTTTAGAGTGATTTCTATGGGGACAGGAGATGCAAAAGGGCAGAGGGAGGCCCTCCCACTGAGTCACAAGGTTCAGAATGGACCCCCTTGCTTTTTTAATTCCTCAAAGAGGAGTCTAGGTACAGCTGGATCCAAACTGTAGCCCCAGACTTGATCAGTGGCTCATGTCCAAGAGACGTAAATAGAAGAAAATCCCCAGAGAGAAGGTGGAAAGCCTTGTTAAAATCAAGGTACATGACACTCACTGCTCCCTGCACACACCGCCCGCCCCCCTGCCCCATCCATAATGCCGTAATTAGAGAAGGCAACCGCACTGGTCAGGCCTGTGTTACCCTTGGTCAATACATGCTGACTGTTTCAATCCCCTTCTCCTTCACATGCCCCAATGTGCATTACAAGAGGACTTGGTTCATGATTTTTCAGACTTCTTCAAAAACATCTGCTTCTCCTGTTTGCTAGCTTTCACCTTTCACCTTTTCATTCTTCTAGGGCCTGCCAGCATGACATCTAGTCTGGGTTAATCTGCTTCCTGGAAGCTTTTTAAACTCACAATTGCTGTCCCACCAAGAGACAAAGCAGAAAGCTGCAAGCCACTTTGTTTTCTGTGATGTGTGAGATTGTGTGCTCAGAGGAGGACAGACCCAAACGGAGGAGACATTTCAGACATCACCAACCTGTGGCACTGATTGATAATAAACACTTGAGCAAAGCCACAGCCCTCTTCAGTATTCTGATGTTTCCAGCGAAGTGCTGATGTTCTCAGCAATTCCTCTCTTGGCTGGTAACTCAAACAACTGTAAAGTAAGACTGTGTCTTCCTGAGTGAGAAGATACCTTGCAAGTCTTGTGACCTCTTGAATGGGGCTTTGCAACCACACTGCTGCACACATGGGCTGGGGCATGTCCGGGCCCTGCATGGTGGTGCCATTACAGAATTATTGTTCCGTGCACCCTTTTTCTGTTCAAAATATCAGATGTGTCAGGGTGGACATGCTTTGTGTTGCGGCTTACCAGGGCAATGTTTTTAAAGGTGAGCACTGAGAATGTGTATTGCCTCTTTTGGCATGTGTCAGGAGGCATATGGGAGGTGGTAGAGGCCTCAAGACCCACTCAGGCAATCACGAAAGACTGAAAAGCAGGGGAACACAAAGCTGAGTCATCCCACTCACACCAGCTACCTGGAGGCATCCCTGGAACTGGCTGCCCTGAGACTCACAGGGCAATCTCAGCTTGGAGGTACCTGGCTGATTTGCTGGGAAGCACAGACTGAGCTTGTGCCGGAAATTTGTGGGCGCTCAGAGGGCCAGAACCCAGGCATGAATGGGAATTTCACTTTCTTGAAAATGAATACACAATATTTGCCCTTTGCTATGAGTTGAGTAGAGTGTACCAGATGGCTTTTAAAAGACTGAACTTCAGCAAGGTGAATCCAGGCACATCCTTCTACTGCTGCAAATGAATTGAACGGCAAGTGGTGGTTAGAAGTACTGACTGAGCACAGGAGACCTTTAGAGTGCTGGGGGAGTGCAGCTGATACACAGCAGAGGCAGAGACATCCTCCCCTGGTTGTGATCAGAAGGGAAGGTTTCACCCGTAATGCCTGTGAATGGGGGAGCAGTGAGTAGCTTTGGCAGAGGTTGGAGGTGAAAGACTGAGAAGACAAAGCTCTTTGTGAGACTCCAGGTCCTGCTGCCCTTGGGCAAGTTCCCATCCTGGCTTTTCACGTTCCTTATTACGCACTCCTGCAGCACAGTGCCTTTTAGTATTGAAATCTTCTGAGTTTCTTCACTCTTCTAAATTGTCCAGGCCTCTTCCTTTCTGAGGACTGCAAAGGGTCTGGCTCCATACTCGGGCAGGGGGCGTGCATCCAGTTGTGCCCACAAGCCCCTCACCAAAACACTGAATTCAAACTTCGAAGTTGCAGAGCTGCAGTGATACCTTCATTGAAGAAAATCACAGGAGACGGAAAATTAGGCCACGTGTTTGGCTCTCATTCCTTTTAAAATGTGGGAGCTTGGCCGGGTGGCCTCCCAGGTTTCCGTGCATTAGGAAGCAGCGTTACCTGTTAGGACTAGGGACAGGTGGAGCAGAGAGACGGTCCTTCCGCCCTGCCTCTGTGCTTGGCTTTGGGCTTTGTGCAAGAAGCAAGAGCCACTGTCTTTCAACAGCAGCCCAGTTGATGACTAAGCTGAGAAGCCAGCTCTGAGCTGTAGTTTACCTCACATGACCTGGTCTTTGATTTGGGCCTCTTGCGGGCTGGGGAATTTTACTGCCTGCAGGATGAAGGGACTTCTTATGGGCTGCCAACAGCAGCATTTTGGGATTGTGCAAAAAATACTATGGAATTTCTGAAGTGACAGCTAAAGGTGGGGAAAGGGAAGGGCTAAGGTGGCCTGAGGAGAAACGTGTGCGGGACAGAGGGGATGAGAGGAAAAGACTACTTGTCGGTGCACTTGTCTGGCCGTGCGCTTTGCATGATAACCACAGTCTCGTGTTCTCATGAAACTCCATCTCTGTAATGAATTTGAGAATGACTTCTCTAAGCCCCAAGCCCACGCGAAGCGCAGGAACCGTGCTTCTGTAGCAGCACTGTGGAAACTGACAGACCACATATACGTGCTGCACGAGACTCCCTCCTCCAGCACTAGACTGCAAGGCTCATTTGGACAGCCACCCTCCCTACCTCAAACATATTTACTTCTCCTCGAAGCATGTCAGCCTCTTCCTTTCAGCATTTACAATGATTTCTGCAGCTTTTCGCACTCCATTGATGTTTGTGAGAGATCAAACACTAACTCAATTTTAAAGTCTTTGTGTTTTCTGCCTTGCTGTGAAACAAAGGAGGCACAAATTGAATGTGAAACCTGAAGTATGATCATTCCTACAGGGCGCACGGGGAAGGGCATACTGATTCAATCTCAAGAAGGTTGCAAGGATGCAAAAGACATGGAAGGGCTGGATCAACCTGCAGAGGGTAGAAAAAACTCCTTTCCCTTAATGTTGGACCTGTGTCACTTTTCTTACAATCTATGGCTCCTTGCAAGAGAGACACGAGAGTTGTTTGACAACTTCATTTCCTGATGAAAAGCTGCAAACCCTGAGAACTCCTCCAGACACAACTTAGAATGAGAATTGAAATACCTGTGTTATCTTTACAATAAAACCTAACCTTGTCAGCTGGGCATGGGTCTTTCACAGGAAGCTGCTTGCTGTGCCAGTGCCCTTTTAACCTCTCCTGGCTGCAGTGGTGTGCTTTAATCATTGAAACCCTACAGGAAAACCTGACTGCTAAGAGGTGGAAGGTTGGTTAAAGATCAGGGTCTTGTCTAAGTGCAGGCAACCAGAGCGGGGACCGTGAACCACTGAGCCCTTGTGGCTGGTGTGGCAGGAACTGGAGAGGCCAGTCAGCCTGCCTGAGTAGGGTAAGAGACTTGTAAACCAGGCAGTGAAGTGGCCACAAGTTTTGGTTGGGTACCAGATGTACCTCAGGGTTCAAGAGCTGCCTACTGAAGGGACCATCAGGACACCATTTCCCACAGCATTCTCCTGGAGAAGCTGGCAGTTCATGGCTTGGACTCTTTTTTTCTCCTCCTCCTCTGCCTGTCTGAGGTTTTCTGCTCTTGCCAGTGTTTTCTTGGGGGCACCACCAGCTTGGCTGATGGATTCAGATGTGCCCTGCCATAGGTCTGTTCTGGAGCTGCCTGGAACTACCTATGTCCAGCACGGGGGCAGCACCTGGCACAGCTGTGGCACAGAGGCCACATTGAGACGTGTCAGAGAGCTTGTACATCCAAATGCCCAGGCATCCTTTGTGATGTCTACCAATTCTCATTTTATGTCCTAGTCACAGAAGGGCATTGCAGAAAATGCCAGACATTTCTTTAAGTACCTGCATCAGATAGAATTTTGAAACTAAGGAGAAAAAATACATAAATTGGGTGATCTAGGACCAAAAAAAACACCAAACCTAGCCCCCCCCCAGGAATTTCTTTACAATTTAACATATCAAGAAGCAATTCTTCCCTTTTTTACAATAACAAGACAGTCAGCTCTGGTGCCAAACAGTGTACTATGAACCCACATCCTACTATATGTGCAGATGCATCTAAATTTCTACTTGAGACCATAATTGGATTTTCATTATATGAAAAGCATTCTGTTAGCAAGTTGTCCATTTTGACTTTGCAGCTGAGGAATGCACCAGGGATTAGCTTTGCATCTGTGCTTCTGAGCTTCTCTGCAGGCCTCCAGATTGCTATTCCCACAAGTCTGGAGAGAGACATTAATAGACTGTTTTCTCACAGCATTGATCATATTTGTACAGTGGAGCTGTGAGGCAGGTGTACACAGCTCTTTGTAAGGTAAATTGATTTGTATATTGTAGAGTCTTGAAGTTTGTCCTGGCATTAAGGTATAAGGACACTGCGGTGAGTGCATCTTTCACACCTAGACAGCACAGCAGCATTTCTAGTGTCTCAAATGATTCATTACTGAGTCATTCACAAAACAGTTCCATTTGAGAGGAACAGAGGCTTCACATCTTGGAAATGCATGCAAAAGGGGCAACATGTTAGGTTTGCTATTTCAGTTCAAGGTAGTAACAGTAATGTGGTTAATAGAAAATGAAGAAACATCATAGAAATTGAACAAAGTTGGAGCATTTAGCTCTGTATTTACTCCTACTGCAAAAAATTTAAAAGAAGTTCATTTTGCAGGCATTTTCAACATTTTGGAAAAAATAATGAGAGACTAGAAAAGATTTCTCTCTCTGAGAGTGGATGTGTGCAACAGGACCAGGATGAATCATCTTCTGGAGATGGGTGGATCACTGACTGAGAAGAAAAGTGAGGGCCTAGGTCTGGATGTGGACCTAGCTAACTTTGACATCTAAAATTGCCCATTTAGGTCTTGATTAATCATGTTGTCCTCCTTTTATTAGGAGAGGAGAGGCTGGGCAGTGAGAGAGGGTTTTACAGTTCATCGTCAGGTAGGACATTCACAAGAGGTCACAGGAATCCATTCTGATGTTTTCTCTCCACTAATCAAAGGAGACTGCCTCCTGCTAAAATCATCCTACAGTGGGAGTCAGATGCTTAAATGTGTGTGGTTAGTGTGTTTTGAGATGCCCTAAGGTTATTGATACATTTGCATGAGATTGTAGGTTACCTACCACTTTCGGGAAAGTGGAGTCCCAGAGGCAACATACCAGGACATCTCAATTGGTTCTTTCTGACTCCATTTAGGCACCAGTATCTCACCACCAAAGGCTGATGAGTCACACGCCATAAAAGATAATATCCCAACAGGTCTAGCTGGGATTAGGATAAATACTCTGAAAGCACCGTGTTGAATGACTGTAGACATGTTGGGACTCATGTTTCTATCTGGATATATTTCTGAGGGAAAATATATGTTGCACTGGGTTTTCATGACAGAGATTATGGGATCTCATGCATATATAAAAATAGGTATGTATGTGTATATGTATGAGCACAAATATGTATTGAGATAATGACAAGAACCATGGACTGTTTATATAAACATGTATACTTACATATAAGCATATCATATTTACAATATACATAATATGCATATATAAACCATATGTAGACTACATGCATATATATGATATATGTATCCATACCTATGTATATTATATATAGATAGGCATGCACATGTATTTTGTATATGGAACTATAATTACTGGGGGATTTGTTTCTGAGTTACAGTTTGGTCCATCTTGCAGGATTCATGCACTTTGTCTTCAGTGACCAACATGTATTTAGGGCAACTGTGAAATTCAGATGGTGGGGAGACTCTGGAGCAGAACATCAAGTCAATCAAAATCTTTGACTTTCCCTTCACAGCTTTCACCAACATGCTGGAAATAAAATGTCCAACCAAAGTACTGTGACAGAGTTTCTTCTCCTGGGATTCTCTGATCCTCCAGAAGTGCAGATATTCCACTTTATGGTATTTCTGGTAATTTATCTGGCTGCCGTGGTGGGAAACTTTCTCATCATTGTGGTCATAGCTGTCAGTAATCACCTTCACACTCCCATGTACTTCTTTGTGATGAATTTGTGTATCTTAGACATTTCAACCATCTCTGTCACTCTCCTTAAGTCAATGGCCAATTATCTGTTGAATACCACAGCCATCTCCTATTCTGGCTGTGTTGCCCAAGTCTTTTTCTTCCATGTTTTTGGTGCTGCTGATCTTGCTTTACTCACTGTCATGGCATATGACCGTTACATTGCCATATGCAAACCTCTGCATTACAAGACACTCATGAAGGGAACTACTTGCATCCACATGGCAGCCAGTGCATGGCTCAGCTGTGTCCCTTACTCTGCTCTCCACACTGGGAACATGTTTCATTTATCCTTCTACAAGTCCAGTATCATTGACCAGTTCTTTTGTGAAGTACCACAGCTTCTCAAAGTTTTCTGCTCTGATTCATACTTCCATGATGCTGGGGTTCTTGCATTTAGTTTCCTTTTAGTCACCATCTGTTTTGCTTTTATAAGTATGTCCTACATTCAGATTTTCACTGTAGTCTTGAGAATTCCTGCCAAGGAGCAACGGCATAAAGCTTTTTCAACCTGCATCCCTCATCTCATTGTGGTCTCCTTGTTTGTTAGCACTGGTTCTTTCACCTATCTTAAGCCTGTCTCCAACTGTCCATCAGCTCTGGATCTCACAGTTTCTCTTCTCTATTCTGTGTTGCCACCAGTGATAAATCCAATCATCTACGCCATGAGGAACGACATCAAAGCTGCTATGCAAAAATTAACTGACCACAGATTATTATGCAGAAATAAATAACCAGTTTTTCTTCATTAGACATCCTCTGTGTTCTTGGTAATGAGCACTTCATTTTCCAATAACAGAAAATTTGTATAATTGGGATCAGAAGAAAATACTTTTTTTGAGGAAGATTGTCTAAAGATTTCATTATACATGTAATTTTGATGGCAGCAGCTTTTGCAGAACAATATATTGATAGTGGAACAAATGCAGGGTAATGCTTGTAAGCACTTTACATGTGCCCGCCTGCCTATGTCGCTATCTCACCTTCCCTCTGCTTTCTGTATGCTTCTGGAGTATAATCTATAGTCAGTCTGTTGTGGAAAAGGGATGCATCTAAGTGTGTGTGTGTGAGAGAGGCTGCCCAAGAGGTCAGGACATTTATTTGCAAACCCAGAGAGGTGTTTTGGTGGTGTTCATTTGGTTATGTCACCACTGGAATGTTTGTTTTTTCTTTGTTGCGTCAGCTACAACAAGTACTATTGTGACAACAGTGCAAGATGTGCCTCTGGGTTGTCATCACTTTATGTCTAAATAAATGACTGCTCACAAGATCTGCTCTGTAATTCATCTAAACTACCTGTGTATTTGCACATCTTACTTTTTCAAAGTAAATTATCTCTCCCTTCCATCTCCTCCCACTCTTGCCCCAACACTCGCACAGGATAGAATCACTGTGCTGTAATTTTGAGCAGCTGAATCATTTTGGTTTGTGGAAATCCTAAAAATGTTGTATGTGATTTTAAGCACTGAATCTAACTTTTGCTTTCAGATCAGCTAACCCCATAAGGAGAAATACCTATTTATTGTCTTTGACTATGCAGGGAGTGTGGAGAAGTGATTCAAGTGACTAAACAGCTACATTTCAAATTCTGCAGGGTGCTTTATTAGGATTGCAGTTGCTGTTTCTGAAGAGAGTGGCTCTCATATTGGCTTTCTGCTGTATTCTATTCCCATGAAGGTTCAGGAATTACTTTACTCAGCCTTGGGGCAGCCTCATGTCAAGTCGTGTGTGAAGTTTTAGGCCTCAAAATATAAGAAGGATATGAAAATATTAGCATATGTCCAAAAGAGGGCAAAAAAGATGGTGAAAAGACTAGAGGGCAAGACTTAGGAGGAGTAGCTGAGGATACTAGGTTTGTTCAGCTTGGAGAAGAGGTCAGTGAGGGGTGACCTCGTTGCTGTCTACAATGTCCTCATGAGGAGAAGCGGAGAGGATGGTGCTGATCTCTTTTCTCTGGTGTCTGGTGAAAGGAGGTGAGGAAATGACTTAAAGCTGCATCAGGGGATGTTTAGACTGGATATTAGGAAAAAGTTCTTCACTGAGAGGATGTCCAAGCACTGAGACAAGCTCCCCAGGGAAGTGGCCATGGCCCCAAACCAGTCAGTGTTCAAGAAGATCTCGGACAACACTCTTAGATATATGGTTTGACTTTTAGGTTGCCCTGTATGGGGTCTGGAGTGGGAATGATGATCTTCGTGGGTCCCTTCTAAATCAGTATATACCACAATTATGTGACTCTATGACTGGCCCAGGTGCAAACATCTACCTTGCAGAAGACTGAAATTAGCTGAAATGAACTGTACTTACACATACATTTCTAAAGACAGTTCCCTAGGTCTACTTTATGATCAACAGAAGGAAATACGACTTTCCAGAGTGTGGTGCAGTTCATTCCAGTTCAGATACAAAAGCTGCATGAGATGGGTTTACCTCTCAAATGCTTACTGCTTGCCTTTAATAAAGAAAGTAATTTCAGGATTCTGTCTCAGAAGCTGATGACTGTTAGGTGAAGAGATAAGAAACCCATCTGCACACACAAAGAAGGCACAGAGAAACAGTGTCAGGAGGAGTTGCTTGGTAATAACCTACCCTGGCTTCTCCCAGGTCCATTATAGGAGAGCCGCCAGCCCATGAAGGCCCCATTTCCACAAACCTGGAAGACCACAGAGGCACAAAGGCCAGCAAGGGAACTCAAATGACTCCTGAGGAATGAACAGCTTGTCCGGGCTCCTCCCAGGTCTGTCCCAGAAGAGTCATTGGCCCCATTGTCCAGGCATGCAACCCATCAGGTGAGTCACCAGGAAGAACTCTCCAGATCACCTTTGCGGTTAAGGGTGGGGGGGGGTCGGTGCATAGGGATGTGGGAACACATTAATGGGGAAGGACATCCTCACATACAGGGGAAGAGCATTTGGGGATTAGACAGGGTTTATTGTGGGATGTTTAGGGGGAAAACCAAAGGTGACAAAAGGGAGGGATTTAGTGATGGGGAACAAGAAGTGTGGGAAAGAGATGCAAAGAAGAATTCACAGGTAAGCAGGGGCTACTTGCTTGGTACATTTTTCTGACCATGTCCTGCCACTGATCACTGCAGTCTGTCCTTCATATTTCCTTTTATTTCCTCCATAAAATCCACCTTCAACTATTTTACAGTAAGGGGCTCTTTATTCTGTGTACACATGCATGTGCAGCAGTCTGTGGTGCCAGCAATGGGAAGAAGTCATGTGTATGACTGACTGTGGTTGCTAGTGAAGATAAAGCTGGACTAGCCAGTGAGTAGGTGTCACTGCAGGAAAGTTTTGCCAAAGGGCTGAAATCAGAGACAAGTCCTCTCTTTCACTGGGGCCACATAAGGTTCATAGAATCATAGAATCAGACAATGGTTTGTGTTGGAAGGGACCTTGAAAGATCACCTGGTCTAAGCCCCCTGCCCTGGGCAGGGACATCTTTCACTAGATCAGGTGGCTGAAAACCCTGTCCAACCTGACTTTGAACACTTCCAAGGATGGGGGATCTATAAATTCTCTTGGTAAGCTGTTCCAGTGTCTCATCACCCTCATTGTAAAAAATGTCTTCCTTCTGTCCAATCTAAATCTACCCTCTTTCAGTTTAAAATTGTTGCCCCTTGTCCTGTCACTACAGGCCCTGATAAAAAGTCACACTCCTTTTAGAAGCCCTCCGAATATATTGAATAGCTCCAATAAAGTCTCCCCAGATCCTTATTTTCTCCAGGTTGAACAATCCCAACTCTCCCAGCCTTTCTTAATAAGAGAGGTGTTCCACCCCTCAGATAATTTTTGTGGCCCTTCTCTGGACCTGCTCTAACAGGTCCATGTCTTTCTTGTACTGGGGATTTCATAACTGGATGCAGTACCCCTGGTGGTGTTTCACAAGCCTAGAGCTAGTGCAGACACCAGTGATGTTACTATAGCAACAGTCATAAAACATTTGTCCAGGAAACAGATTCAAGGCAGAGGCAGTACTTACGGTTCATCTGGTCTCTGTAATGTAATTGCCAAATACCAGTCACAAGATATTGCTGCTAGAAGTTAACATTCAATAGCACCCAATGAACCAAAGAACATTTTGTGCAAGACAGCCACTAACAGACATTCTCCTGCCCCTGTCAGGAAGCTGGTTAGCATCTTAGGCAGGATGGTGGAGGTATAAACAGTCTCCAAGGATGACAGCTGTACATGGATGACAGTACACTGGTGCGTAAAGGTGCTGATCAGTTACAAACTGAGCAGTTATAAGGATGTTCCCATTCTTTCTTTTCTTTCTTTTTCTTTCTTTCTTTCTTTCTTTCTTTCTTTCTTTCTTTCTCTTTCTTTCTTTCTTTCTTTCTTTCTTTCTTTCTTTCTTTCTTTCTTTCTTTCTTTCTTTCCTTCCTTCCTTCCTTCCTTCCTTCCTTCCTTCCTTCCTTCCTTCCTTCCTTCCTTCCTTCCTTCCTTCCTTTCCATTAGAAAAACAAGGAGAGGGAAAAACTGAAAAACTGAAAAACAATGCAGCAGTAAGAATTTCTGTGTGATTCTGTTTGACACTTAAATAATCCCTACTATGGGCATGGTCTTCATCTCAATTTGCCTCTGAATCTGTTATATTACATACATTTTGCTACCTTGGGGTGCAGTGGGCACAGTTTATACTCTTTCAGGACCTTAAAAACCTGCAGTTTTCTAATTGTATTTTAAATGCAGATGCTCTCCTCCCATTTGCTTACAGTAGAGTGCAACTCCATGTTATTGGAAACACATTTGATTAATTACCTCCTATGACTGGAACTACAAAAATTTATTCCTGTTGTTCACTGTTCTCACAATAACACATTATTTTCTTAAGATACAATATAATCTTTTTTGACACTTGATATAATTTCTTTTCATTGACCAAGGCCTTGTAAATAATAATTCCTTCAGTATTTTCCTGGAAGTTACTCTCAAAATTCAGAAACGTGTTATCTAGGTATTCATTTGTTTGGTAGTATCCCCTACTTCCTTTATAACCACTGAAAAGAAACATAGAATTGTAGAATCATAAATCATTTTGGTTGGAAGAGACCCTTAAGTCATCGAGTCCAACCATAACCTAAACCTAACACTAAACCATGTCCCTAAGAACCTAATCTATGCATCTTTTAAACACCTCCAGGATGGTGACTCCACCACTGCCCTGGGCAGCCTGTTCCAATGCCTGACAGCCCTTTCCATGAAGGATTTTTTCCTAACATCCTTGGTGGAACTAAAGGCCATCTCTTCTTGTCCTATCACTTGCTACTTGGGAGACCAACCCCCTCCATGCTCCAAGCTCCTTTCAGGCAGTTCAGAGATCAGAAGGTCTCCCCTCAGCTCCTGTTCTCCAGCTGAACCCCCAGCTCCCTCAGCCGCTCCCATCACACTTGTGCTCCAGCCCCTCACCAGCCTTGTCACCCTCCTCTGAACTCTCTCCAGCACCTCAGTATCTTTCCTCTAGTGAGGGCCCCAAAACTGACACCAGGATTCAAGCTGTGGCCTCACCAGCACCAACTAAAACAGGCACAACTAAGGCATCATTCACTTCATGCTAAGATAAAGGTCAGGTATAAGTCAGATTGTTTCTAGCAGTGCCTATTTTTTTCATAGATTGTAAATGGACTCTTGATGGCAAGGTGAAATGTTTCTAGTACCTTTTTATGTTAAATTTATGTCAATTGTATCTTGGAATACTATCACCGGAGTCTGACCAAAACTAACTAGATCAGAGGACTATGAAGTATTATACATTGTAAAGTTCTGTTTGAGGATAGACACAAATCTAATTTAAATGAGGATCCCATACAATTGAATGCACAGGACCAGACTTCAAAATACAGGTGTACAGAACATCTTTGCATTTCCAGCAAATATGTGCATATTCTTGACTACACACACCAGTATGACAATAGTATTTCTCATGAACACACAGCCTTGTGGATATGTCCAGATGTATTTTAACTGGAATAGCAGAACCATATTTGTGAAATTTTTAACATTAGTAATTCTGTTGAAGTCACTGGTGTTATACTTCTCTACATGTTATTTATAAGCATCCCTAGATAATAGGCCTCAGATTTTTTTGCTTTAATTCAGACTCAGAACAATACTTACAAGGTCAGAACCTGACTTTTTGAACTAAAATTGTACAATTATATATCAGGTTTACCAGAAATAAAGGTCCTAAGTTTTTCTTCATAAGGAAAATCAAATATAACTATTATTTGGGGATGTAACTATTATTTGGGGATGTAACTATTATTTGGCCTGTTATTTGGGGATGCTATTATTTGGGGAAGGGAAGGGAAGGGAAGGAAAAAGGGAAGGGAAGAAGGAAAGGAAAGGAAGGGAAGAAGGAAAGGAAAGGAAAGGAAAGGAAAGGAAAGGAAAGGAAAAGAAAGGAAAGGAAAGGAAAGGAAAGGAAAGGAAAGGAAAGGAAAGGAAAGGAAAGGAAAGGAAAGGAAAGGAAAGGAAAGGAAAGGAAAGGAGAGGAGAGGAAAGGAAAGGAAAGGAAAGGAAAGGAAAGGAAAGGAAAGGAAAGGAAAGGAAAGGAAAGGAAAGGAAAGGAAAGGAAAGGAAAGGAAAGGAAAGGAAAGGAAAGAAAGATTCAAAGTTAACAAGTAGTCACTTAAGACTGAATATTCAAATGTGAGTAGCTAGAACTGAATGAAACCTCTGCTACAAGAGAGAGCAGTGCCCATAAAGGCGTCCAGTCCAATTAGACAAAGGCCCTAGGCTACATCAGGCTAATTCTGTCCTTTGAATCACACATCCCTTGATGTTTTCAGCTATTTTTCAAAACTTTTCAGTTAGCAGTGATCATCAGCTGGTTTGGGATTCACAATTCACAGTGTTAGACAGGTAAGATGTGGTATACCTAAGTCTGAAGGAGTCACTCTGGTCCCACTTTGCAGACAATGGAGGGAAATTTGCCATTGAAAATAGCATTTCATCTGCTATTACAAGTATATAATTGGCTTGTTACCTCCTATTGCCCACAAAGGGACCATTATGTTCTGAACAACCATGACATTTCTGAAATCAGCTGAAATCTACCCCACCCATAAAGGAAAGAGGGATTTCAAGACAGTCTGTTTAATGTTGGAGTAAGTCATGTGTCAGAGGTAGCTTGGTTGTCCTCCTCTTTGCCACACACACACACACACGCACACAAAAGATGCATCAAGATCTCTACCTTTTCAGTTGCATCCAATTCAACTAAATTAAAACAACTTTAACAAATTCCTTTTTTTCTTCTCTACTATGAGGCTAATGTTTGGCAACTGGAATTATGATATCTGTGTGAAGGGCAAGTAAATTCCATTTATGGTGCTTTGGAGAAAACTTGCCTTATGTTCTATAGA
This sequence comes from Caloenas nicobarica, assembly GCF_036013445.1. Taxonomy (NCBI): domain Eukaryota; kingdom Metazoa; phylum Chordata; class Aves; order Columbiformes; family Columbidae; genus Caloenas; species Caloenas nicobarica. The sequence continues at coordinate 198,979 of NC_088268.1, read as the reverse complement.
ACATAGCCTTCTGTTCTATAGAATATACCATGTGCTAATCTCCCAGGTTATTCAAGCTGTGGTGGGAGAACATCTGCATTAAAAATACAATTTACAATCTGCAATGTGAGCTGACTGTAGGAGCCTTCAGACCAACATTGTCCCTAACCTAAGAAAACAAAGGAAAGCCTTCTATTGAAATTTGCATGATGCATTTTGGAGGAACTGGATGGCAGAACTGCTGAAGGTAGGACACTTACTTCAAAATGCTATTGTGAATATATAGAGCAAATCCAAGGAAGAACTAAGACCAAAACTTAAAAGTTCTTATAGCCACTAAACAAGAATACACAAAGTGAGAGTTGTTTCTGAAAGGGGTTCTGCATTAGAGAATGAAACACTAACTTATCAGTAAAATAATGACTGCTGTGAGTTTTATTGACTTTAATTAACAGCTAATGACCAAAGCAATAGTATAAAACTTTCATAAGGGATCAAAGAGCAGAATGAGGTAGATTCTACTTTGGCTACATGGATTGAACAAGTTAAGAAAACTAGTGTGAATGGGTGGCATTACAAACTGCAGGGAATATTTAATGTCATTCTCTATTCTGTTTTGCACAGGTTATATTGATGTATCTCACAAAATTTGGAGCTTCAAATAACACAGTGTTCTTTCATTTCTATGTTAATGGAAACAATCAAAAGGAGAAAGATTCCTTTTAAATCCATCGGACCTTTAAATGCCTGAGAATGTTAGGAGTCTTTTTATTGTGCTTGTAAGTTAAAATCGCCTGTGGTGTCCAGTTCTGCAGTTTTCCATTTCACGTTCTTGTTAGAAAACCTACAGAAAAAAGGCATCTTGTGTGAGTGAAGTTATAGCAGAAAGAGAAATCTGAGTCACTATGAGTGAGTGAATCATGGTAGGATTGTATGCACTGATCTTGTTTTGAAGATGTGTCCTCTCTGTGATGTGATCTATTGACCAGGTCCATGTATGCACAGTGGAAAAGGTGCTTCCCTCCCAACTCCATGTATGGATACATTTCTGGGGCTAAAATGCATTCTGTGCCTTGAGATTTACTTGTGTAGTCCAGTGACTGGTCTGAAGAATGCAGAAATAACGACCACTTTCTCCGCTGTGGCAGGCTAATTTCTTCTCTCAGTGCATCAGTTTCCCATTCTGCGCAGTAAGAAAACACAAAACTGCTGCGGGTGACACAGCACTGCATGAATATCCTGTCAGCACCACACACACTGTAACTCATCAGGATAATGAGGCAATGTGACTAATGAAGCAGATGATACTGAACTTCACTCTTTACACTTTCTCAGCATTCTCCATAGATATCTTTCCCTCTAATTATTCCTTCTTCTTTTGCCTATCTATAGACAGAATTTTGGTTTGATTTAGTTTGGTGCCGCTGTCTTTGGTCTGTGGGTGTTTCAGTTGCCAGTTGGGGTTTCTTCCTGTGACAGGAGTTGGATTACGTCTTCCCCTACCAGCTTCTGTTTGCTCCATTTAGGTGTGTTTTCCCTGGAGTTGGGCTCTTTGAAGTCATTCTGTCGCACTGGCAACTGGGGAAGGCTGTCTGACTAGGTCCTGGCAGAGTGCAAGCATGTGCTTCTAAGAGGAGCTGTGCCCACTGCTCCCCAAGGTAGCAAAATGCTATTGCTTTCTTTGGACTGTGGTTGTTCCAGTTATCAGCTGCACATTTCCTTCAGTGCAGAAGGTGCCTATGGCACCTGCGGGGACCATAGACCTGACATTTGGGGGGACCACAATTAACCCTACACCCATAATGGACCCAACCCTTTAATACCAGCTCCTCATAGTTGTGTGCTTGGTCACTACCCCAAACTATGACACTTAGCGTGCACTAACATTGTACATTTTCAGCACGCACATCCATTGCCTTCTTACTTTGTTCAGCTAAGCCAGCTCTAGAGTGGCACCCTTCAATCCAGCAGTTCTCCAGGTATTCCCAAGAGACTCCTCACTTCAACAGTTGGCTGTAGCACCACGGTCAAGATTCCCTCTGACAGTCCGTCCATTTGATTCCTCCCAGATGAAGCCAACCGAAGGACCAGAACCAGGAAACTACACTCTGCTGACTGAATTTGTCCTGTCTGGATTGTCCAACCACCCAGAACTGCAGCACTTGCTGTTTGGCACATTCTGCTTAATTTACACCATCACCATCATTGGGAACCTTCTCATCTTCATGGCTACAGTACACCCCACCCTCCACATGCCCATGTACTTATTCCTCCGGGTCCTGTCCTCCCTGGATATTTCCCTAGCATCAACTGTTGTTCCCAAGATGCTGGTAAACTTCCTGTCAGAGGACAGGAGTATCTCCTACATGGGCTGTGCCACACAGCTCTACTGTCTGATTTTCTTAGGAGCCACTGAATGGTACCTTTTGGCAGCCATGGCCTATGACCGTTACATGGCCATATGCAACCCCCTTAGATATGCAATCACCATGAACAGCCGAGTTTGTCATTCCTTGGTCCTGCTGTCGTGCTGCAGTGGTAATGTTGTGTCTGTGGTGCAGACTGCTTGGGTGTTCACATTGTCATTTTGTGGGCCAAAGAAGATTAACTACTTCTTCTGTGACATTCCCCCCCTCATCACGCTCTCCTGCACTAACACCTCTTCATATGAAAAGCAGATCATTACAGCCACAGTGCTGGTCATCTTCACACCATTTTTTCTCATTCTGGTATCCTATGCCTGCATCATCTCCAGCATCCTGAAGATTTCTTCTGCAGAGGGCAGACTCAAGACCTTCTCTACCTGTTCCTCACACCTAATTGTTGTAACATTGTACTGTGGAAGTGGGACCTTGATTTACTTACGGCCCAAAGCCAGTTACTCTCAAGATGCTAAGAAATTTCTGTCTCTCATATACACAGCCATACCTCCTATGTTAAACCCCCTGATTTACAGCCTGAGGAATAAAGATGTGAAAGACGTACTAACCAGAATGATGGCTGAGCTGATGAAGAAATAAGTCTTTCCTTGTCCATGAGTGTGTAGTTTAAAAATGTTGTTTCCATTTTTGGTGGATGTGTATGGTTTACTAGCTTACTGGAAAAAAACAGAAGCAAAGAGATATTTTATACTTAAGACTATTTTGTCCTTATTCTTGGCTTTGGAAGCAAATTATTTAGAATTTCCATTTCTATTTCTTCCTTAAGAGTATGAAGTGTATACCAGACATTTCGTCCAAAACAGAGCAGAAAGAAACCAACCCACTTCACATATCTTCTTCAGGTATTCAGTCTTGAAGTTCTCACTTTCATTGCAGATGTTCAACTGTCCCTCTCACTTAAGAAATATTCTTTTACAGTGAACTTTTCAGGATAAGCATACACGAATTAATAGTGTGGTGGGTTGCTTTGAATTTTTTTTCCTTGTTGTATGATTTCCATTCCTTCCAGCAGAAAAGGAATCAAATGAATGAGAGTGATAAAGAAATCATTTCTTTAGGAGACTTTTTTTTTTTTTTTTTTTTTTAAATTGAGGGCAAGGGGAAAACAAGGGAAGGAGAAACCAATGCTCCAACCTTGTTTCCAGCAAGAACTAAACATTTCATATAGTACAGTGCCCACAAGTATCTTGGAGTCTAAGTCATGGGATAATTAGCATCCTGCATCTCTCAGCTGGAGAAATTCATCCAGGCATGATAACAGGACAGTTCCAAGAGGAGCAGCTGAGATCCACAAGCACACAGAGAAAACGTATGCTACAACCTTGGAGTATTCATTTGTGAAGGGGGAGAAAAACAGCAGTAGCTTTCTCTGAGAGAGAAGAAAACTGAAACTAGTCTCCTGTATGGCAAAGGAAAGTTCTGAATACTTAAGTGACCATGTGAAATTGTGGTATCACTCTGTGCCATTTTGCCTGGTTGTCCGAGCACCTGGCCAGATTTCCCAGGTAGCTTCTGTGTTCTGTTTCTTCTTGAGTGCAGCACAGGGGAAGCTTCCACCCCTGTAGTCAAGCTCCAGATTTATCATTTTGGTTTCCAGGGGTGACTGGGAGCAGAATTTGTGATTCAGGCTGAGGAAAATTAGGAAAAAAACAACCAACCAAACAAAAACAAACAAACAAACAACTCCACAAAAAACCTAAAAGAGCTCAATGAGTGTACATCCGCATATGTAGTTTAGTGACCTGTTTATACACACACACAGAGGGGAAAAAAAATAAAGACCAAAAAAACCAAGAAAACCCTCTCTTGGGATTCATCTCCACTAGGGTAAGCTATCTGCTGTCAGAAATCAACATGTTCCTTAAGAAATCTGAGCTCTTTTTAATGCAGCTGTACCCACTAGGGCTGGACTTCAGCCTCCTTGGTAATTGCCTAAAGCTAGTGCTGGCAGATAAAATCATGGGGCTTGCAGTTACAACCCCAGGCATGTAGAAAACTTACACTCCTTTTCACTGATATTTCACCCAGTGTGAAGATACTCTAGATGCCATGGACAATAAAGTCTGTCACCATGGTTTGGTTTTGCAAATGAGGCAGTCTTCAATCATCTGTTTATTGTAAGCAAGACTTTCCAAAGGGAAGAAGGAATCCATAGCATTCTTCTCTATGGACATAGTTTACTGACCTGCTATGAGTGCAGGTTTCTGTTGGGATAAGGTTGCATTATGCTATTTAAGATCTACAAAATGCCACACTGTCTCTAAATACAGTTAAAAAGAAAACACATTCTGTTCCCTCTAGTCCTGTTGCTCAGCTGTATCTATGCTATTAATTGGTCCACATTCACATGGGAATACAAAACACCTCTGGAAGAATGCTAAACTGTGTAGCTTTCCTTTGAGCTAGATTGTGATTCTCCCAACAAGGTCAGTTGAGGAAATTATAAAACCCCTTGCAAAAGTTTGGGCTTTGGAATGACCACATACTGAATCAAATACTGCCATTGAGAAGAATATCACTGCAGCTGTTCAAAAAGTCCACTCCATTTATTAGAATTAAATAAAATCTGTTAGGGTTAGATAAAATCCACTGCAAGCAAAGAAAAGACAGACCAGATAAATCTCCATGGCACAGCTGTGTTCGTGAAGCTCACCCATCCCCTGTTCTTAGGCACCTGCAGTGTGGGCATCCAAACATGATGTGGTGAGACCCCTTAACAGACAACGAGAGGCAGGGGAGAGAGCAGCAGACTGGGATATGATCTTTCTGGAGGGCTTTTTTTTCCCCCATGTGAAAGGATTCTCTCATTTGACTGAACATGCCTCTGGAGGAGCCTGTGCATTCCCACTGTCTCTAGAAAGACTATAGATGGGCAAGCCTCTCAGTCTCCACCGCTAAGAGTGCTGAAGCCTCTCCATAGTTTTCAGATGCTTGCAGAGGTGATCCAGCCCTACAGGCAGAAGGTGCACACAGGAAATGGAAAGACGACTCACACTGCATCTGGCATGCCATAGTTGCTCTCACTTCTGTGCAGTTCCCTTGTGCTAGTTCTCTCACTGACTTCTGGGCCAAGTCATCTGCCCCCAAGGAAAGGAAACAGTGCCTGAAGGCCTTCCTCATGCAGAAGATGAAAGCTTTCAGGGACAAATGATTGAAGTAGCAGGCTGAACAGCAGCCTGAATTGAGCACCACTCCTGAAAGCACCAGGGATTGAGGAGCTAGGATGTAGAGATACATACTTATAGATACAGATGTATGTATACTAGGAAAGAAAATCCCACATGAGATAGTTGGGGACTTCAGAGTCCCTGCTGGGTTTCCTACTGACAAATTTTAGACATTGAAATTGATCTGATAGAGAAAGAAGTGTATCTAAAAAACCAAAGTAATTGAAAACAAACAAAACAACATAAACCATTAAGTACACTCAGATCATCCTGGAAACCCCAAAATCCCTTTTTGTTGAGGCAGACATGTATAGAAGGAGAGAACTGCTGGAAAAAAAAAAAAAATATAGAACTAAGTGTCCTATTGGTGGACTTTTAAGGGTCTCCCTTACAATGAGGGATTCCCTGGCAGGCATCACAAAGGCGTGTCAGACGCAGATAGCAAAAACTAAAGCGAAGAAGACATTAAGTACCTCTGCACTATTTCTGTCTGGTCTCTCTAAATCACAAGCCTCATTCATCAGTGAGCCCATATTTTCCAGCTTTGTTCTTTTCGTGTTAATGGAGCAATAGAAGTTCCTCTGGTTGCCCTTGACATCTCTTGTAACACTAGACTCCAGCTGAGCTTTGGTTTTTTTTAACAATATCCCCGCATGCCTGGGCAATGTTTCTGTACTCCTCCTCTATATTCTGTTGCTGCTTATACATATTCTATATGCTTCGTTTTGCATTGGAGCTTGGTTGTTTGGCTAAACTCGTCTCCTGATACATCCGAGTATCCAGATGGACCATTTTTGTGCCTGAAGGAGATTTTCCTTGAAGACTTGTGAACTCTCTTGAGCTCCTTTGTTCTTTACAGTAGATCCTTGTGGGATTCCACCTACTATTTCTTTGGCAACAAGAATCCACAATGGCAGGATTGGAGGCTGACAGCATCCTGGGCTCTATCAGCAGGTATGCAGATGGGAAATCTAGGGAAGTGATCTTTATTTTGTACTCGTTTGACCACATCTAGAATGCTGCATTCAGTTTTGGGGTCCACAAGAGAAGGAAAATGTTGATACACTGGACTGAGTCCCGTGGTGTGCCAGGAAGGTGGTTTGGGCTGGAGGACACAGCCTACGATATCAAACTTTCCCACAAGTTCCCAGTTGGGTCACTGCCCACCTGCAGAATTGTTGTTCCTTCGTGTAAAAGGAAACCCCTTCCACTTTATCCATACCTGTCTTTCCCACACAGCCTCATGTAGCACAAAATCAGTGAAATAAGAGCTGTTACTCCAGTGGCATCACAGCTGTGTGTTGGCTTGCAGAGCTCTCACCAACTTCTGTTTGTGTGTAGCCAGTTGCAGGGAGCCCAGTTTTATGCTGTTTCATTTTTCCTAATGGCTCTCCCACTCTCATTACCCTGCCCCATGGATTTACCACACTGCCCTCTCTTCCTGCCCTCACCTGGGGAGCCTCAGCTCCAACCTCCAGTGCACCTTGTCTAAAGCTTGGCTCGTCAGTCTGACTTGTTGACAGATATCTCATTACACTTCCTTATGCTCGCTGGACAAGCGAGTGGATCGGACATGATGTGTGGGTTTTCTTATTTTCATGTTTCAGACTGAGAAATTGAGAGAAATCTACATAGCACAAAATCAGTGAAAACCCCAGGCTCACTTAACAGAACAGAAATCAGGTAATAACTGGCCACAGCATGCCCCAGAGGCAAAGAAAGGCAACAGCAACCTGAGCTGCCTTAGCAGGAGCATGGCCAGGACACTGAGGGAAGCGGTTATCCCCCTTTGCTCAGTAATTGTTAGTAATTGTTTGAATTCCTCTGAAATTCTTTGTCCAGTTTTGAGACCTAAACAGAAGAAAGACATTGACAAATGAACCCGGGGAGGGTCAATGAAGCAACATCAGGGATGCGTCAACACTGTCAGAAAATCTAGATGCATAGTTTGGTACTGTTTCCTTGTACTCTGAGCTTCCGAAGTGCATGACTGTGAGGTCAGCCTCAAGCTGTCCTTTGGAACAAACCAGCTGATTCCATGTGAAACTGAACTCATCGTGAATCAGAACAGTTCAGTCTACGAATTCTCCTACAAGGCTGTATGGAGAAAATCAGGCTTGAGTCCCGCTTCTCTACACAACTTCCTGATACTTCCAGCTCTATGCCAGTATGCACTACAGCCTCAAACATCTCCACACCACCCACCATAGACTCCACTCGCACTTGATACACAGCCTCAGCATCATGGAAAACAATTCCTACCTTTGCTGCCTGCACCATGGTTTTCTTATTTCAACCACTTTGAAATGAAAACAGTAATTGTGTCTAAAAATTATGGACTAGTGGATCGCTGTATTGTGCCCACAGGAAACCTTGGCAAAATGCTACACAGGTTGGCCATGGTGATCTCTCTGGGTTGCCAGGCCAGAGTATGAAGCAAAGCTGTTTTGCACTCCCTTGGCCGGAGTCTCAGGAATTGTTCACTGCAACAGTTTCTTTCAGAACTGTAGATACAGCATACATCTTCACTGCAAGCCAGAGCACAAGGCAACTCTCCTTTATAAATCCCTTACCTAATGAGTCGAAATTTATGTTTTTGTCTTTTCTGTCTGTGGAAGACACCAGAAAGAGTTTTCAGGCCACCAGAGGTAGGCGTATGGACAGGCTTTTGTTCAGAGCTTGCAGTCCCTGTTGCAGGTCAGCCTACATGCGCTGTGCCTCACACACTGCCAAAGGTCTTCTCTGAACCACTAATGATGTTGAGATAAAACTGTTTCCTCCTGGTGGAAATGTCCAGTTTAAAGAGGTTAAAACTAAGACACAGTCATGTTGCAAAGTACCAGAGCATCTAGTTTTCTTTGGTCTTTTTTTTTTTTTCCTGCAGTACATCTGGGAGGGTGTGTGCTGCAGGATATGAGGGGACACTGTGAATGAGTGTTTTAAAATGCAAGAACTGCTGGGGCATGGATAGAAACATGCTCAGTGTGGTGTCCATACTGCCTGTCTGCAGTAATGGGTTTTCCTGCTGAATGGAAAGAGATGGTTCAGTTCAGTAGGGAGCCCAGGATGGAATTCATCCATTCTCCCTTTCAAGCACTGAACAGAGTTTACATCCAGAAGCAGATCACTAAGCTCTCAGTATTCAGCAGAAGTCTCAGCAACACTTCAAAAGAGTTCTGAGAGTTTTTCAAGGCACATTTTTAATAATCAGTGTTGGAGAAGAAAATTCCTGAAAAGCAGCACTGATGAAACCTGGCCTACTGAAATGCCACAAGGTAAGGAAAAGAAAATTTCACTGTTCCAAACGTAAATCAGGATCTGACCATGTCCGTTACTTCACAGTTATGCACATGGACATTAGGCTAACCTGTGGCTGTTCATCTGACAAGATTGTGCACAAGCTACCTAACGTACTTCCATGACACTGGCTCTCAACCTAAATAGTCTGTCTGCTGTGGAACAAGGAGGTCTCAGTGTCCCTCAAGAAAATGGGACCCTGTCTTTGGATGTAGGCTTCCAGAGGCCACCCACAGCAGCACCCCTTCCAGGTCTGGAGCTTTGACATTCACTTCTCTGCAGGTGTATGACCCTGAGCAAGCTCAGCAACGTCTAGAATTAAGACTCAAGATGCCCATCTCTTCTTCCAAAATCTCCTCACTGGTGCAAAACTGACTTGCTACCTGTATGCTCTTGAACCCCTTGAGGCCTCCTGGAAAAGGCAAAGTCAGGGGAGGCTGTCAGGAAGGCAGGCTGAAGTGCCTGTGTACTTTGGCTGCTGGAATGGGATGGCTCCCTGCCCAGCAGCCACATCTGCTTCTGGTGGGGGGGTGCTTTCCGTGGAGAAACACTGGAGCCTTCCCCTCTCCCCCCATCTCCTCCAGCACCTCGCCATCCCCTCACCACCCCATGCAGCAGTTCACTGCTGGAGTTCACACCCCAGGATGCCCCTGACACACACAGGATGCATTTCACAGGCAGCATCCCCAGCTTGTAGCCGCCAGGACAGGACCAACTGATCTCTATTGGTGCCCTTCCCCGCAGCTTGACTCCCCAGTCCAGGCCCAAAACATACCCTCTATGCAGGCTCCCCATCGCTCCTGCTTTTCTCGTGGCTCCACTTACCTTCCAAAGCTGCCCAGAGACCCCCCAGAGCTCCCAGAACCCTACAGCCACTGCCTCCCACCCGTCCCAGCAGAGAGGGTTAGCAGCAGCTCCAGTCCCACAAGCTCATCCCATCAGGCAGGACTGGCAGCACCCTGGTTCGCATTCAAACATATCAGAGTGCACATTTGGCAGCATTCCCCTTCCCAGAATCCACCCAGGTGGCACTGCGGCATTGATTGCAGCTCCTATCCATCCCCGCTGCTTCCTGCAAAGACCAGGTCTCCTCCTCCTCCGGGTGCCTCTGTGAACACCATTTCATGCTGCAGCTGACAGGTTTCAGTCCCGGGGCTGTTCCTGTGTCTCTCTCCTCGTTGCTCCTGCTGCAGGCTGCTGTTCCACAGTGAGTGTGCTCGTCTGTGTTTCCTTCCTTCCTTCCTAGTCAAAAGATTGCAGACCTGTTATATGTGCATATGTGTATTTGTCTGCGCTCGCCACATCGTGGCAAAGGCTTGAGGCTTCTGTTTGACTGTGTTTGCTGCCTCATCCTGCCAGGCCACTTAGTTCAAATGGTACCTGCACATTTGGGATCTCTAAGGTCAAGGATAGCAGGCTAAGGTCCAAATTCACAATGAGGTTATAATGATATTTGTAAATTCAGTCTCTTACCTGAGAGAAAATAAAATACAGGAACATGGATGTGCAAGCATATGAATTTTGCTATGGGGATTCTTAAAAGCAGTTGCTGGTAAACCAGGATTTCTGCTACGAACAAAGAATCATATTTTAACCTTTTATCAATTTAGCCTCTCTCAGTTTCATCAAAAAGGAGCTATCTCCCCAGGAATTCCACTGATGAAGGGGTCCTCCGGAATCCGGAGGATTATCCAAGTACAGTTTAAACAAACAGACAGCAAGGATGTTTGACTAAAGACAAAAGTCTCTGAGAGCACCAGAGAGAGCTTTCTCGGCTGAGTACAGTAAGGAGAATTATACTTGTCCTTACATTTGGTGGTGAGTGAAGTCCAAGCTCCAGTGTTGGGTTTGGACCTGCTGACTTTGCTTCCTTTCTTTTTTTCTTTGACTTTTCTCATTCTCTGCTTTTGCTCTGTGCAAACCTCAGACTTACATGAAAGAGTTACTTTGATTCTTGTGGAGTCGTTTGAGATGTTAACAAAAAGGGGTCGTTAACTCAGATGGTCTATCTGGAGCAGCACTGGCATAGAATAAAAGACTGCTGTTAGTTCTGGGCTGCAAGGGGAGCAGGAGATCCTTTTCACCTGGGAAAAAAGGGAGGTTCCCGAGAGCTGCTCCCTTGGAAATCCCATCCGAGCAGGCTCCAGAGCTGACGGCTCCTCCACAGCTGTCCTTGTCGTTATCTCATCCACCCAAGGATGCTGTTGGGCTTCTTATCTTTGCAGAGTCTGCTCCCTTCAGCAAAATCCTGTTTCTCACACAATAGGTTACACAAAGCTCCAAGCTAGGCACTTGCTATGTGTTTAACCCTTTGAGTGTTAGTTCCCTCTGTCAGTTCCCCGCAGCCTCCTCGGTGAGCCGCGCTGGAGCGGGGCCGCCGCTCCACTGGGCTTGTTTGCAGGGCATGGAACCGCGTTTAGGAAGCGCTTCTTCCCAGTGCCCAGGGAGGGGCCCGCGGCTTCGGCTCTGAACATCCCTGGGTCTGCTCCAAGCACGTTAGGAACAAATACAGCAAAAGTTTTCCTTGGCTTTTCCTTGCCCTACCCTTTGTTGCTTGAGACATATCAGTATTTCAGCTGGGCTGGGACATTCAGCTAATTCATCCTTGCTTTCCCAATTCATGAGAAAAACAACTGGACCAAGTTTCTTGCGATTGCCTTGCATGGTGGGGTGGGGGCAGCCAGGGTCTCAGCCTGTCTCCATTACCCTTCTTCCAGAAAAGTATTTCTTGCTGGGACTTGCCAACTGTGCCACATTTTGCCTCAGGAGGTGGGTGCAGGTTCACTACGATCCCAGGAAGAAAGACACTCAGATTCTGCAAAGTATCATTTGAAAACTATTTCCTAGAGCTGACACAATAAAGAAAATGACAATAGCACAGATAACCTTATGCCATGTCAGATGCTGATAAGCTGGCTTGTGCAGCATTCAACAGGCCTCCAATCAACATGCAGAATATTACAATGTGCGTGTTCCAGAGCCAGCTCTGGTAAAATGAGCAGGCTGAGGTTATCCTGCGGCCAGGGAATTTGTGCAGCCCAGCACAGACCTGAAGGCCAAGCTGTATGTGCAGCACAGCACAGTCCTGTGCTGCCTTGGATTAACTGCTACGTGGATCACTAACTCCTCGATGTACAATGGTCCCTCCATCAGGATCACTACAGCAGAAAATGCACATCCCTCCTTTCCTTTCTCATTCTATACCCACTCGCATCTCCTGACTCTTCATTCCTTTGTCCCATTCCCATCCTCTCCTTCTGTGCCCTCTGGGAAACCCCCTTGCAGGGCTTTAGAAGTTAATCTGAATGTATCCATTTTAAATACCTACATTTATACATAATAATCTTCAACTGAATCCTACCCTTGTGCTAAGAGGAAGAGGCTCTTCCTCTTATTAATACTTACGTTTAGGGGTGAGATTTAGTTTTTGAAATCTGGGTGTCTAGTATCATTTTAGATGTCCCGTCATTTCCAAACTAGACACAATACCTTTGCGAGGACTGCTCACCTGTGCTAGGGCTCCTCACTGCAAATGTCCCTTCTCTGTCTAATGTTTTTATGACTGAGTTAAGGCTCTATTCAGTACTGGAAGAGTTCAGACTGCTGACCTGTACACAGATCTGCTGGTTTCAGGTACCTAACTGACAGAACCACCAAGAACTGGGCACTTTTAATCATCCTCTCCCTCTTATTCCACCCAACTGTGCTTCTCATCAATTCCTCCAACACCCTCCTGCTCTCCACTTCCCTGGAGGTGCATAATTGTATCCCAACTATGAATTCTTTCATCCACTCCCTTCCCCAGTACCCCACATGGTCACTTTTTTCTGCCATTCAATTTCTGACACTGAATACAGTCCTCTCCAACTACCCACCTGCACCACTCTCACACAAATCATGCATTCCTCCATCCATCCTCCTAGACAGTGATTCACCTGCGCTATTTGTCCACCCTTCTGCTCATTTCTTCCTCTGTCAGCATTGTTACTGGTGTCCTCCAAGTGCAATTGTCACTGCTGGGGCTCAAACTCATGCTGTGCCTTATGTCTCAGGCTGTGACTCATCATTGCTCCCACCTTCCCTGTGCTCTAATCTGACTTAAGCACCACCACCCCATTGAGCCAATAGGAATTTCTGACACCTTCAACTCCCACCCCAGGTCTCTCTCCTACCAATCTGCTACCAGACTGGCGAGATAGGGGCGAAAAAGGATCCTGAGCTGGGATGTGAGGAAGCAGAGTCATCTTGGCCCATGTATGTGTGCGGGAGCTACATATCTTGGAGGAAGGGAAGATGAACGGGCCCAGGCTTTTTTCACAAGATCCTCATAGCTCACCTTAGGCTCTTTCCCATACAGAATCTGTCTTCAACCAAAGAGTCAAGATGAGGAAAAGTGGCATCCTGAGCAAACAGTATATGTGTAGAGGTGAGCTGGGGCCAGAAGGGTGGCATCTGTGAGCGGTGGAAAAGATTTTAGCTGGGAGAGCAATGTGGGAAGGAGCTGATTTCTTGGGTGCTTGACAGGGAGGCACATCTCACCGTGTTGTGGGAACTCAGGGGCATGGCCTTTAGTCATCTTTCACTTTTTCTGGTTGGCATAGCAAAAGATGTTTTTGTAAGTGTGATTCACCTCACCCACATCCACAAAGTGGAAGGATGATGTAGAAGACATGTCTGCTATTGTGGGATGGGGGACAACACTCCTCAGTGTTATGATACTGCATCACCTCTACTGTGGTGCTGAATCATCCCCTACTGAATTGTTTTGTGATACCTAGGTACATCACTTGATTGGTGAGTTGCATCATCCTCTCCAGGTGAACTGTATCATCCTCTGTACACCATCCCCTTCCAAGACATTACAGCAACCCCTGTGAAGGTCTTATACCTTACACCATTCTTGACTAAGACACTACTCCAATGCATTTTACCTTCAGGTTTGATGCACCACTGATGCCAAACCTTGCCCTAATATGAGATGCTCTTCATTTCAAACCAAGGGTAAAGGTATGGAGAAGGTTGTCTTGCCATGGGCTACTGTCACACCAGCAAGGGAGGTCATCAAAGTCATCTTCCAACCAAATTCAGATCTACACATTGTTGGCCTCAAATAAACCATACTCTACAAGTATGACAGGTGAGAAAGGGAGGTCAGTGAGAAACATCTCCACTGCTGACAAGAAAAAGGAGATGAGTTGACTTCCTGTGGTTCCACCTTTGATGCCATACTAAGTGCCATTCATATGGTCCTCCCTTCCAGTAGTCCAAAATGAGTAGTGTATCTTCTTATGATGAAAATCAAGCTCATCTCTTTGGAGCATTACTCTGAAAGCAGGCAGTGGGACCTGTTCCTCTCTCTGAGATATGGTGTGAAGGTTTGAGGACTGCCTCCTGCCAATTGCGTGAAGCTCTATTGTGGGCCTGTCTCATGCTATGTGCTGGGGGACTCCTCTCAATGCCATGGTAGACTTGAACTTAGATGAAGCATGGCACATTTATATGATATTAAGGCATAGTTGTCATGGTCATTGAAGAGCAAGGGGCTTAGAAATGTGAGGAACTGTGGTCTAAGGGAAACATGATGAGAGCCTCAGGGACTTTTATTTGCTGTTTGTCAGCTTCTGAAGCTGGCATTTCTGTGGCAGGTTTGGACACACAACTATTTCCCACTACAACAGAGACATCAAATTTCAAGTTTCCTATGGGTAAACTGGGAGGCTGACAGCTGTTTTGTATTCCTCAGGTTTATTCCAGAGAAGAATATGGTTCTTTTCTTCCTGTCCTGAAGTGGAGCTGGAAACTGTGACAGTAAATGTATCCATCCAGGACTTTGTAGCCGATGTGGTGTCTGAGCTGGTTTTCCGCAATATGTCGCAAGTCTCTAAGGAGACCATGTTCATCTTTCCATTGGACTTTAACACTGTTGTACACACCTTCTATGCTACCATGGGGGATACTCGTATTGAAGCAATGGTCTGGGAGAAGGAGGAGGTACTGGGATTGTGGTGGGATGGGTTGGTCCACAGATTGGGATGATGGGTGGAGGTGGGAGAATGGAATCCTGTGGAGACCTCAGTGACACATGTTTCTCCCTCTATGGCAGGCCCAGCAGCTGTGCAAAGCCACTTCAGGCATGGAGAATTTGACATACCTGCAGGACCAGGGAGATCTTTGGGGCCCTGTGTTCGCTTGTTTCCTGGGGACCCTGCCTCCTGACAGGGAGGTGACCATCAGCCTGTGCTATGACCAAGAGCTGACACTGCAGCCTGATGGAGCTGCCCAGTTTTGCTGGCCACGTGAGCTGTTCCCCTCGAGAAAATATCTTAGTGAGTGATGCCCCAGGTGTACCCCATAGGCAGGAACACATCGTTCTCCAGCATCCATCTCAGGGAGAGGGACGCCCATTTCTGCACATGTGCCTCAGTGAGACAATCTGAATATTACTCCTTGCACCTCATGGTCAGAAACCCCCAGGTCTCCCCATATATCCCAGAGCAAGAGCTCCCTATAGATCCTCATACAAACCACAGTGTGAGTCTACAGATTTGCCACCACCACCGCACTAGGCACCGCAGTAAGGGACATCTCAGATGACGCATTTCCCCTCTACAACTGACAGACAGTGCCCCACCACAGCTGTTTGCTGCCCTAAAGTCTCTTTTTTCACCTTCTTACATCTCTTTCTCACTGCAGACTGGATCTCTTCTGAGGAGGAGATGTCCAAAAGCCTATATTTCAGTATCTGTCTGAGGTCAGACCATGGTGTGTCCCATATAGCCGTTAACAGCAGTCACACCCCTCTGCAATACATAGCTCCACATCAAACATCTGCTGAGGTAATGGCCCTGCCAGATGCTGGAGATCCCTCTCTCTCACAAACAGGGAGAGAAGGGTCTGCAGCCTGCTGGTGCTCTTTAGGACTCCTCAATCCTTTTATATAGTTATTTCCTCCCCACACTCTGCTTGTCCTCAGGTCTCCTTGAAATCGCCACCCTGGGCGCAGGATGATCTGAACTTGCTGGTGTATTACAGAGAGTCTCCTAGTCTCAGTGCTGTGGTGGAAAGGAGAGATCCCAAAGCTCCACCTGGTGAGTGAGGAGGGTGGAAGGGGAAATTAGGGAGAGGGTGTCAGAGAGACTGGGGGCATCTGATGGCCTTTTCAGGCAACAGGTCAGAGCTGAGAGCTATGTGGAGTACAAAAGCAAAGCGATGAGGAAGGGAGTTCCAACCTAAAATTCCTCCTTTTTTTCCCCTACACACTCCAGGCTCTCTGCTGGGAGACACTGTGGTGATGGTGACACTGATACCAAACATTCCAGACACGGTGCCCAATCCAGGCCAGTTTGGAGAATTCCTCTTTCTTATGGACCGCAGCCTTTTCCAGGATGCACAGGTACAAGTCTTCAGGGGGGGAATTTTCCACACGGGTCATGCCCAGCTGGTGAGGATAGCGGCAAACTGCTTCATGTGGGCAGATGTTCTGCCCAGCTTCCCCATCTGAGCTCTGCCCATCCCTCCATCTGTCCCCAGAATACACTGCTCTTCCTCCTCAAGAGTTTGCCTCTGGGCTGTTACTTCAACATCTACAGTTTTGGAGCCACTTTCAAAGCCTTCTATCTGTGAGTTGGGGGTGATGATAGGGCAGGGCCAGGGGGTGAGTATAACTTTTCTAAGTGAAACTATGGGACAAGATCCTGCTGGAGGGCAGTTATGGGGCAGGATCTGCTGGGGGCAGTGAGAGGTTAAGTCTTCTTTTCGGAGTGTTTCTGTAACAGTCTTAGTGAGGTAAAGCTTTTGTAGTGAGTGGCCATATGAGGGCAGCCGTGGGCCAGGTTCTTCCCACTCTAACACTGGTGCCCTCCAACAGGCAAAGTGTGGAATACACACAGGAAAGCATGGACAATGCAGTGGGGCGCATCTCCTCCATCTGCCCTGATCTGGGAGGCTGTGACCTGTTGGGCCTTCTAAGGTTTATCTACAGCACTCCTCTCCTTCATGGGCATCCCCGCCAGGTATCAGGGGCCAAAGGGATGTGGGGAGGGGAATGGGTGTAAACAGTGGGGTAAAGGTAGACTTCTGAAGTCAGAGTGAGAGTTGGCATGTGGGGTGACAACTTGGTGTCAGAAAGTGACAAAGTCTTTGGGTTGGGCAGTGTGGTAGGGCTTCTGTGAGATTTGCCTGCACTTGGGAAAGGTGATCTTCCTTGTGGGGTGCCTCTTTGTGTTTAGAGGTGTCCTGGTGTTAATGACAGGAGACACACTATCTCTTTTCCTGTTTCAGGCCCAGCGGGTGCAAGAGGGTAAGGGCACAGACTGGGAAGGCTTCCTGCATTTTAGGAGGGTGCCTGTCCTCTACGGGGATGTGCAGCCCTGGCAGTCTTTGTTTCTCCTCTCTCCCTCAGCTTTTCATCTTCATCCAAAGGAAGATCTCCAATGAAGAGGAAGCTGTCATGGCTGAGGTCTACCGTTACCGAGACCACCACCGGTAATTGGGGAGCCCTGTTCCTGTTCCCTAACAAGCGAATTCACAACATTCCTCTCCCACTGACTGTCAGAGTCCTTCAAACATTCTCCCAGATCCTAGTTAGCTCCAGATTTTCTCTTTACCTCATCAGAACTTCAGCAACAACACCCCCCCACACACTTTCCTTACCTCACTAAACCTGTCTGTACTCTTCATCTAGTGGGCCTCCTCTCCCAATCTTTCCCTGCTCTTCTCAGCATTTTTCCTCTTCCCCCTCACCCTGTAATACCTCCAGGTGCACTGCGGGCCCAAAACACATTCTCACGATTTCTGTGTCCAGCAGACAACATCTCTCACCCCAGAATGAATGGGAAAAACAGTTGCACTCCTATAATTAGAAGCATTCTTACCTCTCCAGAATTTGTTCTTTGTACTGCTCTTGTCTTTCAGGCCGCTCATCTTTGTCCCCTCCCTAATCTCCCCTTCCTTTCCTGTACAGGTGTTTCTGTTTTCCTACTAACAGCTGTGACAGCTTCAACCTTTCCCAGGCCATGGCTCTGGAGACCAAAGGTGAATGTGTGTGCATCCACTCTAAGATGGATATGACATCTGAGGTAATGACCCAGGTACCCCTCTACTCTGTTCAGTACCTCCTACAGCTCTCCTAGACATGCAAGGCAATCCAAATACCACCATCCACTCCAACTCAGAGACTCCCTCTGATTTCCCCACTGCCCAGAACTGCGAGGGAATGCAAGTGCTCTGTACTCTCTGCTTCCCCTCGCCAGGCAGTGAAATGTCTGCAGCAGGCTCTGCAGCCTCTCGCAAGTGGGATCTCACTACATTGGGACCTTCCACCTGGCTTGGAGGTGTCGATGATCAGAAAAGCTCCTGAGACGATCTTCCAAGGACATCAGAGCTCCATCTATGCCCAGATTCATGGGCAAGCACAGGTGAGAATGATCCAGGAACTATATGCACTGGGGCATGGCTTTCTGGAAGGTAAAGGACCTACTCCCTGTTTCACCTTCCCAGCACTGAGAATGCTTCACCTCCACTAGACCTGAGAGAGACCACAATCAGGGTTCTGTGGTCCCTCTTCTTTCCTCCAGTGACACCAGTGCTTCTGCTCCAACCACGAACATGTACTATCTTAGTAGAGGAGGGAGGGAACCTAGGTAGCCAGGCTGCCTGTGCCTTGCAGATGAACATTTCTGTCACACTTTCCCCTGCATTACTAGGATCCTGAGGTGGATGAGGGAGCTGTGACCCTTCAGTACTACGTGGGCCACCAGTCCTTTGATTACACACTCAGGTTCTCATTGTCCCCATCATCAGATGGCAGGTAAGAGCGTAACACAATTGCCCACAAGGCAGAGTGGCATTGGTCGCTCTGGAGGAGGGACAGCAAGTGTCCTTTGCTTGCATCCTTCCCACTGTAGCCTGAGGAGGGAAGAGATTCTGGGCATCCAGATCTTTTCCCTGTTGCCCCTCTGCTCAGACCTTGGAGGAGGGCCTGAGTGTCCATTACTGCATTGCCCCCTCCTCTCCAAGGTGGAACCATGGACTAACTCTCTGCCCCTGCAGGCTGCCTGTGCACCGCATGGCCATGAGGCACCTGCTGTGGAAACTGGCCTGGGAGGCGACAAGCAGGGCAGAGAAGGACATTTGTTACAGCGCAGTTGAGTCCAGTCTGAGCCTGGGGGTCCTGTCCCCCTTCACATCCGTTGTGGCAGTGCGCATGAAACAGAGGGATGCCTGGCACCGTGGTAAGGCCAGAAACGGTGGGGATAGGACTGGGAGAGGAAAGCAGGGCTTGTTGGTCTGATGCCTCCTCACCAACTGCAGCCTTCTATCCTGTAGGCCTGACCATCCTTTTGCTTATCTCTAATACCCATGAGTCTAACCCCCATCTCCCTGCCTTTCTCAGATTTTTTGCCTCCAGGCTCCTCCATGTTGTTCTCTCTTTCTTGCAACCTCGTTCCCTGCCAGCTGCTCTGGTTGCATGGCTTCAGGCCCGGGTGGTTCAAGTCCACCAAGTTTTGGATGGTCCAGAAGTGCCAGCTCTGCCTTGAAACACTTGATCGCAAAGCCCCTGACACTGAGGCACTCACCCAGTTTTCAGCATCCTGTAAAGGTAGGGACAAATTTGTCAGCTGGGCATTCTCAAAATGTTTTGCACTAAGGTCGAACTCTCCTTTCAGAATTTATCTTTTCACCAGGCCTCCTGATTTTCGTTGTGCTGGGGTTGGGCGGAGTGAAAGACAAAGAAAACTCCTACACCTCAACTCTGGGCTGGAGATTAAGAACCAAATGCATTAATACTTGCCTGAAGTAACTTTATCCTTGTCTCCAACTTTCCTTAACTCTATACCCAAACACTAAGTTTGTCTCAAAATAGCTGCATGAATCTTTAGCTTTATCCTCATACAGTTCAGCAAAAGAACAGTCAAGCTAACAGAGACATAGCTGTTTGCACAGCAGTTTCCAGGCTTCCTTTCCTTCCAGCTGCTTGTCCAGGGCAGGGGAGTTGGGACTAGATGACCTTGAAGATTCCTTCCAACCCAAACCATTCCAAGATTCTATGATATGAGCAGAGTGAATGTTTCTGTCTTCCAGAGTGGGAGCCTTCTCCTGAAGACCATGTGATAGAAGAACCACCGGCATTTAGCATGAGTTGGAACTGGACAATTTCACCACTGTCAACAAGACTGTGTGACTTTTCTGGGCTCAGGGTAGTGGTGGCACTTCAGAAAGCAAATGGGTCCTGGGCTCTCACTGCAGCCCTGGCCTCTGCCTTGGAGCTCAGCAAAGCTGAGGTTGAGGGACAAAGGCCCAGTGAGGTAAGCAATGAGGGGCAGGAGTCTGGCACTGTCATGAGCTGAACCTTCCTCTGCTCCAAGTTTCCAGTCTGAGCTGAAGAGATCAAAGCAGTTGGGTATAGAGCCTCTCTGCTTGTGGAAGCGGGACGGGGAGGGTGTGGGGTGGAATCAGCAGAGATATCTGGGAACTTTCCAATTTTGAGGATTTCAGAAGCTTAGAGATTACCTGTGTATGTGTGAAGGTCTTTTCCTGCAGGTTGGTTTAGGTCTGATCTTTTTATTTCTTCCCCCTGATTGTTATGTTTTCCCCCACAGGTTGTGCAGCCAACTGCCTGGGCCACAGTTTTGGCCTTAGTCTGGTTGCACCAGTATAAATGGAAGGTATCTTGGTCAGACCTTCTGCAGGCCAAAGCTTGTAGGTGGCTGCAGAACCAAGACGGTAAGAGGATTTTGCTGGGAGAAGTCATGCTCTGGACCTTTCCCACCAAATCCACAGCTGACACCCATGTCCCTCTCTCCTAGTGCTCCTGTATGGCAGTCTATGAGACTGTCAATACATGCTGTCTTCCCTTAATGAGTTGTGGTCCCCCTCTACTTTTTCTCTCTGCTTGCAGAGGTCCAGTTGGATGAATATCTGGAGGCAGCAAATTCCCTGTTAGGCTGCTTTGTGGAGCCCACTGTCTTCAGGATTTGAACATACCCCACTACTGGGGGTAGGCAAGAAGTTGGTTGGGAACACAATCAGTATAGCTGACCCAAACTGGCCAAAAGGGATATTTGATACCCACTCCATACTATCAACATCATGCTCTTCTGGGACTGAGTGAGTGGCTGGGTGGGTGCTTACATGTCTGGGGCCAACCCACTGCAGCTGACTTTTTCACACATTTGCTCTCTACCATAATATAAAAGTTTCCACTGAGTTTTGAAAAATAATCCTAAATATATATTCGAAACTTTGCTTCATTTTTCCACATTTTGCTTTTCTCTGAGGTTTACCAAAAAGTCATGTGCTTAAAATACCAGATCTCAGGGAGAAAAATCCTGTTTGGATACTACAGAAAAACACCTTTTCATTGAAACTGTATCTGTCTATCTCCCAACCTACCATGTAGCTTTCTTTCTGTTTTATAATGAAATGAAAGACCAATGTTATTTGATTTTGTAGTCATTGCTTCACTCATCCTCCTCAGAAGCTAGAGGACTTTAAAAACAAAACAAAACAAAACCAAAACAAAAACAAAAGGCATGTCAAATAAAGAGATGGATTTCACTGTATCGCTGTAGGGCCTACCGTAGGTGCCCTGTGACATTTCAGCTGGTCTGAGGTATGTGAAACACCTGCCAGATAGTCCTTATGCATCTATGTTGATGCATTTAATTAAAGGACAACTAAAATTCTGTGGATCAAATGAAACCTTACACTTGATTTTAAGATTTAGGAAAGAAAGGGTGTTTGGAAAGAAAAGTACTCTCCATGAGCCAAGTCAGATTACCCATTCTAAAGAGACACAAGGTGATCATGTATGATTCCATGCCCTTTTCGTTTGCCAGTTGAAAGACTGCCTTTTGCAGCACAGATTAAAGGGTACTGACAAAGAAGCAAACACTAAAGGAAGCTGAACCTCTAACTTCCTCAGTTCCCTCATCTAAATTTTACTTCAGTAGCTAGAAACAATGCAGATCATATCTGTGACTAAAGACAGACCTTACCATAAACTTTTGACCTCACCAACACTACAAAATTCTCCTCTCCCTAATCATCCCCACCAATCTTGAGCTTAACCACAAATGAACAAGATGTTTATTTGGAAGAAACTCTAAAGCCTGCCTTTTCTGCAGTACTGCGGCTCTCTGCTCTTGGACAATGTGTAGGAGGTGAGAATACAGGGCACTTCAACCAGAACGATGACTTCAAACCATGGATGGGAGACCTCTGAAGGTCCATCTTCCACTCGTGATTGGGCCAGCTTCAAATATCTATCAGGTTGTTCATGGCCTTGGTCAGACAGATAGACTTTTAACTGTCATCTCCAGAATTATTTTTTCTCACAAGTATTCACAATGAAAAATGAAAAAAATGTTATTTTCAGTGTGATTCTTGTGATCTAGATCATCTCCCACTGAGAGACAGTTCCTCTGTCTTTCCCTATGAAGGCAGCACAGGTGTAGGTGGACAACTCAGACGGAAGTGTCTAAAATAATATTAGGAGCTTAGACTTGGATGAAGAGCTTTATTTTTAAGGACAATCCCAGTTAAACACACCCAGATGAAGTACTGGCAAACACACACAGCTCAGTATGTGTAAACCAGCAAGTATACTCTGGTCATACGCCCAGGTGAATTCTGCCCCGATGCTGGGACCCGGCAAAGGCATTGTAAGGTTACAATGGGATACATGTGTGCCATATGTGCCAGTTCCCGCACACCAGCACCTACACCTAGGCACAGGGGTCCCCCAGTAACACTAATACACTTGACCTTAGACACCCAGTTGACCCAGTATGCTGCCCTGGATCCCAGGTCTCCCAGTTGCTGGCACCTGTGCAGGCAAGCCCCTGAGGTCCCATGTGGGGTCCTGGTCCAATTTCCGACTCAGGAAAGTTAAAAAATTATTCCAAGAGTGAGATTAAGACACAAATGAGGTCAGATGCTGCTAAACAATCTTATTTTATTTGTATGCCTAAAGACAGAGTAAATCTATCTCATTTTCACACCTGAAGGTAGAGCAACAGAGATAAAGGGGGGAGAAATTAGGAAGAAAGTTAAGCAAGCATGCGAGAAGATAAGCAAGAGAGATAGTCACCGCCAGGGATCCAAACATCTCCTGTGGGGCAGCTCTCAGGTTTCAGGCCTCTGTAGCACTGGCAGTTTGCATGTCTCAGGTCCTGGTAACACTGGCAGTTTGCAGGTCTCGGGTCGTGCCAGTATCAGACTCCAGGTTCTGGTAGCAGAGTCCAGGTCCCAGTAGGTGCTGGTAGTGCTCGGGTCTCAGGTCCACCAGTCCCAGGTGACAGGTTTTGGTCCTGGTGGTGGATGGCCACACTTGCAAGTCATAACCTGGTCATTTTATGGCAGTTGGTGGCGGGCATTGCCTGAGCACACTGCAGGCCTGGTCGCAGATGTTGGTGCCCGATATCGCTGGAGCTTCACTTGAGCTTACACAAGCTTCAAGCATTCTTTGAGTTTTAGCAGATCACAGTGATCATGCATTTTGCACTTTAATTCACTGTATTTAGGCCTTTACAGTGGGCCCAATTAAGCAAGCAGTGTGAGCAAGCATTTTTCTGTAACAAGCAGGCCTTAAGAATATTATTTTAGCAAGCAAGCTTTGAGACAAATAATTCACAATATTTCAGCCTTCCACACTCATGCTGTGTGTTAAGGACCACACACACTTCAACCGTGTGCTGAGAGCCACCGTCTGTCACAGTCCCCAACCCTACTCCAGCTGCTGGGACACAGACCGGCTTGCACACACAAACATACATAGACATGTATGTGTGATGTATCCCCCCAGCAATCAGGCTTAGACACTCAGCCTACCCAGAAGCTGATCCTTGGGTCCTCTCATCTCCACTTGCCTCACACACACAGCCACACACACAAACAGGTCTTTCAGGTGATGTCCAGAGCTCATGGTGTCAGCAGTGCTTGCTTGGTCCTGACAGTCCCTCCAGTATCATAGAATCACAGAAAGTCCTGAGTTGGAAGGCACTCACAAGGATCAACAAGTCCAAATCCTGTCCCTGCACAGGACAACCCCACAGTTCACACCATGTGTCTGAGGATGTTTTCCAGTCTTTTCTTGAACACTGTCAGGCTTGGGGCCGTGACATCCCCCTGGGGAGCCTGTTCCAGTGCTCCACCACCCACTGGGTGAAGAACCTTTTCCTTTTGTCCAACCTAAATGTCCCATGGTACATCTTCCTGCCATTCCCTTGGGTGCTGTCATTAGTCACTAAAGATAAGAGACTGGTGCTTACCCTTCCTCCCACCTTGTGAGGAAGCTGTAGACCATGATAAGGTCTCCCCTCAGTGTCCTCATCTCCATGTAGAACAAACCAAGTGAGTTTAGCTGCTACTCACACAACTTTATCTCCGTACCCATCACCAACTTCGTGTCCCTCCTCTGGACACTCTCCAGTAGCTTTATCTCCTTTTCTTCTGTGTCCCCAGCCCTGCACACAGTGAATGCTCCAGGTGAGGCCGCCCCAGCGCAGGGCAGAGTGGGACAATCCCCTCCCTGCCCGGCTGGCCCTGCTGTGCTGGATGCACCAGGACACGGGTCCCTCTTGGCTCCAGGGACACTGTTGGCTCATGTTCAACTTGCCATTGACCAGAACCCCCAGATCCCTCTCTGCAGAGCTGCTCTCCAGCATCTCGTGCCCTAGTCTGTATGTAGAGCCAGGATTGCCGTGTCCCAGGTGCAAAATCCGGCACTTGCCCTTGTTAAACTTCATGTGGTTGGTGACTGCGTAGCCAGCTCTTGAACTCTGAGGTACATCTGGTACCCAGCAAAAACTTGTGGCCACTTCACTGCCTGGTTTACAAGTCTCTTACCCTACTCAGGCAGGCTGACTGGCCTCTCCAGTTCCTGCCACACCAGCCACAAGGGCTCAGTGGTTCACGGTCCCCGCTCTGGTTGCCTGCACTTAGACAAGACCCTGATCTTTAACCAACCTTCCACCTCTCAGCAGTCAGGTTTTCCTGTAGGGTTTCAATGATTAAAGCACACCGCTGCAGCCAGGAGAGGTTAAAAGGGCACTGGCACAGCAAGCAGCTTCCTGTGAAAGACCCATGCCCAGCTGACAAGGTTAGGTTTTATTGTAAAGATAACACAGGTATTTCGATTCTCATTCTAAGTTGTGTCTGGAGGAGTTCTCAGGTTTTGCAACTTTTTGTCAGGAAATGAAGTTGTCAAACAACTCTCGTGTCTCTCTTGCAAGGAGCCATAGATTGTAAGAAAAGTGACACAGGTCCAACATTAAGGGAAAGGAGTTTTTTCTACCCTCTGCAGGTTGATCCAGCCCTTCCATGTCTTTTGCATCCTTGCAACCTTCTTGAGATTGAATCAGTATGCCCTTCCCCGTGCGCCCTGTAGGAATGATCATACTTCAGGTTTCACATTCAATTTGTGCCTCCTTTGTTTCACAGCAAGGCAGAAAACACAAAGACTTTAAAATTGAGTTAGTGTTTGATCTCTCACAAACATCAATGGAGTGCGAAAAGCTGCAGAAATCATTGTAAATGCTGAAAGGAAGAGGCTGACATGCTTCGAGGAGAAGTAAATATGTTTGAGGTAGGGAGGGTGGCTGTCCAAATGAGCCTTGCAGTCTAGTGCTGGAGGAGGGAGTCTCGTGCAGCACGTATATGTGGTCTGTCAGTTTCCACAGTGCTGCTACAGAAGCACGGTTCCTGCGCTTCGCGTGGGCTTGGGGCTTAGAGAAGTCATTCTCAAATTCATTACAGAGATGGAGTTTCATGAGAACACGAGACTGTGGTTATCATGCAAAGCGCACGGCCAGACAAGTGCACCGACAAGTAGTCTTTTCCTCTCATCCCCTCTGTCCCGCACACGTTTCTCCTCAGGCCACCTTAGCCCTTCCCTTTCCCCACCTTTAGCTGTCACTTCAGAAATTCCATAGTATTTTTTGCACAATCCCAAAATGCTGCTGTTGGCAGCCCATAAGAAGTCCCTTCATCCTGCAGGCAGTAAAATTCCCCAGCCCGCAAGAGGCCCAAATCAAAGACCAGGTCATGTGAGGTAAACTACAGCTCAGAGCTGGCTTCTCAGCTTAGTCATCAACTGGGCTGCTGTTGAAAGACAGTGGCTCTTGCTTCTTGCACAAAGCCCAAAGCCAAGCACAGAGGCAGGGCGGAAGGACCGTCTCTCTGCTCCACCTGTCCCTAGTCCTAACAGGTAACGCTGCTTCCTAATGCACGGAAACCTGGGAGGCCACCCGGCCAAGCTCCCACATTTTAAAAGGAATGAGAGCCAAACACGTGGCCTAATTTTCTGTCTCCTGTGATTTTCTTCAATGAAGGTATCACTGCAGCTCTGCAACTTCAAAGTTTGAATTCAGTGTTTTGGTGAGGGGCTTGTGGGCACAACTGGATGCACGCCCCCTGCCCGAGTATGGAGCCAGACCCTTTGCAGTCCTCAGAAAGGAAGAGGCCTGGACAATTTAGAAGAGTGAAGAAACTCAGAAGATTTCAATACTAAAAGGCACTGTGCTGCAGGAGTGCGTAATAAGGAACGTGAAAAGCCAGGATGGGAACTTGCCCAAGGGCAGCAGGACCTGGAGTCTCACAAAGAGCTTTGTCTTCTCAGTCTTTCACCTCCAACCTCTGCCAAAGCTACTCACTGCTCCCCCATTCACAGGCATTACGGGTGAAACCTTCCCTTCTGATCACAACCAGGGGAGGATGTCTCTGCCTCTGCTGTGTATCAGCTGCACTCCCCCAGCACTCTAAAGGTCTCCTGTGCTCAGTCAGTACTTCTAACCACCACTTGCCGTTCAATTCATTTGCAGCAGTAGAAGAATGTGCCTGGATTCACCTTGCTGAAGTTCAGTCTTTTAAAAGCCATCTGGTACACTCTACTCGACTCATAGCAAAGGGCAAATATTGTGTATTCATTTTCAAGAAAGTGAAATTCCCGTTCATGCCTGGGTTCTGGCCCTCTGAGCGCCCACAAATTTCCGGCACAAGCTCAGTCTGTGCTTCCCAGCAAATCAGCCAGGTACCTCCAAGCTGAGATTGCCCTGTGAGTCTCAGGGCAGCCAGTTCCAGGGATGCCTCCAGGTAGCTGGTGTGAGTGGGATGACTCAGCTTTGTGTTCCCCTGCTTTTCACAGTCTTTTGTGATTGCCTGAGTGGGTCTTGAGGCCTCTACCACCTCCCATATGCCTCCTGACACATGCCAAAAGAGGCAATACACATTCTAAGTGCTCACCTTTAAAAACATTGCCCTGGTAAGCCGCAACACAAAGCATGTCCACCCTGACACATCTGATATTTTGAACAGAAAAAGGGTGCACAGAACAGTAATTTTGTAATGGCACCACCATGCAGGGCCCGGACATGCCCCAGCCCATGTGTGCAGCAGTGTGGTTGCAAAGCCCCATTCAAGAGGTCACAAGACTTGCAAGGTATCTTCTCGCTCAGGAAGACACAGTCTTACTTTACAGTTGTTTGAGTTACCAGCCAAGAGAGGAATTGCTGAGAACATCAGCACTTCGCTGGAAACATCAGAATACTGAAGAGGGCTGTGGCTTTGCTCAAGTGTTTATTATCAATCAGTGCCACAGGTTGGTGATGTCTGAAATGTCTCCTCCGTTTGGGTCTGTCCTCCTCTGAGCACACAATCTCACACATCACAGAAAACAAAGTGGCTTGCAGCTTTCTGCTTTGTCTCTTGGTGGGACAGCAATTGTGAGTTTAAAAAGCTTCCAGGAAGCAGATTAACCCAGACTAGATGTCATGCTGGCAGGCCCTAGAAGAATGAAAAGGTGAAAGGTGAAAGCTAGCAAACAGGAGAAGCAGATGTTTTTGAAGAAGTCTGAAAAATCATGAACCAAGTCCTCTTGTAATGCACATCGGGGCATGTGAAGGAGAAGGGGATTGAAACAGTCAGCATGTATTGACCAAGGGTAACACAGGCCTGACCAGTGCAGTTGCCTTCTGTAATTACGGCATTATGGATGGGGCAGGGGGGCGGGCGGTGTGTGCAGGGAGCAGTGAGTGTCATGTACCTTGATTTTAACAAGGCTTTTCACCTTCTCTCCAGGGATTTTCTTCTATTTACGTCTCTTGGACATGAGCCACTGATCAAGTCTGGGGCTACAGTTTGGATCCAGCTGCACCTAGACTCCTCTTTGAGGAATTAAAAAAGCAAGGGGGTCCATTCTGAACCTTGTGACTCAGTGGGAGGGCCTCCCTCTGCCCTTTTGCATCTCCTGTCCCCATAGAAATCACTCTAAAACAAGCCTCACCCAATTCTGCGTGGCACATTTCCTCCATGCAGTAACAGAGTGAACCTTGCCATCAAACTCTGTTAAGTTGCACTTTTCTTCAAGTCATCTAAATACTGCTTCCTGGCAAGCAGGACCCTAAATCACTCATCTGTGACACTAGGTCAGGATGCTCTGATCTGAGTGACTGGACAACTGGATGGGTAAAAACAGGCTGGATGCTCAGGCTCAGAGTGCGGTTCTGGTATATAACAGGCCACACTCTGCCTGGAGGCCTGTAATGAGTGGAGTACCGTAGGGGTCTACACTGAGGAGAGGTGGACCGAACTGGACTTGTTCCGACAGAAGAGGAGGGCTTGGCGGGACACAAGAGCAGCTTTCCAATACCTGCAGGCAACCACCAGGAAGATGGAACCAGGTTCTTCACAGCAGTAAATGGTGGCAGCATGAGCGATAATGGGTAGACATTAATAAATGAAGAATTAAATAAAAGAAGTTCAGGCTACATGTAAGAAAAAACTTTTCCACCGCAAGAGCAGTGAAGCATTGGAATCAGTTGCCCAGAGAGGCTGTCCAGTCTCCACCCTCAGTGTCAAGCACCTTAAGCGCATTCCCCATCCTGGAGATCTGACTGGCCAGGCCCACAGCCAAATTAGAGCCAGGGCAACTGAGGGTTATGTCCCTTCCCTCAAGTACCACGGTAGCCAGCGCTCTCAGGGAGGACTTCAGAGAGGCCTCAGCCAGGGCTGCTCCCCTTCTCATGGCAGCTGCTTTGAAGAGGAGATTCTGACTCTGGTCCTCACCTGAGCTCCAGCTCCAGCTGTGTCTCAGCCGTGTAACCTGCTGGTCTGGACCTGGGTGCACAGACTGACTTCTCAGGCTGGCATCAGACTTCCTGTCACTATGGATTTGTCAAGTCATCTAGACCCTCACCTTACCCTGGGTGTTATCCCCAGGCTTTCCTTGTTCTTCTCACTTGAATGCTGTGGGACTGGGACCTTTTTGACAAAGCCAGTTCTTCTGCCTTCCTTGTTATCTCTTGGCTACTGACTCCTTTTCACTCAGGAAGTTGCCAGATATACAGGGATATTCAAGACCTGACTGAATAAAGCACACGGTAATTTTGACCTCATAGCTGACTCTGCTTTGAGCACCAGGTCAGAATAAATGACCTCCTGAGGTCCCTGCTCACCTGCATGAGTCTATCACCTGGTGCCATCAGTAAATTCCAGTGTAAAACCAACACATCTTTCACTAGTGACAAGAACATTAGTGCTCAAGGTTGTGTGTATCCAGTAGGTCCTGTGCCTTAGGTACTCTGACAGGTGATTTTTGATATCCCAAGGGCACCTCTGATGGCACTCAGCCCCTCTGATAAGGACTAGGACCTGTGTCTGGCCCTGTTCAGATCTCACTGTTCCTATCAGGGGACAGGGAAAAAAAGAAAAAAGCTAAAACCAACCCATATCTAGGATCCAAGGAGGCTCTCGCCAAGGCTCTCCAATGAGATATACACTCGACTGGAGATATCCCACTGCTCTCACTGCTGCTGGAGTACTGTGCACTCTGGGTACTCTGAACAAGAGCAGCTCCAATTTTTGGAGGAGATGGTGTCAAAAATGAGAGATTGTAAAATGAACCGCACCCAAACCACAGTCTGGGGTTTTGAAGAGCAGAAACAGCAAATGACACAAGCTGATAGCAGGCTGAGGTTTCCTGTTTCCGCTCCAAACTTCATATATGCAGATTGCCATTCTGTACCTGTCTCCTGCCTGGCCATAGCAACTGTTTTGGCTCTTCAGGATAGCAGGAGAAGATGCTACTTCTCCTTCTGCTCACAAGTGCTTTTCTCCTTGTCTCATGGGCTGGGGCTGGTGAGTACAGAGAAATGGGATTAAGAGGAGGACATGCAAGGGCAGAAATTGGCACTGAGCTGGAATTCTGTCTGGTACTTGCCTTGCCTTTTCTTGTATCTCTACTCTCCTGCTCCAGTGCTATCTCTCAGCTCAGGCCGTGCCTGAAACCAAATGCGCGTTACAGGTACTAGGACAGTGGCACATGTGATACTAACGCTCCCCATCTCTCTTTCAGGAAAGATCATTGGCGGGCAGGAAGCTCGGCCCCATTCCAGGCCCTACATGGCCTATTTATCAGTTGGAAGTGAGTCAGGTAGATCTGAGTGTGGAGGATTCCTGGTTCGCCCACATGCAGTGCTCTCAGCAGCTCACTGTGTGGCTGGTAAAACGTAAGGGCTGTCTTTCTTGTATGGGGGATTTTTTCAAGTCTCACACAGTCATGGAGAGTCACAGGCCTGGTCTGGGGTGAAAGAGTACTCGGTGTCTCTTCAGGCACAGCAGGGCTTCCTGTGAGTCCAGCCATCCTGTCACGGAGGCAACCCCAATATCAATTTAGGCAGGCAATAGGCTCCAAACCGATTTATTCTAACCAGAACTGTTTAGTAGACAATCAACTATAAAAGGGATTTTCCAAAATTATTCAGCACTCCAACATTATAAAACACGGGTTGGGATACTGCCTAGGAGTTCAATTACTATACAGTCAGTGCAGACTCAAGGGACCAGATCCCAAGCTCTAGAGCGACGATTCAAAATGTGCGTCTTCCCACTTTTACAAAGTGAGGACTCTCAAGGGTACCCAGAAGATTGCCTACCAGTTTGGCAAGTCCTCTCAGTGTTTAAGGAATGTTCCTTAGATGGCCAGGCTAAGGAGGAGATTCTTTGACTGCACAACCACTGCTCTGGGGACACCAACTCAATGGGGGTCTCCGGGGGGCTCCATTTATATTCTAGTTGAATTTGAGCTGTGGTCGTTTGTGGTAGTGGTCCAGAAACTTCTCTCAACCAAGGCGTTTCATTGGTCAAAGCCCCTGTCTGTTGACCACGGGGCATGTGCATGATCATAATGGTCTATTGGTCTAGCAGCTTCTGGTGCTTTTGCGGGCAGGGGGTGGGAGAGAAGGCGGGTCAGGGGAAGGGAAGTGCATCTGCTGCACATCAGACCTCAGGGACTGAACTCCTCAGCAGCATTCTTCTGGTCCATGGTTCCTACCATGGGTCGGAGCTACTGTTGGATAAGAGAGGCCAGTGTCCCCCATTCCCTGATTCCCTTTGGTCTTCAGGATGGGACACCTCGGACGTACGTCAGCACGGAGTAAGGGACTCTCCATTCAATGTGGAAGGAATCCAGGCTACAGAGGGCAACTTCCTGAGAACTAATTTCTGGGTGGGAATATCTATCCCACCACCACCTCCCTCAAACTGTCTGCCATGGGGAGGCCATGTAGCTGTAGTCAGTGTAAATGGAACATGTTGGTGTTTCCTGGCAGGAAAGTGAATATCACTGTGACTCTGGGAGTCCACAGCATAACGAAGAAAGAGCTGAGCCAACAGAAGTTCCACATTGGCCACTGGGTCATCCACCCCAACTATTCACGAGATCCCCTTGCAAATGACATAATGCTGCTGAAGGTATGCGCTCACACATACATGCTACCTGAGGCGTCTCCCTGCTCATTTTTCCGAACCCCATTAATTTGTTCCCATTCCTTTGCCTGCTCTAACCACATGTTCTCTCTGCTTGGCAGCTGAAGCCAAAGGCCAAGCTGACTAAGGAAGTGTGTCGTGTCCCCTTGCCCAGGCACAACGAGCATGTTGAGCCAGGAACTATATGCAAAGTGGCTGGCTGGGGCTGGACATCAACAACACGGGATAAGACCAGTGTGCTGATGGAGGTGGACCTGAAGGTGCAGAGTGAGGACATATGTGAGAAGTCTTTCAAAAGGAACTATCTGCGTGAGTCTATGATCTGCTGTGGTGATGAGGATGGCAAAAAATCAACTTCCCGTGTACGTGTTGTTTTGGGCTCCAAGTTTGGCATGAGGTTGGGACTAGCCAGTCAGGTTGGTTCTCAGGTGGGAGATGAAGGGGATTAAAATTGAACGAGATTCTTCAGGATGATGTGCTGCGGCTCCTCTCAGGAGGTCTGAAGCTGACGTGCTCCCCGAGCAAGGGTGCTTTTAACATGCCTGGGCATATTCTACCCAGCCCAGCCACGGCCCCAGCAGGCTGCAGATCTCGTCTCGCCTTTGTGATATTCTCCACACACAGTGGGATGGTTTGGATATTTCCACGTGTCTGAAGTAGCAGAAGATTCTTCTTTTCAGGGATATGAAGGCAGTTTTTGCTCCAGACCTGAACTGCTTCGCAGATTGGCTTAGAGGAGTAGTAAGGCAGATACAAGCCCTGCGGAGCTGGGCCTGGAGGGAGACAGTTGAAAGAGGAGGGAGGCAAGAGGGGCAGTTTCTTCCTTAGGGCGGGGGAAGCTGTGCTCTGACATGTCTGACCCTACCACTCCTTTTACCCCACAGGGTGATTCCGGTGGCCCTTTAGTCTGCAATGGGAAAGCTCATGGCATTGTTTCTTATGGACACGGAAATCGCATCTTCCCTAAAGTATTTACCAGAGTCTCCTATTTTGAGCCCTGGGTACGTGAAGAGCTGAGGAAGTTCGCACTCCAAGACCTACCTGACTCTCCCTCCTCTTACTAAAATGCTCAGTGCCCCATTTCCACAACCTGCTGATGCTTAGAGGCTTCCAGAGGCAGCTCAGATGGGGTCAGCAATGCCCTCATGGCATAGGCACAGGCTTCTGTGCTAATGAGGGTCTCCAGGCTAAGGTAAAACACAGATTCACATGATTCCCTTCCTCCCACTGCTGCCCAACAGTGCCACCTCCTGCTCTGCTTTCTGACCACCAATAAAAGCATGTTCAAACTTGCTCTGTGTGCAGCCTTCTTGGGAACAGGGTGGAAAGTCTGAGGGTGAGAATGAGGGGAATTAATGCAATGTGGTAGTGAGCTGATACCAGCAGGTTTTTATGATCTTTCATGTACAGGTTACCAAACAAAAGAAAGCTATGCTGTGTTATTTCCCTTAGTTGCTGTTAATGACAAAACTCCAAAGGATGCAAAGCGTGATCAGCAAATCTGAGGGACAAATGTCCACTGAAAATTACTGAACAGAAAGGAGAGAGGAATTGATTTCACCAATCCTAGACAAGTGCTCTAAGCTGCTGTTGAGATTACAGGGGGTATTCTGAGATCCTGTTGGCAATTCTACGCTATGAATCCCTCCATGTTAGGGAGACCATCTTTCAGATGACAAATACCTTGAACGTGCTTACTTCTCTTTATTACTCAAAAAGTATATTGAGGCAATCATGTTTCCTGGGGATTTAGGGCCCTTTTAGATGCCCCAGGCTATTCCGTTTTGTCTCCAGCTGCTGCTCCAGAAACCATATGATGCATCTTGTGTTGTATCATCCAAACCATGACAATGACTCTGATACCCTAAAACACTTCTATTTAAGCCATCTTTGAAACTCAGAAAGGTGTTTCCATTAAGATGTTTCTACTATACAGGACCTGAATGTTGTGGAGCCCCTAAGCAGTATCTACTAGCCCTGTTCTTACTGTAGTCTAGAGCATCTAAAGTCACTAAATTCTAAATTGCCTTCTGGACCCTTTTGCTCTCTCCGTTCACAATATACTGAGCCTAAAGTATTTCCTCAGACTTAGAAGTCTAACTTGTAGAAATGAATACTACCTGGACTCTTGTGCAATGATTTTAATGAAAACACTTTAATTTATGCCTATTACTATGAAAGAAGCATGAATTAACTCTACAGGTTAACAGGAATCCTGATATTAATCTATCACCAAATATTGAGCTCTAGCAGAGATAAGAGTAGGAGTAAAAATAATATGGAATATTTAAATTGATGAAGTGACTACTTCTAATAAATTAATTGGACAGCACATTTAGAGAAGTTTGCAAGGGCTAGAAAACCTCCTCTTAAAAAACCACTTCAGTTGTAAAGGAAGAGAGAAGTACTCACCACGCAGACTGAGAAAACCAAATATTTCTGGGAGGAAGACCTTTTGTCTTATGAACAATTCAATTATGTAGCCTTTTCTAAAACTAACCTGTACCCAGAAAAAAGATCTTTTGCATGTATGCAGGTTACATCTATGTATAATCTGCCTTTCCAAGTACAATATATTTTATAAAAAATATATTTTTTAATATTTCCAATATATTTTGAACTAAATGGTTCAACACTACCTGTCTAGAAGAAGAAAAACAAAAGCCTTAAATTAGTGTCATTAACTTTGTTTCCATTTTGCAATTACTTTAAGAGCTCTTTCTCAGAGCTTTTCCTGTGTGAGTCATTACACCGGTGCTATTTTATTTGGTTTATTCTAGTTTTCTCCCTTCCCAAGATGACATGTGATGATCTCCCTAGAAAGGTCCTTTGTGGTCTTCTGGGAGTGTAATTGTTTGCCACAGAAATGCCTCTTTCTTGGCTTATTCAATGGACTGGGTTTATGGTTCATTGCAAGAAGTAAAAAGTTTAGACAGCAGTGGATACGATTCATCTTACACATCTTTAATATCAACATTGTGGAGCTTTGATTTGGTTCCCTACACACAGCTATCTAACAGCAATTTATACCTTGGTGCATCCAGGCTTCTACTACCGTTTCAGAAGGGTTCAAAAATCTCAGACGGAATCCCAAGGTATCTTGCGTGTTACCTATGTTGTGAAGTCCAACAAGTGCATGAGCTGCAAAGTAAGGACAGGATTCATCTCAGTTGATAGTCTAAATCCAAGACAGTGATTCACAGACTGTCTTCAGCCAGAGAGCAATATTGATCCCTCCAAAGGGTGATTTATACAATAACTTTAGCCATCAGTCTTAAGAAAAAGAAATCACATTCCATAGGCCATTTTTGGCCATGCACAGAGCAAACAAATGTAACTCAGGTCACCAGAACTTAGGAAGGTTTATGCCATTCTTGTTCTTAGCTCCATCTTAAGCACCCTCATTTTTGAAAATGATGCTGGCTTGAAATTATCAGCCAAGGAGAGTGACAGGGACTTGAAGCACGGATGTAAGTCATACTAAGTTCCAGAGGGGGAAATCAGCAGCAGATGTGGCTTCTGGATTCAGGCATCTGCAGTGAACATTTGTGTCTGTGAGGTGGGTGCCTCAGCACCTGGTATCTGTACCTGAGTGCAGATCCACTTAGTGAGGTCAATTAAGCCAGCAGACTAATTGACATGATCAAATGCAGGTGTCCACTAAAGTGATCTGAAAAACTCCCTTGGCAGCAGTGGCTGTGTTGACCAGCTCTCCTCCAAAGAGCTGGGGGATCAGAAGATCAGAACTTGGGCACAGGGACACTGACATGGAAGGCGTCAGAGGTGGGAGGAGTCTATTGCCTGAATAGCGATGTCTCAATATTGACATCTAGTGACATTTTTGCACACTCAGGGATCCCACCTGCCCTCCAAAAGCTGATTCAGGGGGTGAGAAGTTGAGACTATCCTGCAAGCCCTTTGTCAGACTCATTTGAAAGTCTTGAATACCACAGGCAGTCTCAAATACCATTAGACACCTGTGTTAGGGCAAATTAACTCCACCATTGGAATGTGTCTATGCTGCCAGCTCAGGTAGCTGCTTTTCAGTCCAGGGTTGTGTCCCTCTGACATACCACTTTGCAGGAAAAATAGATGGTTCCCAGGTTCCCTTCTGCAGAAAAATGTCAAGGTCAGGCTCAAGATGAAGTCTCAGAGAGTTTTAGTGGCTTCATGGGGCCAAAGGCTGCTCAGAGAGGCTGAATGGATGACAACACTCCAGGGTTGACTTTCTACATCCATTTAGCAAGTTCTTCAGTGCTCTCAAAGCTAGAAAAGGCCACAGAGGACCAAGAGGTAATTTAGGTCATGCCGACAGTAGCCCTGAAGTTAATCTAGACACAGGAAATTCATGTCTTCAGAAAGTTCTTGATACTCCAGATACATGACAGGGACTTTTACAGTGCATAACTAGCACAGTGCTGAGCAAAGAATGAAGTACACCAGTGGTCTCCAAAGTGGGGTGCGCAAGAGAATCCATTGGGGTCTGAGAAAAAACCACTTTTGTACGACTAGTGTTTTAAAAATAATTTTTAATATGTGTTTATTGCATTTCCATCTCATCTTTTTTTCATTTGTATTTTTATTTATATAACATGTTATAAGGAGTATATGTATATGACATATAAATAAATAACTATACCTATATTGGAGGTGTGTGCTCTAAAATTTTTTACTGATGGAGTGTGCAATCAAAGAGGTTTGGAGATCACTGAAATAGGTGATCCTAAGGCCCACGATCGCTATGATGTACCACACCAGATACGCCTGCACTGTGCCTGTGATACCTTAAAGGTTGGTACATGAGGAAGTACAGAGACCTGTATGACTGATACCAGCCAGAGATCATGTGAAGCGCTGACTGTGTATCTGCAATCACACCAGACTTCTCCAGTGGATGATAATCATAAGCAGCTGGACAGGGAAGAGGTAAACATCAATGATCTGGGTGTAGGACATGAATGCAAATTTGCTAGTGATACTAAACTGGGAAATGCTGTTGACTATCTTGAGGGCTAAAAGGCCTTGCAGATGGATCTAGATTGGAGCCCTTAGCAGTAATCAATGGCATGAAATTTAACAAGAATAAATGACATATTTTGCACATAGGATGTAGTAATGCTGGGAAAGGAACAGCTGTAGGGCAGCCCTGCAGAAAGGGCCCTGGAGGTGCTCATCGACAGCAGCTCAATAGAGTCAGCAGTGAGCCCTGGCAGCCAAGAGGGCAAACCACATCCCGGGGTGCATCAAACACAGTATAATCAGTCGGTCAAAAGAGGTGATTCATCCATTGTATTTGGCATTGGTGCAGTCTCACCTTGAGAACTGTGTGCAGTTCTGGGCCTCATAATTTAAGAAGGATGTGAAGGTACCTGAGGAGGGCAACAAAGCTGGTGAAAGGGCTGGAAGGCATGTCCTATGAGGAGTGGCTGAGGACTTTTGAGTTTGTCTAGTTTGAATAAAAGGACACTGCAGAGTACTTTAGAAGTACAACAGAGGGCATGGGTTACTACAGGATAACTTTATGCTGAGTAGAACAGTGAGTAATCTGCAGAATGAGAAACAAATTCTTAGAAGACAGAACAAAGATAATGGAGGGCACTCTCCAATTGGGTGAAAGATGACCTCGACCAGGATAGGGCCAAGTAACAAACTGCAACCCAGGGATTGGCTGAGGCACTGCATGGGCAGCACATGGACAGCTTGTGAATGGGGTGTGGGATGGGATTCCAAATATGGTATATAAGCAGCTGGAAAAGGAACAATAAATGCTCTCAGATCACCACTGAGAGTCCCTGCTCCTCAATGCTTCCACAAATGGCGCCCAAACAGGGACCTGAAATAGGTGATTGTGGAGCATGCTCGACAGGACGGACGCAGGAGAGAATGTGTACTGTACTGGTAACTAAAGAAGCTCTGGCTACAGGGTAGGAGCCAAGCTGTCGAGGACCATGGGAGGTTCCATGACTAAGAAGCAGGTAAGGAAACTACAAGTACTGCAGCATATTCTAGATAAGGCAGGAAAAAGGAAAGAGGTCCCGCAGGAACGTTTACTAAGACTATTGAAATGGGGTATAGAGAACTGTTAATAAAAATCAGCTCAGCCTGGCTCAGCTCTGCTCTGCCTGGCTCTGCTCTTGCTGCTAACAAGAACTCTGTGTCTGTGCATATCTGTCTGCATCTGTATGAACCATTCTGAGGATCTGACCCCTGTGAGGCTCTTCATTGCACAGTGTGTCTGGTGGTGACCATGCAGTCCGACGGGTGAGTAAATTTTTGTGGCCACATAATCCCTGGGTGTAACAGGGACAGCAGCCTTCATTGAACGAGTGAGTTGTGGGGTTGCATTAGTGATGGAACAAGCTCCTTCCCCTTTATATAAGCTATATCTGCAAGTTTTACAGCACATATTACATGCTTCTGTGTATTGCCTTTCTGAAAATCAAGCAGCTTGTCAGGAATGCGAGTTGTTTTATTGGTTGTTGTTACAGTTGTTTCTTTGTGGTATTGTTTGTCTAAGTGCACTGTAAACCTTCTCCCTCCTTCTCCCACTCACACTGCAAACCACTCTGTGCTTCCCCCTCTTCCCTCCCCCTCTTCTTATGGTTTTTTCTTACGAGATGGGGTCGGGAACATCTGTTTTCAGCTGTGTTCCTAAAAAATCAGAATTGGGAGGTGTTTTATAACACAGGAGAGCACTTCGAAATATGAGGAAGGAGGATCTTGTGAAATATTGTAATCTATGGTGGCTGCTGTATAAGTTAGATGATTGGGAAAGGTGGCTGGAGAATGGAACCTTGAAGTATAATACTTTGTTGCAATGAATGTTGGTTTTAAAGTGAGAAAAGCAAGACAAAAATAAATCTCTGCAAGAGATCATTAAATCATCGCAGACAGTTTTACAGGTGGAACGGTTAAACTTCAACAAGCTGAGAATTAAATGATAACAGTCACAGAAAACTTGCAGAACACTCTGCGAGATTCTTTTCATTATTAACCTGTTTTCTTTGGAGGTATCTGTTTAAATGTATTACAGTTTTACAGTTCTTTGCCTGTTATATGGTACAGTAAGTTCATAGACTGCTAAATCGTGAGAATCAATTTTGTACATTTTGTGATGATACAGAAGACCATGAGTAATTTAGTTCTTTACTGCATGGATGTGGTGATAAGATTTTGTATGCGATAACTGTTACTTTTCTTGCTAGCATGCTAGCTTTATTCCAGCATCCAGACTTGCACAACTCTGTGATAGGCTGTGTCTCATCTTGGTGTACTAAATTTGGCTCTTTTGTATGCACAACGGATAAAGAATCCTGTTTTTGGGATAACAGTTGTAGCACCCCAGATGAGACACTAATAAAAGCCTTGCCCAGTCCAGCTTACTAAAGAACAGGATGGGGGCAGGTACCAATTGGGCTCCAGCGTGCACTGACCTATTTTGTCAGGGAGACCAAGGGTACCTCTACCTGGCTGAGCAGTAAGTGGCTCAAAGGTGCAATGCTAAAATCGAGATACTGTCTTGAATAAGTGTAATTGTGATCCATTTGCATATTTGAACTTGGTATTTGGTTTGCATATCTGAGCTCAGTATTTTAGTTTGCATATTTATATTTGGTACCAAAAGAAATTTGTTTGGGGAGATAATTATAAAATGGGAACTGGTTGCGCTACTAAAGTACCCCTTGCTCCCCCTTAGGAGGCATCCTTACACATTAGAGTAATTTTGGGGGGGAATCCTCCGATAAAAGAAAATTTGAAACTATATTGTACTCGATTGTGGCTTGAATGTGGGATTCTGGGTTATAGTGCTGTATTGCAAATAATGTCGTTCTGCAGAACTTTGGAAAAAATGGGATGAAGTACAGTACTATATGTTAATTTGCTTTTATTGTTATCTAATAATTTTGAGACCAGAAAAGGATTTATGTTGTTAAACTCTGATTCGCAATGAATTTATGTGCTACTTGGAGATATGGGAAAGAAAACTAAATGTTATGATGGATGTGAACTTGGGAGAGGTTGTATTTAAAAGTTGCTAGAATATGAACTGATTTGGATCTAGGAAAATTGAAATAATGGAATGATGGTTAATATGCTGTTTATTGATATCTGTAAGAAATTGCAAAAGGTAAATGAGGCTGAGGAATGTGACTATTGCTCAGCTAATTGGAATTGCATATAAAGTGTATAATAGCAGGAATGAAATGGAAAAATAAAAAAGAAAAATATCCCAGGCCTGCGCTGTACAGTTCAAACATAAATGTCAGGCCTGTGTCAAGTTGCAAGGTAAACTCAGCTCATTGTAACTGAGCAGTCTGCCAGGGCCTGGCAGCTACCACTTGGTACAAGTGATTATGCCACCTGCGTGGCCTTGGCTGTATCTAAACTGCAGCAAGAAGAAAGAAAAAAAAAAAAAAAGAAAAAAATATATAGAAAAACCTGGCTGGCTGCTGCTAAAGCAGCAAAAGGGGGGCTTTATTCCCTGCTCTGCAGCAGCGATGTTGCTGCTGGAGAACTGCAA
Organism: Caloenas nicobarica; assembly: GCF_036013445.1. NCBI lineage: Eukaryota > Metazoa > Chordata > Aves > Columbiformes > Columbidae > Caloenas > Caloenas nicobarica. The sequence continues at coordinate 158,810 of NC_088268.1, read as the reverse complement.
TACTGAATGAAGGAGTCTGAGGGTGAAATTTAAAGGCATCCCCAGTGGATCCATAGTTCTAATGAAGCTGGGAAATTAAACCAAAAATCTTTTCGTAGACTTATTTTGTGGTAACTAGTTGTAAGAGACTTTTTAGTAAATTTGCCGTGCTAGTTTTTGAGGTCATGGGAAAGAAAAAAAGAAAGGCCATTTTTGAAAACCAATTTTAAACACATGAATCCTTGTATTTGGCAGAAAGCCCTATACCTCTCTTAGGTCAAGATTTGTTAAGTAAATTGTAAGTTCAGATAACGTTTTCTGAGGATTCTGTTTAGTTGCATGTCCCACAAGAGGGTGCCTGGAAGGTGCAGATCTGCTTGCTGCAAGTGAAAAATCTCCAAGAAAATTTTGGATGCTGTATTTCCACTAGTATTGGCAACTGAAGTAGCTGGTAAAGCCAACACTACGCTGACGGAACTGAAACAGGACTTCAATCCGGTAAGGAAAAACAATATCCAATAAACATGAAAGCCAAAATGGGGTTGGAGACTTTGATGAACAAGTTTGTGACAACCTTACAGGCTGACTGCATTTGATTACACTTGCAGATTTGTCTGTTTATAGCTACAACACAGAAACAACCTGTGGCTATTGTAGGACAATATGATGAGAAAGCAAACGGATTGATATATTTGGAATGGATTTTTTTTTTTCTTTCCCAATTCTTTCAATAAAACTATTGCTCAGCCTCTAGAATTGATTGTTACTCTGATCCAAAAAGGCAGGGAATGGATTCAGGTCTTAATAGGCCATGACCCATAGGTCATATATGTACCATTTCTGAAATCTGATTTTGATTTTTTTTTTTTTTATTCGCAATCTATGTCCTTACAAATTGCACCAGCCGATTTTCTTACCAGCATAGCTCTTGACATGCCCAAGTGTAAATTGCTGCAGAATCTGCCTGTCTTTGACATCAGGCCACAGACCATACTTGTATTTGGTCTGATCCCACATGCTCGCACAGTTTTGTTGATGGATCAGGAAAAATCTCATAAAGCTTTAGTGGTCTGGTGTGAAGATAATGATTGGCATCATTCTGTTAAAGTTATTGACGGTTCAACCCAATTAGTAGAACTCGGTGCAGCTTTACATGCCGTAGAGCTTTTTAAGGAGGAAGCTCTAAATTTGATTTGTGATTCTGAGTACGTAGCCAAGGTCCTACAGTGCATCCCTTCTGCTTTTCTTAAAGAAACCTTGCAACAGCAGCTCTTTGACATGTTTGTATCATTGCAAACTGTGTTACAGCTTTGCAGACACTCACTGTTTGTTATTCATATACACTCTCATACAACTTTACCAGGTCCCCCATAACAGCAGGAAATGCAGTTGTGGACTCTTCTACTGTAGCTACAGTCTGCTTCCAGTCTGCCAGGTCTTCACATGCGTTTTTCCATCAAAATGCTGCTGCTTTAAAAAAGATGTTTGATCTGACACTTGAACAAACAAAAGACATAGGTCGCTCTTGCCCAGAATGTTAAGGCCTTATTACAAATTTACGCTCCCTTGGAGTTCAGCCTCACCATCTCACAGCTGATGCCATTTGACAGACTGAGGTTACATGTCTCATCTTTTGGCCGTTTGAAACACATGCACATTTCTATAGATACGTTTCAGGTATGGTTTGTGCATCTACTCACACTAGTGAGAAAAGCAAGGATGTTCAGTGCCACTGGACCCGCTGCTTTGCTATGCTGGGTTAACAGCAACAGATCAAACTGACAATGGTCCTGGCTATACTGCCAGATCCACGCAATATTTTTTATAGTAATGGAGTGTTTCACATGTCACAGGTATCCCACATTCTCCTACAGGGCAAGCAATTGTAGAATGCGTGCATAGTTCTCTAGAGTATATGCTTGAAAAACAAAAAAGGGGGGGAGTGAGGGATATACTCCTCAAGATCGCCTAAATAAAGCTATATACGTTTTAAACTTTTTAAATCAGGAAGAGCACAGGTTTGTTCCAAGAGAATCATTTCCAATCATGAAAAAAATTACAGAGTGAGGGGCAAGCAAAAGTAATATATAAAGATCTGAACACCTGGAAATGGGAAGGACCAGTACTTTTAATAACCTGGGGGTAAGGGTATGCTTGTAACCACGTTGCAGGTGAAAACTGATGGGTGCCAGCATGATGGGTCAAGCCAGCATTATACCAGCCATCTCTGGAGCAAGAGGTGGATCCAGCGCTGCCATCATCACCCTCGTAGCCATGATCTATGGAACCACAACATTTCAATCGCCACCGCTGGTGCATCCGCAAAATAATGTATGGGTAACATTAGGAAATGCAAGATGCCATTTGTTTGTCAACCAGCTCTCCTGAAAATCCTTTTCGCATGTGCTTAGTAGGGATTCCATTAGGACCAGAGAAATAGTATCAGCATCACTATTCGCACCAGGAGTTGCTGCAGCTGCTGCTCATAATAAGCTTGCAAAGCTGGGATGTTGGCTTGCAAAACAAAATAATGCTACTTCGCTTGCTTTAACTGGCTTATTAGCTGATGTAGATTCAGTTCGCCATGCTATGTTACAAAATCAAGCTGTGATAGACTTTTTGCTATTAGCGCAAGGACATGGTTGTGAGGATTTTGATGGAATGTGTTGTATGAACCTGTCTGACCATTCTGTGTCTATTCACAAAAGTATCCAGGATCTGAAGGCGCTGACATCACAACTACAAATACACAATGAGCTAGATTTCTTTGGACCTTTTGGACAATGGGCAGCAGGACTGAAATGACTATTGCTCACTGGATGTATGATATTGATAGCAACAGTAGCCTTCACTGCTTATTTACCGTGTCTGCTCAGACTAATTCACGGACTAATAGACTCAGCATTAGAAGCTGCCCTGAAGAAAGAAGCACACCTCATCCAGACGAATGATATTGGACAAGAAGACATCAAAATACCGCAAGATGAAGAAAAGGCTGAACTTTTGGGGGGTTTTGAGGCTTTGCCACAGCCAGCTCCTTGGTTGCAGAAATAAAAAAGGGGGAGATGTAGCGTACTTTAGAAGTACGACATGGGTTACTACAGGATAACTTTATGCTGAGTAGAACAGTGAGTAATCTGAAGAATGAGAAACAAATTCTTAGAAGACAGTCATCGAGTCCAATCATAACCTAACTCTGGCACCTAAAACATGTACCTAAGAACCTCGTCTATGCACTTTTTAAACACCTCCAGGGATGGTGACTCAATCACTGCCCCGGGCAGCCTGTTTCAGTGACTGACAACCCTTTCTGTAAATATCCAATATTGGACATTCTGTGAATATCCAATCTGAACCTTCCCTGGTACAACTTGAGGCCATTTCCTCTTGTCCTATCACTTGCTACTTGGGAGAAGAGACCAACACCCTCCATGCTACAACCTCCTTTCAGGTAGTTGCAGAGAGTGAGAAGGTCTCCCCTCAGCCTTTTTTTCTCCAGCCTGAACCCCTCCAGGTCCTTCAGCCGCTCCCCATCACACTTGTGCTCCAGACCCTTCACCAGCTCCATTCCCTTCTCTGAACTCAGTCCAGCACCTCAAGGTCTTTCTTGTCATGAGGGGCCCAAAACTGAACACAGTACTCAGGGTGGGTCATCACCAGCACCGAGTACAGTGGAATGATTACTTCTCTAATCCCATTGACCACACTATTCCTGATACAAACCAGGATGCTGTTGGCCTTCTTGGCCACCTGGGCACACTGCTGGCCCATGTTCAGCCACTGTTGATCAAGAGCCCCAGATCCTTTTTCCAGCCACTCTTCCCTGAGTCTGTAGTGCTCTATGGGGTTGTTGTGACCCAAGTGCAGGACCTGGCACTTGGCCTTGTTAAACCTCATACAATTTGCCTCAGCCCAACAATCCAGCCAGTCCAGATCCCTCTGAAGAGCCTTCCTACCTTCCAGTAGATCATAACATGCTTTAACTTTTGGTCAGCCCTGAAGTGGTCAGGCAGTGGGACTAGATGATTTTATGTCCCTTCCAACTGAAATAGTTCTGTTCTGTTCTATTCTATTCTATTCTATTCTATTCTATTCTATTCTATTCTATTCTTATCCTACCCTACAGTTCCTGTTGGCCCCATTCCTCCCGCCCAAGTCCTTCTGAATGGCAGCCCTGCCTTTAGGCATATTGACTGGCCCCCTCAATTTGGTGTCACCTGTGAAACTCACAAGAATGCCCTCCCTTGCCCCTCCTCCAGGTCACTGATAAACATGATGGGTCCTGGTATAGACCCCCATAGCACTCCACTTATGATCACCCTCCAAACTGAAGGCAACTGATTAGTCACTACTGCCTGAATACAACTATCCAACTATTTTTCTTGCCCACCCATCCAGACCATAATGACCTAGCCAACATACAAGGATTTTGTGGGAAGCACTGAGGAAAACCTTGCTAAAGTCAATGTAAATGCTGTACCGTGCTCTCTCCTGGTCCACAAATCTGGTGAATTTATCATAGAAACATAAAACGGTTTGTGTTGGAATGGACCTCAAAAGATCATCTGCTCCAATTCCCTTGCCATTGCTCAAATCCCCAACCAACCTGACCTTGAACAACTTCTCTGGGCAATATTTCTTCCTTATACTTAATCTAAAACTACCCTCTTTCAGTATATAACCATTGTCCTTTGTCCCGTCACTACAGGCCTTGATAAAAAGCTGTTATCCGTCTTTCTTAGAATCCCTCTTTACATATTGAAAGACCTCAATAAGGTCTCCCTAGAGCCTTCTCTTCTCCAGGCTGATCAACCCCACTCTCCCAGTCTTTCTTCATAATTCAAGTGTTCCAGCCCTCTGATCATTTTTCTGGGCCTCCTCTGGACCCGCTCCAACAGGTCTGTGTCTTTCTTTTACAGGGGATCCCAGAACTGGATGTAGTACTATAAGTGGGGTCTTATGAGAGTGGAATAGAGGGGGAGAATCACCTCCCTCGACCTGCTGGCCATGCTTCTTCTGTTGCATCCCAGGATACAACTGACTTGACAGCCTGCAGGTGCATATTACTGGCTCATGTCCAATTTTTCATCCACCAGTATCCCCAAGTCCTTATCTGCAGGGCCATTTATGCCAAGTCTGTAGTGATTCTGGTGACTGCCCTAGCCCAGGTGCATGGCCTTGCATTTGGCCTTGTTGAACTTGATGAGATTCACATGAACTTGCTCCTCAATCACTCGGTCTTACTATCTGTGTCATTAATGAAGACATTAAATAGCATTTGCCCCAGTACAGACCCTTGAGGGACACCAATTGTTACTGGTTTCCTTTTGGACATTGAGCCACTGACTATAACTCTTTGGATGCAGCCACCAATCCAATTCCTTATCCACCTAAGAGTCCATCCATCAAACCTGTATCTCCCCAGTTTAGAGGTAAGAATGTTGCCGGGAACCACAGCAAAGACCTTACAGAACTCCAGGTACAGGACATCTGTAGCTCTTTGTTCCCCCAGTCCCTGCCTTGAGGTTCAGAGACCTGACAGATATAGGAAAAGTGATTGCCATTGAGGAGTGCATTAGCTTTCCTGATCCCATCTATAGCATCCGTATATTCTTCCCAGTATACATGTTCTTGGTTCTACTGCCTGGCAATTTCCCAGGGAGCCTCATCCACTAATTCCTTAAACAATTAAAAGTTTGCTCTCTCAAAATTCAGGGTCCTCACTCTACTTTTCACCTTGCCCATATCTCTCAAGATGGTGAATTTCACCAGGGTATGATCACTGCAGCCCAGGCTGCCACCACTGTTGACCTCTATAATTAGTCCTTCCAAGTTGATAAGCAACAGGTCTAGTAACATTTCTCCTCTGGTTGGACTGTCTATCACCTGAATTAAATTATTTTCAATGCATTCCAAGAGTCTCTTGGACTGTTTTCAGCTTGCTGCTCTGCTTTTCCAATAGATGTCAGGGTAACTGAAGTCCTCCAGCAGGAGGCTTCCTGTAGTTGAAGTAAGAATGCTCTGGTAACATCCTCCTCTTGATTGTATGGCCTGTAGTAAAGATCAACCATAAGGTGTCCTTTGTTGGCTTGGCCCCTAATTTTTACCCACAAGCTCTCAACCTGTTCATTGCTGGTTTTCAAAGACAGTAATAGGCAATCAAGTTGATCATGTTGATGAGGTTTTACCCTTGGTACATGCAGCCTGACTTTTCCCAAATTACCTTAGTCTCTTTTATGTGGCCTGAAAAGTGTTCCAAGAGGAGTATCTCCTTCATTTTCTAGTAATTTTTGTGTCATTTGAGATGCCAGAATTTATGTAGGGAACCAGTAAAGACAGGGAGAGAGAGTGCAGGACCCAGCAGAAAGTCAGATGTCAAGGTATGATATCCTGGGGTTATTTTGAGGCATCCTCAGTTGTCACGCACATCTGTGTAGGCAGGTGAACCCTAATGTTAGGTGAAATGGATCACATGGTAACTCTTCACTATTGCACTTTCTTTATTCTTTTGAGCCAATGTTCCAGTCCCAAACTTCATGCATTTTAAGACCACAAATATTACTTGGAAGGTGCGAATCAAGACACACTGAAAAGTGTTCAAACAGTGAAGGATGCAGAGAGAGGACTAGAACCCCGGAGCTGGACACAGTACTCCAGGGGGTCTCACCAGAGCAGAGTACATGGGCAGAATCACCTCCCTTGACCTGCTGGCCACGCTCCTTTTGATGCAGCCCAAGATACAATTGGCCTCATAGGCTGCGAGCACACATTGCTAGTTCATGTCCAATCTGTCATCCACCAGTACCCCAAAGTCCTTCTCCTCAGGGCTGCTCTCGATCCCTTCATCTCTCAAGGCTGTACAGGTACCAGGGTTTGCTCCAAATCCAGATAGATGAAAATCTATAGCTCTGCCCATGCCCACTGATGTAGTCACTCCATCACAGAAGGCCACTGCGTTGGTCAGGCAAGACTTGCCCTTGATGAAGCCATGCTGGCTGTCTTGAACCACCTCTCTGTCCTCCACGTGCCTTAGCACAGCTTCTAGGAGGATCTATTCCATGATCTTCCCAGGTGCATACATGAGGCTGACAGGTCGGTAGTTCCTGGGGTCCTCCTTTGTACAACCATCTATAAATGGGTGCGATGTTTCCTTTTTTCCAGACATCAGGAACTTCACCTGACTGCCATGACTATTCAAATATCACGGCAAGTACATCAACCAATTCCCTCAGGACTCTGGGATGCATTACATCAGGTCCCATGGACTTACGTATTTTCAGGTTCTTCTGGTCGTCACAAACCTGATCTTCTCTTACAGTTGGAGGGACTTTGCTCCCCCAGTCCCCTACCTTGAGGTCCATCCACTCGAGAGATGTGGGAAGAGAGCTTGCCATTGAGGACTGAGGCAAAGAAGGTGATGAGTACCTCAGTCTTCTCCTCGTCCATTGTTACCAGTTTGCCAGTTTGCTTATGAGAAGGGTGGTATGCTTTCTTTTACTTCCATTTTCTGGCTGACATGCCTGTAGAAGCCCTTCTTGTTATTCTTTGCATCCCTTGTAAGTTCAGCTCCAGCTGCCCCTTGGCCTTCCTGACCCCATCTCTGTACAACCAGCCAGTGTCCCTATACTCCTCCCAGGATCCCTGTACCTGCTTCCACCTCCTGGGCATTTCCTTCTTGTTTGACCAGTGGGTCTTGACTCAGTCATGTTGGTCTCTTGCCTTCCTTTCCGATTTCTTACACCTGGGGACTGAGAGCTCTTGTGCTCTATTGAACTCCTCCTAATGCAGCTCAGGACATCATCAGCCACCTTTGCTGCAAGGGCACATTGTGATTTTGTTCATTCATTTCATGTGTGGAAATAATTTTCTTACTTTAAGAACCATCACTTGCAGATAGGTTTCGTCATATTGGTGTGTCCATGTGATTTATGCTTCTAGGCTTCAAATATACTCACTGGAGAGCAAGAAAATTAATGGACTTCAGAGAGACATTCAGGTCCCTGTAGCAAGAACACCTGTATTTGATCAGCTGAATCATTTCTTTGGCTCCACTGATTGTTCTGACCATTGGATGCCTGACTCACAAATAAATACCAGAATTTGGGTGCCCAGATGTAGGTCTTTTAATCTCTCTTCAGGTCAGCTAGGAGGGGTCTAACCCAAGAAGATCTACAGAAGGTCAGATGGAAGCCTTGCTTTGCTTGGCAACTTGATTCTTTAAATAACTGCTACTGCATAGGCAAGACTAGAAGGTCAATGCATACTGCTAGGGCTACAGAATATTTTGCTAGCCTTCAATTAAGTCAATATCCAGTTGTCCATCTGCTAAATTATCTGGCAAGACAATGACATTCTCTTCTGCATGTGCATTCAGTTTTTCTTAGTTTATTTCTGTTCATTCCACTGTTTAATCATTCCCTAGAGTAATTGTCCCTGAAAATTTCATCATCACCTATCTCTCCATTGAGCCAGCTCTTTTCAGGGTTCATGTCCTGAGGAAACTGGAGTTCAATGGGACTGGGGTAAAAGATATGACTTTTTTTCTGTTAAGGTTTTTTTATTTCTTTCATTAAAGAAGGCCTTGAAATTCCTTTGCAATAGTAATGAACATTTCTCCTGTTTCTGTACATCATTCGTATAACAGGTAAAGACAGTGCTAATTAGAGCAGCTTTGCAAATAAAGCCTTTGACACTGCTTTTGACTGCAGTGACAAGAGAATAAACTGTAATAGGAACCGTCTTACTCCCAGCACATGAATCAAAGTTTAGCTACTCGTTTCTTAATCACACAGATACTTTTCCTCTCTCTGCCAGGAAATGAGCTGGGCTAATTTTCTTTCCAAATGTCTTCACTTACATCCTTCCTGTCATCAATAATTACAACAAATGATAAATGCAAATTATGCTGTACGTATTCATTGCAACACATCTGCGAACTCCATGATTAGCTACAACTCTATGGGGTGCGGCAGAAAACCAAACGCAGAGCTCATTATGGCATTTTAATGAGCCTCTTGAGGAATGTGGTGCTTCCTCCATGGTACTTTGTAGCTGTGGCAAAATCTGGCAAGCCGCCTTGAAGAAAATACAGGTAGAAGCAGAAAGAAAACTTACTTGAAGTTTTAATGAATCCCAGTGTGAGATGTGAGACCAGAAACATAGTTGGACAATGTGTTCTCACCAGGGCTCATTAGAGCAAAAACTCACAGACTTTGATTACAGGCAGCACAGAAAGCCACAGACGACTTCTTCCCTTACTTCTTCCCTTACAGAAGTCAAACAGCAATCCCCAGGTGCTGGGAGGGTGGTCTTTCAGTTGAGTAAAAATGAATAAATGTTAATACAAAATATCTGAAAACATATAATCAGTTACGAATTACTAGTGTGTCATTTATTTTTTTAAATATGGACACTTACAGCTATGCAATTGTGTAGCATTCACATTCACTGTGACAACTATAGTCATACTGGTACAGTTACTCTAAAACGGAGATTAAAATGCTCCCTCTGAATTAGATCCATTCCTTTGACCTACCTTTAGCTCCCTAAAAAAATCACTCTTTAAATGTAAATTATTCATCTAAGAACCAACTGTCCTCAACAACTCTCTTGAAGTGAGACGGACCACTCTTCAGAGGAGTGGGATTGCAATCAACTGATTTGAGGAATCACTAGTTAGACACTGAAAGCTGAACTAGTCACTCCGGCCACTGAAACAACTGGTAAAGAGAGATGACCCTTTTCCAGAGAAAAATGTCTTTTCTTCACTCAGGCAGTTAAAGTAGGTCAGATTATTGATAGTGAAAAGTCTAGGGTGAGTAAGACAGGATCTGAGGGCTAAAAATTACATTAGGAGAATCTTCCTTCAAATATCATAAGTTTTGTCATTGTCTTCTAGGGGAAGAAAATGGCTAAAACTTTCTAACCTTTAGGAAGTATTCACATTTCTTGACCACTTGACTCAGAGCATCCGTCACCTGTTTCTCAGACTGTAGATGAGTTGGGTAAGCAGTGGAGTCACAACAGTGTAGAAAAAAGAGAAGACTTTATTTAGTGCTCTTAGAGTCTTAGTTTTTGGCAGGACATAAGCAATTACTAAGTTTCCATAAAAAAATGTCATTACAATGAGGTGAAAAAAGCTTTTTGCATCCCAGTGGCAGAAGACATTGTCAGGACAGTGGTGATGATACACAGGTAGGACACCAGAGCTGATAGGAAAAAGGGTAGTGCACACACTGATGAGAGGGTGAACACCAATGTTTCAGTGAGGCTGGTATCACAGCAGGAGAGTTTTATCACTGGAGTAAAATCACGAAAGAAATTATCAATAAACTTGGGACCACAGAAGGAATGTTGTGAAATCAGGAATCAACTTATGGCTGTAACAAGGAAAATCATTCATCCAAGACCAAGCTACAAGCTGGACAAGTGCCTGGAGGCAGCCAACACCCTCCTTGGGAGCAGTGTGAAGCCAAGTGTCTTCAGGCTCTGAGCTCAACACGTGCCTTGTGCTACAGACCAGCAGCACCTGCAGAGCTAAAAACGGCCAGAAAGTACAGCCTAAATTCACATACCGTGCAGGGATATCAGTGTTGCTACCAGCTGGGGTCTTACACTACAGATGAATTCTCACTGCTTAAGTCTTCTTCTGGTTGGGCTGAACCTGTATCATACTCAAGAGGAAACCTCTAGTTCAGAGCCTCCAGCATGTTTGGTTTGGGTGGAGGTGGAGTGGGAATGAGCCAACACATTCCCCAGTGGTTGCCCTTCCCGAATCGTGTTTTGGCAAAATGGGCCACTGGCCTCCACAAAGATGGTGCCTAGTGACATGGTTTACTGGGCAGATTAACAATTTGACTCAATGATCTTAAGGGTCTTTCCCAACCTAAATGATTCTATGATTCTATGGTTTCTGCCTTGACAATAGTGCTGTGCACACTGGAAAAGACGAGTGTTTAGAGGTGTCAACAGCGGACACAATAGCAGTGGCTCGCAATGACGGACTCCTGCTGCGCCCCATTTGCTGACCTCTTTGCTTTACCCCAAAAGTCCAGACTGTGTCGGGAACTCCCATTCTGCATTGTCATGTAAAACATTTTTTTTGCAAGTAAAACTCTCATCATCTCCATTTAGTAATGTAATTTAGTAATGGAAATAGATTTCTCATCATTTCCATTTAGGCATGAGCAGAATCACAGCCATTGCCTGGGGTGTTGAAACAGTGCACCAGCTCAGAGCTTTCATCCTCCACAGGGATACACGGTGCTGTGTTCCTGAAATCCCCAGGCAGACACCCCCCAGGACACTATTTCCATAACACTAGGAAATGGCATTCAGCTTCTTCAGGCCCAGAGCTCCCTCTACGGCAGGAAGAGTGGAAAAGCTGAACTTTCTGTCGGCCTTCCTGTGAGATGGGGGTTTTCAGAGAGAATAAGGAGGGCAGAACATGTGACACCCAGACCCGAGTCTTCGTTCCCAGGCACCATCACAGGGAAGGTCCTCACGCTCTTGATTCACCATGTTCAGTGCAGGAACCTCTCCTAATCGCATTTGTCATCAGCATTTCCAGACACAATTCATCCCAACCTGGGCGAAAGGTGTATTAGAGTTTGGTTGCATCACCTTTTTGAGCCACCTATCCATTCCTGGATTTCTATGGACCACCTACCTAGGTGCTTTCCTTCACCATCTCCACCTCCCTGTAAAGGCTCGAAAGTTACGGGGATGAAATCAGCAGGGACATAATTGTGCTCATCCTGTGAGATGGGGGTTTTCAGAGGGGATAGGGAGGGAAGTGATATGGGGTAGAACAGGTGACACCCAGACCCAAGTCTTCGTTCCCAGGCGCCATCATGGGAAAGTCATCACTTTATGCTGAAGATTAGAGGAAAGTACCATGTTTGTGGAGGCACATCTGGGCTGTCCTGATTCAGCCAGTGGGTCTTTATGTAGTGAAAATGAGAGCCAAAGCTGTCTGATCCCTTTCCTGGATTTTTGGTTTGGTTCCGGCTCCAAAGGAGGTAAGGGCCTGAGCTGTAGCCAGGCCAAGAACTCCTTTTGGAAAACTCACAGTGAAGCAGAACAGCAATTGAACACTTACAAGTTGTGGGTGCAAGGAGTCTCATGCAGACCTTTCCCACTGTCTGCAATTTGATACGAGTGAACCACTTTATTCCATAAAAATGACAGCCTGGGGGAGCTACTGTGAGCTCTCTCTGCTAAACAAGCGTGGTTGTAGGGCAATGATCTTTTCCTAATCACAGATCACTGGATAAGCCCAATTTCAGTTTTATATTAATCATTTAACTTAAGTAAGTGGGTATTAAATAGAATGAATCACTCAGAATGATAAGGTCATGTGATTTTTAATATACTGTCTGCCTCATGTTACTTAGTAAGCTAAATCTGCTGAAATCTTAAGCTGTATATTGTAAGGTTCTGCTCATATTCACCAAACTTGTATCTACCTAATGAAAACAAAAGCAGGTTCAGACCACTATGACACCTGCAAGATAAGGCCTGGGTTGCATTTTGCTGAAAAAGTAGGATTCGTTCAGACAAAAATGCTACCTTCAAGGCTGGCAGTTATGGACTGTAAACAAAGCCTACAGCTGAGCAAAATGAAGGCCTCTCTGAAGTCAGTGAAAGGATCTAACGAAAAGGAAGAAGACCCCAGACTCAACTATTGCTATTGGACTGAAATATGGTGTGAGGGGCAGGTAAATAGTCCATAATGGTACAAAACCCCAGGGATTTCTATGCTTGGTTTGGCACCTCTGCAAAGGTACCCATTTCAAGACGACCCTGCTGTACTGCTCCATTAAATTATTTATTTCTGTGAATGCTGGTACCCAAGAGTTTGCTTCAAGGGACCTGGGATCCAGACTTCGGAGCGACCTGACACCAGGCCCCTAGAGGGAAGTAAGCAAGCAGAGATGCAGAGTGATGACACTTTGAAATCCTAACCAAGCAATATAAAGAACTGGGTGTGCACATATAACCCCTTGACCATAAATACATCTAACTCCTTACCTGTTTTCCTTTACCTTCTGTGTTTCTCAGACATGAACCGTTGATCAAGTCTAGGGCTAAATTTGGAACCAGCTGCACCCAGACTCCTCTCTGAAGAGTTTAGAAAGCAAGGGGGTCCATTCTGAACCTCATGAGAGGTCCATTCTCCCCCTCAATAAGAGGGGCTCCTTCTACCCTTTTGCATCTCCTGTCCCCATAGAAATCACTCTAAAACACCTCTCACTTGATTCTGCTTGGCATATTTTCTCCATGCAGTAAGTAACAAAGTGAACCTTGCCATCAAACTCTGTTAAGTCACATTTTTCTCTATGGGATCTAAACATTGTGCTGTGGCAAGCAGGACCCTAATTAACTCATCTGTGACAACACCTCAACTGAGATGCTGGAGGAGCTTAAGAAGAGTATAGGTCAAGGTGGCCAATACTTCTTACTTCATCTCCCACTGGGCTGCTCCATAAAACACTCCCTGTCTCTTTGTAGCCTGGGTTTTCATCTCATTCCTTCAGGTTTTTAGCACTTAATTCTCGTCCATTTGCCCAGATTTTGAAACACTTCAATCAGTGTTCAGTCAGGGAATCTCTCCTAATTCCACCTCTCATCAGCATTTCCAAACACAATTCATCCCAGCCTGGGCGAAAGGTGTATTAGAGTTTGGTTGCATCACCTTTTTGAGCCACCTGTCCATTCCTAGATTTCTGTGGACCACCTACCTAGGTGCTTCCCCTCACCATCTCCATCTCCCTGTAAAGGCTCAAAAGTCACGGGAACGAAATCAGCAGGGACATAATTGTGCTTATCCACAATGTAGGGAAAACCCTAGGATGCAGTGTGGACAGAGGGTTCTGTTCCTCAAACATGGACCTTCTCTGAGCACCCACTCAGACTCATAATGAGTATTTCTCACAAGTGTGCACTAGATGATCATAGAATCATTTTGGTTGGAAAAGACCCTCAAGATCATTGAGTCCAAATGTCAACCTAACACTGACACTAAAAAATGTTCCTAAGCACCACATGTACACACCTTTTAAACATCTCCAGGGATGGTGATTCAACCACTTCCCTGGGTAGCCTGTTCCAATCCTAGTAACGCTTTCTGTGAAGAAATGTTTCCTAATATCCAATCTGAACCTTCCCTGGTACAACTTGAGGCCATTTCCTCTTATCTTATCACTTGCTACTTGGGAGAAGAGACCAACGCCCTCCATGCTACAACCTCCTTTCAGAGAGTTGTAAAGAGCAAGAAGGTCTCCCCTCAGCCTCCTGTTCTCCAGGTTGAACCCCCCCAGATCCCTCAGCCACTCCCCATCACACTTGTGCTCCAGCCCCTTTATCAGCTCTGTTGCCCTTCTCTGAACTTGCTCCAGCACCTCAAGGTCTTTCTTGTAGTGAGGGGCCCAAAACTGACCAAAGGGTTTGAGGTGCGGCCTCACCAGCACCGAGTACAGGGGAATGGTCACTGCCCTGGTCCAGCTGGACACACTAGTGCGGATACAAGCCAGGATGCTGGCCACACTGCTGGCTCATGTTCAGCCGCTGTTAGCCAACACCCCCGGGTCCTTTTCCACCAGGCAGCTTTCCTGATGCTCTTTCCTGGGCCTGTAGCATTCATGGGGTTGTTATGACACAAGTGCAGGACCCGGCACTTGGCCTTGTTGAACCTCATACTGTTGGCCTCAGCCCATCGATCCAGCTGGTCCAGATCACTCTATAGAGTCTTCCTACCTTCCAGGAGATCAACACTCCCACCCAACTTGATGTCATCTCCAAACTGAGGATACACTTGATCCCCTTGTCCAGATTATTGATAGAGATTAAACAGAACTGGCCCCAGTACTGAGCCCTGGGGAACAAAACTTGTGACCGGCCGCCAGCTGGATTTTACTCCATGCACAACAACACTTTGGGCCCGGCCATCCAGCCAGTTTTTACCTGGTATAGAGTACACCCATTCAAGCCACGAGCAGCCAGTTTCTCCAGGACAATGCTGCAGGAAACAGTGTCAAGGGCTTTACTAATGTCCAGACAGACAACATCCACAGCCTTTCCCTCATCCACTAAGCAGGTCACCTTGTCATAGAATGAGATCAGGTTCGTCAAGTAGGACCTGCTTGATTGCTTGGTTGTCCTCCATCTGCCACATGGTGGCACTCAGGAGGATCTGTTCCATGACCTTCCCTGGCACCGAGGTCAGACTGACATGCCTGTAGTTCCCCAGATCCTCCTTTCAGCCCTTCTTGTAGAATGGTGTCACATTTGCCAACTTCCAGTCAACAGGGACCTCCCTGGTTAGCCAGCACTGCTGATAAATGATGGAAAGTGTCTGGTGAGCACCTACACCAACTCCCTCAGCACCCTTGGATGGATCCCATCTGGCCCCATAGACTTGTGGGTGTCTACATGGTGTAGCAGCCAGCTAACCATCTCCCCTTGGACTATTGGGGCTTCATTCTGCTCCCCATCCCTGTCTTCTGGCTCAGTGAGCTGGGTACCTGGAGCACAACTGGTCTTACTGTTAAAGACTGAGGCAAAGAAGGCATTCAGTACCTCAGCCTTTTCCTTGTCCGCTGTCACTGTGTTTGACCCTGTATCCACCATAAGGTGGAGATTCTTTTTAGCCCTCCTTCTGTTGCTCATCTATCTATAGAAATATTTTATGTTGCCTTTTACAGCAGTAGCCAGATTCAGCTCTAGCTGGCCTTCGGCCCTTCTAATTTTCTCCTTGCATAACCTCATGACATCCTTGCAGTCCTCTTGAGTAGCCTGCCCCTTCTTCCAAAGGTTATAAATACTCCTTTTACTCCCAAGTTCCAGCTGAAGTTCTCTGTTCAGCCAGGCTGGTCGTCTTCTCCACCGGCTCATCTTCCAGCACAGGGGGACAGCTGCTCCTGCACCTCTAAGATCACCTTCTTGAAGAGAGACCAGCCTTCCTGGACTGCTTTGCCCTTCAGGACTGCCTCCCAAGGGACTCTGCCAACCACCCTCCTAAACAGGTCAAAGTCTGCCCTTTGAAAATCCAAGGTAGCAGTTCTGCTGACCACCCTTCTGACTTCTCCAAGGATAGTAAACTCAATCATTTGATTATCACTGTGCCCAAGGCAACCTCCGATTGTCACGTTACCCAGGAATCTTTCTCTGTTCACAAACAACAGATCAAGCGGGCACCTTCCCTAGCTGTCTCACTGACCAGCTGTGTCAGGAATTGTCTTCCATACACTGCAGGAGCCTCCTAGACTGCTTCCTCTCTGCTGTGTTGTATTTCCAGCAGACTTCTGGTAAGTTGAAGTCCCCCACAAGAACAAGGGCTAGCAATTGAGCGACTTCTCCCAGCTGCCTGCAGAATATTTCATCTGCCTCTTCATCCTGGTTGGGTGGTCTGTAACAGACCCCCACCAGGATATCCACCTTGTTGACCTTCCCCCTGATTCTTATCCATAAACACTCAATCCTATCATCGCCCTCATCAAGCTCCACGCAATCAAAACACTCTCTAACATACATGGCTACCCCACCTCCTCTCCTTCCTCGCCTATTCCTTCTGAAGAGTTTATAGCCATCCAATGCAGCACTCCAGTTGTGGAAGTCACACAGAATCACACAGAATCACAGAATGTTAGGGATTGGAAGGGACCTCAAAAGATCATCTAGTCCAATTGCCCCACCAGAGCAGAAACACCCAGGTGAGGTTACACAGGAAGGCGTCCAGGCGGGTTTTGAATATCTCCAGAGGAGACTCCACAACCTCCCTGGGCAGCTTGTTCCAGTGTTTGTCACCCTCACTGAGAAGAAGTTTCTTCTCAAATTTAAGTGGAACCTCTTGTGTTCCAGTTTGCACCCATTGCCTCTTGTCTTATCATTGGTTGTCACTGAGAAGAGCCTAGCTCCATCCTCATGACACTCACCCTTTACATATTTACAAACATTAATGAGATCACCCCTCAGTCTCCTCTTCTCCAAGCTAAAGAGATCCAGCTCCCACAGCCTTTCCTCACACAGGAGATGTTCCATTCCCTTCATCATCTTTGTTGCCCTGCGCTGGACTCTCTCCAGCAGTTCCCTGTCCTTCTTGAACTGAGGGGCCCAGAACTGGACACAATATTCCAGATGAGGTCTCACCAAGGCACAGTAGAGGGGCAGGAGAACCTCTCTGACCTACTGACCACCCCACTTCTAATCTCCTCCAGGTACCATTGCCCTTCCTGGCCACAAGGGCCCAGTGCTGGCTCATGGTCATCCTGCTGTCCACCAGGACCCCCAGGTCCCTTTCCCCTACACTGCTCTCCAACAGCTCATTCCTCAACTTATACTGGTAACTGGGGTTGTTCTTAACCAGATGCAAGTAGGAAGGGGGGTTGCCCGTGAAGCCGAACTGGGACTTGCTTCCAAGCCTCCTCATCTTTTTGGTCCCCTGCCTCTGCCCGACAGCGACAGGGCAGGGGCTGTCTCAGGTCTCCCCTCTCTGCCTGAGAGGTGCCTTTCTGGCCAGAACGGCAGGGAATTACTTCAGTCTATCTCCTTCTCACACTTCCTGATGGTCCTCAGTCTCTCGACCTCCTCCTGAAGTTCCACCACCATGCTGAGCAGATCCTCCACCTGCTCACACCTCACACAGGTGGACTGCCTGCCTCCCTCCCCCAGCCGCAGCAGGCTCTGGCACTCCCTGCAGCCGGAGACCTGAGCAGCCACAGTTCAGGGCAGGCCCTCCATCTGGGTCACCATATCCCACCATGTCATCCCACCCTGTTTCCATGATGGCAACGACATTGTAGTTTTTCTGCTGCACAATGGCTTCCAGGTCCTTCCCTGCATGCATTTGTATAGACGCACTTCAGATGGGTATTCACCCCATCACCTTTTTGCAGTGAGAATCCCTAATTCCTTGTGAGCATTCTCAGGCACTTCCATGGTTTCTAACATCTATAGCCCTTGTGTCTTTGCTATTGCATGGCTCTCCATCCCCTATCTCTGCTGAGCTGACTGAAGGGCCTCGCTAGCACCCCATCCCTCAAACGTTGGCATCCCACCCTTGGATTTGTCTCTGGTTTGTCTGGTTTTCTTCCCTTCCCCCTTCAAATCTAGTTTAAAGCTCTTTCAATGAGCCCTGCTAACTCCCACCCAAGGATCCTTTTCCCCCTTTGAGACAGGTACATCTCATTTGTCACCAGCAGGCCAGGTGTCATGTAAAACGACTTGTGATCAAAAAACCCAAAATTCTGCCAGTGACATCAGTCCCCCAGGCAAGTATTGATCTACTGGGTCTTCCTGTATCTTCCCTCATAATACCCTGAAACTATGGGGATAGAGGAGAACACTCCTTATGCTCCTGATCCCTTAACTTGCCATTTCAAGGCCCTGAAGTCCCTCTTGACTGTCTCTGGATTTCCCATTGCAGTCCCATTGCTGCCTACCTGAAAAACTAGTAGTGGATAATAATCTGAGGGCCTTACCAGGGCAGGAATTTTTCTCTTCACGTCTTTAACCCTGGCCCCAGAAGGCAGCAGACTTCCCTAAGAAGTGAGTCCAGTCTGCATATTGAGCCTTCTATCCCCTTCAGGAGTCTCCTAGGGTAATAATCCACCTTTTTTTCTTTATAGCAGCTGTTTTGATGGAGGGTGCATATCACCTTATCCTCTGCGGCACCTCCACCTTAGTTGTACCACCTTCCTCAATATTGTTGTTTGGTTCCACTTGCTGAGCCTCATACCTGTTTTGCAAGGGAACCTGGTAAGGTGGGGTAGTCACAGCAGAAACCCTCCTCCTTCTGTGCAGGGTAGGAATCTGCTGCCATTGTCCCCTATTCCTTGAGTCACTACGTTCCACCATGCAGAGTGAGGGTCGGGAGTCCTCTGTACCACGTGCCATGTCTACGTGCTGGGTCTGCCTCAAGGAAGGTCAAGTGCAACTCCACTGGTCTGTCTCCCTCTCACACTCTCTGATACTCCTCAACCTACTCACCTCCTCCTGGAGCTCTGTCACTAAGTCGCAGACTTCCTCTCCCTGGGCACCTCCCACAGCTGTACTTACTGCTGCCACCCAGTACTGGTGTAAGAGCAGGGCACACCCTGCAGCCTGGCACCTGGGTGGCAGCGTCTTCCCATACAATCTTGGTCTGGACAACTGCATCACTTATGGTGGGTGCCGACCTTGCAGAAGCCATGGCTTTCTGCCAGGTGGATACCATTGCTCCCTGGTTGAGCTAGCAACCTGAATTCACAGCACTCAGGTCACTAGCGCTCCCTGGGCTGCAACATCTTACAGTTTGTGAACGAATGTGTGACCTGGAGTACCGTTACAAAGAGTGCAGATCTACCACTGGTTCCAAAACCTAAGAATTAAGCCTAGCTGTCTTTGATACTGTGTTGCAACTCAGCAGTCCACACATAGCTAATCCCACAGGAGGTCATCAGTGCTGACCACTCAGATGTCCTGGAATAAGACCAAAACTGCAGGATCCACTTGGCCACAGACACCCAATGACCTGGAGAGATGCAGCTATCAAAGCCAAACAATTGCACTTGCCTATAGGAACTGTTACAGAGGTGTTACAGATGTTAAGTGCCTCAATATGTTCATGCCTGTTGCCTCTGATGGGATGGCCAGTAACCTCAGCCCTTGCACACACCCCTCCTCCACAGTTAATGCCCAGAGGAGTCAGGCTCTTGCCCTCAGGGAGGCCCATTCAGGCTCCATGGGAGTGAGGAGTGGGGCAGCTTCTGACATTACTCGTCAGTGGGGGAGTGCCAGGGTACACGGAAGGAGCATGCCTCCTCTTTTAGGGATATCTGGTCAAAGGAGCCATAAACAAGAACATACAGAGAGAAACCTGACACATGATCAAGGTGGTTGTGATGAGAACAAACCTGATAAATCACGCTAATTGGTAAAGATGGTGGAGCAAGTCTGAGAACATTTATTTTTACAATTGGCAAGATAAGGGAGGGAGACAAACACCAAGAGTCATAAAACCTGACCAATTAGCACAAAGAGAACAACCAGAAACAAACATTCTCAGACACACTAACCGCTAAGCTCTCAAGGACCTACAGGCAACCAGGACTTTGCAATTGGTAAGGACTGCAAACCTGAGTGTCCAGGTTGTTGGATGGAGTTGGTGGGACCATGCAAGCTGTTGAGGGAATGTGCAGGGGAGAGGGAGCTGAGAGCAACAAAGAGGGAGGTAGGAAGAAAAGGTGTATAAAAGAGGTTAGTTGGGAGTAAACCTGGGCCAGTCAGTGCTGGTCTGGCTGAGTTCTATGCTTGACCACCACAGCCTGTCCCGTCTTATTAAATCTTTTCATAGGTCTCTCTCTTTCATGCTCACTCAGAGCAGGTCAGCTTGCTCTCAAGGCCAGGAAACTGAGGCACATAGGAAGAGGAAGGAACCTGCATGTAACATACAGACAGCATAGACACAATCCAAGCAAGCCACACTTAGCACAGGGAGTATCTCAGGGGATGTTCTTTCACAGCTCTTCCCAAAGTCCCAGCTCACCTAGCTGTGCTCACACTGACTGCAAGGATTATCTGCAATTTCAGCTGGACATTCTCACTCTAATTTTCCTGCCCAGAAAGTCAGCAGGTTGCCATTGTGTCTCCAGTCTGGACTAAACGGGCAGGCAGTTGAGTGGGGAGTCTAGACTCCACCAAGATTGACCCTTCTGCTACTGTGACGACATTAACCTGGCATAAACCAGAAATATGTGTTCAAGATGGTTTCTTATTTCAGGAATGGAGCAGGTCTTTTTAATTGCCTGAAGTGGTTTTTAATATATTTTTCTAGCCCCAAACTACATCGCACTAGGAATATTTCTCCAAATGTTCTGCTATAAAGAACTTAGCTTCCCTGTACATTTCACACTCTGCGACCTACTTTGACATGTGAAAACGGGTCATGGGAAGCATGTGGATACATTTCCTTGCAGTATGAGACAACTAAATTGCAATGTTCTCCACAAGAGAAGAGGTAATGCTTCCCAGGGCAGTCCAGGTGGCCTGGACTCACTGCTTAATCAGTGGGAACCACCTGAACACAAGTACCACCTCATGGGACGAACAAGGGAAAACCACTCTGTCTGGGATTAGATAACTACAACGAAGGTAACAGCTGAAGTGCTCCCTTTACACTAAAGCAGTGCCTTGCACTGCCTCACACCAAGATGTACCATCCAGATTGTCCCCAGCACAATCTCAGATGTGGTTGACACCCAAGGCCTCAAGAACAGTCCAGCGGCCAACAGTCCCACCACCATTGTCCCTATAGGTTTGTAAAGCAGTGTTCTCCTTCATCCCTGCCACAGCATCAGGTTTATGCAACCCTGGAGGGGTGTGATGCTTGGGCCTAGACCCAGCTGGAGCTTCTGACACAGCAACTTGGTACTAGCACAGAGCCACAAGAAAGGACATGGCAAAGTCTCCAAGCCATCTCTATCCTTTTGCACCCCCTCAAGATGAATCTTCTCCCACAACCACAACTCCATTTCCTGTGAGACCAGGAAAGGCAAAGCAGAAGAGTACAACTAGGTGTGTATGCGACCATGAGGGAAAGACATGGGTAAAAACAGGAAGAGGGACTTCCAGTAACATGGAAGAGAATTACAACACCTGAACACCTCTTGCCTGTCGCTGCCACCCCGTCTCTCAGAGGAAGAGATACTACACCCCCAGCTGCTCTGCAAGCAGCTCATATGCACGCTGTAGAAAAGGGAAGATGGCAGATTCAGCAGTCGCAATTAATCCTTAGAGGGGCTTGTGCCCTCCCCCAAAAGCAGGTAATGTGGAGACTGCAGATGGCAATAGGAGGGATGACTGCCAAACTGAGCGTCCTGGTTCTGTTTAAAACAAGACCAGTTCTCTTTTAGTCAATTTTCCTTTCAGCTAAGTTCTTCTAAGTAACTGCACTTTTCTGAATTTGGTTGCATGTTTTTCAGACACTGTTTGCTCCGGAGCTGGTAACGGCAGCAATGGTATGCAGAAGAGCCCCAGGTTTATACTTATTGCTGTGGCAGCCAAGGTTACTGATAAATTTTGCGCATCCCATAAGTGAGAGGGGTGTATTTACAAGGAGAGGCTGACAGAATAGGTGACTAAAATTGACCAACAAAGTATTCCATCCCATACGTCATACACTCTATAAAAGTGGGAGATCACGAGGATCTCACTCTCTTTGACCATGGCCGGCATCTGAAGAGGACCCTGCCTGCTGTCCCTGCAATCCGACACCTGGTTCCAGACCCTGCATCCCTGAATCCAGTTCCGGTTTGCTGTGGAGTCCAGCCCAGGACTTCTGGGCACCTGCCCTGCAGCCACTGGAGCCACACCAGCTCCGCCAGGCAACAGTGTGCTACCCCAGGAAATTCAAGACTGGTTTTGTATATTTTGTATTATTTTCACTGTTTATTAGTACCATTAGTAAAGCATTTTTAACTTTTCCAACTTGCAAGTCTCTCTCCCTTTTCCTCCTATAAGCTTGTCTAGTGGGGAGGGTGGGGGGTTAACGGAGAGCATCTGCCACAGTTTATTGTCGCCCTGCAGTAAATGGTGACACTGAGGATGCACAAAGGGAGACAGAAGGGGAAAAGATTGCTCACCCTCTCTGTATGCGGATGGGGAACTGTCAAGAAGGTGCAGGGCTACCCTCTTTCTCACAGGGGAAGGGATGTAAGCCAGCGAGCTCACAAAACCAGGGCCCAACCCAGCTCAACCGAGGAGTCCTCAAGCCACAATGTCCTTCAGAGCTCCAGACAGCTCAGGGAAGATGAAATGGTAGCCACTCTCCAAGGTGCGTTTTGGCACCACTTTCTGGCCCTCCAACAGCATGATGGCCCGCTCTGTCCCAAAGACAGCCCGCACAGCCCAAGCAGGCACCGGCAGCAGGGCTGGGCACCCCAGGGCTGCAGCGAGCTCCTGAGCAAAGGTGCCATTGGAGGTGGCAGGGGAGGACGGGGAGACACCGTTGAGGATGCCTTGCAGGCACTCACTCTCCAGGGCATGACACACGATCCCAGCCAGGTCCTGAATGTGGATCCATGGGAAGGGCTGGAGCCCAGAGCCTAAGGGGCCACCCAGTCCCAGACGGAAAGGCCAGAGCATTTGAGAGATTGCACCACCACCTCGACCCAGCACTACTCCTGTGAGGAAAGAGAGTGAGATAAGGACTACCCCCCTCTCCAAAGGACAAAAGCCCCCTTCACCCCCAGACCCACAACCAGGAAACAATCCTTAGAGGGATGGACTGGAACAGCACACCCATTATGAAGAGGCACAAGACCCGATGTTCTCCCTCTTCCCCCTCTTGCCTCAGCATGAAAGCAGAGCCACCCTGAACAGTATGATGCTCCTTCTCACCAGATCTCACCACAACACCACGAGCTGGGCTCCCAGGGACAAGAGCTGCATCCTCCCAGGAGCTCACCAGGCGTGAGAAGAAGTCGAAATCCCCCCCAGGACTGTCCTCGGTATACTCAGCTGTGGGGCTAGGGCGGTAATAGCCTGTGGGTGTAACAGTAGAAAGGGAGTCAGAGTTGAATCATGACACCAGCCACACGCCCTCCCCAAAACAGACCCTCTTCCCTGTCTCCAGGAGCCCAGAACTTGATCACTCCATCAGAGACATCCTCATATGAACAGCACAGGGTCCCTTTGATGGCAATGCTGAACTACCAATGTGCTCTGCAAGTTCAGCAGGATGCACTAATACTCAGGTTGAGCTGGCAGCCCCAAGAACCAAATATACCAGCAAGCAACACACTGAACTGGCTGCATAGAAAGGTGCTTGCTCTAAAACTGGGCATCACAGATGCTAAACTGTGGCAGCATTAAAGACTGGAGAAAGCAGAAATACAAAGTTGGAGAAATGCAGGGGGATTCAGCTGAGGCCCTGTTTAGACAAACTAGTTCTACAGGATGCTTAAAGGCTTTCACAGAAAAATGGTGAAAAGGTCCTGTCCCAGTGAAACCAAGAGAAAGCATAGAGACCCAAATTCATCTCCAGCAGTAACAAAAAGCTGATCAAGGTTTGCCTAAACACAGTGACATTGATGGCAATAAAGCTGGCAAGGCAAGACGTGTCCCCCCAGAAGCGTATTTCTGTCTGGAGGTATAGCTCTCCAGGTCAGCATGAGTCATGCCTTGACTGGGCCCAACCAATACCTACGCCGGTGACGAGGACCCAAGCATGGGGTGGTCGTTCAGCATCAGCAATAGCTTTGGCCAAGGTCTTGGTGGTCTCAACACGGCTGCTGATGACTTCCCTGCAGAAGGCATCATCCCATCTGGGAAAGGGAGAGCCAGTGATTATACTTCCCACAAGGACATCCAAGGAAACAACAGCACCAAGCGGAGGCCCAGCAGACACCCACTGACAAACACAGGAGAGGTCACGTGAATTCCTCCCAACCCCAGAGCAGGGGGAGGACACGTGATCTTACTACCTAAATTCATGGGGACTTTGGGAGATGGTGGCTCTCCCCTTCCCACAGAAGGCTGTGGGTTTTGGATTGCCTGAGGACAAAGGTAGCAGAGGAGCTGGAATCCAAAGCTGGGTGCAGTGAATTCTTCCCAAATGCCTGGTGGAGGCATTTCCAAAAACACCCTCATACAAGTCAAACTTTGGTTCTGATTTTGCATTATCTAAATGTAGGCATCCAGTGTCATTTTGGAAATGTGGAACTACTTTGCCTGGCCTTCAACTGTCAATCCAGAAGGGAATCTGTATTCCAAAGGTCTCCCGGAACTTACCAGGCCCAAGGAAATGTTTTGGATACTCAAGGACCGAGATGTCAACAGTCAGGTAACCCAAGTGCTTCCTCCCCAGATCCCTTCCACATTCTCTGATAACACTGAGTTGTCTTGCCTTCACTTTGTCCCAATAGCACTATGAGAGATTAAGTTACCTGCGGAAAGGGTTGAGGACATTCTCACCAGCCAAGTTCACCACGGCATCGCACAGGGGCAGTCCAGAGTGGGACAACTCTTCCTGGGCAGGGGTAAAAGAGACATCACACACCCCGCCTCCTCTCTGCTCAAGCCTTCCCAACAACCAAGCAGGGCAGGGTCCTAACAACTTCAGCCAGTTCCTTCTTCACAATACTTGGAGCACAAGCATGAATGAAGAAGGTTTGGCTCCTTGGAACTACAGCAGTACCCATCCCAATGACTATGACCCATGGAATGCCCAAGAGTACATCCACAGGAGCCAGATTCACCACTGCAGATTCTATGTACGCCATTGCTGGCCAGAGCAAGAAGGATTGTTCCTCAACCCTGACATCTTCACCCTCCTGTGACTGCTCTCATCTCATACCCAGCTGATCCGATCCTTGCCCCCTTGTCGAGAGATATGGGTCACTTCATGCCCACGGCTCCGCAGCAACTGTGTCAGGGCTCTGCCCACAAAGCCAGTCTCACCACCTACGAGAAAGACAGGACATTACAGATTTGGCATCCCAAGGCCTGCACAGGTGTCCCCATTACCACAGCCAGCTTTCCAGGACACATTACTCTGGGCCCTGACACGGCCGGTCCCCAGTGCCCGGCTCCCCCGCACAGCACCCCAGCTCTGAGGGCCTTCACTCCCCAGATCTGGGCACCATGCACCATAGAATCATAGATCACAGAACAGTTTGGGTTGGAACGGACCTTCAAATCTCACCCAATCCCACCCCTGCCATGAGCAGGGACATCTGCACCAGCTCAGGTTGCTCAGAGCCCCGTCCAGCCTGGCCTGGGATGTCTCCAGGGATGGTTCATCCACCACCTCTCTGGGCAACCTGGGCCAGGCTCTCAATATAAAAAATTTGTTCCTCATGTCCAGCCTGAATCTCCCGTTTTCGAGTTTAAAACCATCACCCCTTGTCCTATTGCAACAGGCCCTGCTCAAAGGTTTGTCCCCATCTTTCTTATGAACCACTTTTAAGTCCAGAAAGGCCACACTAAGGTCTCCCCAGAGCTTCTGTTCTCCAGCTGAACCCCCCAGCTCTCTCAGCCTGTCCTCCCAGCAGAGCTGTTCCAGCCTCGGGTCATTTCTGGGGCTCCTCTGGCCCCTCTCCAGCAGCTCCATGTGTGTCCTGTGCTGAGGACCCAGAGCTGGCCCAGCCCTGCAGGGGGGTCTCACCAGAGCGGGGCTGAGAGGGGAATCCCCCCCAAACCTGCTGCCCACGGGGTGGGGATGCAGCCCAGGGTACGACTGGCATTCGGGGCTACTATGTCCTGCTCCCTTACCCCGGGGGAGATCGGAGGGGGCGGCCGGCTCCCACCGCAGCACCCTCACTGCCGCACCCCCGCTTCCGAAACCGCGTCCCTCTCACAGCCACCGCACGCAGCCGCCCTGTGGCCAACACTTAGGACCAGCTCCCTCCGCCAAGCGGCCTCCCGCGCCCACCCGGCTCCTGGCAGCGGCCTGGCTAGAGGCTCCCCCCGTCCCTGCCCCGCGGCTGCGAGCGGCCCCGCGCCCCGGCCGCGCCGGGCCCGCACTCACCAACCAGCACCCGCATCGCCGGACCCGCTGCGCACGCGCCGCGCAGCACCGACTGCGCATGCGCGTTCCCGCCCGCGCAGCGCTCCGCCCCCGCCCGCGCACAGCGCTCCCCCGCCCAGCGCGCAGGGGTCAGGGCGGGCGGGACGGGCCGGCGGCGGGGAAGCTCACTGGAAAACCAACTGGAAACGAAGCACAAGAAGCAGGGGAGCGCACAAAGTCTGAGGAGCTGCACGGTGGAGCCAGAACCCACTGGGTGAATGCAGTAAAAGGCCGGGGCGGGCAGCTCGTAGTGGACACGCTGCGTGAGGCGCGGGTTGGCTGCGTCATGGAGAGCTGAGAGAGCAACGTGGAGAAGTTTGTTTAGTCAGTTAACTGGTTAATTAAAAGAGCTGAAATAAATGCCAGTGAAGCGCTTTTTAACATTTCTAATTGAAAATGAAGAATTTTGCAGTTGGGAATTAGGCTGGAGTTGTTCTTGCTCACCCTGAGCCTCCCTTCACAGAATCACAGAGCGGTTGGGGTTGAAGGGACCTCTGGAGATCATCTGGTCCAACCCACCTGCTCACACAGGGTCACCAGAGCAGATCGAACAGGATCCCGTCCGGGCGCGTTTGAATGTCTCCAGAGAAGGAGACTCCACACCCGCTCTGGGCAGCCTGGTCCAGGCTCTGGCACCTCGAAGTAAAGAAGTTTCTTCTCATGTTTAGATGGAACCTCCTGTGCCTCAGTCTGTGTCTCATCCGGCTGTTGGGCACCGCTGAAAAGAGTCTGGTCCATCCTCTTGACACCCACCCATGAGATGTTTATCAGCATAAACGAGATAAAGAACCTAAAAGTGTGTGCTGCAGTAAGTCTCTGTATATAAAGGTAATTTTAAACAGTTCCAGATAGGGATGTCTGTATTACAATTACCCACATTGAGATAGTCGAGCCCTAGCTGGTGCATCTTTCCTGACTTGCTGCCCATTTTACTCAGACCTTTCTCAGACTTTAGAGTAGTGGAGATAATGTGTATGAGGTAAATGTCACAAATTACCTTTAAAGGGTAGAAATCATAACAACTGAAGCACAACAAAAGAAACAGTTCATTTAGCTGCCCATACAGAGCTTCAGTCTGCAGAATGCAGT
Source organism: Caloenas nicobarica (assembly GCF_036013445.1). Classification (NCBI taxonomy): domain Eukaryota; kingdom Metazoa; phylum Chordata; class Aves; order Columbiformes; family Columbidae; genus Caloenas; species Caloenas nicobarica. The sequence goes on along the minus strand of NC_088268.1, from coordinate 131,197 downwards.
TGGCATAGCCACAGCTGTAGGACGCCAATGCCTGATGGCATCTTTTTTTACATCTTGGTGAGGTGGAACAGTGTGTTACCGATGGCAATGAGGCAGTCATAAGCTGTGGCTGCTGTGAGGAAGTACTCTCTGGTGACAAAGAGAGGAAACAACATCAGCTGGGCTAAACAACTGCCAGAGGAAATGACCTGCCTGTCAGCAAAGAAACAGTCCAAGGAATGACAGTGGCAGAGGGGTGACAGAGGTCCCAGATGGAAATGTTCTTGAGGAAGTATTAATAATACGCTGTTGTTTGGTAATAGATGAGTGTTTATGTGAGTGGTAACAGACATGGCATTCTTTCCCAAGAGCCTGGTGACATACAACAATAGGAAGGCCATGAAAGAAAGATCTGCAGTTCCAGCTGATTTTGAATCCCATCAGTGTGGCCTCAGTCACCATGCACCAATTTTCCATGACAGGTGCCTGATGAGGAACAAAAGTGAAAAGAATAAAGTTGAGTTCATGTTGGAGTTCTGCTTTCTATCTCAAATGAGAGGTAAAACTGATGTGAGATTACGTTTGTTAACTTAGAAAACTAGGTGATAATTTGACTCCCCACTTAAACATACTGAATGTTTCAAACAGAAAGCTGAATGAATCAAAGATCTTCAGTAGAGCCACAGTCTCAGACACTGATGTTGTACACCCAGAGAGTAGTTAAAGAGTGGCAAATATACAAGTGCAGAAAGATCCTTGCATTAGTTCTGAAATTATCAATAAACCCCAAAAGTTATTGTTCCACCCTTGGAAAAACAAAGCAGTGGAATATTTGTGTGCTGTCATGTAGAGAAATGGTAGATACAGCCACCCTCAAAAAAACCCACCTGTTGCTTGTAGCTGTTGTTGATTTGTCTTTCCATGAAAACAACTGAAGTTCAGCTGTTTTCTCTTCTGCTCACCTCCCTTTTTGTCTGTCTTCTCCTGCACCCACAGCCACCATATTAGGTGCCATAAAAGAGGTATGGAGGGATGTAGCAGAAGTTGCCCCCTTCTCCCATGTTTCCACACTGAATGAACTGACAGAAACTGTAGCCTTATGTCTCTTTAGGCTCCAACCTTCCCAAAATCATCTGTTCATGACAAAGTATCAACAACCTTTTAATTGTACTGAAATGTGTAGTAGTGGCTAAACTTACTTTAGTTTCAGGACTCAATTCAAGAAAACATGTAGCATTATTTGCACACTTAATTTTGAGGAATATATGCTTGAAATTACAAGGAAAATTTTCAAAAAGATCAACAGAGAATTTGAGTTTTGATAATAAAAATCCATTGGGACTTTGTTTTGTTCCTCTTTGCTTCTGGCTTCTTCTGAAAATGCTTACTTTGAGAGTATGTGAATTAATAGGTGTAATTCCTCAGAATTTCCTTTCTAGTGTTTTCTTCAGAAAATACCTTCACGTTTTATTCCTCAGGCTAGACATTATGGGTTTTAACATGAAGATGAAAAGACAGTACAACATGGACACTAATTTGACATGGTCTGGTAAAGAGCAGTCAGAAGGAATGGCATATATTTTGAATGTTTTGCCAAAATACAGTACTACTGCCATAAAGTGGGAAGCACAGGTACCGAAGGCTTTTCTTCTGCCTGTATGAGAAGTGATCCTCAGGACGGCAGAGATAATACTGCAGTAGAACACTAGGATCGCACAGCATATAGTGATAATAAAGGAAGAGGAGAAGGAGAAGAGCACAATCTTGTTGACATTTCACTGCAGGAGAGCTATAAGAATGGTAGGAACTCACAAAAGTATCGATCAATCTGACTGGACCCATAGAAGTTCAGCTGAAAGATTAAACTGCTGTGTTTAAAGAGCCAGAAAGGTAGGAAACCAGAATCAGTGGGTAACACTCCCTGAGCTGTGGTAGTCTGGTAGAGCAGAGGATTGCAGATGGAGGTGCAGCCGTCTTAAGACATTGTCGCAAGAAGAAAGCATTCAGTAGAAACAAAGAGTCCTCCAAAGAAAAACTGACTTGCACATCCATTATAGGAAATGCCTTTGTGCTCTCACCAGGACTTTGGGGGCAACACTGCTGGCATAACAGACATCTATGAAGGCAGTATTACCAAAAAAGTAGTACATAAGTGCAGTGTGGAGTTGTGAACTGATTGTAATCAGTCCCATATTCCCCACTCAGCTGCAGTATAGATTACCGAGATTTAAAAAAAAAAAAAAAAGGGAGAGAGAGAAGAGTGAGAACTTACATGCAGAGGTGATCCCAGGAGTACAAATTTGTCTGAGGAAGTATGATTGTCCACAGTGAGCTGAAATTATGGAGAAGTGAAAGTGTTACAGGCTGAAGGTGACGTGCAACTGTTCCAAATCCAATATGAGCCAGGGTGCAGAAACAAAAATAGATATGGAAAGCTGATTTGGTGGTCCTCCTCAGATATGGCCCTATACATCTGTATTTCTTGGAAAGGAGGACTTCTGGAAGTGCTTGCCAAGAAAAGCCTTAGGTCAGCAAGGCATTACACTACCTTTAAACCAAAGAGAAAAAAAGATTCCTTAGCTGTGGTGCATCTTCCTCTCAAGAAGAGAGTATAGCAATATCTGCTTCTCTTTTGATCAAATCATACTGTGGTTGGTGGTGGTGGGTTTTTTTGGGAGGGTGTTTGTTTGTTTTTTGAACAGAATGCACTGTATTCTTCCATTTACCTCCCTTTACATCAAAGAAGGGATTGCCTATGCCCAACCATTTTAGTTATCTTGATGACCTAAGACAAGAAACAAACACCTCCAGAATGTATTGAGGTTGGATTGGATCATCTCTAGAGATCCCTTCCAACTTCAATTTAAAGAGGGACATTGGAGAGATGGAAAAATAATTTGTAGAATCCCATTTGAAAACACCCACTTTCCCTTCTTAAATAGCAGAGGGAAGCAGTGTGCTAGACCCTTTACTAATGCAAGATGATTTTTGCTGCTAAAAATGGACATCACAATTCCCTTTGTCCCCCTGGACAGTTCAAGATCCTTCACCATGTTGTTATAGGGAAGAAATTACAGTAAAACTGGTACAAACAGAGCCTGGGGGGAAATGGCTCTTGCCATGAATGCAGGTGTCTAAGAACAGGTTAAAAATTTATCACCCTAAACAAAATATGGCAATGGCCTTAAAGAAGATGTTTGGAAGAGTCAAATTCTCTCATAGTACAATTTTCTATTTGATTCTAAGTTTAGACAGACAGACCAACAAAGAGAAAGATAGCTATCTAGTTAGAGAACTGGCTGGACTGTAGGCATGAATGTGTGAGGGAGAGATGTAGAAGACTAAATTTTAAACATAGAGAGATGATCCAGGATTATATCGTTACTGCAGTAAAAGCTAATCTAAGGTGTTCTTGAAGTGGAGGTTGCACATTAAGCGACACAGTATAACTAACTTGCCAGAATGAGTGAATGTCAACTTCCTGGAAGTTCCTTTGAGAACACAAATCCCTGGTTCAGTGTCACTCAAGAACATGCTGAATAATTACCTGCAAAGTTGAATCAAAGCAGTGTTAAAGATCCAGGGATGTTCTGGGGTGGAGGATGAAGACGTGGGGACTTTAGAGCTGATGTCTATCAGAATGTTATTTTCAACAGATTGATCTACCTTCTTCGCAGGAGAGAAGCAGGTACACTACTGAGCATGAATTATCTGACCTTTTGTAGAAGCCATTGTAGAATCAAATGAATGACCCTCAAATGCTGCCCATTTCTTATTCTAGATAACAAAACAAGATCTCAGTCTCAGCTGAGGATGTTCACATTGCAAACCACTGAGACTGGTGAGTCCCCCCACTAACCCCATGTCAATACGTATCTCAAATGCATGACAAGTGAACCAAATGATTATTTAGTCCATATGCTCCCACCTACAGAGTTTTTCTTTCCCTTCCACTCTTCCTTTGTCTTCTGTCCCTTAGCATCTTATTTCTCAATAATCTGAACAGTTACTGGATTGTTTCTTTTTGTATATTGTTTTGCTTGCTGGGTGAAGGGAACACTTCCACTTAGAAAGGAATAAACTAAAACAAATAAATATTTCTTGAAATGCTGTTTCTATATTTCCCAGGGATACAATTTTCAGGAAAGTCTTGGTGAATTCTGTCTCTGCTTTTAACTGAAAAGGACTCCCCTAAGTGCCCAGTTGTTAAAGACCCTACTAAGATAGGATAATAATAACAACAAATAAATATAATAAATAGTAAGCAGAGGCAGCACTCATACACCATACCAACATACACCAGAGAAACTGAGCAGGATACATGGAAAATGCCTTACGCAGTTGACTGCAGAGGCTTGTCATCCATCCCTTCACTGGGCACACTTATGTGAGAGGAAGGAAAAGGGTATATCTTGACCCTGGGAGACTAAGGCAAGACAGGATTCTTACTGAGCAGGTACTAGAAGAAAGAGGCATTGCCTAAGGACACCTCTTTCTTTGGAAATAAAAAATATTTTTCTATCTGTGTAACTATCATTGCTGGCGTACTTGAAAAGCTCTGGTCCCTACACCTTTCCCCCTGTAGCAAAAAGTGTTGGTTCTACTGCCTCTGTTTGCACCTTGGAGAAATTGACAAGTTGCCTCTGGAGGAGAAAACACACTTGTTACTTAAAGGTGTTCTCTCAGGGATGTACCTTCACAGGGAATACATGATCATGGTGTTTGCAGAGGCTCGCGTCGAAATGCAGGAAATTAAGAATGAGTTCAGGCTGGAGGGCTGAGACTGTATCAAAGCTTAGTCATTCCTACAGCAGTGTAGGCTCTGCCTACCACAACTTACTTTCACTGGGATGGAAACCATGAGCATCCTTATGTGACATCCAGAAGGTTGTCACAGGTTAAATCCTTCACAAGGATGTGGCTATCTCCTGAGGGCTGCAGCTGCAGAGACATCCTAGCTGTGGACTCAGAATTGGGTGTAAGCGGATGGGAGAAGGGAATTACATTGACCTAACTGACTTATAGAGACATTTGACAGTAAGGCACCTAACTTAACAAATCTGAGGATGGGACTTGCTCCAGTTACCTAAGCATAGGTTCTCAGTGATCTTTGAAGTACCTTGGATATCCTAGCAGGTCTCCATCTGTCATTGCGGAAAGGTACAAGACTCTATCAGTTCTGTTTCACATCCAGCAATGCCATCTTGATGTCCCACATTTCATAAGGCCTGCCAAAGTGAATGTGGCATCTATGTATGGAAGCTGTTCTGAGTACCTATCCTGTCACATCTAGTCTGTACGGTCATTTTAATTCAAGGTGAGCTGAATATTTATTTCATTGGGATAAATTGGATCCCTATTATTTGAAATGGCTCTCTTGATATTTATATAGCATGTAGATAAGTACATTTCTTTTTCTTAATTCAGTTATCTTAATCTTACACAAATTTATTCTCCGTCTTTTTAAATGTTAGTTTTCTAGTCTAAACTCATAATTGAGCTTCTTTTAATAGGCAATGAAAAAGGCAATGATCAAAGATATTGAGAATGTGCCCCCTGAGGAAATACTGAAGGAGTTATATCTTTTCTTCCTGGAGAAGAGAAGGCTCAGGGAGGACCTCATCACAGTATTTCAAAGGTTACAAAAAGGATGGAGACTCTGTCTTCACGAGCAGATCAGGGGCAGTGGGCACAAGTTGCACTGAGAGAGGTTTAATCTTGGCATTAGAAAGAAATTTTTTACAGTAAGGACAATTGTTTACTGGAATAACCTCCCCAGAGATGTGGTAGCGTCCCTATTGTTGGAGGTTTTCAAGATGCAATTGGACAGGATGCTAAATAACCTAATTTGGGCTCCCTTTCCCCTGAAAAGCTGGACCAGATCTTTTGAAGTGCCTTCCAACTTAGGCTGTTCTACTATTCTACAAGTACCTTCACAGGAGAATTCAACTCCTCAGAAAAGCTAACTGTTTAAATTGTGTGTTACTGTTGTAGTTTAACTCCAGCTAGCCACTCGCTCGCCTCCAACACCAAGTGGGATGGGAGAGAAAATTGGAAAGGAAAAAAACTAATGGGCTGAGACCAGAACAGTTTAACAGGGCAGCAAAGGAAGAGATGACGATGATGATGATGATAATAATAAAGATAATATAGAAAACAAATGATACACAATGCAGTTGCTCACCACCTGCAACCTAGTAGCCCATTCACTCCTGAGCAGTGGTGTTTGCCCCTCAGCCAACTCCAGTTTATACAGTGAGCACAATGTCATATGGTATAAAGAATATCCCTTTGGCCAGCTTTAGAGTTTGGGTCAGGTGTCCTGACTTTGCTCTCTCCTAGCTTCTTGTGTACCTGGCTAAGCATGAGAAGCTGAAAAGTCCTTGACTATCTGGCAACAACTAAAACATCAGTGTGTTTTCAACATTCTTCTCATACTATATCCAAAACACATCTGCTAGAAAGAGAATTAACTCTATCCCAGTCAAAACCAGGACAGTATCCACTCCTTATTTCACCCTTATTCCATACCATTTATGTCATGTTCAGGTCTTACACTACCCAATTACACTACGTCATTACCCACCAGTACCCTTCACATCCTTTGATATAATACACAGCTATCATTCCCTTGGTCTATGGACTATACCCATGAAATGTCTATAAAATGTCCACAAATGCCCACAAAATGTCCGTTGAGTTAATTTAGTCCATGACTTTGGCTCCATCTGGTATGGTGTTTACTCAGGACATGAGAGGTGGCATCTTACTGGGCACCAAAGCCAGCTCAGGCCAGGTCATTGCTGCATCCGAAGTTGGTAGCTGGTGTGTCCGGTGTGGTCCATGTGCACGGTCTGTGGATTGAAGATGTCGATCTCAAGGAAGTTGCCGGACGCTAGTTGCTGAAGCCAGTTCTAGTTCCATCATTACTGCACTTTGCTTGGTTTTGTCAAAGATCATTCTTCATTAATCTGGATGGTTCTTACTATAATACTGTTGATATGGCATATGCCCTGTTTCCCCAAAAGCAAGACAGGTTCTTATGTTAATTTTTGCTCCAAAATATGCCTTTTTTTACATGTGTAGCTGCCTGGACACTATTTAAATTGACTTTTTAAACGAACTGTAACAAGGGCCTATTTTTGGAGTAGGACTTATATTTCAAGCATCCTCAAAAATCCTGAAAATCATGGTAGTGCTTATTTTCAGGGTAGGTCTTATTTTTGGGGAAACAGAGTAGCAACCATAGTAGTGATGACATACAGTATCATATAACAGTTAACATAATATAATTCAAATTATTGGCTATTCTCACCCCAAATCAAATCCCCTTGAGTTCCACATCAGACTTCCCCATCCTTCTGCATTACTCACCAAGTGCACTCAGGTCCTTGAGCAAGACCAGTCCCGCAGGTGGGTTTGCCTTTGCCCAAGGCAGGAGTAACCCAGAATTCCTTCCCTAACATATTCTTCATGTGCACTACAGGGACTATATCTCCTTCTACAATTATGTGGAAACTTTAATTAGGCAGGGCCAACTCAATTGGAAGATCCCTTAGTGTTGACTAGCCAGATAGCTTTTGTAAAATGTGTATCCCAATATTTGAATGTCGCACCACCCGTTGCTCTCAGTTTAGTTTTCAACACTCCGTTGCTCAATTGTCCTGGAAGCTGGTGCATGATAAAAGATGTTATATACTCACTCAGTTCCATGCTCTTTGAAATAAGTGACAATGAGTTTTTTTCAGAAATTAGTCCCATTGTCTGGCTCAGTTTTTTCTGAGGTGCCATGTCAGCATAGGACTTGATTTTCAAGGCCCGGGGTAGTATTCCAGGTGGTCGTGTGGGGCACGGGATATGTTTCAAGCCTTGGCTGCCCAGTAACAACCAAAACATCAGTGTGTTATCAACATTCTTCTCATACTAAATCCAAAACACAGCACTATACCTGCTATTAGAAAGAAAATTCATATATCATTTAGATAACTACAGCTAGAAGAGCTGTTTCATGACTACATAGGAGGAACCTGACTTTGCCAAGCAGACTTCTGATAGATCAACAGGTGAAGGCCTTCTGAGTCTTAGTGGCATAATCCATGAAGTTTCTTTGATATATGACTCCCTTTTAGAGAAATCTCCCTGGTGCGTATAATTGTAATATGCATCAGGTTAAACTCCATCATTTAGGTGCACAAAGCCCCCTTAAGAGTTTTAACTGCCCTTTTCTTCTGACATTTCAATATATATATTTCCCAGCTAATAGCCTACATCCTCATCAGCATCCTTCTCCTTCACAGCACTATGATTTGAAATGGATTAGATACTGTTAAACACTGTTCAGTGTGATGGCCATAGTATGCACCTTGTTATGCCTTAAACAATCGGTTTTGCAGCTTCTGGCAGAGAGGAAGAGATAAGTGCTGTGGAGGCAGGACAGTATCTCTTCCTTGAGGTCTCCCTACTGTTTGCAAAACAAAGGCACCAACCTTTGAGATAAAGGCATTAACCATTTTTGCACAAAAGCAGGGTCATTCATTGATCACGACTAGCAAGGGGAATTGTGAATCACCAGCTACCCCTAGACTAACTTCTGGAACAATTTCCTTAATCAGCATGAGGAGCAAACAGAGGGAGGAGATGAGTCACCCTCTCCTATGTTGCATGCAAATGAACTAAAAAAACCAAACCAAACCAAACCAAAACCAAACAAAAATCAACTTCCCACTTGGGACACTAGTTGCTCGTGTTGTGTGGCCTCTTCCTGCCACCCTGGGAACTACAGAGAGCCTCACTGGATCGACCGACCTTCAGAGTAGTAAAATCTTACTTCTCTTCTGATGTCAATCTCTCTTTTTTTTCTCTCTCTCTCTATTTCTGACTTTATTCTGGGCTCAAAAGGGTGAGTTGCTGAGTTTTGCTGTTGAAATCTTGTTAAGTTTTATGATATAGCTTTTGCCAAGTCACTATTCACTGTAGTTCCACTGAGTTTTAAGTAAATTCATGATTTAATTGAACCTCTTGAGTAATTGTTTTTACTCGCAGTTACTGCACAGAGTATTTAAAAGTTAACCTTGCCCTCATCCTGCTTAGTGGGACGGGACATTCAGTTTAGACCAAACACCTTAGTATTTGGCTGAGGATCAGCCAAAAATTTCTGAAAATACCAGCCTCATACTTTTGACTAAAGTGGCATTTAAGATTTGTGTCTACAGGCTCTATCTGTGTTACTAAATTAGCGTCAGGAGTGTTTCTGGTGCCTGGGTCAAATAGCATAAAATGTGCATACCACTTAATGTTTTTTAACTACCTAATGTAGTGGTAACTAGAAAGGACCTCTGGATGAGGCTTGTCTATAGCAGGGTGAGCCAAATAGCTTGCTAGAAAATACTAACCTTCAGATGCAGAGACCACCATTGTACCTGAACATAGATATCTGAAAGTGGAGCTGCATTCCATCCCAATGTCTTTAAATAGACAGTTTACATATGTTTTCTACTAGTTTAGATCCTTTGGAAGACTAGTGGGCACTGAAGTTATGATAGTGCCCAGTAGAAAATGTTCATAGAAATACCTATGGTACATGGTCTACACAGAGGGATATTCCTCTGGTATTTTCCCCATCAGTTTAGGATGGTTCTGTATGCATGGGAATATTGGTATCTGCATTTGAGTTTATAGTATAGATTCCTTTTATATCAGAACAGAGAAAGACGTAACTATGGTTCATTTTATTCTTTCATTTATTTTAAAGAGATCTTACTTCTTTTGAGTAGGAAGTGAACAAATACTACATTTGAAGAACTACTTTATCAGAAAGGTAATTTTTGATTTCTAATCAGCCCTATCATTTATCTTATGTTGCAACATAATGAGAACGGAGCAGTCTTCTGGTAGGATAGTGCTTACATGGTGATTCTTCATACTATGTCAGATTGTGTTTTTACAGGCTTATCTATCACAGAGAAATAACTCCTGTCCTGTTACAAACTACAAACGCTCATGCAATCATGCGCATGTAATATATTACTTATATTAGGTTTTTTGGTGTTTTTGTTTTTTGAGTTGGTTGGTTGGTTTGTTTGTTTCTTCCCAGGGATCACTTCAGACACAAGATTTCAATTGCCTATCGTTTGATGATTGGAACCTGAATTTCAGTGGTTCCATTAGTTTCTAATAGAAATGATTAAACACAAAGTAGAGAAAAAGTAGCTTAAAAAAGGAGGTGGCACAGTCAAATAAATCATTCAGTTCACTCTTGATTGACCTAATTTATCTTTGGATGTTTACAGTGAGAATGTCTCCACCTGAACTGGCTGTGTTCCAAAGCATAGAAATAAGGCACTGCCAGAGTCTAAGTTTTATGTTGTATTTAAGATGTCTAATACACACTTTGGATTAATTATGGCTTTAAAATTCTTGTACCTTTTGAATGGCTATAAAAGGACTGTGTATTACATCTCGGGCAGATTGTAAATGTCTAATATGAATCCATACCTTCCTCTGGTCTAATTGTCTTAGATTTCTTTTATACCTCCCGCTTTCATCCAGGACACTGACCATCAATAATCACAAAAGACTCTCAAAAGTAAGCCCTGATGTCCCTTGATGTCCCTTGTTTTACATTCTAAACACCCATCTGTAGCTAATTGGACACTGTGGTCATTCTCATCCTTAGAAAAGGTACTAAAAAAACCCTTTCCTTTTTAACTTCTTTTTCAGAGACTCTTTTACCTCCTTGTTTCGGAGAGTGTAGATAAAAGGGTTTAGCATAGGAATAACAATAGTATAGAGGATAGAGATGGTTTTGCTTTTGTTAGGTGAAGATGTAGACCCAGGCTGAGCATACATGAAGAAAACAGTCCCAAAGAACAAGCAGACGGACAGCATGTGAGAAGAGCAAGTAGAGAATGCTTTGAGCCTGCTCTCAGCTGAAGGCATTTGAACAATAGTAATGATTATATAACCATAGGAGATAAAAACCACCAAGGCAGTGCCCACAATAATTGATCCACATAGAGCCAGCATTACTATTTCATTGACAAGTGTGTCTGAACAGGATGTATGCATCACTGCAGGAACATCACAGAAGAAGTGGTTTATTTCTTTGGACCCACAAAAGGACAAACTGAATGTAAAGCCTGTCTGGATGGTGCAATTGATGCAGCCTGACAGATAAGAGCCCACCACCATGAAAACACAAAGTCTTTTATTCATAATGATTTTGTACAGTAGTGGATTGCAGACAGCAGTGAAGCGATCATAAGCCATCACAGCAAAGAAGAAGGCTTCTGTTGTGCCAAAGAGAGAGAAGAAGAACATTTGAGATGCACAATCATTGTAGGAAATTATTCTTCTGCCCAGTGAGAATGTCAGTGCTGCTTTGGGAGTGATGACAGAGGAATAGCAGATGTCCAAGATGGACAAGTTCTCTAGGAAAAAGTACATGGGAGTGTGTAGCTTGGAGTCCGTTCTAATGATAAAGATCATGCAGGCATTTCCTACCACAGTGACAGCATACATTGTTGAGAAGAGAACAGAGAGAAGGAGTTGTGATCCTGGATGAGATTGGAACCCAACCAAAATGAACTCATTTACCTTGGTCTGGTTTTCCATGTTTCCTTTAAGATGATGTTCAAGTAAGTAATTAGGATGCAGTGGAATTCAGACACTTTGCCTGGAGAAACAATTAGATGAATAAGACAAACAATAAGATATATGAAATGTAAGAAATATGAAAAATAGAGAGACAGATGGAAAACAATGGAAAATGGATTTACCTATCATATCTGAAGATTTTTCTAATATATTAATTTACAGATGAACCAATTACCCTATTACACTCTCTTCAGTGTAAAGAAATATTCTGCAAGCAGCACATCCAATCTAGTTTTAAGGTCTACTTTACAAACAATCAAGAAAAAGCATTTCATTCTAAAGTTAGTCTAAACAACTATTTCTGATGTAACTGGGCAGAAAAATCTCACCCTAAGATTGCATCTAATGCAAAAAGGTTTCAATCCCCTCAGCAACAGAATAAATGAATATGCTTCTTCTGCTGATGCAAAACAATTTAAAAAATGTGAGCCAAGAAATGCATTAAAAAAGTGTGGATAATTTTTTTTAAAAAAGAAAAAAAATATTATTAAGAAAAAAGGAAACACTTCTTTATGTAAGAAAGTTACTTCTTTTTCTTTTCTTAAAATACTTGTAACAAAACCTTCAAAAGTTGAGATTTCTTAAATATCTTTTCTATTACAATGTTTACTTCACACAGAATATTCAAAATAATATTGATTAACAGAATATTTCAAGTGACTCCTAATTATGTTTAGTCATTTTGTTTTCATAAATTAGGTATCATTTCAGTTAGTCTTGGATATATACAGTGAGTTAATGCCTGCATTAGAATTAATACTTAGGTTACCTTTAAATTCAGTGGATAGAAATAAACACTCCCACTTTAGAATATTTACCTCAGAAGGTACGAATTATGTACTAGGATTTCATGTTTCTCTCCATTGACTTAAAGGGAAGTCCTGCTCAGTCATACCTATCTATTCTGTATGTATAAAGATGTATATAGATGTATAAACTTGCATGATATTAATACCCATCCAATTACTGGTACTTTCTTTGCTCTGTTGTCATTTGCATCAGATGCATTATCATAACCCTCATGTACCTGATCTTTTTGAAACACTGAATTAATTTTTGGTACATTACATCAGCCATGTCTTTATAATCCTTGAAATATACCCTCAGTTCTGGGTACCCTCAGAAGCCCTATTTACTTCTTTGTCCTTTTTTTGTTCATGTTTCTTAGAAAAGGAAATAACTTCGGAGAAATATCTTCTCTTTGCATAACCTTGCTCATCAAATATTTTGTCTAGTTTCCTTTGGGATTTTTGTGTACTGAGAACCTAAGTTTAGACAGTCAAAATTAAGCACCCAGTCTATGTTAGAGAATAGACTGCCTTAGCTTATTGAATTATTTGGTATACTACTTCTTGTAGAACTTGATTAGAAACTGCTAATATAAAATTCACTTAGCATAATTAAGTTTGTTTAGTATAACCTCTGCAAGCTGTGAAGCCTTGAATCTTTCTACTTTGTAATGTACAAAAGGCCACAGAGTCTACAAGTTATAGAAGATAATGGAAGCTGTGTCCTTGGAGATAAGTAAAGGGACAGAACAGCACCTAACAGAAGACAAAACAGAAGAATGTTTTGGCTGTTGTCAAGACTTCTTTTCTCCAGCTGTGAGTGCAAAATAGCAAATGAAAGTCAAGACTTTTCATTGGCAGCCCACCTGAAGAAAGTGGAGAGATCCAATAAAGAATGGGGAGACCCCAGACCCTAATTTTGCAGTTTGCCTGGAATGATGCACAGGGAGTGGGGGCTTGGATTGCAGGGGTATAATTGTCCAATTTTTTTTCTGCTGGGAGTTCCTCTTCAGGAGGCACCCATCTTGAGCTGCTCTATGCTATACCGTGCAAATAAATTCTTTATTTTAGAAGAATTTCTGGAATCCATGCCTGAGTCTCTGCTACAGAAAACCTAGGGAGAAGGAACTTCTGTAACACTATAGCTTCTTCTATTGCCAAAGTTTCTTCTATTGTTAAAAGAGAGAAATAGCTACATCTGCAGTGTGATTCTTCTTGTCCTAACATACCTCTTTAAAATACAGGGGAAAAACAGTGCCTTAGAAGCATATTTCTTCATTAGGAAAGGAATCAAGCTAGCAAGAAAATTAGAAGAGATGCCTTTATCTGTAACAATATAAAGGAAAATGTCAAAATTGTCTGTTAGTATGGTCAACCATTTCATGGATATGTAGTGTTGTCTGTCCTAATTGTCCTTATTTTTAAATATTTATATTTATTCTGGTTTTATGTGTAACCATCAATGATTTAAATGTAACAGATACAAACTTATGAAAAAATTTGATACTAGTAAAACATCTTTTCAATTGAAAGATATCCTATATTCTATTTTTTTAAAATAATAGTTATTACTGCTTTTAGTAGACGTGTCTTTTTAAACAGGCTATGAGAAATCTAAGCTAAGAATGAAAATGCTGGAGATGCTTTTATAGCCAGTGAGAGGGGCACTTCAGGAAGAGTTTTGATTCACCTGAGATCCCAAGAAAACTCTGGAATTGTCTGTCTCTTTATTGATCAAACAGAAAGTCTAGGATGACTAATGCAGACCCATCAAATACTGGCTTCTTGCTGATGGACTTACTTTCCAGAAGAAATAATTGCATTCATAAGCCCTGTTTACTGTAAGTGCTATGGAATCAGAATAAAAACACAACTTTTTTTTTAATCCAGTTCTGTCACTAAACTTAGCAAAGCAAAGCTCAGACTTCACAAACCACAACACACATACCTTGTGATATCGAGATTAAAGCCAGGTGTGTTTTTTGGAATTCAGATTTCTTGAAGACACTGCTAAAAACATTGAGTATTTTTTCTACTCAGTTGATTGTTCAATAGTCTCTTGGCAATCAGCAGTTCACTGGCCTTTCATCTTGCTGGTTGTGAGGGCATTCCCCTTAGCATGTTGCTCATGTATACTTGAATAGGTGTGCATAAATACACTAGGGAATCAGCTTCTAGAGCCTTAGATCTTCACAGCAGACATCTAAATCTCCAAAGAGATATTTTTCCCTTGTGCCATTTGTCTTTGCCTGGAAAAGAAGAGAAACCAAGAAGAAAACCCAAACAATAAAGTATAATGCTGCCTCTGTGTGTCTTTTATCTGTACTTTTTTCGCTTATGCTCCTTTTAGATTTATTTCCAATAAGAAAAACACTGTGAACCTAAACAAACCCTGCTAGCCATTAGAATCTGCTTCCTTCCAGAATACCAAACCAGAACAGACACCAGTGCATTTTTCCCAACCAGTGTGCTTCCGTTCCCTAAACAAAAACAAGTCTTCCCTGACTGGCAGGGAGAGAGTGCTCGCCTCCTAAAACTTAGACATGATTCAGATGGCTGAAACTGAGGCTAAGCCTCAACGGGAAACTGACCTGGATTCCAGCAACCTCTCCAGGAAGAAAAAAGCATCTCACAACTTCTCTGTGGGTATCTCAGACATACTAGGACATGCTGTTATTTTTCAGCAAGCAAACTTGCCTTCTTTTCAGCATAGGAGCATTGCATTAAGTTACAGTAGACTACATTATCTATGTTTTGGAGAGTGTTTTAAAATAAATCTACATGAAATAGTTGTTTCTCCTCTTCTCTTCTCTTCTTCTCTTCTCTTCCCCAATTTTATGACTCATGATAGATCTACACCTTCTACAGCCATAGTATTTTACTTTTGCATATATTCTCACCAGCTCCCAAAGGTAGATGATAAGACTAAGAGAGATAGTAAGGTTCTCAAGAGCTAAGATTGGACTCACAGTCTTACCAACATTACTTGTGGGAGGCGATTTATTTACAATACTTTAAAGGCACCGAACCTTCAATATGCAAAAGTGTTCATTATGAATACTTCCAGAAATAAACTTTTAGATGCAAGAGAGAATTTGCATACTCACAAGGTTTATGTTTGTATAATACTTGTTTGTGTTCTCTCCTGCCCAAAGAACACTTAGGGACTCCTGTAGAATAGGTAATCAATTATTTGTTTCTGGTTATCTAACTACATCTTTAAAAAACACATAACAATTGGACAATAATCTTCTTCACAGTATATTTGAAGGATTTTCTTCACATAATTTCATAGCAATCATCTTCAGATCAATACTTTAAAACTAGTCAATGTGTGTAGCCAAATCATGGTATCAGAGGAGCCACACACCTTTAAAATTTAATATTTCAATGGAAATCTCACTAAGGAGTACTGAAACTTTATATATGAAAAACTGAAATAAGGGGAGAAACAGATTAGATGATCATTGGTGTATAAATGCTTTAATTTACTGTAATCAGAATAAAAGTGGGCTTGACGCTATACTGATTTTGTCTGCAACAGAGTTCAATTTTGTATTCCAGCTTTTGTGGGGCCATGTTTTGGATTTGTGCTGAAACAGTGTTGATAACACAGGAACGTTTTGATTATTGCTGAACAGTACTTGCACAGCATCAAAGCCTTTTCTTCTTTTCACACCACCTCACCAGTGACTGCCAAAGGGATATTTCATACCATAAGGTGCCATGCTCAGCAATAAAAGCTGGGGGAAAGAAGGAGGGAAGGGGGATACTTGGAGTGATGTTTGCCTTCCCAAGTAATCATTATGCATGATGGAACCCTGTTTTCTTGGAGATGGCTGAACACCTGCCTGCTGATGGGAAGTACTGAATGAATTCCTTGTGTTGCTTTGCTTGCACGCAGCTTTTGCTTTACCTATTAAACTGTCTTTATCTCAAGCCATGAATTTTATCACTTTTACCTTCCTGATTCTCGCCTCTATTCCAACTGAGAGGGGAGTGAGCAAGTGGGTATTTGGGGCTTAGCTGCCTGCTGGGGTTAAACCACAAGTGACACACAAGTCTGATGTAGGCATTACAAGCTGTCTTTCAAATCTATGAGAGAAATAGACACCTTTCGAGAATGATTCATAACATCTTTACATTAAAGGCATATGTTAAAGATAAATAGAATAAATATCCTCTGGGGGGTGATAAGACATGTCCATGAATAGTAAAGGAGCCTAGGTTAGTTAGCTTAGATGTCTAATTAGGCATTAGATTTAGATATCTATTTCTTAGGTAGCTTTGGAGGAATCCCTGCTTATATATCTAACTATCTCTGTGGCTCTTGATCTGCTGGATTTATTTTGTTAGTTTGTTTGGCTCCTTTCCCACACTATGGTTCATACTGTATTTTATTTTTACAATGCATTGATTACTTTTTTTTTCTCATAGCAGATTTTCTGTGAATATCTGGAAAATACAGTCAGCACCTTACATTTCTGGTGAGTTTCCCAGTATGGTTAACTTGAAGCTGTTCTTGACACCTCTCCCTAAAACTGTGCTCAAGTCTTCAGAAAGTCTTGTTTGAATCGGTTGTATCCATGGCAACAGAATGCACAGAATAAGTTATTCCAGCAAGTGTCTTAAGGTTTCCTCCCTGGAAAACTAGATGCTTCATCAACTGCA
This sequence comes from Caloenas nicobarica, assembly GCF_036013445.1. Classification (NCBI taxonomy): domain Eukaryota; kingdom Metazoa; phylum Chordata; class Aves; order Columbiformes; family Columbidae; genus Caloenas; species Caloenas nicobarica. The sequence goes on along the minus strand of NC_088268.1, from coordinate 114,104 downwards.
AAGTCTGAAAAGGCAGCCTGCTAGTACAGAGCATAGAATGTCAAAAACTGTGGTCTTAATTATAAACTCAAACTCACATTTAACATGATCACGTAGTTATGCACTCAGCTGACAGTTTTTAATATTTTTTTTATTTGTTTTTTACAGAGTATTACACATTTTGAATCACTGTGATATTCTGAGCATGGAGTAAATTTCTTAGAGACTTCTAACTGATAATCAGATTTTTCTCACAGATAATCAGTATTTAACTCAGATGTATCAGATCTGTCTCCAGACTCCTCCATATTCAATGGGAAGACGTAGAATCATAGAATGTCCTGAGTTGGAAGGGACACACAAGCATCATCGAGTCCACCTCCTGTCCCTGCACAGGGCAACCCCACAGTTCACACCATGTGTCTGAGGGTGTTGTCCAGTCTTTTCTTGAACACTGTCGGGCTTGAGGACTCTGACTGTAGTCTGTGAGTCAGAGCTTAAGGTCATGACTCCTGCTGGAATACTGCTGGATCCAAGGCTCATGCAGCCTGAAGGAAACATTTAAGTGTTCTATTGTCGCAGGGGAGTAATTTAAGGTTCTGCTTACTGCAGAATAATGTTTAGATTTCTTAAAGAGAAGTGTGACTTAAAAGAGTTCTGTGGCGTGTTCACTCTGTTATTTACTGCATGGGGGAAATATGCCAAGCCAAATGCTGCTGACCTTCTCTCCAGGAGCCTATACCTGTTCACAAAGCAAACGTTCAGGCGTCTTCCCTCCCTGATAACTGTTCACTCTGGAGTCTGTGCCTAGGAGCTCTGGAGGCAAACTTTCAGGCGAGGCCTGTATCTGTCATGGTGCAAACTTTCTGGATCCTTCTCTCCCTGATAACCGTTCACTCTGGAGTCTGTATTTTAAAGCTCCGAAGGCAAACTTCCAGGGGAAGCCTGTACCTGTTCGCAAAAGGCATTCCCTCCCTGATAACTGTCCACTCTGGAGTTTATGTTTAAAACTCCAGCAGCAAACTTTCAGGTGAGGCCTGATAATCATATGCAGAGCAGACTTTCAGGAAACAAATTTCTCAGGGGAAAAAAAAAAATAATAATGGAGTAGACTAGCAGGAGGGCTGACTTGAGCTGGTACCTGCGCAGAGGTCCAGCCTGAGCATAGGAGACCATAGACTTTTATATCTTTACAGACTATTCATACCATGATTCAGTCCAATAACAATATTTCACTTTGGATCTTCTTGCTTCTCACTGAATCTTTTCCGCCAATTCCACGTGGGCCTTTGTTTTGTTCAGCTGTAGACATCGTTTATGGTCCATAGCCTGGCAGGTACTGTTTTGTCTAAATAAATCCTTCCTTCTCAGCGAAGTGCAAAATAGGCCCCGTTTTTCAGATGTCTGTGATGTCTCCATGTTAGCCTTTGATCGTTATTTTTCCCACTCAGTTCTGTTTTTCTCAGCAAAGTGCAAACTAGATCTTATCTTGCAAGTGTTCGGTGTAGTTTGCAGTTGCTTTTGGTAAATATGAGCAGAACTTTACAGCTTAAAATTTTAGCAAATCCAGCTTACCAAGTAACATGAAGCAAATAGCATATTAAAAATCATACAACCTTATATCTCTAAATAATTCATTATATTTAGTGTGCATCTCCTTAAGCTAAATGATTAATATTGAACTTGAATTGGGCTCATCCACTGACCTCTGAGTAGTAAAACCATTGCCATACAGCTCACTTATTTAGCAGGGAGAGCTCAAAGTGGCTCATCCAGGCTGTTGTATTTATAAAATGAAGTGGCTGACTTGTAGTCGAACTGCACACAGTAGGAAAAGTCTGCACGAGACTCCCTGTGCCCACAAGCCACCGGTGTTCAGTTGCCGTTCTGCTTCCCTGTGGGTCTCCTGGAAGGAGTTCTTGGCTTGGCTGCAGCTCAGGCCCTTCCCTCCTCTGGAGCCTGGACCAAACTGCTTTGGGTTTGGCTGGGGGGGTGGGCTGGCGCGGTCGAGTGTATCCGCCACATCTATTCTGTCAGTTGTGTCTGAATTTCTTCTTGAAGTGATTTATTTCAAATGCCCTGGGTACAATAAGGTTATTCAGGTTACCAGGGAGCTGGTGTGAACCAGATGCTGAATCCAAGTGACACTGTAGCTATGCCACAGCATGAGCTACTCACATTATACTCCCTCTGTTGCTATACTAAAAAAGTTTTCTCCTTCAGAGGATGTTTCATTTTATCTTAAACCAGGTATTTAAGAAAGTTAAGATTACTCATCCTTTTCTACTGCGTCTTTTTTCGAGGGACAATAACAGAATCTCAGGGTAAAAAAAATGAGATGTAGATATCTGCATTTTACATGCCTATTACAATCCCACAAAATGTTTTCTGGACCTAGTAAACTATCTAGGGCAAACAAAATCTGACGTTCAGTTTCTAGCATTGCCAAACCTATTTAAAACTGGAGCAGTCATTCAGCTAAGACCTCTAGGAGAGGTAGGCAGAATAGAATCATAGCGGGTAACAAACAAGCAAAAAACCTCCCAACCCCAAATCATATTATGTATATAGATCAAACTTAGGTTTATGAAAGTCTAGTTCAATAAATATGGTTACTGGGTGCATGGATAGGAGTGTTTCAGTTTAGCATGGTTTAAGGTCTGGACCTCGTGATTTTAGTTCATCAGCGCTGCCAGGCGATCTTCATGAGCAAAACCCCTTCTCCAGATGTTTTTAGTTGATTTCTTAGGTATATCTTGTGCAAGTAAAAGTCTTCCTCAGGGCAAACCTGACTTCTTTGTTTCTAAGACAATATATGAGAGGATTCAGAAGCGGCACAACTACCGTGTACAAGACCGATACCAACTTGTTAGCACTGTAGGTATACATGACCTTAGGGTGGGCATAAGTGAAAAGAGTGGTGGAATAGAACAATATCACTACAGTCAAATGGGAGCTGCAGGTGGAAAAGGCCTTTTGCCTCCCCTGAGAAGAAGGGATCTTCAGCATGGTGAATATGATGCAAATATAGGAGGTAACCACAGTACACAGAGGCACCATGATGACAATCAGAGCCAAGATGAAGTCCACTAGCTCAGCCAAAGAGGAATCACTGCAGGAGATATTCAGTAGGGGTGAAATATCACAGAAATAGTGATTGATTTGGTCTACACCACAGAACGAGAACTGGGCTATAAAGCTCAGCTTGATGGAAGAAGTGACCAAACCACACATCCAACAGGCAGCTGTCAGCTGAGCACAGAACTGATGGTTCATGATGAGAGAATATTGGAGAGGTTTGCATATAGCCAAGAAACGGTCATAGGCCATAACAGCTAACAGAATATACTCAGTACAAACAAAAGTAACAAAGAAATATAACTGTGTCATGCACCCATGGAATGAGATATTTTTTTCCTGAGAGAGGAAATCTATCAGCATCTTTGGCTCAATGACAGAAACATACCAGATCTCTAAGAAAGACAGATTTCCTAGGAAGAAATACATGGGTTTTTGCAGACTGTGGTTAGTTCGGATTATGAGAATGATAACGAAGTTTTCCAACACAGTTAATAAATAAGCCAGAAGTACAGCAGAGAAGAGGAGCACCTGCAGTTCAGCAGTGGTGGGAAAACCCAGGAGAATGAAATACATGACACTGGTTTCATTTCTCCCACCCATTCTGCAGGGGAAAGATGAACCTTATCCACCTGTAATAAATTAATACAATGAAACCTAAGCAGACAGGCTTAAATTCATAACAGTATGTTATGCCACCACCCAAAACACTGTAAAGTTTGAATATTTTGTTGCTGGATTTCTAGAAATTAGTTGTGTGAAATTCATCTACTCAATCCAGAATTATTCATTGTAAAAATGTAAGCATGTTTTTTACTTTATACTTCATGGAAATAAACAGGCACTACCAGTCCTATCTCATCTAAGACATGGGTCTAAAATAATGCAGATGAATCATGCTATCATGGTGTCCATCCAGTATAAAAAAATGTTAGGTTATGAGCTTATAGATAGACATTTACATTGTCAAATTTTTAATTCATTCATCTATACATTTCTGAAGTTATACCATGTCTGAACTGTGAGGGAAAGGTGAAGTACCACAAGGACGTATACAACCTGATTTAAAAACCAGAAGGACCCCATTACAAGTTTCTATTGCTAGCTGTTTCTATTGCTATTGCTAACTGTTTCTATTGCTAGCTATTGCTAGCTACATAAACCTTATTGAGATACAAAGGTACACATAACATCCCAGATACAGCATAATGGCAAGATAATTGTAGTTCCGGGTCTGTTTCATTTGCAGCTAAGTCAGATCATTTCTTCAAAAAGAAGAATACCTCAGCCTGTGCTATTAAAACAAAACTGTTCTCAACCTTCTGTAATGGGAATTCAGAGTGGAATACACCACCTCAGTTGCTCCTGAAGAATAGTATCAGTAGGGAACAGATGTAGTGTAGACTGTTGTGTCAGTTGCATGATTTATACCAACACAGATAAATCGACCACTTTATTTACCTTCAGTGCCTCATGAGATTTGACCTAGAAATTACAGATAACCTCCCAATGGAAGCAATCAGAGAAAGAGGAGAGATGCTATTGTTTCCCCTGTGATTCTATACAGGGTGGAATTAAAAAACTCTGAAAATGTCTAAGATTTTGTCTGAGACACTGAACAATGAAATACCACAAGCTGATATCTACTGATTTTTATAGGGCAGAGGAAGAAAATCCCACCCAAAAAACAAAAGCAAAAAGCCCTGAAGCAGAGGATATGGCATCATGGATACCTTCCTCACATGGTTTTGATTTACCAGCAATTTGAAATGATTTCTCATAGCAATTAATCAGTAGCTGATTCATGAAGTGATTTAAAGCAATTTGATGGGATTTGTTATAATTAAAACAGCAACTTAATTACAGAACTGAGAATGACAAGGGTCACACTATATTACAAAGAGATAAATCAGATCACATAGACGTAATCATGCACACAGATATATAGACAAAAACTCAGACACACATGAGTATTAATTCATGTATACTAAAATATATGTGGATACACATACACTCATCAGTGAAAATCAGACAAAATTTCCCTCTTGAGTTTAGCAAATTACTTACTTTCAATGCACCAGCGTTCTCAACAGGTGATTGTTGAGCCTCAAGAAATCTATCTTCGCCCACAGCTTTGCAGCATCCATTTGTCATGAGGTGACACTGAGAAGGCGCCTCCCCTCAGAGCGAGATGTGAAGTTGCAGCCCATGGTGACCCTGGAGAGCTCAACAGGTCACACTTTGAATTCGCTTTTTATAGGGTCATAAGATTATAGGCTTTAGTCAGTAGTTTTCCACCCTAGCAACACATAGGGCCAGGTAATATTCTGGTGTTTTCCACCATTTGTCTATGTTCAGAACTTTTCAGATCATATAGTTTTTGTACCATCTTGCTTGGGCTACAGTTGAGGTAGCAGGGGAGCCACATGTGCACTAGGCTGTCAGAATTGATTGACCATTGCTACCTTTCCTAGGCAGAAGGGGTATCTTTTCCTACATGACAGGAGCCCCAAGGCTGTGGAGGGAGTGCCTCAGTGCTCTGGCTCACTGTCCCTGGCAGCCAAGAGGGACCCGTGTCCTGGTGCATCCAGCACAGCACGGTCCAGGGAGGGGATTGCCCCACTCCGCCCTGTGCGGGGGCAGCCTCACCTGGAGCGTTCACTGTGTGCAGGGCTGGGCACCACAAGATAAAAAGGGTATAAAGCTACTGGAGAGTATCCAGAGGAGGCCATGAAGTTGGTGAAGGGTTTAGAGGGGAAGCTATATGAGGAGTGGCTAAAGTCACTTGGTTTGTTCAGCTTGGAGAAGAAGAGACTCAGGGTAGAGCTCATAGTGGCTACAGCTTCCTCACAAGGGAAGGAGGAAGGGTAGGTACTGATCTCTTCTCTCTGTTGACCAATGATATGACCCACAGGAACGGCAGGAAGATGTGCCAGGGGAGGGTCAGGTTGGACATTAGGAAAAGGTTCTTCACCCAGAGGATGGTGGAGCACTGGAACAGGCTCCCCAGGGAGGCAGTCACAGCTCCAAGCCTGACAGTGTTCAAGAAGCATTTGAACAATGCCCCCACATACATGGTATGAATGCTGGGGTTGTCGTATGCAGGGACAGCATTTGGATTCGATGATCCTTGTGGGTTCTTTCCAGCTCAGGACATTCTGTAATTCTATGATTCTACTTTTACAACCTTCAGGTCTATAAATAGCCATGCTATATATTTTCTGAATAGCACAGTACAATAAAAATATTATGTTGAAATTATTCCTCCAATAGTGTGAAATACCTCTATTAGATAGACTGGACCAGTTTCTCAAGCTGCCAGATCTATCTATCTATCTATCTATGTACAACTGTTCAGTACCTGTATGCCTCATTTAAGTAGTCACAGTCATGTACAATAATTACCAGCTGAAACCTCAGCTTCAAAATGGAGTTTTATACAGATATTTACATTTAGGTTTATATTAGATATAAGATTCATTGATCTTGATTTAAACAACTAATATATAAATGTTTAAGACTGAGTTCATCTCCCTAAACACATCAGTCTAGTGTCGTTGGGGATGTTCTCAGTTCTTACTGGCTTTCACTTTAGAGTCCCAAACAGTAGAGGCAAAGGACTCCATAAAGCAATTTTGGTAGGCTGTTCATTTCTTTGCTCAGCTGAATAGCTATTTGGACACTCTTCAATGTACTGAGTTGGACTGTACTCATGCAACAGCAACCAAAACCCTCAGCACACACAGAAACATGCTCATTACCTGTATCTGTATCTACACTGTAGACCCCTCAAATTATGTTAAACTAATCCTGCTCTTAGCATCTAAGGTACAGTGAAAGCCCTGGATCAGTATATGTTGCTGTCTGTTGGCATTCTGGATGCCCTGTTATATGCAAATCACTCCTAATGGTCCAGCAAATACTCTTCAAGACCTACAGAATACCAATGCCTTTTTGGAGCAGCAGCTGGAAATGAAAAATAATGCTATACAGCATGTAGCAGATATGCAGGACTGGGGCAAAGGAAACCTTGTGGGTTAAAACAGCTGTAGAACAGCTACAAGGGAGGTGAGATTAAGATTAGAAAACAAATGAACAACCTTAGCAGTGGAAATATCTGAGTGCGGTCTTCCCAGGGAGTTACTGAATTATAATACCCAATGTCTGTTGATTTCACTCATAATTTAGTGCCTAACTGCTCTCTTGAAAATCCTTGACAAACGTACTCATTCAGAAGGAATTAACCTCCAGCTGGCATCATGGATCTTGAACAGCTCGATGTTGCCTGCTGACTGATTCCATCTGGTGAAAGACACTTGGCAAAAAGCTTCATTAATAAAAAATCATGATAGTACTGAGAAGATACTGCTTTTTGAAAAACTTGTGAGAGTTTTGTATAAATACGCATGTGACTGCTATCATCCTACAGAAGGAATGAGACCAGATCACAGTATGTTTGCATTTTGAATTTCAAATCCCACCAGGAAGTGTCTTCACTTCTTAAGATTTCAATCAGAAATTTGACATATGATCCAGAGACTAAAAGGGGACATGAAACAGACAGTCTCTAATTCTAATCACAACTCTAGTGTGGGCTCCATTGATGGACTTCTGTGTACATTACAGCCCTCATAGTTTTCTCACCTCGGACTGATCCGATGGCTAGTATTTACAGATTTCTTTGATCTGGAAATATAGGATGAAATAAGAAATTACTTCCATGTGAAAAATTATGGTTACTGATAAAATCTGTGCTTTTCAGAGGAGTCTTAGGATGACTGATTCAAAGAGCCTAATGACAGTTTAAATATTCTATGCATTTCAAAGCTCTGCACAGGACTGAAGGATCTGGTACAGGACTTCAGGGATTTCCTTCTTAAATTTTATCTGGAGGCCAGGTGAGATAGCCTGCAACACCCAAAATAACAAAATAACATTACTTGCCAACATACCTGAATGCTACTCAAATATGACAAAACATGCCCTGGAAATTATAGCATTAACAGAAAATACGGGGAGAGAAAGGATAAATGTAGCACCGAGAAGCCACATTTACAATGCCCAGTAGAAATGGAGACTGTGATACTCTGCTGTATATAATCTGTTACTCCCCATAATGCAAGAAAAACATGTCGGAGTGGATCCTCAGGACGATCCTCGTTGGACGGAAAGAATCGGCCAGAGTAACGACAGCATCCCAATGTGGGTTAAATCGTTCTCCTTTATTATGCCTAACAACAGAGTATATACAAAACTTTGTCCTAAGCACGCGCTAAACATACGATAATGATTGGTTACAATGCACTGATCACGCATCCCACCCCGCTTTGCTATTGGCGACCAGCTGCTGTCCACGCGCTGTGACATTCCATGTCTCCTCCTTGTGCCTCCGTTTAAGTTCCGCATTTCCCTCTTTCACCACCAACTTAATTCCACATTTCTGCCGGTCAAGGACACTTAGAGGACAACAAGCAACAGGCCCAAGCCTAAACCGTGGTTACGTCAAGCCCTGGATTGTTCATCGCATATATGTTATGCCCTCTCTCTTCTAAAAAGCTATCCGCAATTCCCCCTTTTTCTTTTTGAACAATCCAGGCATGACGAACTATGCGTTCTAAACCCCTCTTAATACAGCTTAGTACTATGCAAAAACAAATCACAAAGTCAAAATAATCAGAAAGTGCATACCTTCAACTAGCAAGCCCTTTAGCCATCTTGTAATTCCCCAACTGTTCAACCATGTACTTAGACCCCAATCATCATAAGCTAGCTTTTGAGTCAGCTTATCTAGTCTCTTAATTGCCTTATGAATCGGTTCCAAGTGATCAGATAGGTTCATGCAACACATTCCATCAAAATCTTCACACCCATGACCTTGAACTAGTAACAAAAAATCTATAGCAGCACGATTTTGAAGCGTGGTGTGTCTAATTGAATCAGCATCTGCTAAAAGCCCAGATAATGCTAAAGAAGTAGCGTTACTTTGTTTTGCCAACCAATATCCTAATTTTTCAAGCGTCCTCAACGCTTGCACAGTCACTACTCCAGGTGCTAGGAGGGATGATACTATGGTTTCACCAGGTCCCCAGAAGTTTACATTATCTTCTCAATCTTTACCAAAGGCATGGAGGATCCTCTTGCCTCTCTTATGCATCAAAACGGTTGATGTATTTGGAGTCAGCAGAGTTAATCTTCCCAGAGAACAGGGTCCCCCCTTTATATGAGAAGGAATTCCTTGCCAGGCTCTATCACCACAGATTACAAATACACCTGGGGGCAACCGCAAGGGAACGTTTGTGGACTTAGATATGTTTGGGCTTGTGTAGTTGCACCAGAAACTATCATTCTGATAGAGAGTCACAGATGAAGTAACTACAACAGACAAAGATTGATTTTTCCCTGAATAGTTAAAGTGCAAACAGTAATCCATCTTTACTGATCCCAATAGTTTGATTTCTTGAGGTTCTAAACCCTCTTGTGGCAGGTCTACGACCCAACTGTCCCAATTATTTGTCACATTTGAACCACCACCTAGAGATTTCTTGGTTTCAGGAACAGGCCAGGTGTCTACTGGAACACCAACTAAACATGTTGAGAAAGGATTACTCAGAGATGCAGTAGCTAAACAGATAGAGTCCTGCCCTGTGACATTGGCTAATGTCACCCAGACATTTGTCTTTGGCTGAGAAGTGAACCAAAATGTATTACACTTATTCAGAGTCATTACTGTTATCACCATAATTACACGAAGGAGATTCTGGAGCCACATGTTGCTTCTTCAGTTCCGGCTTCACTGAACAACTGGGAACCCACAGTGGTCCTTGATCTGTGGAAAGACACATGTAACCTCGACCATTAAAAATTACTGATACAGGACCTTTCCAAATACCAGTTACAGGATCGCGATATCTTACTAACAACTCTGGTAAGGTATTTGTTCTTCCTAACTTAATTTGATGATGATGTATAATAACTGGAGGCTCTTCATAATCTCCTGTGAGACACAAGTAGTTTAGAGTGAACAACACCTTGCTTAACCGTGATTGACAATCTAATTCTTCACCTTTTTACTTGGTCAAATACCCTTTTATCATCTGGTGCACTCGTTCAATGATTGCCTGTCCTGTGGGTGAATGTGGTACACCTGTCACATGCTTGATTCCCCACTGCATTAAAAAAGACCTCAGTTTCTGATTAACATATGCAGGTCCATTATCTGTTTTGATTTGTTCTGGAACACCCATTACTGCAAAACACACTGTTAGATGTTTACACACATGCTGTGCTTTTTCTCCTGGCAATGCCATGGACCAAATCATTTTCGAAAAGGTGTCTACTGTGACATGCACATACTCGAGCCTCCCGAACTCAGGAACATGTATTACATCCATTTGCCATACTTCTAATGCCTTAAGACCTCTAGGGTTAACCCCACTGCCGATTCCTAAAGTTTGAGTTCCACATTGTGGACAAGCTTGGACAATAGTACGGGCTTCATTCTGAGTCAAACCGAATTGTCTTTGCAAACCTTTGGCATTCTGATGAAAGTTCTCATGACTCTGTCTGGCCTGCTGGAATTTATCTGTGGGCGGCATGTACTGCACTGGGCTAACTAAATCATCGGCTCTCTGATTTCCTTCCCCCAATCCAAGATTCCACTGATGGCTACGAATGTGAAGCGCACAACAAGATTCTGTTGGTTGGCCTAAAACTGATCTTAACTGAATAAACAGTTTTCCCACAGTATATACTGTCAAACCTTTTACCGGTTGTCTCTGAACCTTGCTACACTCTATCCACTGATTATTCTTAAGAAACTGCCATAATTTACCTTTTGGTTGCTGTGAATGCACCAACCCAGAAAACCCTAATAACACCTCCTGAATCGGAATGGAATGTCTAAGCCACCATTCTAAATCTACACTAGAAATTGGTAGACTAATGTCCGCAGGTTCTTGGCCACTTATCTCCACTATTCTGGATCTCCCTTTTCTTATCAACTCTCCTATTGCCTCTGGCCTTGTCTGTATATGAAACTTTGGCTGAACTCCTAAAAACACCCATTCCAAAATCCTAAAATCGTCCGACTCACTGACTTTAGCAGTTTTGGCAGTGGCACAAGTAAGAGTATAAGAAGTACAAAGAGAAGAGGGAGAATCTTCCCTGCTTTTGTTTTGCCACTGAAAAATGATTGCTAAAGGAGATTCTTAATTACTGATCAATAATAATACAGGCTGATTGGCAATACAATGTCTTGTCCAATTTTGCTTCAATTTTTCAAGAATATTCGACAAGGCTGTTTGATGTTGAGGTTCTAAGGTAATTGCTGTAGTTGGATCTTTGCCTTTCAATAAACTAGTAAGTGGTGCTATGTCTGTATTTGAAATACCAGCACAAGTTCTGATCCATTGGATGTCACCTAACAACTTTTGAACATCGTTCAAAGTGCGCAACTCTGTATGTAGCTCAATTTTTTGAGGTCGTATCTGAGATGCAGAGATTGTCCATCCCAATATTTCCACGGAGCACTTCGCTGTACTTTTTCAGGAGCAATTACTAGGCCTATCTTTTTAAGCTCAATATGTAGTATGTGAACAGCTTATTCGGAAAACTCTGTTTCCTGACAGCAAAGAATGTCATCCATATAATGACAGATAATGGCTTTTTGCCATAAGTCACGAACTGGCTGCAATGCCCACGCTACATACATTTGACATAATGTAGGTGAGTTTTTCATACCTTGTGGTAATACTACCCACTCATACCATTTGGCTGGTTCTGCTTTTTTTTACGGACAGCACAGTGAAGGCAAATCGTTGAGTATCTTGAGAATGCAAAGGAATAGTAAAAAAGCAATCTTTTAGATCAACTATAAGAATATGCCAATTTTCAGGTAGCATTTCAGGAGACGGGAGACCAGGTTGCAGAGCTCCCGTTGACTGCATTTGCTCATTTACTTTCCGCAAATCGTGTAGTAAACGCCTTTTACCACTTTTCTTAGGAATTACAAAAATAGGAGTGTTCCAAGGACTAGTTGATGGTTTTATATGCCCAGCTGCTAATTGCTCATCTACTAATTCCTTTGCTTTTTGCAGTCACTCTTCTGTTAATGGCCACTGGTCAACCCACACTGGGTCATCTGTTAGCCAGGTCAATGGAGGGTTGGGCAACTGCTTTCCAGTGACCACTAGTGAAAAGGTGAAGTTGTTAGAACAACACCCAATTGTCCCAATACATCTCGCCCAGTTAAAGCTTCAAGACTCTCTGGTAGCGCCATAACATAGACTTTCAGCGAAACACACTGCCCTTCTGGAAAATGCAATGATACTGGTTTAACACTCGTGTGGAACAATTTGACCTCCTACTCCTGCTACTGAAGCAGAGAGTGAGGACTCTACTGGCCACACATTGGGCCACTTTGTTTGGTTTACAATAGTAACATCTGCTCCAGTATCTAACGTAGCTGTGATGGAAACAGTGCAATTGCCCTGAGACAGCTGTATTTTCATCATTGGTTGTTGCGACATAGTAGTGGTGAAGCATATAGCAGGTCCCGTGGAACCAAAACCTTTATCACCTCGTAGGTTCATGGGAGGATTAGGTACTTCTGGTAACTGCTTTTCTAATGCTACTATTTGAGCAACTTTGCTTCCAGCTGGTATGAAGATAGGAGGATTTAAAGTATATATAATTGCATAAATCACTCCAGTGTAGTCTGCATCGATGATCCCTGGTATGACGATGATACTCTTAATTCCTGCTGAAGAGCACCCCACTAGCAGTCCTCATGTTAGACTAGTCTGGTGAATCAACGGACCTTTGGCATTAGTTGGAACTTTGTGCACCTTGGTGTCTGACAAGGTAATGTCTATTGCTGTTTCCACGTCAACTCTGAGGCTTCCCCTGGTGCTGGGTTTGTGGAGTTGTAAAAAACCTGGGTCTTGGTTGAAGATGGCTCTGAATTGTTGTTTGGAGTAGGCTTTTGTGTCATCGCACGTACTCCCTTCGTGCTCGTTGACTAGTTTCCCGATCGTCGACATGCTACAGTTGCATGCGTATTCGACTGACATTTTTCACACCATACTGTTTTCGAGCAACGTTGCCTGGCATGACCATCTTCCTCACATTGATAACACTTTCCTGAAAATTGTGCTCGAGGCCCCAATGATAGTCTACCGATGACTGCGACTATTGGCTGTACAACTTCCTTGACTGCTCCTTGGACTGCAGCAGCTACAGCGTTGGCTTGATGTTGCTCCTCCACTCTTGCTACTCAGGATAGCATCTCTTCTACTGGAGCTCCTGAGGGTAATGTAGCTAAAATCTGCTTGGTTTTAGCATTTGCATTATCAAAGGCTAAAAGACGGAACATTCGAGCCTTCATCGTTTCATCCATATGTGGATTTTGCATAATTGACTCATACAAATGATCAATAAAATTTGAATAACCTTTAGTGGTGCCTTGTCGTATTCCACTAAATGAGGGAGCATGTGCTCCTGGTAAAGGAAAAAAGGCATCTAGTGCAAGTTGTGCAGCTCGTTGATGCATCGCCGCTAAAAAGGCTAGTCGCGTTTCAAGCTTGCTATAAATCCCTCATCAGTGTACATGTCAGCTGACATTCCATACAATGGATCATCTAGTTTGCACACAATTGTGGCTTCTTGTTGGGCTCTTTGGTACCACGCAGAATCCCATAACAAATATTGTGCAGGAGTTAATAGTAGTCTCATTAAATTCTGGAAGTCTTGTGGACACATTAGATCAGCAGAGAAAATCCACGTTACAATTTGTCTTGTAGCCTCCGACTGTATTCCATAGTTAGTCACTGTAGCTTTTGCTTGCTGTAAGATTTTCCAATCATGAGACTCCCACTGAGCCCTTCCATTTTGTAGATATTGTTGCACTGGACAAGCTAAAGAAGTTGAAGACCAATTGCCTTCTAAGATAGCATCTCTAATTACGCCTGACTAACGGCAAGATGCAGCAGCTGATGTCGGCTGAGGGAGCTCTCTCTGTTCAACTGCGGACTCAGCAACAACTCCGGATTTCCCTTGCTCTCGAAACACCACGGTTTTTGTCTTTTTAATGTCTTTTACTTCCGCATCTAGTTCTTCTAATTTTTGGACAACTACTTTTAACAATTCCTCCATGGCTTGGGAGGGTCATGGCATAGCAGTTGTCTCTATGGTTTGTTCACTAGATGTCTCCACACACTCAGCCGGTGGAGAAGGAGGAAGAGGAGGGTATAATGTCGTGGTTGGGTCAGGCGGAGCTGTAGGTGGAGGACGGCACTTGGCACCGCCTACATTTTGATAGTCATTGTCTTGTACTTCCGCTTTCTGATTAGTGGCGCTTGGGGACTCTGCACAGTTAGCTTCCACTTTTTGCTCCCCAGCAGCAGCTCCTTCCGCTAAACGTCTTATCTCAAGAGTGGATTGAAGCGTAGTCCCTGACATTCCACACACCGCTGGTAGACCCCAAAACTGAGACCATCAGCTTCTCCGCGATTTTAACTGTCCATCACTACACTCGGAACTTTCTGGGGCTAGGGCTTTTGCTGCAGCCATTGCCACTTGTTGTTCTGCTTTCATAGCTTTTAAAGTCTCCAATATCGACCGTGACAACATTCTTAACGGCTTAATCTCTTTCTCCTCCTCTCCTTCAATTGTCTTTTCCCACATAGTATCCCTCACCGCTCTCCATTCCATCAGTGAGAAAAGCAATATCCTTAAAATGTCCCCATTTTTGAGCCAAAGTAATCAATTTGATTAACTGTTTCTGCGACGACTTGATTCCTCTCTTAGAGAGAATACTCGCCAGCAGTGCCGCTGCTGCCTCAAGCTCCATGATAGCAAACGCGGTCTTCCCTTTTCCCGTGGAAGGCAAGGAGCGACCTTGACCGGTGTCTGCCCTGGGCTATTACTGCTCTCCGGCAGCACGCTCTTCCACCCCTGACTCAGTCCCAGCCCTTGCTGCTTACCGCAGTCTCAGCTCACGATGTCCCCAGAGTTACTTGGTCCCGTGAAACCATCCTCTGCTACCAGATGTCGGAGTGGATCCTTAGGACAAGCCTCGTTGGACGGAAAGAATCGGCCAGAGTAACGACAGCATCCCAATGTGGGTTAAATCGTTCTCCTTTATTATGCCTAACAACAGAGTATATATAAAACTTTGTCCTAAGCATGCGCTAAACATACGTTAATGATTGGTTACAATGCACTGATCACGCATCCCACCCCGCTTTGCTATTGGCGACCAGCTGCTGTCCACGCGCTGTGACATTCCATGTCTCCTCCTTGTGCCTCCGTTTAAGTTCCGCATTTCCCTCTTTCACCACCAACTTAATTCCGCATTTCTGCCGGTCAAGGACACTTAGAGGACAACAAGCAGCAGGCCCAAGCCTAAACCATGGTTACGTCAAGCCCTGGATTGTTCATCGCATATATGTTATGCCCTCTCTCTTCTAAAAAGCTATGCACAAAAACAGATATAGCATATGCTTCCCTGAAACTGCCTTCCCTTCATTGATACTTGATACCACAAATAAAGATGCATGTATAGGTGTACTCATTCTGTTAGCACTCCTAACATGGGACTCAACAGAATGATTCTGTTGATAAGCAAAACCTGATGGGATGAGTCCTGTGACTGATGGGCCATGATGGACAGTTATAAGCTCTTCAGGAGGGATAGACAGGACATGCAAGGCACAAGGGTGGCACTGTGTGTAAGTGAGCAACTGGATTGTATGGCGCTTACAGTTGGTGATGATACGGTCGTGAGCCTCTGGGTAAGGATGAAGGGGAAAGCAAATAAAGCAAATGTTGTGGGAGGTTACTAACAACCAGCCAGCTAGGATGATGACACCAATGAATTGTTCTACAAGGAATTAAGGGATATCTCTAGATGATGTGCTGTTGTTATTATGGGTGATTTTGACTTCCCAGACAAATGGAAATATCATACAGTGAACACGAAGAGGTCCAGGAAATTCCTGAAGTTGAAGATAACTTCTCAGTGCAGGTACTAAGGGAACCAACTAGGAAAGGTGCCCTCCTAAACAGTGAGTGACTCATGGATGAAGTCATGATTGGTCCCTGTCTTGGTCACAATGATCATGAAGTAGCTGAGTTTCAAATGGTTGGCAACAGGAGAAAAATGGCCAGCAAAACTTTGTCCCTGGATATAGAGACAGTAGACTTTGTGCTGCTGAAGGAGTGAGTTAGTAAGGTGCCCTGGGAATCTGCTTTTGAAGGTATCGGGGTCCAGGAATCCTGGTCACTTTTTAAGACCTATTTCTTAAGAGCACAGGAGCAGGCAATTCCAAAGTGTCAGAAGTCAAGCAAACAGGGCAGGAGGCCAGCTTGGACGAGCAGGGATCTTCTATTATAACAAAGCCTCCACTGGGAGAGATTGATCCAAGAACACACCAACACTCACTGTTTCCCTCAAGTTGAGCATCAACACCACTGCCAACATGCTGGCTATCGGTTCATTTGAGCATATGGTCAGTAAAGAATCTCTCTCCAGAAAGTCCAGTAAGGCCATGTGAAACATTGCAGAATCTATGCACTTCATCATGGACCCAGCGTTCAAAATCAGATTATGCACATTGCTCCTCCAGTTTGCCTGTGGTGCTTAATCTGGCTGATGTTTCCTCAGTAAGACCGGATGGGTAAACCACTGCTCCAAGTATGTACAACTTCATCTTTCAGATAGTTTACATGGTCCTCCACATTACTAACATAGGGTCAGCTCTGCTCTCACCACTAACAAGGCACTTGCTTGGGACCTTTTTATCTTTTTCTACCCCTTCAATTTCCTCCTTTCCCATATCTATAGATTATAGAACCCATCTGCTCCAAGCTGGGGTGCTAATTCCCTAATGGAAACCCGAGCAATGTAAATGATGCTATATGAGTCCAGATATAACAGAACAATCTTTGGTCTTCTGAACATAAAATAGCACTGCCTGCACCAGTCTGGGGAGGCTTGCAGTACTGAAGCAGTAAGAGTGGTCTTTGGGGCATGGCATATACTCTGATGCTTGCGTATAATTTCTGTGTACTCCAAGGTCTGAAGTGGCAGGAAGGCTTCATTAATCTCCTCAAGAACCAGGTAAAACCAAGATTTAATAGAAAAAGATCCCCAAAACAAATCCTGTGGCTGGAAGAGGCACTCCAAAGAGGAAGTCAGGCAGAGAATTCTCTCAGGAGCTTGTTTGATAGTTAATAGCCAAACATAGATTGTATGTCTACAGTCAGGAGAATACTGCCCCAGTTCTCCTCCAAACTCTGAAGATAGTGATATTTTTACATTTTTACCTGAATGTGATTAGTTCAAAGTGTTTTAAAAAATGTGAGGGCTTTGCTGCAATGTTCCAGGATGGTGTTTTGTGATATGAAATTGAGAGCATGTCGTACTCAGGAACTCATGAAAAACTCTGCAGTTGTTCCACAGATGAAGGAGCCAAAATTAAAACAGTTTTATCTGTAATATGAGGAACAGACCCTAATGAGTTTTGGCTGAGAGAGAATTATTTATTTCCAAAAGAGAGCCTGCTAATGGATTTATATTCTTAAGGTATGTGTGATACAGGAAGGAGCCCAGGTTATTTGACAGAATAAGCTTCATAAGCAGTATAAATTATTAATATATAAGCATTATAATGCTTATAATACTTCTTAAGCACTTTGCGACCTGTCATGGGGATTAATCTCTATTTCCTTGAACAAATGGACTAGAATGGTGTATATCCACATAACTTACAGTGGATGACTCCTTTAGATTAAACTCACATCCTAAGTACTTAAAAAGTTATTATAGTCAATGAAGCTCTGGACAATACAGTCTCCGTGAACTGTAGCCAAGGTGAGACACACAAATTCTACGGAATTGGTTCCAGATGGCCATCTTTAGGAAACTGGTCCCGCCTTTAAACTTACTCATCTTAACAGATCTCTAGACACTCTTTATATATACATATATATATATATACCTATTCAGTGTCCAGTACAGATATCTAACAATAATTTTGAGCACCCCAGAGTATTCATGGCACATTATAGCAGTGATAGATATGACACAGGTTCCATGTAAGGCCAGTATCATTCTAGAACAACTAGAGGACATCCAGGGTATACAAGGTAATTTCAAGAGGCACTAAGTACCCATGACTGTGCAACCGATTCAAGTCCTAGAGCTTCCTTGATAATGCTGAAATCTGAGACATCTGTTCCCACTAATGTGTTTAAACCTGGAGTCAAATTCCATTCACAAAGTTAGGTTAGATAAATACCAACCAGCTGTACTGAGTTGCAGCCCTATTATTTATCTGTATAATTATTTTTTTCCAGCCCAGTAAAGGGCCAAAGGAAGGCAATAGCATCCCAGGACCTTGTCTTTGGAAATGCAGGAATCTTGCTTCTAACTGATTGAGACATCAATGTAATTGCATCTGAAGTGTTTTAACCACAGTACCATTCTAAATAAATAAATAAATACACAAGTAAATTAAAAAGAGCCCTTAAACCAGCATATGGATCTTGAAGAAGAGGTAGGTGAGGATATGGTGCAAGGCCTGCCTATGAGTTCACATAGGAAGAGGCAGTTGTCTCCACACCTCAAGACTGCCTCCGATAAGAAAGAAAGAAGGGTAATTGTAGTAGGCAATTCCCTTCTGAGAGAGACAGAGGGCCCAATATGCAGAGTTGACCTTCATCATAGGGAAGTGTGCAGTCTACCTGGAGCCTGGATCAGGGACATCACCAGGGCACTCCCCAACCTGGTGCACCCAACAGACTACTACCCACTGCTGAACTTCCAGACAGATGGGGAGGAAGCTGCATCCCGTAGTCTGAGGAGAATGAAGAAAGATTTCAGGGCCTTGGGACGGATGGTGAAAGAATCCGGGGCTCAAGTGATTTTCTCTTCACTCCTTCCATTTTCAGGTGATGACATGAGATGGAATAGAAAAATTCAGTCCGTAAATGATTGCCTACAAGACGGGTGCTACAGGCAGGGCTTTGGATTCTTTGATAACAGCTGGTTTTATAAGACACCAGTCCAGACAGTGATACATGGGAAAGGTTTATCTCACAGGGGCAAAAGGATGCTGGGACAGGAATTAGCAGGGCTCATTTGGAGAGCTTTAAACTAGATTTGAAGGGGGATGGGGTTGTAGCTGGGCTTGCATCAGTGGGGCAGCACTCTAGAGTTGATGAAGACTGGGAGGCCTCCCACCCCTCTAGGGTGAAATCAGTGTGCTCAGCTCGCTCCCTGAAATGCCTGTACACCAATACGCGCAGCATGGGGAATAAGCAGGAGGAGTTAGAAACCTGTGTTCAGTCAGGAGTTTATGATCTGGTGGCAATTACAGAGACATGGTGGGACAGCTCACATGACTGGAATGTGGTCATGGATGGCTATGTCCTTTTCAGGAAAGACAGGCCAGCCAGGCGTGGTGGTGGAGTTGCTCTTTACGTGAGAGAGCAACTACAATGTATAGAGTACTGTCCAGGTGCGGTTGAGGAGCGAGTTGAGAGTCTGTGGGTGAGAATTAAGGGGCAGGCTGGCAGGGGTGACACTGTTGTGGGTGTCTATTACAGGCCAGCAGATCAGAGTGAGGATGTTGATGAGGCCTCTACAGGCAGCTGAGAGCAGCCTCGCAATTACAGGCCCTGGTTGTCGTGGGGGATTTTAACTACCCTGATGTTTGCTGGAAGGACTACTCAGCCAGCCAGCCTCAGTCCAGGAGGTTCCTCCAGTGCATTGATGACAACTTTCTGATGCAAATGGTGGAGGAGCTGACTGGGAGAGGTGCGCTGCTGGATCTCGTCCTCGCTAACAAGGAGGGTCTGGTTGAAGCAGTAGAGGTTGAGGGCTGCCTTGGTTGCAGTGACCATGAAGTGGTGGAGTTCAGGATCTCGTGTGGCTGGAACAGAATACCAAGCAGAATTGCAACCCTGGACTTCAGCAGGGCAAACTTTGGCCTTTTCAAACAATTGCTGGAGGAAATCCCATGGGCAAGGCTGCTTGAAGGTAAAGGGGCCCAAGATAGCTGGTTAGCATTCAGGGGCGGCTTCTACCAAGCTCAAGATGAGAGCATCCTGAGATGTAGGAACTCAACTAAGGCAGCCAGGAGGCCTGCGTGGTTAACAGGGAACTGCTGGGCAAACTCAAGTGGAAGAGGAGAGTTTACAAATCATGGAAGGAGGGGCTGGCCACTTGGGGAGAATATAAGGCTGTTGTCAGAAGATGTAGGGAGGCAACTAGGAAAGCTAAGGCCTCCTTAGAATTAAACCTGGTGAGAGGGGTCAAGGACAACAGAAAGAGCTTCTTCAAATACCTGGCAGATAAAACTAACACCAGAGGCAATGTAGGCCCACTGATGAATGAGGTGGGTGCCCTGGTGAGAGAAGATACAGAGAAGGCAGAGTTACTGAATGCCTTCTTTGTCTCTGTCTACTCTGCCGGAGTCTGTCCTGAGGAGCCCTGTCCCCCTGAGGCCCCAGAGGAAGTCAGGGCAATGGAGGAGTTTGCCTTAGTTGATGAGGACTGGGTTAAGGAGCAATTAAGCGATCTGGACATCCATAAATCCATGGATCCAGATGGGATGCACCCGCAGGTGCTGAGGGAGCTGGCTGAAGTCATTGCTGGACCGCTCTCCATCATCTTTGCCAAGCCTTGGGAAACAGGAGAGGTGCTGGAGGACTGGAGGAAAGCAAATGTCACTCCAGTCTTCAAAAAGGGCAAGAAGATGGACCTGGGTAACCATAGACCAGTCAGCCTCATCTCTATCTCTGGGAAAGTGATGGAACAACTTATCCTTGGTGCCATCTTAAGGCATATCAAGGATAAGAGGGTCATTAAGGGCAGTGAACATGGCTTCACCAAGGGGAAGTCGTGCTTGACCAACCTCATAGCCTTTTATGAAGACATAAAAAGGTGGATAGATGATGGCAGAGTGGTGGATTTGGTCTACCTTGACTTCAGTAAAGCATCTGACACGGTCTCCCACAGCATCCTCACAGCAAAACTGAGGAAGTGTGGTCTGGACGATCAGGTAGTGAGGTGGACCGCAAACTGGCTGAAGGAAAGAAGCCAGAGAATCATGGTCAATGGGGCAGAGTGTAGTTGGAGGTCTGTATCTAGTGGAGTTCCTCAAGGGTTGGTACTGAGACCACTACTATTCAATATATTCATCAATGACTTGGATGAGGGAATAGAGTATACTATCAGCAAGTTTGCTGATGACACCCAACTGGGAGGGGTGGCTGACACGCCAGAAGGCTGTGCTGCCATCCAGTGAGATCTGGACAGACTGGAGAGTTGGGCGGGGAAAAATTTAATGAAATATAACAAGGGCAAGTGTAGAGTTTTGCATCTGGGCAGGAACAACCCCAGGTTCCAGTATCAGTTGGGGAACGAGCTGTTGGAGAGGAGTGTAGGGGAAAGGGACCTGGGGCTCCTGGTGGACAGCAGGATGACCATGAGCCAGCACTGTGCCCTTGTGGCCAAGAAGGCCAATGGCATCCTGGGGTGTATTAGAAGGGAGGTGGTTAGTAGGTCGAGAGAGGTTCTCCTTCCCCTCTACTTTGCCCTGGTGAGACCACATCTGGAATATTCTGTCCAGTTCTGCGCCCCTCAGTTCAAAAAGGACAGGGAACTGCTTCAGAGAGTCCAGCGCAGGGCAACAAAGATGATGCAGGGAGTGGAGCATCTCCCTTATGAGGAAAGGCTGAGGGAGCTGGGTCTCTTTAGCTTGGAGAAGAGGAGACTGAGGGGCGACTTCATTAATGTTTATAAATATATAAAGGTTGAGTGTCAGGAGGATGGAGCCAGGCTCTTCTCAGTGACAACCAACGATAAGACAAGGGATAATGGGTTCAAGCTGGAACACAAGAGGTTCCACTTAAATTTGAGAAGAAACTTCTCAGTGAGGGTTACAGAACACTGGAACAGGCTGCCCAGGGGGGTTGTACAGTCTCCTTCTCTGGAGACATTCAAAACCCACCTGGACACATTCCTGTGTAGCTTCATCTAGGTGTTCCTGCTCCAGCGGGGGAGTTGGACTAGATGATCTTTTGAGGTCCCTTCCAATCCCTAACATTCTGTGATTCTGTGATATATTAAGATTCATGAGGTTAACTGAGGAGGTCACATTGCTGTCGTGGAACAGAGAAGTGGCAATGAATAGTACGTAGAACACACTGGCAGAAGATCTGAGTTGGAGTAGGTCACAATCAAGGGATTGCTCATGGGCATGGCCAGCGTGGTCAAAAGGACCTAGCCATAACAGTATCTGCGTCTGACACTGTGACATGTTTAGCAAAATGGCCATAGATCACTCCCTAGGGTAAATTAATTTAGTGGTGCAGATGTTGACAAAGGCAGCAGAGATGCAGCCACTCCTAAAATACATAAAATTCATATTTTGGTCATTCATATTCAAACTAATACACAGTGACTTCAGGAGAGTTTATAAGAACACAAATTAATGAAAATGTCGTACTAAATGGGGAAAAAAAAGTTATTTTATTTACAGTTACCAGGATTTAAAGTCTTAAATTTATTTGAAGTATTTGTTCCAACCTTGTTTAAGACGTTGGGCTTCTCCCATTCTACTGTGAACACTTTCCTTTGGCTGTTACTCTTTTCCAGGAGGATTGATTCAGGTCCCTAAGTACAGACTTCTCATAGAATGTTAAATACCTTGGAGTGCCTGAGACCTCCCCTTTTGGATAGGCAGATATGATACAAGAACTGCAGAAGAAACTCTTCCTTTTAGCATCACATTTGTAGATTGAGCAGAATACCCAAGGTCTTTAAAACATTAGGCATATGCCTATAGTTAGGCACATCCACCTCACCTTATCTGTCAGATATTGCCCAGAATTGGATCACATGTTTTTAACAGAACATTTAAATTGTGTTCACAAAGCCATTGATGTATGATATCCTAGACATGTTCAGTGTTTTGTTGTTGTTGTTCCCTGATGTACCTGTGTATTGAATCAGTAACTTCATTGTGCATAAGCCTTTATCAGAGAGGAAAGCTCATTTGAAGGTAATAGATAGAAAGATGATTTCTTGTTGAGGATAAGTGGCCATATGTATACCTCAGTTTCCTTTGTTATCAGCATTATGATGGTTGCATTTCTGACTAAGTACAACATAAATCTTAAAATATTTCCTTCTAACTCTCACACTGTCTGTAAGGAACTATCTTAATGGTGGACAGCAATAGACTGAGAGACCTTGGGGTCAGTCTGTCTGACACTGAAGGTTTTTTTCAAAGCCCCTTTAACCTCCTGGTTCCTCAGACAGTAAACAAAGGGATTGAGCATGGGAGTTACAATAGTGTACACAAGTGACACCAGCTTGTTTAAGTCAAAAGGGTGGATTCTCTTGGGCCGGGCATACATGAACATAGTGGCTGAAAAGAAGATAATGACTACAGTGAGGTGAGAAACACAGGTGGAGAAAGCTTTCTTCCTGCCCTGTGCTGTGGGCATATGCAGGATCGTGCTGATGATGCATATATAGGACATAATTGTGACAGAGAGAGGAACCAGCAAGATAAGCAAGGCCAGCGTGAAATCCACTATTTCAGCCATTGTCATGTCAGCACATGATATGTTCAGCAAGGGGCTGATGTCACAGAAGAAGTGGTTGATGACATTGGATCCACAAAAAGACAGTTGAGAGATGAAAAATACTTTCAGCATAGAGGCCAAGAAGCCAATGAGCCAGGAGCATGTGGCTAGTTGCATGCAGAGCCAGTGGTTCATGATGACTGGATATCGCAGGGGAATGCAGATGGCCACGTAACGATCATAAGCCATGACTGCAAGGAGGACACACTCAGTACAAATAAGGGAGCTGAAGAAGTAAAGCTGGGTCATACAACCTCCAAAAGGTATACTCTTGCTTTCAACAAGAAAATTTGCTAGCAGTTTGGGGACAGTGACTGAGATATACCAAGCCTCCAGGAAGGAGAGATTGCTGAGAAAGAAATACATGGGCTTGTGAAGCTGAAGGTTCATCTTTATCAAAATAATTATGAGTATATTTTCTAAGATGGTCAGCATGTAGGCCACCAGGAACATCACAAAAAGCAACATCTTAAGTTCCATGATAGCTGGAAATCCCAAGAGGATAAATTCCTGGAACTTCGTGCTGTTTCCCTGCTTCATGGCAGAGGGCATAACATCAAGCTTCAAAGAAAAAAACAATAAAAGAGGATAAAATATGAAATAGTTTTAAAATCAAAGAAGTGGTGAGAAGAACCACAGAGGAAGAAAAGAAAAAATGGCAAGTTGAAAAGAAAAAAGGAAAAATGATAATGATAAAAAAGGCAAAATATGAGGAGAGGTAGAAAAGGAAGAGCATTATTACATTCAGATTGTGTACTATTTTGAAGATACAAGAACAAATTCAATAAGATATTTTGATATCTGGTTCATATTTAGTGGCCTAGATTATTACTGAAATCCATTGGTGTTGAAGGACCATATAACAGCTGGATGCCAAGTTTTTTTTAACTTGCAGAGGATACTGAATATTCAGGCTGCCTCTGCATAACTTAGGCAACTGGACTTAGTTCTGCTAAGACGCATCATTCCTGTCCTGTCTGTGGAGTACAGCTTGGTACCCACTATATTTTCCCAACGTAGAAATTCTCATGATATTCACCAAGTGAAACAGGTATTCCAGAGGGCAATATGTATTATTCTAAATAAAGCTCTCAGGGAAGATGGATCAAGTTTTGGAGGAATGTGTTTCTCTGTATCTCTTCCCCTCCCATTCCCCGTTTTTCCATTTCTCCATCTATCCACCTTTCTAAAAAATTTGATGACCCTAATTTTCCTATAGAGTTCTCAATTTCCACAGGTTGAAACTGAAAAGAAAAAAAACCCTTTCAAACTGGAAAATGATGCACACCTCTCTTCTTTAACCTCACCATACTCTAAGCTAAGATAGGAAATGCTTTTTCATCTTGTTTTTAAGTTCTGTTAGTGTAATACTTTATTTCATGTTAAAAGCAAATAAACAAACCACCTCTTCCCACCTCCCCAGAATTATTAAAGCATATAATAAACTAGGTTTTCAGTGACGGAAAAACATTCATCTTCATGAAACAATTATTTGACACTGAAACACCAGTCCAGATACTCTTCATTTAAAACCTTTTGTAGCTTCAGAAGCAGTAATATAAACCATGACTGAAGACTTGTAACATGCAAACTCATACAGCTTCATAACTGTATTAGTGTTGGTTTTTACTACCGTGAGAAATTCCACAGGTCTAAGAAGAAGCAGAAAAGTAATTACGGGATTTCCCCCTGAAAAACACAAGTGTTGGTAAAACCAAACATGAACTGCAAAGTTTTGTCTTTTTTTCGTAGCGCAAAATACATTGTTAACCAATTTGTCTCCATAATATATGTATTCAGTAGTTCCTGACCTGACCAGTATTAGTGCTGCCTAGAAAACTGAGGATATCTGAGTGTTTCCAATTTCAAATTGTCCATCTTTCACATCAGTTGAATCTCTAAATAAGCAATTACAAGAGAGTGATAGTGCTTCTCCTAAGTCAAATACAATGCTTATATTTCTCTGTCCCTTGAACTGGAGTTAATACCTGAGCTATCATAATATCAGAAGACCATACTGAGAAGCTGGAATTCTGTTGAAATTTAGACAGCCATCAGTTTAGTTTTGTAATATACAAGATACTCAGCTTGTCTTGTTTCTTGGGAATATAGATATACAGGCATATCCAGGTAATAGTGCTTTCATTGAGAGGAAAAACTCTAAACCAGGTCAGATGGATCATTCCATAGCAATGTCTACTTCTCTCTTCCTTCACTCTAGAAGTGCATGTCAACAAGCAGCTCAGAAGCCTAGATGTGTTGCTCAGTGTAGTTCGTATGTATGCTGTAGATGTTGAAATGTCGAAGGATTAATTCCTCCTTGGAGGAAGGTGATTACCCAACAAAAATTCTTGAAGAATAACAGTGAAAAACTTCCCTCTCTTCTTACCTTCACACCACTTCAGCCACTGTGGAAGTTCTGCAAAACATACTGACACGATTGCTTCTTATGTGTTCACAAAAAAGCCATTCCGTATAAGACTACATAAGCTGTAAGTAATTACTCACGGGATTTCAGTGTTTACTCTGGCTTTGTGTAACTGCGGTACCCAAGAAGAAAGCTCATGAAGATTAATTGTATATTTCTGAGAGTCTTTCTTCAGCATTTACAGTTAATGAAACAAAACAATAACCCAACTTAGCTGCTGTGAAACATTTTCTGGAGGTGACTGTTCCTCAGTTACCTACTA
Organism: Caloenas nicobarica; assembly: GCF_036013445.1. Taxonomy (NCBI): domain Eukaryota; kingdom Metazoa; phylum Chordata; class Aves; order Columbiformes; family Columbidae; genus Caloenas; species Caloenas nicobarica. The sequence goes on along the minus strand of NC_088268.1, from coordinate 87,699 downwards.
GTGATTGTTCCTATGAACAAGCTCCTGACAGAGGTTCCTCAGGAAGCTACCCAAAACTCTATAATATGAATATGTACTTGAGTAATTATCTGTTACTGTGCCTACATGATCAACTGTGTTTTCACAAAGCATATCACCCTGCAAATGGAACTAATTTGTGTACACATTAGTGTTTTGTGGCCATTTCAGAAACATGTATTGGTCTGGTAGATCTCACTCAAGACCTTCTGCAAGACCATAAGCTTTCTGGAGAGAAAGCAAGCTACCTTACCACATCTGAAACATAAATAGGCATCTCTATTCGTGTAAGGGAACATCTTTGCATAAGAGCCTACTTTTCTGTTAGTTCATAACTTCTTTGTCTTTTAGCTGTAGCAGAGCCAACTAGCTCCCCTTTAGACCAGATCAAAATATAATTCCATAGTTAGTTTCTCCTAATTGCTCTTTGCAATAGATAGTACAGGCAAGTACACGTCTGTCAGTATTTGGGTTTTTCAATTCAAACACTGCAGAAAATAAATTCCTCAGAATCACAAGGAGTCCATATAGCCTGGGGCACCATGTAATGTGAGTGTAACCTGGCTAGAGCTATGCAGGATGGATGTCAAAGAAGGATCACAGGAGACAATAGACTTAGAGAAGTCTGGATAAAATATAATAATCAATGGAGCTGGAGGCTCTCTCTATATACTACAGTTAGTAGACAGTCCAGAAATATTTCTCGAAACTAAAATTTAAATTCCTGAGATTCACTTAAAATTACATAGATATTTATTAGATATATTCTTTGAATTGGAAGTGAAGATCTATTTTGCTTACTGAGAGATATTGATTGTGGAAAAGTATGGGTTTTGATGTGTTTTGTGTTTGTGTGTATGACTGCAGATATCACTGGAATTAATCTAGACCATTACCTTATATTAGTTGCTCAGTTTTATGATGCCTACATTAGGTGACATGACTGCTATCCTTAGCAGAAATCTAATAACTCTTAGATTGCTGCTATACCTCTGTTGATTACAAGGGAATGTCTTATCAAAGACCAGATTCAACAATAGATCTGGGTCTCCTCCATTGTGCCAAGTGGAAGGAGTCCCTGGAATGAGCTACTTGTAAAGCCACTTGGGAGTTGATCTGTGTGAATACCATTTCGTATCAGAAATGCTGTTAGATGCCTATGTTTAGACAATTGATTCTTCTCTTAGTGCTTATATCTAGTCATGTAATATAGAAGGAGTACAGGAAAATTACACTTGAAAATCAGGAGGCTCATTTAGCATTTAAAATGGAAATTAGACTAAGTTAATCTTATTCCCCAAAATGAAAGTTTGTTCTGTAAATCTCAGCTACTTACCAAAATTCTGTTTGAAGTTAATGAAGAGAAGAAGGAAATTCTCAATGCTGGTGGTGGTTCATGTTCTTGTATGACACCTGTCTAAAATGACTGATACTATCTGAATTACTGAAATGCCCATCCTAATCCTTATGAAGAAAGTTGACATAACTGTTTATTTGGCGCCTCAAGTTCTTTGAATCCCAGTTTCATATTAAGTTGGATCAAGGTCAGAATGCAATTGCGTTCTTTGATGTAGACCAAAAAAATACATTAAGAGAAGGCAATGATGTTTATTGCCTTTTCTACTGGTCAGGAATGATATGTGTTGTGTTCAGTAGAAACACAGTGTTAGCATTAATTGATTTTAGGTTAACATGCAGGTCGACTCAGGAAAATAAATCCTTAACCACTGATGTCTAAAGAAAACCATAATCTTAATTTCTGTGAAAGTAAAATTCTTACTAGACGTTCATAGGATTCAGACAAATTCAACTGTAAGATTATCTTCAAGTATTATATTAGTGACCAGCCCCAGAAACCCTAGAGACAACACCCATGCCACACAAGAGCTTCCATAAAGTGTCTTATACTTCCTGGTTCCTCAAGCAGTAAATGAATGCATTTAGCATTGGAGTGACTACAGTATGAATTATGGAAACCAGTTTGTTGAGATCCAAGGAGTCTATACATGAAGAGGGTGGCTGAAAAGATGATGATTACAGTCAGGTGAAAAATACAGGTGGAGAAAGCTTTATTCTTGTTCTAGGCCATGGGAATGACACTGTTTCCCACAGCATTTTCCTGGAGAAACTGGCCACTCATGGCTTGGATGGGCATACTCTTTACTGGGTAGCTGTGTTCAGTTTTGGGCCACTCACTACAAGAAAGACATTGAGGTACTGGAGAGAATTCAGAAAAAGGCAACAAAGCTGGTGAAGAGTGTAGAGAACAAGTCTTACGAGTAGTGGCTGAGGGAACTGGGGCTGTTTAGCTTTAGCTTGGCTGAGGGAAGACCTTCTTGATCTGAAAGGAGGTTGTAGCATGGAGGAGGTTGCTCTCTTCTCCCAAGTTACAGGCTATAGGATGGGAGGAAATGGCCTCAAGTTGTGCCAGGGGAGATTATTAGATATTAGGAAAAAATTCTTCCTGGAAAGGGTTGGAACAGGCTGCCCAAGGAAGTGGTTGAGCCACCATCCCTGGAGGTGTTTGAAAGATGTGTAGATGAAGTTCTTAAGGACATGGTTTAGCATCAGTGTTAGGTTAACGGTTGGACTTGATGATCTTGAGGGTCTATTCCAACCAAAGTGGTTCTATGAATGCACAAAATGGTGTTGATTATGCACATGTAAGAAATTGTGATGATGGAGAGAGGGATTAACAGAATAAACAAGGGAAGGACAAAGTCCACCATCTCTGCAACTGACAACTCAGTGCAAGAGAGGTTGAGCAAAGGGCTGATGTCACAGTAAAAGTGATTGACAACTTTGGGGACACAGAAAGAGAGCTGGGAAATGAAGACCTTTAGCACAGATGTCAGAAAGCCAACTAGCCAAAAGCCCACGGCCAGCTGCATATAGACTCTTTAGTTTATGATGACTGGGTAGCACAGGGGGTTGCAGATGGCCACATAGCAGTCATAGGCCATGACAGCCAGGAGGGCACATTTGGTACAGACCAAGGCAATGAAGAAGTATAACTGGGCCATACAAACTGTGAAGGAGATGCTCTTATTCTTCACCAGAAAGCTAACCAGCAATTTGGGAACAGTGACTGAGATGTATCAGGCCTCTAGGAAAGATCGATGGTTGAGAAGTACATAGGCTTGTGCAGTTGATGATTTCTTCTGATTAAAGTGATGATGACTAAGTTTTTAAGGACAGACAACAAATACAAAATGAGGAAAATTATAAACAACAGAGCCTACATCTGGATGGCAGGGAATACAAAGCTGATGAATGCATGGTGGTGGGGATCATTTTTCTGTATCATGATGAGCTTGAAGACCTAGAACATATAAGGAGGAATAAGTAAGAAAATAAGGAACATATTGTTTCATGTCCTCCAAGCATCTTTTCCATACTGCAAATATACAAGTTAAGTAGACATTCCACAGAAGTTATTTATTTGACATTCTTTATTATTTAACCACTCCTGAAAATTTTTGAGTCCTACAGCATTATAGGACTGGTGATCTTGGCTCCAAGAAAGTATTTAAGCTGTACTGATTTCCTCACAGGCCTTCTTACCCCTTTCTTTACCTAGAAGACAGTCAAAGAGAAAGGGAAAGATTACTAAACATGCTTTTCATCTAAGTTCTGAGCTACACCTCAGACGGCCACACAGGCAGTGGCCAAAAGATATCTAGATAAAAGCACAGTCTTGATAAATGGCTGAGCTTATGTAAGGGAAATGTGGCTTGAGCTGGTTTTGTCTCTCCCTTTCTTTTGATTATAGGCAGAAGAAAGTGCTTGTTCTCTCTTAGTACTTTAGTCAAGTTTGCTAGGATTCTGGAATATATGTGTATTTTTTTTCTTTCAGAATTGGGACAGAACGGTTGTCCTGGTTTTGGTTGGAACAGGACCAATCCTCTTTCAGTGATTTTTCCTTTCAGTTAAGTTTCTTCTATGTAATTGCACTTTTCTGAAGGTGGCTACATGTTTTTCAGACAGTGTCTGTATCGCAGATGCACTCTCTCCACCACGACGCCCAAGAACACAGAAACACCTAGGTTGATGGACAGCAATGGTCATGTATACATCCCTTGGTCAACAGACAGGACGTTTGACCAATGAGACAGCTTGGTTGAGAGAAGCTTCTGGACAACTACCGTAAATGACCACAGCTCAGATTCAACTCAGGTATAAATGGAGTCTGCTGTAGTGTCTATTGGGTTGGTTTTCCTCAGAGCAGGGGGTTGCAGTTGAAGGCTCTCCTCCTTAGACTGACTGTCTAGGAAGTGTTCCCCAGAGACTGAGACACTTTACCAATCTGGTAAGTGATCATCTGGGTACCGTTGAGAGTCCTCACTTTGACACAGAGTGGGAAGATGCACATTTTGAACCATCCCTCTAGAGTTTTGTGATCTGATCCCTTTGAGTTTGAGTCTGTTGTGCAGTAACTGAACTCCTAACTGGTATCTGAACTTTTGTTGTGTAATGTTACCAGAGTGCTGAATAATTTTGGATTAAACCCCATTTGCAGTTGGTTTCTGTTAAGCAGCTCTGGTTAGAATAATGTCTCTTCAGAGTTTGTTGCCTGCCTAAATTTTCTTTTGGGGTGTCTCTGTGACAGTCTGCTTCAAAGAACTGATAATACCTCGTATTTACAGTTTTATTGAGCTAACGGTAGGAATGGTATACAGAAAAGACCCATGTTTATACTTATTACTATAGCAGCCCAGGTGACTGATAGATCTCTTATGTTCCACAAGTGAGAGGTCGTAAAAGGCCTGTACTAGTATGGAAGGGTGGACAGAACACGTGACCCAAATTGGTCAACAAGGCATTCCACGTATCACACTCAGTTTAGAGCTGAGGCATTATGAGGCTCTTCCTCTCTTTGTTCATGGCCAGCATCTGAAGAGGACCCTGCCTGTTCTGCCTGCAGTCCTGATCCAAATTCCAGTCCATGCATTCCTGAATCCAGTTCCTGTCTACTGTGGCGTCCAGTCCAGGACTTCCTGACGTCTGTCGTGGAACTACATGCATGATGCCAGTGAGTGCGTGGGATTCTGTGACCATCCAGAACACTCAATATTGGCTTTGCATATTTTGCATTATTTCTTTTATTATTAGTATTATCACTAAAACTGTTTTAATTTTCCAACCTGTAAGTGTCTCTCGCTTTCTCTTCCGGAAGAAGGAGAAAATATTTTTCATATAAAACATTAAGAAAAAAATCATTAATGTTATGGAATGTTACAAAAATTTCCACACAAAAAGAAATGTGTGTTTTACTGATTTAATTATTTATGAGACATCAAGAAAGGCTTCTTCAAGTACATCAGCAGCAAAAGGCAGGTTAGGGAAGATGTAAGTACACATCTCTGGAGACATTCAAAACCTGCCTGGACGCATTCCTGTCCAGTCTACTCTAGGTGTACCTGCTTTAGCAGGTGGGTTGGACTAGATGATCTCCAGAGGTCACTTGACCCCTAACCATTCTATGATTCTGTGATTATCTTCCGTATTTGATATATGTATTTCTAATTGGACTTTTTTTTTTTGCATATGGATTCTTTATGTAGAATTAGTCTAATTCCATAACTTACATGTTTCATTACATGTACATAACTGCTGCCAAATAATAAAATGAAAGAATGTAAAATCCGATTTTATCTCTAAGGGTGACTTCCACATTTCCTAGCTTGCACTCTGTGTGAGGCTCCTCAACTGTATTTTAGCAAATTGTTGTAAGCATCTTCCATGATATTTGTGGCATTTAATTTAATTTAAGCTGTGGTAAATGCTGAACAGCAGATAGATTGTTTTCTAGTATAGCAAATGGAGATCTAAGCAGTACAAGAGAAAAACCTAGCTTGTGTGATTTTAGCATTCTATAGAATACAAACTATAATTGAAAAGTGGATGAATGAAAAGGATGTCAAAAAGAGGAAATGAAAGTGATTCCAATAAAGGTTTTAAAAATCCCCAAACTACCTCATAGTACCTTAGAATATTGACTGAAAATAATCTAATTTTAAAAAGATGATTAATTAGAGTATTTCAAGATCACTCACAGGTCATATATAAGTATAATGTCCATGCTTAGGTTTGAGAATTGTTAATGTCACGTGAAGTTTCTCAAGGTAAAAATTATGCTGAATGTCTTTTACATTCTAGTCCACTGAAGGTGGAACACAAGTACCAGTTTTTACTACATAAATATCTTCACTAACTTCAGAAGAGCTGCTGTTGCATATAATACAGAGAAGGGGTGAGGGTAAGGTAACTCAAAATAGAATACTCCTTAAAGTCAAGGAGAAAACCAATTAATATTATATATATAAATTATTATTATTATATATTATATAACCAAGTAATATTAATGTCAAAATGCATTGGAATATAGGAATGCTGCTGCTATTGTCACCCTCATTTAATGTGCTAACCAGTTATTTGAAAACTACTGATAGTTATTTTTCTTTCTCCGAAGTCAGTGCTGTCTATGTGTTAAGACACTGGACTGGAACTCAGGGCATTTCTGCTCTGCTGTTGGCTCATAATCACATGATGGGTAGTTTTGACTTATCAGTGCCTTAGTTTCACCATATGTAAAAAGTGATTATGCTGGCCTTGAAAATGACTTGAGGTTCCACAGAAAAAGTGATGCTCAAGCATGAAGTATTGATAACTACAGTTAATGGGTAGAGAATCAATAGAAGAGTCTGAACAGTGCTTCACCTCATTCAAAATTAGCCATATTCCTTGGGATTAATTTTCCAAAATGTGTGACTTTTCAAATATTATTGGATATTCTTCTTAGCCTTCAGCTGCTGCTCTGTATTTTCTGAGTTGTGTCTGCCAGACCCATGTAGATGTCTTGGATATCCAAGGCACTATCTGTTCCCTTCTTCGATAGCAAAAGTAAAGTAGATGTATCCTAGACACCTATGTGTGTCTACACATTCACTTCAGATTTGTGCTGCTGGAAAACCAGCCAGTTTGAGAAGTTCAGTCTTAATTTCTGGAAATCTGGTTCCCATTAGAAGTAGAGTGCAAGTAAGTCTAAGCCAGGCAGACAGTCAGAAAATTTGGGCCTGGGTAGGAACTGAATTTTGAAGGTGCCACAAAGAAATTTTTTAAATGGGATAAAGTTCCTTTAGAGACCAGAATTCTCAGTGTAGCCCAACTTTTATTTCAAAGTATGGGCAAATATATAGACACAAGGAAGGGTGGTAAAACACTGGAACAGGTTGCCCAGAGGGGTGGTAGATACCCCATGACTGGAGACATTCCAGGCCGGGCTGGAGGGGTCTCTGAGCAACCAGATCTGGTTGAAAATGTCCCTGTTCATGGCAGGGAGGTGGACTAGATGAGCTTTGAAAATCTCTTCAACTCAAACTTTTCTATGATTCTATGAGAAGTAATAAAGGAACAGTGAAGCACTCAGGCAGGCCTGTATCTACATTGGCAAGTAATTTCAATTTCTGACATAGTCCAAAGAAACCTTGGTTTGTCCATTAAACACACCTGTATGCTTCATGCTGAGTTACAGGATACAGAACTCACACACTTTGCTTCATGCAAGTGAAACACCACTTTTCTGGACTTTAACACAACTTGTAGTTACTTCAAATAGAAATCTCAAAGAGCCACAAGAACAACAGGCTGAGCCTAGGGAAGACTTAGGTGAAAAGCTATGATGTGACATGTATGTGGCAATCAAATTTATATGCATTTAATCCTGTCCAATGCAGAGCCAAGTAACTTTGTACTACTTGATCTGCAGGACCGTGGATCACTTAGGGTAGGATGTCACTAGTAGTGTACTTGTAGACAGGCACTGTGTGTGCTGTGTTCGGTGATGCAGTGATGGCATATATGCCCATAGCTGGAATGATGGATAGACATTTATATTTGCACCAAACAGAATTATAGTCGTAAATAATCAACTTTGGACACAGTATTTTTGGATGCCTGGAGACCAAAACAGGAGGATGAAATTCAGGAGAGGTGGATATTAGTGAGTCTGATTTTGACCTGCTAGTTCTCATCCCCTCTTCCTGTACAAAGAACAGTGTTCTCTTTAATTAATGCTCCTTCAGGGACATAAATAATAACAATCCAGTTGCAAGAGAACTCTGCAAGACAGTAATTTTGAAACTGAATAGACTGGCACCAACAGAACAGATTAATCTTATGTAGGACTTGAATTATTCTTTGTAGACAACTATATATTCTTCCAGCAAATGAAGATAAAGACTCAGACAATGGGTCTACTGTCTTAGGCATCCATTAGCTCTGGTGAATCTAGGTTACTGTCTCTAAAGGTCTCCCTTAAGTTTAAGTGAATTATGTCCTGAAAATGCTTATTTCTCTCCTGTGACTGCAAAAAGTAAGTTCAGTGCAGTTGGAAGTGTCGGAATTATAGATATTTGCAGCTAGGACAAATAACTCTTAACAAAAATGCCCACATGCTAAGAAAAAAAATCTCAATATCAGAAGTCTGAGCAATCACCTTCTTGCTCATCAGAAATCTCAGTGTTGCAGTAATAGGAAATAACTGGTTGTTGAAAGCTTCCTGTTTTTTCCTCATTACTAAGTGTGGTGCATGCACTCCCCCCAGACAAACCAGCAGTAGTTTGGTCCAGGCTCCAGAGGAGGTGAGGGCTAAAAAACTCTAGGAAACCCACAGGAGACAGAGCGGCACACTGAACATTGATAAGTTGTGGGTGCAGGGAGTCTCATGCAGACCTTTCCCGCTGTGTGCAATTTGACTACAAGCCACACACTTTATTCTATAAATATGACAGCCTGAGTGAGTCTGTTTTGAGCTCTCCCTGCTAAATAAGCTGGCTGTATGGCAATGGTTTTACTACTCACAGGTCAGTGGATGAGCCAAATTTAAGTTTCATATCAATCATTTAGCTTAAGTGCGTGCATGCTAAATGTAATGAATCATCTAGAAGTATAAAGCTGTGCGATTTTTTATATACTCTCTACTTAGCGTTGCTTAGTAAGCTGGATGGAATCTTAAGCTCTAAAGTTCTGCTCATATTTACCAAAAGCAACTACAAACCACACTGAACACCTACAAGATAACTTCTAGTTCACACTTTGCTGGGAAGAACAGAATTAACTGGGGAAGAATAATGACTTCAAGGTCAACACGAAGACATTACAGACATCTGCAAAACAGGGCCTGTTTTGCACTTTACTGAGACAAAAAGGATTTATTCAGACAAAACAGCACCTGCAAGGCTATGAGCTATAAACATTATCTACAGCTAAAAAAAGCCAAGTGCATATATGAGATCAGTGAAAAAGATCCAATGAGAAGCAAGAAGACCCTGAACTGAAATATTGCTATTGGACTGAATCATGGTATGAATGGTCTGTAAAGATGTATAAGTCTATGGTTTTCTGTGCTTGGGTTGGATCTCTGTGCAGGTACCCAGATTGAGCCAGCCCTTCTGCTATTCTACTCCATTATTTTTTTTTTTTAATTTCTTAGAATTTTGTTTCCTGAAAGCTTGATCCACGAAAGGTTACCAGGCCTCGCCTGAAAGTTCGCCTCCGGAGCTCTAAAATACAGACTCTGGAATGAATGGTTATTAGGGAGGGAAGATGCCTGAAATTTTGCTCTCTGAATGGCTATCAGGCTACTGGTCAGCAGCATTTGGCTTGGCATATTTCCTCCATGCAGTAAATAATGGAGTGAGACTGCCACCGAACTCTTTTAAGTTGTGCTTTTCTTTAAGAAATCTAAACATTGTTCTGCAGTAAGCAGAGCCCTAAATCACTCCCCCATGACACTCAGGAGGCAGCATTCCCCCATAAGGTAAAGAACTGGGTGGAGGCCCACCTTTTGGCCGTGAGCACAGCTTCAGACACATGGTTGACATACAGAAAGGATTTGCCGTGCTGATACTGGTTCAGCAGGTATGCAAGGAGGGATGTAGCAGAAGAGGAAGAGAACAGGAGCTGCTGAATTAGAGGGACTGAAAGCACCATAGGTGAGTTCTGTGGCTGAGGGATAATAGGTTGGGGCTAGAGCACAGTGGTTAACAAAGGTGGTTACAGGTGGAAGGGATGCTCAAGAACAGCTGAGAGTAGGGGAAAGTAATACAGACAGAGAAACAATGCTACAAAGAGTCTTTTCAAAAAGCTGGTACAAAGGAGCATTTGACTGAACCACAGTTGTGAACAGCCACAGAATGGATGGGAAAGAGAACCTGACATACAGAAAGGGATTGAGACTGTCAACTTAGAAAGACAGAGAACTGCACAGGTAAGAGACAGTAGAAAACCGAAGGAATCCAGGTCAAAAAGGAGAGATAGATAGACAGAAAGAAAGGATGAATGAGAGATTGGAACAAAGACGGTGAAGAGCAGAGTGGGCACAGGCCAAGAAAAGAAAAGAACCTGACCCAGAGAAAATCTGAACAGAGAATTATTTATTTGTACATTAATATAATGGTACACTGTACTACCATTAAAAATGAGAGCTCCGTCTGTGGAATATGTATTGTAAATACCTAGTGTATATTTTAACTACCTGGATGTAGAATTTTCCATCTAGAAAGAATATTTTTTCTCTGTATTATGTGCAGATGTACTGTCCAAAGCAGGAGACTTATCCAATACCTAAAAACTACAGGATTTTCTGTGGTGTGAGTTTTGTTTAGGTTGAGTTTGGTTTTCGCTTTACTGTCAATTCAGGGTTCAGTATCTTTTTTTCAACACCAACAACATGGGAATCAGAAAATTACAGGAACTGGCTATTCTAGTGGCAGCAGGAATCACTGGAACAATCTGGTGGGTATTTAACCTCTGATAATGATTCTTAACTAGCATATATTTCTGTTGGCCAGCTTGAGTGATGTTTCTTCTAGCTTTACTTAGGCAGCTTCAACATAAGAATTTACACAAAGCTAAATTCCTACTCATTTTTTTACATTAAAAAAATAAAAACAAGCAAGGGTGGACACTTTTCATCTCTTCTGTGAAATTCTAAAAATCTGATTAATTGGCTCTGTATATCCCTGTGTCTCCAAGTATCTATTTTCACATTTACATACCACGATAACACCTGTGGACTCCAGACCAACAGAAGGATCCTGGCATAGAGCTAGTACTCTGTGGAGTAGAATTAGCCATATTTATCCTGCCTAATGGTTAGTCTGGGTCTCCCTTGGTTTGTGTGACCCTATAGTAGCCTGCTACAGTGATGTTTTCACAGTATGTGCTCAGTGCCCTGGAGCCTGGTATGATATCAGTTGGCGACATTTGGGAACGAAGAGTTACCTGGAATAATACGCGAGGATTGTGGAGGAACCAGGACAAGCTTCTCATCCATATACTATGTCTGTAGCAGGGCATCCATTAGAAGTGCTTGTATTTTTGTTGATGGTACAATCTGGCTCACATCAGAGGAGATCCCACATACTGTCCAGACCAGAGCCAAACTGATGGTGTAGACACCTCACTCCCAAAGGGGACTACACAGTCAGTTTCTATCAGCAGCGGAGAACAAACTCTGCTATAAAGCAAACACATTTCGTTTGACATGAGTGGTCATGGGCCTCACAAAATGCAAATTAAATTCATCCACAGATCTTCAGCATTAATAGATCTACAGATAACACCAGGCTAGACAGATCTCTTGAAACAATGGAGCTTTGTACATCCTCATGACCAGTTTGGTCCCACAAATATGCAGTCTGTTAGCTTTGTTTTGCGGTTTCCATCATAAACGGGGTGGAGGAAGAGTTGTTTTATTGTTTACTTATTGCTTTCTTATTCTGTCCAAGGTACCATCGCCCTTTGTCTCCAACCAGTGACCAAGAACCCAGAGTCTCCTCTGAAAAGAGCATATCGATGTAAAGGGCTGAGTTTCATCCTGCATACCTGTGGGGTCCCGGTCAAATTTCAGACTCAGGAAGGTCCAAAAATGATTCCAAGGGTGAGATTAAGACACAAATGAGGTCAGATGCCACTAAACAATCTTATTTTATTTGTATGCCTAAAGACAGAGTAAATCTATTTCACTTTTGCACCTAAAGCTAGAGCATAAAAAAAAAAGGGGGGAGAAATTAGGAGGAAAGTTAAGCAAGCATGCAAGAAGATAAGCAAGAGAGATAGTCACCGCCAGGGATCCAAACATCTCCTGTGGGGCAGCTCTCAGGTTTCAGGCCTCTGTAGCACTGGCAGTTTGCACGTCTCAGGTCCTGGTAACACTGGCAGTTTGCAGGTCTCGGGTCGTGCCAGTATCAGACTCCAGGTTCTGGTAGCAGAGTCCAGGTCCCAGTAGGTGCTGGCAGTGCTCGGGTCTCAGGTCCACCAGTCCCAGGTGACAGGTTTTGGTCCTGGTGGTGGATGGCCACACTTGCAAGTTGTAACCTGGTCATTTTATGGCAGTTGGTGGCGGGCGTTGCCTGAGCACACTGCAGGCCTGGTCGCAGATGTTGGTGGCCGATATCGCTTGAGCTTCACTTGAGCTTACACAAGCTTCAAGCATTCTTTGAGTTTTAGCAGATCACAGTGATCATGCATTTTGCACTTTAATTCACTGTATTTAGGCCTTTACAGTGGACCCAATTAAGCAAGCAGCATGAGCAAGCGTTTTTCTGTAACAAGCAGGCGTTAAGCATATTATTTTAGCAAGCAAGCTTTGAGACAAATAATTCACATTATCTCAGCCTTCCACACTTATGCCATGTGTTAAGGACCACAATCTTTCACACACACTCAAACCGTATGCTAAGAGCCATTGTCTCTCACAATACCTTGCAAGATCCAGCATGTGCGTCGTCTAGACCACTAGAACAAGACTCATCGGATAAGACTAATTCTTAAGCAGAAGTGCTCATTTCCATTTTAGGATAGTTTATCATGTAGTGACAGACTAAGATGCAGACATCTCTACTCTGAACGCCTTGAGCTGGATGAACGGACTCAGGTTCCGGAGATTAAACATGGGAACTCTGAAGAGGGAAATACAAATAAATTTATCTAGCTCACATCTGAAAGTTGGTTATCTATTTCTAAGGAAATTATTTAGGCTTCCTCTATAATAATTAGAAAGCAGTGGGTCCTACCAAAGTTTATTAATCCCATACTTAGTTAGGGATCTAGAGGCAGTCTCTGTCTTGTTCTTACCCAAACAACATTCAAAACAACAACTTCTAGATCTGTGGTTGCTGTTATAATATAAACACAAAGACAAGACCACTAGAATCTTTAATTTTTCTATAATCCAGAAATAAATCCTTTAAAATCAATACAGCTGTATTTTCAATTATTTAAGATGTGTGTGTGCATGCACATGTGCATGTGTTAGGAATAACTTAAGTTAAAGGTTTTATACAATTAAAATCAGTTTGTGTTACAGCTGATAGAGAAAAAACTACTTTTGTTTGGTCAGATGTGCATCTTCAATGACCTTTACTGCAAGCTGTTGCCTTGAGAAGTGAAAGCTGGGTTGTACGCCACTATATAAGAAAGTAGGACCTGCCTTATGGCCCTGATATTCTTTTTATTAACCTGAAGTCCTTTTCTGTGTTCTGATTTGTTTTGGTTTTAGTATGAGCAACATGAGTCAGAGCTCGTGTCAGCTTTCATGGTAAGGACTTCTAATCTCTGCTTTCCCTCAGCTTTCACCTATGAATATATATGGATATCTTGCTAAACACCAGTCCTCTTCCTTTATACATGTTGCATAACACCTAGTACCAAAGCTGAGTCTTCTGTCCTGTAAGAACAGCTTTCTTGTCAAATAATTTAATTACTGAGTTTTATTCTTAATGACAATTTCTGATCGTCCACCACAAGAATATATTGAATCTGGGGTTGTCCTTTAATGGGAGACAAAATATGTGTTCAGCATGGCAGACACTTCACTGTTTTAACCCCTTCACGAATATGAGCCAGTAGTGTGCCCAGGTGGCCAAGAAGGCCAACTGCATCCTGACGTGTATCAGAAATAGTGTGGTCAGTAGGACCAGGGCAGTGACTGTCCTCCTGTACTGGGCACTGGTGAGGCTGCATCTCAAATCCTGGAGTCAGTTTTGGGGTCCTCACTACAGAAAAGACCTTGAGGTGCTGGAGTGAGTTCAGAGAAGGGCAATGGAACTGCTGAAGGGTCTGGAACACAAATCTAATGAGGAGTAGCTGAAAGAACTGGGGCTGTTTAGCCTGGAGAAAAGCAACCTGAGAGACCTTATTGCTCACTACAACTGCTTGAAAGGAGGTCACAAGCTTTGTGCATGTGTTTTGTCTTCAGCTCATGCCATTTTAGGCCCACAAATATTAATCATTTGGGATGTAATCTGACTCCAGATCCAGATACTTATTTGCAGGTGTGTACAAGGCCACTGGATGTCTGAATTCCCATCATCATCAAAAAAGAACAAATCCATAAAGTTAACGTAGTATGGAGACTGAATCTACTGAAAAAGTGTAGCCCAGCATTTGGATGTTCTGATGCCTAAAGAAAGATGTTTAGAAATCATGAGCAGTAATATATGTCTCAAATATGCTTTTACATTTTAAATCAGATATAAAATTTTAAAAGATAATGAACTGAATCTCTTACTGCCAGCTCATTTTCTGTTTTAATTAACTCTGAAAAAATTTTTTTCATTTTTTCTATTTTAATTAATAGTTTTTGTACAAATTAAGATGTCAATAAAACCAAACATTAATCTTCTGCAAAGAGGTGTGCCTTGTAATTCTTCCGTGGAACTTCAAGCTCTCAAGATAAAAATAAAACAGATGACACAGAATTAAGAGCGCTGTACAATTATGCTGTTAATATTTACAATTATTTCCAGGATGAAAGATTAATTTAAAGAGTCATTACTGTCCTTCTTTTCCAATTACATGTAAGTTTTGAGGATTTAATATGAAGAATTTGATTAACAGTTACAGAACATTACAGTGGCTATGTTCAATCAAATGACCTCTTTTGAAATTGTTGCAAAAATAACCAGACAAAAACCACAGTGGGTACATTTAAGTCAACCAGGGAATAACCTGTCTGATCAGAATTAGGTATCTATAGCATATATGTCGACATTTAAGAAAAGACCAGGTATGCTTCTTTACGATAAGGTCAATTACAACCTAGAATTTTTTTGTCGATAAAAGAGGTCCATACAGATTAGCAAAGATGCAGTAATCAGTATTGCAGTTATCTACAATTCGTAAGATGAATTTTATACAATTTCTGACATATAATGTGACTAGAATACTTGATTTTGTGGGGTTTGTTTGTTTGATTTTGGTTTTGTTTGTTTGTTTGTTTTCTGATTTCTCTTATTGTGTTTTTTCAAACTGCTGAATACAGAAGCAGCAAAGAAAATTAGCTTAGGTCTCAATAAACATATTTACAGGATTAGATGAAAGAAAACCCTCTTAGCCTTGCTTCTTTGTTATCGTTTCTCTCTTGACTTCAGATAATTTGACTGTAAGACCTCAAGGGTAACTGCTTGTTAGAAATCGCTCCAGAGAATACGATTAATTACATTAGTCCCAGTTCATCAACAACAGAATAGCTGAGGCTGGAAGGGACTGATAGAGTGCCCTTGGATGGACTGAAGGGCTACAGAAGAATCTTTTTAAAGTCACCCAGGGCTATGGATGTAGAACTGCAAGTTCTGGTTCTCAAGGGGAACTTTAACTGGCACAAATACTTCATCACTTTTGAGATATCTTTGGTTTTTTAAAGCTTTAGTACAACGATATAAATTTTTCCCTTCATAAGATATTTACAGAAGAAAGGCTGCAGAACACTAGATACATGTGTTGAAAAGAGGCCCCAAATTCATTAGTAGTAAAAGTGTGTTCTTTAAAAGAAAGAAGCTGCTGGTGACGCAAGCTGATGGGTTTATTGGTCCTATTCTAAGTTTTGCCTTTTCACTTATCTCAGGGCTTTTGGTAGAGCAATGATGGAATTTGTGGGAAAAAGTACCTGATGCCAGCAAATCAGCTGGAGTAGCTATGGGAGCAGCTGTGAGAGATGTTTGGTGTTTTGTCAAGGCAACTAACTTGCATTATCTTTAAATATACGGAAGACAGTCCTAATAACACTATTATAACAAACTGGAGTGGAAATATTACAGGCAAATCCATACATGAAAGTAACAAGAGATTTTGATCCAAATTCTTCACAGCAGAGACTGTTTCTCACCTATAAAAATAAGTCTAGATTTGCTCTAAAATGTTTAAAACAATGACTTGAAATTAAACAAAGATCTCTGTGGCAGGAATGCAATTTTGCATACCTTTTTTTTTTTTTTTTTTGGTCAATAACAATCTCAGAACTCATAATTGGTAATCAGTAATTTCCTGGACTTTTTATTGTAACTTGAATTATGTCCTCTCCTTTCCCCAGAGAAATTTACAAAACATTTACAGGAAGTTAATGCAACCTGATGAAAACTTATACTTCTCAGTTCTTTCAGTGAAGTCAGGCTCCTGAACATTACTATTTTGTTCAAAAAGCCAGAAATACATAAAACATGGTTTTAAGGCTTCTGAGAAATAGCAAGTGGGGGGGGGGGAAGTTTTGTTTATTTATTTAAGAATTCCTGAAGTATTTGGACAATGTTTCCTTTCAAAATCCTAACATAACTTTGCTAATACTGTCTCTTACGGTAAAAAAATCTCCACTCTTCTCCCTTTTCCTTCCCCAACTCTGAAATATTCTTGGGAATTATTTGGAAATCATTTTACTGAACAAGAATTTACAGTGAAAGATACCACTAAATCCACCTGAAAGAAGGGAAATATTCTATTTCATTTTCACACAAAATTAATTTTTCTCCATCTTTTTCTCAGGGCTGCTTTCACCTCCTCATTCCTCAAACTATAGATAATAGGATTCAATAAAGGAGTCACCACAGTATAAGAAAGCGAGAGCAACTTATCAACAGCTGCAGAGTAAGTAGATTTTGGCCGCAAATACATGGAGCTTGCTGTACCATAGAAAAGAGTCACAACTAAAATGTGTGAGGAGCAAGTAGAAAATGCTTTCTCCTGGCCTTCAGCTGATGACATCTTGAGAATTGTGGAAATGATACGAATATAGGAATAAATGATCATTAAAAAAGGACCCACAATAGCAAAGCCAGCCACAGCAATGACTTGAATTTCACTTGGGAAAGTGTTACCACAAAGCAGCTCCAAGAGGGGTTGAATCTCACAGAAGAAGTGGTTGATGGTGAGACCACAGAATGGTAAACTGAATGTTATGATGGTGTGTACTAAGCCTACAGCAATCCCGCACATGTAAGTTCCAGCAACCAGGCTTTTACAGACTCTACTGTTCATAGTGATAGTGTAATGCAAGGGGTAGCATATTGCCACATAACGGTCAAATGACATGGCAGCCAAGAGAAAACATTCTGCAACTCCAAAGAAAAGGAAGAAAAACATTTGCATTGCACATCCTGTCTTGGAAATACCTATTGTTCCCACCATTAGATTCTCAAGAATCTTTGGGACAATGACTGACAAATAGCAGATATCCAAACAGGACAGCTGAATGAGGAAGAAATACATGGGGGTATGAAGGGTGTTATCCCCATTTATTATCAGAGCAATCACTGTGTTAGCCATCAAGGTGAAGATGTAAAGAGAAAATAAGACTACACAGAGCAAAGGATGCAAGTGAGAGACTTCAGAAAAACCCAGGAGTCTGAATTCACTTACTTCACTGAGGTTCACAAGGATCATCCTTCTTTGGTATCTAGTACAACTATTCCCTCTTCATTTTACAGCTCAGTAGTTGATGAGGTTGTAAACAGCTAGGCAAATAGGCAATCAAAATACTATTGACTGAATAGGCAAATAGATGAGTAGCATTTAGAAATTATCCAGATTTTGAAAATGTCTTCTGAACATATTATAAAAGTCTCTAAAGAAAATCAGGCAGTCTTACCCACATAATTTTGTCTCTTTTTTTCTTCTTTCATAACATTACCTTTGAAATGTGCACATTTACTACTATCTTCAAACTCTCAGCTAAATTTTTTACCCTGTAGAATAAGAAAAAATATGTTTATCGCAGATATATTTTTATGGACTAATCACTTCAAGTTCCAACAGCATCAGTACATCAGCACCAGCATTTGAATATCACAAAGATAATTTCTCTATTATCTAAGTGATCTGCTCCAGGGGATAACTGCTGTTCCCAATGTCAATTGGTACAAAGTGTCTTACGACTATATTCATGGCTAGGATACACAGCATGAGAAGGGTTAAAAGGCCACTAAAGACAGGCTCTGCATGTGCAAGGATTTACTTGTGGGATACACAGCTGATGGCAGTCATGTTTTCTGAAGTTACCTTGTGGAGATGGTGGTTGAACAAGACGAAGAGAGAGAAACTAAATGATGAGGTCTCCAGAAAAGCATTCTGCTCTGAAGACTCTTTTCAGTGAAGCAGGAGAGATGATTTTCCCCAGCATTATATACTGTCCACTGGGACTTGCTTGTGCTGATTGGAGGAATAAGGTATAGTTATTGCACGTGGGTTTGTTGCTATGTTACTGTTACTTCCTAATGCACCCAAATTAATGAGTTATCACATAAGCTCATGAAGTTTATGCTTTCTAATCAAAATTTGAAGGGGAAGGTCTAGGGGTACAGTTCACATGCATTTTGGGATAGAAATACTGCTGGGATAGGGATGGAAGGCTGGGCCAAAAACATAGAATCAAAACTAGTGAGGTTCCTGAAGTAATGTAAACACTGAATTGTTCCAGGTTCAGTGTCAGAAACAAGTGATCCCAGAAGCAATCTAGTACTTGTGTTGTAGACCCTCAGCATAACTCAGGATGCTATTGCTATTGCTGCTTTTCCCACGTTAAAATGTAGAATTAATTTCAACCCCATCACATGATGAACCATCAGTTCCCATAGGCAGGAGTAAAAAAATTCTTTGTAGTTCAGTAGCTCTTGAAAATCAGTGAAGAAGAAAAGCCTAATATAAGTAGTTCATCTTGCGAGATTTTGATATATGAATATGTATGCTCTTGACATCTTTCAGGAATAATAAATTGATTTCACAGTTGTCTCTATTGTAAGTCTCATGTTTTGACAGTTCTCAGAAACCTAACTTCAGGGCCAAAAATTATATAATTGAGTTGGAATTTATTTCCAACCTATTTCCAATTTATTTCCAGGAATGTGACTGAACTAATATGCAGATAAATGACTTCATACATTTGTGGCATAAAAACCTACCACTGACTGTACTTAAATGCTCCATTGATAAATTCTAGAAAATGTTTAAATCATTACTTCCATGAGATTAATCATTTCACTTCATCACATATTTCCAGGGCTACAGACGTATCACAGTATAAGTTTCCTATTGCTCTAGCTTTTGAACTCTAGATTAAAGATAACCAAAAGGATAACTTCAGTAAATTCATTGCTCTGGGCTTCCTTGCAATCACTTATTATTGCCAAGGGAAGCAACCTACTTTTTAACTGCTAAAGATACATATTATGAATACCACCTCTATCCATGATACTTCTAAAGATTTCTTAATATTCTCAGAACTAAGAAATGTTGCTTCTAAGACTTCTTTTGAAGACTGGATTAATTCACTTGCCTTCAGATATCTAAAATGTAGACACCTCTTTTTGAGGCATTTGTCTACATTCTTTTCGTGCTCAATGACAAGGTCTTCTACAAGGTGTTTAAGATTATCCTCAGGTAGATGAGACTAATCATGGTTTAAATTGGACTGTAGCTTACCTGGAGCTCGGATCAGGGACATCGCCAGGGCGCTCCCCAACCTGGTGCGCCCAACGGACTACTACCCCCTACTGATCTTCCAGACAGATGGGGAGGAAGTGGCATCCCGTAGTCTGAGGGAAATGGAGAAAGACTTCAAGGCCTTGGGACGAATGGTGAAAGAGTCTGGGGCTCAGGTTATCTTCTCTTCCCTCTTTCCATTTTTGGGTGATGATGTGGGATGGAATAGAAAAATTAAGTCTGTAAATGATTGGCTTCGGGACTGGTGCTACAGGCAGGGCTTTGGGTTCTTTGATAACGGCTGGTTTTATAAGACACCTGTCCGGTCAGTGATATGTGGGAAAGGTTTACCCCACAGAGGTAAAAGGATGCTGGGACAGGAATTAGCAGGGCTCATTTGGAGGGCTTTAAACTAGATTTGAAGGGGGATGGGGTTGTAGCTGGGCTTGCATCAGTGGGGCAGCATGCTGGAATCCATAAAGACCGGGAGGCCCCTCAGGCCCCTAGGGTGAAATCGGTGTACTCGGCTCGCTCCCTGAAATGCCTGTATACCAATGCGCGCAGCATGGGGAATAAGCACGAGGAGTTAGAAACCTGCGTTCGTTCAGGAGATTATGATCTGGTGGCATTAACAGAGACATGGTGGGACAGCTCACATGGCTGGAATGTGGTCATGGATGGCTATATCCTTTTCAGGAAATACAGGCCAGCCAGGCGTGGTGGTGGAGTTGCTCTTTACGTGAGAGAGCAACTACAATGTATAGAGTACTGTCCAGGTGCGACTGAAGAGCAAGTTGAGAGTCTGTGGGTGAGAATTAAGGGGCAGGCTGGCAGGGGTGACACTGTTGTGGGAGTCTATTACAGGCCACCAGATCAGAGTGAGGATGTTGATGAGGCCTTCTACGGGCAGCTGAGCACGGCCTCACGGTCACAGGCTCTGGTTGTTATGGGGGATTTTAACTACCCTGATGTTTGCTGGAAGGACTACTCACCCAGCCAGCCTCAGTCTAGGAGGTTCCTCCAGTGCATTGATGATAACTTTCTGATGCAAATGGTGGAGGAGCCGACTAGGAGAGGTGCACTGCTGGATCTCGTCCTCGCTAACAAGGAGGGTCTGATTGAAGCAGTAAAGGTGGGGGGCTGCCTTGGTTGCAGTGACCATGAGATGGTGGAGTTCAGAATCTCCTGTGGTGGGAGCAGAATACCGAGCAGAATTGCAACCCTGGACTTCAGCAGGGCCAACTTTGGCCTGTTCAAACAATTGCTGGAGGAAATCCCATGGGCAAGGCTGCTTGAAGGTAAAGGGGCCCAAGATAGTTGGTTAACATTCAGGGACTGCTTCTACCAAGCTCAAGATCAGTGCATCCTGATGCGTGGGAAGTCAAGGAAGGGAGCCAGGAGACACGTGTGGTTAAACAGGGAACTTCTGGGCAAACTCAAGTGGAAGAGGAGGGTTTACAAATCATGGAAGGAGGGGCTGGCCACTTGGGAAGAATATAAGGCTGTTGTCAGAGGATGTAGGGAGGCAACTAGGAAAGCTAAGGCCTCCTTAGAGTTAAGCCTGGCGAGAGAGGTCAAGGACAACAGGAAGAGCTTCTTCAAATACATGGCAGACAAAACTAACACCAGAGGCAATGTAGGCCCACTGATGAATGGGGTGGGTGCCCTGGTGACAGAAGATACAGAGAAGGCAGAATTACTGAATGCCTTCTTTGTCTCTGTCTAGTCTGCCGGAGGCTGTCCTGAGGAGCCGCGTACCCCTGAGGCCCCAGAGGAAGGCAGGGCAATGGAGGAGTTTGCCTCAGTTGATGAGGACTGGGTTAGGGACCGGTTAAGCAATCTGGACATCCATAAATCCATGGGTCCAGATGGGATGCACCCGCGGGTGCTGAGGGAGCTGGCTGAAGTCATTGCTGGACCGCTCTCCATCATCTTTGCCAAGTCTTGGGAAACGGGAGAGGTGCCTGAGGACTGGAGGAAAGCAAATGTCACTCCGGTCTTCAAAAAGGGCAAGAAGGAGGACCCGGGCAACTATAGACCGGTCAGCCTCACCTCCATCCCTGGGAAAGTGACGGAACACCTTATCCTTGGTGCCATCTTAAGACATATCAAGGATAAGAGGGTCATCAGGGACAGTCAACATGGCTTCACCAAGGGGAAGTCGTGTTTGACCAACCTCATAGCCTTTTATGAAGACGTAACAAGGTGGATTGATGATGGCAGAGCAGTGGATGTGGTCTACCTTGACTTCAGCAAAGCATTTGACACTGTCTCCCACAGCATCCTCACAGCAAAACTGAGGAAGTGTGGACTGGATGATTGGGTAGTGAGGTGGACTGCAAACTGGCTGAAGGAGAGAAGCCAGAGAGTCGTGGTCAATGGGGCGGAATCTAGTTGGAGGTCTGTATCTAGTGGAGTCCCTTAAGGGTCAGTTCTGGGACCAATACTATTCAATATATTCATCAATGACTTGGATGAGGGAATTGAGTGTACTATCAGCAAGTTTGCTGATGACACCAAGCTGGGAGGAGTGGCTGACACGCCAGAGGGCTGTGCTGCCATCCAGCGAGATCTGGACAGGCTAGAGAGTTGAGCTGGGAAAAATTTAATGAAATATAACAAGGGAAAATGTAGAGTCTTGCATCTGGGCAGGAACAACCTCAGGTTCCAGTATAGGTTGGGGAATGACCTATTAGAGAGCAGTGTAGAGGAAAGAGACCTGGGGGTCCTGGTGGGCAGCAGGATGACCATGAGCCAGCACTGTGTCCTTGTGGCCAAGAAGGCCAATGGCATCCTGGGGTGTATTAGAAGGGGGGTGGTTAGTAGGTCGAGAGAGGTTCTCCTTCCCCTCTACTCTGCCCTGGTGAGACCTCATCTGGAATATTGTGTCCAGTTCTGGGCCCCTCAGTTCAAGAAGGATAGGGAACTGCTGGAGAGAGTCCAGCGCAGGGCCACAAAGATGATTAAGGGAGTGGAGCATCTCCCTTATGAGGAAAGGCTGAGGGAGCTGGGTCTCTTTAGCTTGGAGAAGAGGAGACTGAGGGGTGACCTCATCAATGTTTATAAATATATAAAGGGTGGGTGTCACGAGGATGGAGCCAGGCTCTTCTCGGTGACAACCAACAGTAAGACAAGGGGTAATGGGTTCAAGCTGGAACACAAGAGGTTCCACTTAAATTTGAGAAGAAACTTCTTCTCAGTGAGGGTGACGGAACACTGGAACAGGCTGCCCAGGGAGGTTGTGGATTCTCCTTCTCTGGAGACAGGACGCCTTCCTGTGTAACCTCACCTAGGTGTTTCTGCCCTGGCAGGGGGATTGGACTAGATGATCTTTCAAGGTCCCTTCCAATCCCTAACATTCTGTGATTCTGTGATTCTGTGATCCTGTTTCTCCTCTTTGACTATAAAGGGAGGCTAAAGCAATTGGCTCAGATACATACCTTTTTATTGTAGATATTGAAGTTAACACCTGATTATTCCCAACCTATTTTGTGGCGCAGTTGGTCACAATCTTTTCCCCTTAATTGTTATGATTGGTTTTGGGAAATATGAAGAGCTGGGAGCAGGTAGCAGAACATCAAAATCATGCTTTCTGATTTGTCTTTCAGAAGTCAGGGGCTCTTTGGAAAGCAACTCAGAGACAGTTTTGATTGGCTAAATCCACTCTGCAATTTTAACTAGTCCTCTAGACATAGCTTCCCGATATTTCAGATCAAAATCTTCTTTAAGCCTGGATTTTAACAACACAAGCAGTGGCAGAGCCATAGAATAATGTCACTACCCTCAGGTGGGAGGAACAGGTAGGGAAGGCCTAGATTTTCCTTTTGGAAGACAACATCTTCCAAACCACCCTGATGATTCTAGAGGTGACTGCAGTTGTCAGGATGATGAACGTAATGGCTCTGTCTGGAATTGAGTTAATTTTCTTCATAACAGCTCCTGTGGTGCTGTGGTTTGGATTTGTGACTAAAATAATGTTGATAACACACTGACATTTTAGCTATTGCTGAACAATGCTTAATTGTTATTAATTTCATGAGATCCACAGAAAGACAAAGAAAACACATCTTTCTTACTTGTACTGGGATGATATTTACCCATGATCTGGCTTCCAATTTAGTGCAGAGCTCTTTGTTCATGATCAGTTTGTACTGCAGCAGGCCAGAGGTGGCCATGTGAAGATGCAGGTCAGGGCACTCAAAAGGAGACATCCTGCAGTACCAAGCAAAACCATGAAATTTATCTGGGCAGGACAACCAATGTCTTCCATTAGGAAGCTGACCAAATCTTTGGCAGGGGAACCAACATGTAACGTGTCTCCAATAAGGAAAAGTTCCTCAAAAAATAAATACGTATCAGAACAAAAGGAAAGAGTCATTGTCATGAGGGCAATGAGACCATTCCCATAATGATCATGATAACGAGGACCACAAACAGGAAACCTTTGCAGGTTCGGATGATCAGTAAATCCAAACCAAATAAACACACTTTTTGCAGTGTGATTATTTTCAACATTATGGAGAACATTCTGTCTGGGAAGGGGAAAACAGAAAGAGCGAAAAAAAAAGTACTCTTTTAGGTTACTTAAAGCAATTCTTCTGTTCCTTTATTATTATTTGTGGTCATGAAGGATTGCACACAGCTCCCCTAATCCTGCAGAAATGGACCTGAGAGTCCTGGTAGACAGCAAATTGAAGCTGAGTCAGCAGGGTGCCTTTGCAGCAAAGGTGGCCAACTGCAACATGGATTGTATTAGAAGGAGTGTAGCCAGAAGGGTGAGGGAAGTGATTCTTCACCTGTTTTTAGGACTTTTAAGACCCCACCTCCAGTACTGTGTCCAGTGTTTTCCAGGACAAGAAAGACACACACATACAAGAGTACAGCAAGCACCACCAAGATAGTTAATGGGCTGAAGGATAAAATGTATGCCAAGATGCTGAAAGAACCATGTTTGTTCATTTTTTTAAGATAAGGCAGCTCAGGGAAGGTCATATTTCTGTCTTCTGCTGCCTACTAGGAGGGGTGTAGGGAAGATAGAACCAGACTTTTCCATGGAGTGTACAGGAATAGGACAAGAGTCAACACACACAGTTGGTACCTTAAACAGTTACTTTAAAATTAAATTATTATTTCCATGAAGAAAACAAATTAAACTCTTTTGCATATGACATGCTTGAGGAACCCTATTGGATGAACCTATGAAAAAGTGGTGTGGTTTCTCTCATCATTTTTAAGATTCATTTTATCTAAACACGAAAATAACTCCACAACCGACACACCAAACCAAACCAAGAAATATAGGCAATACAGTTATTTAGTCTGTTCAGCATTTTTACCCTGATCCAGCAATTAAACATTAAACAGCAATAAGACATTTTTGACATATCCATGTATGTATGTCTATACCAATATATTTATCACTGAGATGACAGAACATTTTACTAAGAAATTTGTTTGAAACAGAGCCTGAATTCACCCTTTAGTCAGATCACATTAATCTTACCTACAAGTCAATACAGTACATGCAAAAATATATACAGTTCATGTATTATCTATATTGAAGTAACTAATATGTGTCTAGACTAAACTCATGCTATTTCAATTTGACTCTCCCGTTGCAGACTGCACGCTCGAGACATAAATGATTTAAGAAATTACAACATAACTGCTTAAGCGAAGTACTGCTAAGAAACTAATAAACAATATTATCAATGTCCTAAATTTGAATTTAAAATTATATACTTTTGCACACATTACTATAAAGATACTAATTGTCACTCTTAGAGGTTATGAATCATGCATGATTACTATTGAATTATAAACCTTTCCCCAAACAACTTAAAATTAGGGTTCAAGTCCATAGTTACTTTCCCCATCCTTCCCCAAAAAGCCTTTTGTATGATGTCATGATGGAACATCCAGCGGGTTATCTAAGAGTGTTCCTTCTGGCATTCAAGTGGACTTGGATCCCCTGATCAGTTTCATTACTGTCCATAAGTGTGGGTACTCCAACTTCTGAAAGATCCTTGCCTCCTGTGGTCTTTACCCAATTTTGTATCTCATTTACTGCTTCTTCTGTCTCTCAACCTGCTTTTCCTTACCTTTACACTTCCCTTTTTTCACCAGAACTCCTCCCAAACAAACCACCAGTGATGCCCATTGTGTGAGCTGTCACAGGCAGGTTTCAGGAACAACCGCAAACAAGAGATACAATGCAAAGACTAAATTTATTTTCATTACTTCCCTAAGCAGGGGATCTCCAAAAAAGCACCTAAGCATCCGGGCAGGGGTACACGAGCTGGAACACAGGCACTGCAGAGCTCTGTCCTTGCTAGAAGATCTACAAGCCTGCTGGTTTCACCTGTGTATCAGGGATTCACAGAGGTGCAGTTGCTTTGCCTGCAGTAGAGCAGGAATTTCAAGGAAGTTCAATAAGCTGCTAAGACTGTCATAGGCCTATGTTATCTAAACACAGAGGTTCTTCTTGTGAAGCATAGAAGGCTAAACAACAATTAGTGTGATATATGTGTTTTTCTACACACCAGCTGCAGTCTCTTGAGCATATTTACAATTCTTCTCCTCTCCAATCTTCTGTTATATTCCCACACCCAGGTAGAAGAAGAGCTGGAAGGACAATCTGGGGAACTATAGGATTGTCAGTCTGACCTCAATTATGGGGAAGTTTACGGAGCAGATAAAACTGAGTGCCATCACACAGCATGTACAGGACAACCAAGTGACCAGGTTCAGTCAACATGGGTTTATGAAAGGCAGGTCCTGCTTGACCAACCTGATCTCCTCCTATGTATGACAAGGTGGCCCACTTAGTGGATGAGGCTGTGGATGTTGTGTACCTGGACTTTAATAAAGCCTTTGACATTGTTTCCCATGGCATTCTCCTGGAGAAGCTGGCAGCTCATGGCTTGGACAGGCGTACTCTTTGCTGGGTAAAGAACTGGCTGGATGGCCAGAACCAAAGAGTTGTGGTGAATGGAGTCAAACCCAGTTGGTGACCAGTCACAAGTGGTGTTCCCCAGGGCTCAGTATTGGGGCCAGTTCTCTTTAATATCTTTACCAATGATCTGGACAAGGGGATTGAGTGCACCCTAAGGAGGTTTGCAGACAACACCAAATTGGGTGGGAGTATTTATATGGCTTGAGGGTAGGAACACTCTACAGAGGGATCTCGATTGGCTGTATTGTTGGGCTGAGGGCAATTGTATGAGATTCAACAAAGCCAAGTACCAGGTCCTGCACTTGAGTCACAACAACCCCATGAATGCTACAGGCTTGGGAAAGAGTGGCTGGAAAGCTGCCTGGTGGAAAAGAACCCGTGGGTGTTGATGACAGCTGGTTGAATATGAGTCAGCACTCAATATGAGGAGCGGCTGAGGGAAGTGGGATAAAAACAGTTTAACAGGACAGAAAAGGAAGGGAAAATAATAATAATGATGATTAAAGAATATACAAAACAAGTGATGCACAATGCAATTGCTAACCATCCACTGACCAACACCCATCCAGTCCCTGAGCAGTAGCACTCCCAGTTAACTTTCCCACTAGTTAATACAGCATGATGTCATCAGGTACGGAATATCCCTTTTGTCAGTTGGGGTAAGCTGCCCCAACTGTGTCCCCTCCCAACTTCTTGTGCACTCTCAGCCTCCTTGCTGGCAGGTTGGTATGACAAGCTGAAAAGTCCTTAGTATAAGAACTGCTCAGCGACAACTAGGACATCAGTGTGTTATCAACATTATTCTCATCCTAAATCCAAACTACAGCACTACACCAGCTACTAGGAAGAAAACTAACTCTATCCCAGCCAAAGCCAGGACACTGTCATAGCCTACAACTGTTAAGTGGCTGTCTTCCATAGATTTCATTACATAATTGTGATTAATTTGATGGAGTGTGTATGGCTGCTAGTTGAGTAAGGGACCTTCCTTCACACTGTTGTTCAAGTGGCCATCATTTCAGCTGTCTTTCTGTGGTTCTAAAGAGCTGGACAACTTCTACTGTGATGTACCTCAAGTGGTCAGATTGGCCAGCACAGACACCATCATGATGGAGCTTTTGATGGTATCCAATGGCCTAGTAACCCTTCTCTGCTTTATTGTATTAGTCATCTTCCATTCCATCCTTTAGCAAAACTGAGAAGTCACTGCAGTGAAGAGCATCACATATGTCTTTCTACCTGTGTCTTCCACGTCACTGTGGTCACACATCTCTGGACCTTGTATCTACATCTATACCAGGCCTTTTTCTTTCGATCCAGTAAACAAAGCAATCTCATTTCTCTATACAGTTAACACTGTTAACTTTGTTAAATTCAATTGAATTCATTGAACAAGGGAGAAACACAGTCAAATATATCCATCTTATCTCAGCAATGCTCCAGATGCTAGAATGTTGGCCACAGATTTTAGTCTTGGTTAATAATAAAACAGTCTGCAGATCATATCTGGTGAAATAAAAACTCAGTTCTTATGACACAACATTGCCAGAGCCAACACTTCAGTAAATACACAGACTGATATGGTGGAACTAAGCTATCCAAATATGGACATTTTTATCCTGAGTGCCTAAACCAGAATCATGGAATCATAGAATCATTTTGGTTGGAAGAGACCCTCAAGATCATCGAGTCCAACAGTTAACCCAACACTATCAAGTCCACTACTAAACCATGACCCTAAACACCACATCTACATGTCTTTTAAACACCTCCAGGGCACAACTTCCCTGGGAAGCCTGTTCCAGTGCCTGACAACCCTTTCTGAGATGAAATTTTTGCTAATATCCAATCTAAACCTTCCCTGGTGCAACTTGAGGCCATTTCCTCTTATCCTATCACTTGCTACTTAGGAGAAGAGACCAACATTCTCCGTGCTCCAACCTCCTTTCAGGCAGTTGCAGAGAGCGAGGTCTCCCCTCAGCCTCCTTTTCTCAAAGCTGAACACCCCAGGTCCCTCAGCCACTCCCCATCAGACTTGTGCTCCAGACCCTTCACTAGCTTCGTTGCCCTTCTTTGAACTTGCTCCATCACCTCAAGGTCTTTCCTTCTTGAGGGACCCAAAACTGACCCCAGGATTCAAGGTGCAGCCTCCTGCTTTTCTTCCTTCTTTCTGCTGTAGAACAGCAGGAATATAAGAAACTACCAAGTCTTTATACCAAAAACCTGGTCACATCCAAGTAGCCAAGTGGTGTTGATTGTGTTTTAACATCAACACCAAATAAAACAGCTGGTTCAGCCTTGATGCCTTTTTAATAAGGAGATAAGCTTTTGTTTTTCTAAGAACTGGAATGGAAACTTCAGCTGTAGGAATTAAAATGCCCCATTTCTCTGCAGAAATACTTAATAAAGCCTTTCCCAGCCAATGCTGGTGCCCTGGAAAGGGAAATAAAGGAGGAAATGAAACCCTGCAAGCTCAGCCACTCCCTGGGGACCTGCATGGGTAACTCAGAACTAAGTCACTGTAATGGGCTTCCCGTGACACAGCACCAGGTCCTTGCACTTCGGGAACCACTTTCAGCTTCAAACTTTCTCTCTGTACTGTGAGCACAGGTGGGACCCAGAAATCCTGCTTTTCTCAAGGTCAGAATGCCTTTTCATTTAATCTGTCAGCCACAAGAAGTTAAACAGAGAATCCCAACTGCTAAAATACTGATAAGGGAGACTAGTCACTGAAGCAGAAAGACCTTTTATAGCTAATGGAGGTGAATCACCTCTGTAGAAGACCTTTGTATACCATTCATATTGTATTTTTGCTTAGAACTGGAAAAATAACTTTTGCAATGGTAGTGTCAAGTATGTTGAATTGCAAGCTGGGAAAAGTAAATTTATTTCTACAAGTGAGGTCGATCTTCTCTAGTCCCAAATATTAGAACATTATTTCCTGACCTATCCACAGAAAAAAATCTTCTGTCTGCTCAAGACAAGAATCATAGAATGATCATGGTTGGATGGAACCTGTGATGATACTGAGTCCAACCTTCCCGGTCAAAGCAGGAGATTGCCCAGGACATTTTTCAGTTGGGTGTTGAATATCTCCAAGGATGGAGACTCCACAGCCTCTTTAGGCAACTTATTCCAGTATTCAATCATGCTCACAGTAAAAAAGCTTTTCTTTATGTTCAGAGTTTCCTGTATTTCTACTTAGGACAATTGCCTTTGTTTGTTCACTGAACATCACCTAGAAAAGTCTGCCTCCATCTTCTTTACAGCCTCACATCACATATTTACACAGACATTTATATTTTGAAAAGATTCCTCTTGAGTCTTCTCCAGGCTAAACAACGCCATCTCTCTCAGCCTCTCCTTATATGTCAGATGCTTCTGCCTCTTAATAATCTTCAATATCCTTTTCCGGACTTGCTTCACTATGACTATGTCACACTTGCGAACCAAGAACTGGACACAGTATGCTAGATGTGGTCTCACTGGTGCTGAGTAGAAGGAACGAATCATCTCCTACCTGCTGGCAGTACCCTTCCTGATGCAACCCAGAATGCTGTTGGCCTTCTTTGGCTCAAGAGCTCATCGCTGGCTTATGCCTTCCATGGGGACAGCTTGTGTTATCTTCTCACAGAGGCCACCCCTGCAGCTCCCTCACTCCCAGCCCTGCTACAAAAACCTTCCTATGTAAACTCAATACAACCGGATTTTGCTGGATGGTAAGAAATATGATTAGCTTACTATTATTTCTGATTCTCTGTACAGTGACAGTGTAGCTCATAGGAAAAAATTTCCTTCAGGAAGACTTTTTCTAAACTTTTTTTGAATGAGCACACAATATGATAGGGTTTCTCCTGGTTGGTAAACATACATTTGTTTAATGGAACAACTTAATTCTTAAAAGAAAGCCTTAATTAAAACTAAAAGTAAGCAAACATAACCCTTCAATGTTTCCTTTCGTGATGTTTGAAAACAGTTGATTTTGGTCTAAAATTAAATCAGAATGTGATTTAATGTGTAAAAAACACCTGAGGAAAAAGTTCTATAATTTCCCTCTGAACAATGAAAAAGAAATAAACAAAAATATCTCTGATGTTCATCTACATGGAGAATTGCTGAAATTAGAAAAATAAACAAAAATAAAGGTCTGAATGGTCATGGTAATTTATTTTACTAGCGCAATCCATAATCTCTCTGGTCCCTTGTATATTTTAAACTATGTTTATATCTGCATCTAAAAATATTTTCCCTTGCATGCAGCCACACCATCATGGAATTCATATCACTCATTTTTAAAGCAAATATACACCTGGGCTGATCATTTCAATAGAGAAAACAGACATTTTTATGATGTGATTAAATTCTTCTTCAAGTAAATAAACTATTGCAGTATTTCATGCACTTTGAGAACACAACAAGGAAGATATGTATCTCAGGACTATGAGGTGCCAAATGGGGATCCACAAAAGACCTGGGATAAGGGTACAGGGTAATAATAATAATAATGGTTATATTTGGTTTACATGGCAAGGTTTTGGTAGTAGGATGGTGGGGGCAAGATGCAGGGTGACTTCTGTGAGAAGATGCCAGAAGCTATCCCCATGTCAGACAGAACAGTTCCAGCTGGCTTCAAGAGCCACTGCTGGCCAAAGCTGACACAACCAGCAATGGTGGCAGAGTCTCTGTGATAACTGCTTTTGAAGGTGCTGGGGTCCATCACTATTGGTTACTTTTTAAGTACCACCTGCTAAAAACACAGGACCAGGCAATTCCAAAATGTCAAAAGTCAAGCAGGCAAGGCAAAAAGACAGCTTGGCTGAGCAAGGATCTTCTTCTTGAATGACCACAAAAAAAGAATGTTTATGGTCAGCGGAAGTAAAGTCAGGGGTCATGAGAGGACTACAGAGATGCTGCTCACCATTGTAGGGAAGAAATCCATGTGGGAAAAGCTCAATTAGAGTTGAAGCTGGCCAGTACTGTGAGGGACAATAAAAAGGGCTTTTAAAATATATTAATAGCAAAAGGCAAGCCAGAAATAACATTGGTCCTTTACTTGATGAGTATGGTCACCTCACAAACAGGAGCATAGACAAAGCTGAGACATTTAATGCTCTATTCACCTTGGTCTTCCACACTGAAGATGGACATGGGGGTCCCCATAGCACTGGGTTAGTGAACCATGGCTGCATGATCAATAAATTCCAAATCAATCCAGAACTTGTGCGCTGTTTGGTACTCCAACTAGATCCCTACAAGTCGATGGGGCCTGATGGGATTCATCCAAGGGTACTTAAAGAGCTGGCTGATGTCACAATGAGACCTCTCTCCACGGTTTTTCATTGCTCCTGGGAATCGGGAGAGGTCCCAGTTAACTGGAAGCTGCAAACGTTGTCCTGATCTTCAAGAAGGGCAACAGGGATGACCCTGACAACTACAGGCCTGTCAGCCTCACTCCTGTGCCTGGTGAAAGCATGGAGAAGATTGTTCTGGGAGTTACTGAAAAACATACGAATGACAATGCAGTCATTGGTCCCAGCCAGCACGGGTTCACGAGGGGAAAGTCCTGCTTAAACCATCTTAATTTATTTCTATGACAAGGTTACCCACCTAGTTGACCAAGGGAAGCCTGTCTATGTGATCTTTTTGCATTTCAGTAAAGCCTTTGATACTGTCTCTCACAGTATCCTCCTTGATAAGATGTCCAGCATACTGTGTTCAGTTTTGGGCCCCTCATAATAATAAAGACATTGAGATACTAGAGAGAGTGCAGAGAAGGGCGACAAAGATGGTGAGAGGCCGCTGAGGGAACAGGGGTAGTTTAGCCTTGAGAAAAGCAGGCTGAAAGGAGACCTTACCGCTGTCTAAAACTACCTGAAAGGAGGTTGTAGCATGGAGGGGCTTGGTCTCTTCTCCCAGGTAGCAAGTGATAGGACAAGAGGAAATGGCCTCAAGTTGTGTCAGGGGAGGTTTAGATTGGATATTAGGAAAAAATTCTTCATGGAGAGGGTGGTGAAGCCATGAAACAGGCTGCCCAGGGAAGTGGTGGAGTCACCATCCCTAGAGGAGTTTAAAAGGCCTTTATACAAGGTTCTCAGGGACATGGTTTAGTGCTAGAGTTGGGTTAACAGTTGGACTCAATGATCCTGAAAGTCTCTTCCAACCGTGGTGATTCTATGATTCTATACAGCAGGATAAATACACAATGCAGTGGGTGAGCAATTGGCTGACGGGCTGGACTCAAAGGGTTCTAGTAAATGGCGTTATGTCGGTCTGGTGACCAGTCACTAGCGGGATTCCAGAGCAATCCATCTTAGGGCCAGCACTCTTCAGTGTCTTTGCAAATTATTTAGATTCAGGACTTGAGGGAATAATTAAGTAAGTTTGCTGATGACGCAAGATTGGGAGGAGCTGTTGAAACTCTTGAGGGCAGAGAGACCCTGCAGAGGGATGTGGATAAATTGCAGAACTGGGCAATCACCAGCTGCATGAAGTTTAACAAGGGCAAGTGCCGGATTTTGCACTTTGGACACAGCAACCCTGGCTGTATATACAGACTGGGGGACGAGATGCTGGAGAGCAGCTGCAGGGAGAGGGATCTGGGGGTTCTGTTCAACAGCAAGTTGAACATGAGCCAACAGTGTCCATGGCAGTTAAAAGGCCAACTATGTCCTGGGCATTGCCAGCCAGGTGAAGGAGGTGATTGATTGTCCCACTCTACTCTGAACTGGTGCGGCCTCACCTGGAGCACTGTGTGCAGGTCTGGGCATCACAGTATAAAAAGGATGTAAAGCTACTGGAGGGCTATGAAGTTGTTGAAGGGTTTAGAGCAGTAGCTGTATGAGGAGCAGCTAAAGTCACTAGGTCTGTTCAGCCTGGAGGAGACCTCATCGCAGTCTACTGTTTCCTCACAAGGGAAGGAGGAGGGGTAGGCACTGAGCTCCTCTCTCTGGCAACCAATGACAGAATCCGAGGGAATGGCAGGAAGATGTGCCAGGGTAAGTTTAGGTTGGGCATTAGGAAAAGGTTCTTCACCTAGAGGGTGGTGAAGAACTGGAACAGGCTCCCCAGGGAGATGTCATGGCCCCAAGCTTGGCAGTATTCAAGAAGCGACTAGACAACACCCTCACACACATGGTGTGAATTTTGTGGTTGTCACATGCAGGGACAGGAGTTGGACTCCGTGATCCTTGTGGGTCCCTTCCAACTCAGGACATTCTATGATTCTATGCATCTGTGCTTAAGAAAGAGTAAAAACTCTGCAACAGCAGCTGAGAGGAGTGAGTATATGTGAGAGAAACAACTACGCTGTATGGGAATGTAGTGCAAGATTTGGCGAGGAGGTTGGTTAAATGCAAATACGCTCAAGTCACTTGCAGCTGTCTGTAGAAAAAGCACATACATCACACTAATTGTTTTACTGACCTTGTGTGTTCGATGAGTAGAACCTCTGTGTTAGATAACATAGGCCTGTGAGAAACTCCAGGCACCTTATCACTATGTCTGAGATTCCTGCTTTGTTGTGGGAAAGAGCAAGAGGCTGCGCCTGCCTGAAGCCTTGAAATACAGGCGAGCTCAGCAGGCCCAGTGATCTTCCAGCAGGGCTGAACTTACCAGTGCCTGCGTCCCCCTTGTGTCACGTCTGCCTGGGAGCTCAGGTGCGACTTCGGAGATCCCCCAGTAGAGAGGTAACTAAAATAAAATTTGCCCTTTGCAATGCATTCGTGGCCTCTGGCTCTTCTTACAATGTGCCTGCATATGTGTACACAGATGCAGACACCAACAGTGAAGAAGGAGGGGAGAAGGTGTTCCAGATGCTGAAGCAGAGATTCCACTGCAGCCTGTGGTGAAGACCCTGTAGTGTGGGCTTTCCATAGGATCATTGCTTCCTTCAGATCACATTCACCTGCTCTAGTGTGGGGTCCTCTGCAGTCTGCAGAGTGGTGCAGACCAGCACCCCTAGATCCCTTTCTGCAGGGCTACTTTCCAGCCATTCCTACTTTATACTTGTGCCTCATGTTACTCCATCCCAGGTGCAGAATCCAGCACTTGGACTTGTTAATTTGATGCCGCTGATGAGTCCTCAATGCTCTGATTATACACCTCCCTCTGCAAAGCCTTGTCCCTTGAGCGAGTCAACGCTAAACTTCCCAGTTTAGTATCATCAGTAAATTTGCTAACCATACATTCAGCTCCTGCACTAGATCACTGATAAATACATTGAACAGAACTGCCCCTAGAACTGACCCCTGAGGAACATCACTAGATTTCACTGTACTCTACTGACTGCACTGATTTGATTCCCATCATCTGCCATATGGCAGTTTAGACATTTAGGGCCCAATAGGTAGAGATCAGCAGGTAGTGTCCTCTACTATATCTTATAGTATTTGAAGCCATTGCACATACCAACAGATATGACTCAACACCTAAGAAATACCCAGAACCTTCTGTAGTTACAGCTGGCGGCTAGAGAAGACACCATGGAGTATCTCAAATGGCACTAGACACTGACCTCTAGGAAGTTAAATTGTTCATCAGTATATTGACTTTGTATTTTAGACACTTAAGACATCTGAAGCTGAATCTTACTCTCATAACATCATTCATGTGTTTAAACACATATTTTACCTATCATTTGAGATATTCTAGTGTGTCTCAGAGGTCTGGAAGATAGAACACTACCTGTGGGAGACCTACACTCTTCTCATGTGGCAAACGAAGGACTAGAATATCCCAGTGTATCTCAAATGTCACCTGATCCCTTTCACATTGCGATACATAGCATTATTTATCCAATCTGTTTGCCCTAATGAGCGATAAGGTATGCATGCATATGCTTTCAGGGACTGCATCTTTGATCAGTTATGGGTCAATTTGACCACAGTGGATTTTCCTGTCATTCAGTGTTGAGAACTACAGTGTAACAGGGAGAGGTAAACATATCCAGAAAATTATTTAATCCAGAAAACTAAGTTCCTATCAAAAAAATTTATTAAGTTAACTTCTGGAGTTGCCAATTTCTGCTTATCGTAATTGTGCCACCTATGTTTAGCCCCTAAAGGTGCTGGTTCTTTATAATACCAGTAAGAAAGGCAGTCACACACTATAAAGTATCACTTGAAATGCCACTTACTGGAGCTAACACTATAACAAAGAACAGGATAGTATTCTATGCCCTTTCAGATGCTGGGAACCCTGAGTTGTGCAGCATCAAACAGATCTCTGATCAGGGAACAGTATGCCGTGCAGATCTGTCTCTGCAAATGTTACCCACTTTTGGTCACTTAAGCTATTATAGGGAACAATTGTTCTCTTAAAAGGGAACAATTCCATCCAGGATTCTTACTGTCAAGCAGAAAGGATGTTAACATATGAAGTTCTTGCTGCACTTTTAGGTAAAGACACACAAGTGGAGTAACAACAGGTACCAAGTGGTAGCTAATTGCAGGCTGTAATGTTAGATTCAACTGTCAAAGTTTGTCCTGCAGCCAGTGGATGTGCACAGCACAACAAAGGCCTGAAGGCCAAGCTGTACATGCAGCAAAGTATATGTTTGGGCCGACTCAGGTTAAATGTAACGTGAATCATTAATTCCTCAGTGTACAGTGGTCTTCAAGTCAGGTTTACTACATACTACCATATGCCAAACATGAAGCCGTGTGAAGGTATGGCTATACAAACAGTATAGATACAGTGAGAATAATATTTTCTGTATACAGTAAGATTGTAATAGAATAAAGAAGTCAGCCATTTTTTTGACAGGTGTCTTAGCTCTCTTTAACTGTGTCTATAGAGACCGAACCAATGGATTTTCAATGATTTCCAATATTCCTACGTGGTTTTGAAAACTATAAATCTAGGGTTTAGGATTTTCAAAAGGAAATTATCCATCAGCCAAGGTCCTATTATGGCTTATTTTATTGATATTGTAGCAGAATATTTTAAAGGCAAGTGTAATTCAGGCATCAAACCACTCATGAATGGGAAGGAGACATTTCCACATAGAAACAATACAATTTCTTCCTTGCCAGACTTCAGTGCAATGAGACAGTGATGACTGAGTCAGTAATGAACAAGCTATAGTGGTTTACTCAACTACATTTCAAGAAGGAAACTTGTCACTACTGTCCATATTCCTCTGTATCCTTAACCTAGGAAATTACTGGTGTGCAAAGCAGCTTGTGCCTATGGTCTTTCTCAGAATCTCTTTCACCTCCTTGTTCCTCAGACAATAGATTAGAGGGTTCAGTGCTGGAGTGAATACAGCATAAAAGACAGACACTATTTTGTTGAGTTTGGATGGATGGATCCTCCTGGGCCTGGCATACATGAACAGAGTGGCTGAGAAAAAGATAATGACTACAGCCAAATGGGAGGTACAAGTGGAAAAGGTTTTTCTCCTTCCCTGGACTGAAGGCATACACGAGATAGTTAACAAGATACAGCAGTAAGAGAAAACAATGATCAAGAGAGGTATCAGCAGGATCACCAAGGCTAATACAAAGTCCACTGTCTCTGCAAGGGACATGTCAGTGCAGGAAAGGTTCAGGACTGGAGAGATGTCACAAAAGAAGTGGTTCATGATGTGTGGGCCACAAAATGTGAGTTGTGAAATCAAAGACACCTTGACCAAGGAAATGGAAAAGCCTCCTGCCCATGAGAGAATCAACAGCTGAAAGCACAACTTGTGCGTCATGATGGCTGGATAGCGCAGGGGATGGCAGACAGCCAAATAGCGGTCATAGGCCATTACAGCCAAGATGACACATTCAGTGCACATAAGGGAGATAAAGAAGTACAACTGGGTCATGCAGCAGGAGAATGAGATGGTCATGCTCTGGGACCGGAACCCAAACAAAAGCCTAGGCAATGTTACTGAGACATAACAAATCTCCAGGAAGGACAAGTTCCCCAGGAAATAATACATGGGCTTTTGGAGGTGATGGTTCCTTTTCACCACAAAGATAATAACTGCATTCTCAGTGATTGTTACCATGTAGGTGGCCAGAAAGATCACGTAAAGTAAAGTCTGAACCTGCACCCCATAGGAAAATCCCAGGAGAATGAACTCTCTGATAGCAGTTTGGTTCTTCATTCCATATTGGGTGCCCACAGCTATCCCTGCAGGTGTCAAATAAGAAAAACAAATATTAGAGTTCCACAAAAGCAAGTTCATGTGAAGAATTAGGGCATTTAGTAAACTGTTTCCTGTGGAAACTTTCTACAAAGTAGAAAAAACATTTCTTACAGGAAAGAAAGTGAGAGGGATGCATTTCTTTCTTTCCAATGACTTGTTATTTTACTTTCAATAGCAACACTAGAAAATCAAACCAAAATGTAGCAAAAAGCCCTCTGTAATGCACACTGTTTTCATGTAGGATGGAATATGAAAGAACACAGAGACTGACTGCTGGCATTCACACTACTGAAAACAGCACCACAGAGGTTCAGGTAGTATAAAGATAAAAATTACTAAAAACACAGATGTAATACTAATGGAACACAGAGTTTTGAAAATGTCAGACTTTCTTCATTTCCTAATAGGAAATTATCCACCTTTGTATTTTTCAGGGACAGCAGTGATGTTTATAGGAAGAGACTGCTATAGAGATTACAAATCTCTTAGCAACAGATTTTAGGATTTTATGTTTAAGCAAGAACTTTTTAATGAATCTAAAGACTAGATCCTCCAGTGAGTGGTTCATCTGACTTAAACACCTCTCTTTCAAAGAGAAGAATAATTCCTTCTTGTTTTCAATTTGCTCTTAGCTCTGATTTAGACAGCTATCTAGCCAATAACTTACAGCAGATCTTGCATGTTTCTGTTGACTGTTTTGCTCTAGATTCCTTTTATACTCAATGGATATCTGCTTAAGACATTAATTGAGCATGTGTAGCTTAGACTGTAATATTATATAGAGATATATCTCCTTCCGAAACACATCTCATATTTGTGCTCTAGAAATGCCAATTTCTCTTCATAGACATTTTAGTGATTCTTGTCTGACCTCTAAATAGCTGTCCATACCATAAATGATTTAAGATGGAGGAGGTGAGGTTTATTCTTACTGCTTTTAAGGGCAATGAGAGCAAATAATGAACACATAAACATACTTCATTCCAATCTTTTAGATTTTACAGCTCATTAATATATGCATGTTTGTGTATGCATGAGAGAAAAAGATGTCTGTACAAAAGATGCATTAATCTATTCAGAACAACAATAGCTATTTCCTTTCATCACCTGAACATGTGTGGTCTTTTTATTAATGAGGGAATGACAAATTTGACTGGAATCAAGGAATAAAGCTTTGGCAGTTTCTCTAAATATGAAAACAGAAGACTTTCAGGAAATGGCAAGCAGGATACTTCTTTGATAACTTTTGTCCATCCAAAAGAAAAAAAAATCTTTCCACAGAAAACTTGATTGAAAAACTTGATGTGTTTTGTTATTATTCTTGACTTACAAGTATATTCCCTCGCTATATATCTGGCAGTTTACATGATGAAAACGTATTAGATGGGATAATTGAGAATTGCTTTTTGAAGGTTTCAGCCCAATAATTTACACTGTAACTGATATGTGATTTCTTTATTTATTCATCTGTTACTGTAAGAAAACATTAAGACTTACTTACCAATTCAGGATTTCCAGCTATGCATACGGCTTTTAAACTCTTGTAATGAGCAGTGGATCAGATATATCTTCTCTAACCTACCTGAAAGGTTATCCTTTAAAGGACTCAGTGTCTTTCCTGGGAAAGCTTCCCTTATACAAAAAGGACTGAGCTAATAAAGTCTTCTGCCAATCAAAGAAACGAAAGGGAAGAGGAAGATTGTTAACTCTAATTATCTCCAATAATTACCTCCAGATGCTAACTTATATGTATAATTGCATGTAGGAGAAACAGAGCCTGGCATGAGATCAGGGGAATAAAGACTATAACAGAAAACATGTCATGCTTAGTACAGAATAAGAAGTGTTCTTCTTCTAAAATATATTAGGAAGACAGGGCTAGGTAGAAATTATATTTGCTGAAATGTTTGGGAATTCTGTAGTTTTATTTTGAATAAAAAGGGACAGTCTGAGAACGATTTTTTTTCTTTTTAAAAAAAATCTCCTTCAGTTTACACATTTGAACAGTAAAAATGCAGGAACTGGTCCATGTTTAAGAAATCTAGAAACAGACATCTATGTAGATGTGTCTACCATACATACTTAGAATGCAGATTTTATTTTCTAGATAGGCATGCGATGCAATATTAAATGTCATTGGACCTATCTAGTCACAAAATTGCCTCCAGAGATAGTGAAATATCATAGTGTATATATACTACCAATCATATGTGAGGATAAATACCAATGCCATGTACAGCATAGCTTCCTTTGAAAGAAAAACCAGGAAAACATACAGAGAAGTAACTCTCTATTCTAATACAGCTCCCGTTGTTAACAGCTGAAGCACCAGGAGCATGGAATGCGTCACTCAGAGAAGACGACTCACAACTAAGATATCATCAGATATATTGGATTTGTCACTACAAAACCTGACACCATTTAGTTTCCTTAGTTTTCTTGTCATATTTATTCTTCCCTCTAGAGAGGCTGGTGTTCTCCTGAATAAGCCCAAGGTAGAAACACAAGTAGCCAAAGCACTCAGCAACAAGAAATTTCATTTAAACAAACAAACAAAAGAAAAACCAAACCAAGACATTCTTCACTGTACCAATTACTCCGCTTATACAAAAAGACAGTGGGAGATGGAAAGCTAATACCAATGCTTTTATTTTTCACTTGAAACAATCTAAATTGTGAAGATTTGAGTATAATTAATAAATAAATGATCAATTGCAAATTTTTGCCAACTGATTTTTTTTTAATATAAAGTATGCAGGGGTTTTACCAAACAAAAATTGAGATGGCATTGTTTAACAATTCTGGTGAATATCTACCAAAGTTTTTGCTCTTGTGCGTTTTTTTCTCTCCTGTAAGCACTGTTTTTCATTTAAAAAATAACAATAGGAATTCAAACAAAATGTAAAGTTTCATCGACCAGCCTGTAGTTCCTAACATTTTCTTCCTTGTCCATTTTTAAGGTGGGTGCAATATTTGTATTTTGGAGGGTTTGCAGACTTCGCTTCATTTCCATGACCTTTCAAAGAGAGCAGAGTTAATGAAATGAAGCTATTTGGAACCAAGTTCAAAGCAAGTGAAGCAAAGCAGTCTTTTTATGAAATTTTATCTGTTAGAATGAGTTAGGTCTAGTTAACATAACTGACAGCATTAGCATGTGAAGTATAAATGTATATTACCTTAGTAGAATTAGGCGAAAGATGATTAGCCACCTCTTCTAAATGGTAAAATGGCTTCAAACAACATGTTATTCACAAGGGAATGCAAAACTCTTTGGAAATGTCTGGGACAAAAGCTGTGAAAGCCAATAATGGTGACAGCATACCAGAGACCACCAGTAAAGTTCGAATGGATAAATCATAAACATGATATTCCCTACCCAGTCCTACTACTAAGGACACTTAGGAATGTCTGAGTTATCCAAGAGTACCTGATAGACTTCATGGCGGAAAAACCACCGGGATCCACAACCAACTCTCTGGGAAAATCCCATGTCATTTTATCAACATAATATACAGCATGGCAGGACCTACCACACTATCCTGCCCAAACTCTCCACAGGACTGCATTTTCTCTCTCCCACAGAATGCGGAAGCTGCATCAAAACCCCACCATGCTAACCTACTTGGCTTCTCTTTTTGGTTATGCTATATCTCACCAAAAACTGGTAAGCTCGGTCATTCATAAAATAGCATATATATGTGATGAAAATGCTCTGGTATCCAAATCCATTTAGACTCATACTGTCATTTGATCTTAAACCATGACAAAAGGATAGCTGGAAGTGCAGAACTCCTTTCCAAACAACATTGTAAATGCAAAATTCATATTAGTCCAAAGGGAGATTGAATAAATATTTGGAAGAATGCTCTGTTGAGGATTACATAACAGACAGCAAAGATCAGGTTCAGAAAAATGAAAAAATAGCCAGAGAGTATACTCAGGTGACATATATGCTTGCCCAGTTTTTGTTCCTATGGGCACTTTTTATGGCCACTGTCTGAGAACAGATAGAGGACTAGACTGATCCTTGTTCTGACACTGTAGAACTGTTCCTGTGATGAAAAGAATAGTGGTATAGAATTTTACATATTTCTCCATTCCCCATTCTGAGACCATACATTTTTAGATATTAACATTTTTACATCTGGATATTTGAAATCAGATGAAATCACAATATTTTTCTTCCCTTTAAAACTGACCTGAAGAAACAATACTAACTTACAGTTAGTTAAGAATGATAGGACAGCAACCAGCCCCATGGTCCAAGTGAAAAATTAATCAAGCTGAGTCAATAGAAAGGTTCTTAGGTAATGCAGGGGAAGAGTACTTTGACATTGTACAAGAGTTATTATGGGGTGCTTATGGGAGGAACCAAAAACGGGGAAGGGAAGACATTAAGATGATTTAGAAAGGAACAAGTGCAGGAAAATAGGACTGGGAATACAAGGGCGTATTGGATGTAAGGTAACAAGACTTCGTTAGCAGGAGGGTCTGTAGGTGTGGCATCTGTGAGAAGAGTCCAGGGGCTTCCCTATGCAGGATAGAGCCAGGTCCAGATGGCTCTGAA
Organism: Caloenas nicobarica; assembly: GCF_036013445.1. Taxonomy (NCBI): domain Eukaryota; kingdom Metazoa; phylum Chordata; class Aves; order Columbiformes; family Columbidae; genus Caloenas; species Caloenas nicobarica. The sequence goes on along the minus strand of NC_088268.1, from coordinate 45,270 downwards.
ATATACTCATTGCTAGCCAATGCTGAGCCCATCAGTGGTGTCCGAGGCATCTCTGTGAAAACATGTTCAAGAAAGGCCAAAAATACCAGACAGGGAGAGGAGGAGGGAAAAGAAAGAATGAGAAACAGCAAAGAAAACAGCAAGGTCATAGAAGGAGGTGGAGTGCCAGAGCAGTTATTCACTGCAGCCTGTGGGGACCCCATGAAGAGCAGAGTTTTCCTGAAAGGAACCAGAGCCCACAGAAGAGACCACACCGGAGCATATTTTCCTAATGGAAACAGTGGCCCATTGAGAACCCATGCCAGCACATATATTTTTGCTGAAGATCTGAAACCTGTGGGGAGCATCCACCCTAGAGCTGGGGAAAAGTGTGAGAGGGAAGGACTACGACAGGGAAATGACCATAAGTGCTCTTCCCCGTCCCAGCTTCAAGGAGTGGTAGATGAATATGGAGTAAAGAAGGGAAAATGAGATTCAAAGAGGTGAAGAAAAGGTGTTTTAACATTTGTTTCTCACTATCCAAACATGTTTTAATTGACAATAAATTGTGTATGTTTTACACACAATGGTAACTGGTCAGAAATGTCCATGTCTTTTTAACACCACAATGGTAAGAGGTAAGCAATGGCCCCGTCTTCAGCTGAACCCATGAGCTTTCTTAGCCTCTTTTCTCACAACGCCCCTCAACTATTTTATGACTTTATGCCTTGGCAGATATGGGTTTACTCTTCCTGCAAAATTTAGGAGTAAAAGTGATGACAAGGAAGGTTATCACATGGAGACTAAAATAGAAGCAGATACCAGTGAAAACAGTCTAATCCTGCCCACATTGCTGATATACGGTTGTAAATGTCTACATATGGATAGATTAAACAAATCCCCTTGTCTCACACAGAGATAACGAATTATGTCCTAGGTCTGGAGTTCTGGCATGCACACAACAGCATGCCAACTTTGATAATGGGCTCAAATTTAGATGCCAAAGACCCTGAAAACAAAGTCAAATGGAACTACCAAAGACACCGTGTGCAGTCCTGATGATTAGCTTGATTTCTAGTTACATGCTAAGTCTTGACTACAGACTAATGCCTGATTTGCTGATCAATCAAGAAGGATTTGATACAAAGCTCTGTGCTTGTTAAGACATTGATGAATGAGCTACTCAACTGACCATTTTTTATTTTGATTCTTGTCTCTTAAAGCTTAGAACATTTTTTATAATGTGAAAGCTGCACTTGGAAGTATTAAAAGAATATAGTCTTTAATATATGCCTATATATAAGCCACTAGATATAAAGGAACCTAAGTGTGAAATTAACGTAGCTAGGTTTGCATACCTAAAATATAAATATCCCTGTCTAAACTTAAGACTCATGTGTTCCTTGCTGTCAATCAAGAAAAGGAGGCTTTTCAATGTAGTAGATCATCTAATCCTGTAGAAGACATGAACAGAAAGTCAGTTTATTCCTGACCTGAAAGTATTGATTTTTCTTCACTGATGTGGTAGGTTAACCTTGGCTAGCAGTCAGGTGCTCACCAAGCCACTATATCACTCCCCTTCCTCAACTACATAAGAGAGAGAAAAGAAAGGCTTGTGGGTTGAGATAAGGAGAGGGACATCTCTCAGAAATCACTGTCATGGACAAAACATAATTGACTTGGGGAAATTAATTTAATTTATTGTCCATCAAATCGGAGTACGATAATGAGAAATAAAAACAAATCTAAAAAACATCTTCCTCCTAACCCTCCTTTCTTCCTGGGCTCAACCTCACTTCTGACTTCTCTACCTCCTCCCCCCAGGTGGTGCATGGGGATGGGGAAAGGCAGTTACCTTCTCATGCTCTTCCCCATGCTCTTCCCCTGCTCCATTGTGGAGTCTCTCCCACAGGAGACAGTCCTTCATTAAGTTCTCCAGCGTGGTTCCTTCCCTTGGGCTGCAGTTATTCAAGAACTACTCCAGCATAGGTCCTTTCTACAGGGCACAGTCCTCAGGAACTGACTGCTCCAGTGTGGGTGTCCGACATGGTCACAAGTCCTGCCAGGAGCCTGCACCAGCATAGGCTTCTGTCCACAGACAGAAGGTCATAGCTTCCTTCAGGCCACATCCCCATGCTCCAGAATGAGGTCCTTCACAGGCTGCAGAGTGAATATCTGCTCCACTGTGGACCTTCATGGGTGTGAGAGATGGTGGTTGTGAATTATTGTCTCAAAGCTTGCTTGCTGAAATAATATGAATTATTGTCTCAAGGCCTGATTGTTCTGGAGAACAAGACAGGAAAATGATTACTCATGATGCTTGTTTGTTATGCTTGCTGTGTTTGTGGAGAAAGCTTATGCAAACCCAGAAAAGGTGCGAACACTGTGAGTTGCTAAAACTCAAAAAATGCTTAAAGCTTGTGTAAGCTCAAGTGAAGCTCAAGCGTTATTAGCCAGCAATATCTGGGAGCAGGCCTACAATGTACTCAGGCAATGCCCACCACCAACTGCCATAAAAGCCACATGACAGAAGTCCTTGATGTGGCCCACCCCCCAACACCAAGGACCTGACACCTGAGAGTGGCCACCCACCATGGAGGATCTGAAATGTGAAACCTGAGACCAGTGGGACCTGAGACCTATGAGCTGCCAGCACTACTGGAACCCAAGACCTGAAGAGCTGACCAGTGGAAAACAGTGATTGGATCCAGGTGGTGACTATCTCTTGCTTATCTTCTCACATACCTGCTTAATTTTCTTCCTAATTTTCCCCACTTATTCTATCACTCTGTTTTCAGGCATAAAAATAAAATAGGTTGCTTAGTGGCATCTGACCTCATTTGTGTCTTAATCTCACTCTTGGGATCATTTTGAAACCTTCCTGAGCCCGAAATCGGACCAGGCCCCCACAAAGGCCTACAAAGTGACAACCTATATCACCATGGTCTTCATCATAGACCACAGGAGAATCTCTTCTTCAGTGCCTGGAGCACCTCCTCGCCTTCCTTCTTCACTGACCTTCTTGCCTGCATACTTATTTTTCTCACATATTCTCACTCCTCTCTCCCTACTGCTGTTGCACAATGTTTTTCACCCTTTCTTAAATATGTTATCACAGAAGCACTACCAAGGTTGCTGATTGGCTCATCTTTTGCTAGCAGTGGGTCCGTCTTGAAGCCAGCTGGATCTGGCTTTGTCCAACACGTGGACAGCTTCTGGTATGTTCTTACAGAAGCTACCCCTGCCTCCCATCCCACCCCCTTCCCCCCCCCAGCCATAGCTACCAAAACTTTGCTATGTAAACTAGGTGCAACTGAATATACTGAGATGGTGGAGTTCAGGATCCTGAGGGAAGGGAGGGTAACAAGCAAGCTCACAAAACTGGACTTCAAGAGCGCAGACTTGGGCCTTTTCAAAGATCTGTTCAGAAGAGTCCTCTGGGATAAGGGAAGAGGGGTCAAAGAAGACTGTTCGATATTCAGACATCACCTCCTTCAAGCTTAAGAGCAGTTCATTCCAATGAGCAGAAAGTCAGGCAAAATTTCCAGGAGGCCTGTGTGGATGAATGAGGAGCTCTTGGTAAAATTAAAAAAAGTATGCAGAGGGTGAAAGCAAGGATGGGTAACCTGGGAGGAATATAGAAACATTGTCCAAACACCCAGGGGTGAATTTAGGAAAGCTAGAGCCCAAATGGACTTGAATGTGTCAAAGATAGCAAGCAGGGCTTTTATAAGTACATAAGAGACAAAAGGAGGGCTTAGGGAAAGTATGGGCCCATTGCTGAATGAGATGTAGGACCCAATGACACAGAACATGGCCGACTGAATACTTTCTTTGTCTCAGTTTTATCTAAAAAGGCTGGCCTTCGGGAATCCCAGGTCCCAGAGACCAGGGAGAAAGGCTGGAGCAAAGAAGATGTGTTCAGTTTTGGGCCCTTCATCATACGAAAGACATTGAGGTACTAGCAGGAGTGCAGAGGAGGGTGACGAAGCTGGTGAGCGACCTAGAATACAAGTCTTATGAGGAGCGGTTGAGGGAACTGAGGCTGTTTAGACTTGAGACAAGGAGGCTGAGGGGAGACCTTATCGCTGTCTACAGCTACCCGAAAGGAGGTTGTAGCATGGAGGGGGTCAGTATCTTCTCCCAAGTAGCAAGTGATAGGACAAGAGGAAATGGCCTCAAGTTGCACCAGGGAGGTTTAGGTTGGATTTCAGGAAAAAATTCTTCACAGAGAGTGTGGTGAAGCAGTGAAACAGGCTGTCTAGGGAAGTGGTGGAGTCACCATCCCTGGAGGTGTTTAAAAGGCATATAGATTAAGTTCTTAGGTATATGGTTTAGTGCTAGAATTATGGTTGGACTTGATGATCCTGAGGGTCTTTTCCAACCGAGATGATTCTATGATTCTAAGATGTACCCTTGGTGGAAAACGATCAGGTCAGGGAATACTTAAGCAAACTGCACATACGTAAGTCCATAGGGCCTGATGAGATGCATCCACGAGTGCTGAGGGAGCTGGTGGATATCACTGTCAGGGAATTTTCGATAATCTTTGGTCAATCCTGGTGACTAGGAAATGTGTCCGAAGACTCGATGAAAGCAAATGTCACCCATCTTCAAGAAAGTTAAGAAGGAGAAGTCTGGGAACTACAGGCTGGTCAGTCTCACTTTGGTCCCTGGAAAGGAGATGGAGCATCTAGAAACAATTTCCAGGCATATGAATTGCAAGAAAATCATCAGTAGTCAGCATGGTTTCACCAAGGGGAAGTCATGCTTGACCAACTTAATAACCAGGTTCTGCGATGAAATGATTGGTCTGGTAGGTGAAGGGAGAGCAGTGGATATTGTCTACTGATACTTCAGTAAGGGTTTCAACACCGTCTCACAAAAGATCCTCATGGAGAAATTGTGGATGTATGGGCTGGATGGACAGACCACGAGATGAACTGAAAACAGGCTAAATGGGTAGATTCAGGCAGTGGTGATAAGCAGCATGAAGTCTAGCTGGAGGCCATTCACTAGCAGTCTACCCCAGAGACATATACTGGGTCCAGTCCTCTTTATCATCTTTATTAATGATCTGGATGACGGGGTGGAGTGTACACTCAGCAAGTTTGCAAACGACTCCAAACTGGGAGGACTGGCTGATACACCAGAGGGTTGTGCTGCCATCCAGAGGGATCTCAACAGGCTGGAGAAGTGGGCTGACAGGAACCTCTTGAAATTCAACAATGGGTAGAGCAAAGTCCTGCACCTGGAGAGGAATGAACCCATGCACAAATATATATTGGGGGCCACCCAGCTGGAAAGTAGCTTTTCAGAGAAGGACCAAGGTGTCCTATTGGACACCAAGTTGAATGTGAGTCAGCAATTTGCCCTTGCTACAAAGAAGGTATCTAATTTGCTTCATATTAATATTGTAATGTTCTGGGTTTGTTTAAAACACGATCAGTTCTCTTTCAGTGAATTTTCCTTTCAGCGAAGTTCTTCTAAGTAACAGCACTTTTCTGATTTTGGCTGCATGTTTTTGCAGACACTCTTCACTCTGGAGCTGATAACAGTAGCATAGGTATCTGGAAGAGGCACAGGTTTATTCTTATTGCTGTGGCAGCCAATGTTACTAACAAATTTTGCATGTCCCATAAGTGGCGTATTTACAAGGAGAGGCAGAACAGAGCAGGTGATCAAAATTGACCAAGTATTCCATCCCATACATGTCATACGCTTTATAAAAGTGGGAGATTGCACGGGTTTCGCTTTCTTCGACTGTGGACGTCATCTGAAGAGAACCCTACAAGTTTTGCTTATGATCCTAGGCCTAGTTCCAGGCCCTGCATCCCTGAATCCAGTTCCGGTTTACTGCTGAGTCCAGCCCTGCAGGTCCCTGCCCTGCAGCCGCTGGAGAAACACCAGGTCCGCTGCTACACTGGGAAATTCAGGATTGGTTTTGTATATTTTGTATTATTTTTTCTATTTATCTAGTAGCATTAGTAAAGCATTTTTAACTTTCTAACTTGCAAGTCTCTTTTCCTTTTCCTCTTATTACCTTTCCTTAGTGGGTAGAGTGGGGGTTAACAGAGAACATCTGCCATGGTTTATCGTCACCCTGCAGTAAACAGTGATAGTATATATTAATATAAGTAAACTGTCATATCAATGTTACATTGTTGATAAGTTTGCTTCACTAATGGTAAGTTGTAGTCATCGGTAATAGTACATAACTACTTGTACTAAAATACTGATTGATGCTATTATTGATGGATAACATATTTTTGATTGATAATATATTATTGATTGCTGATAGTAATTTGTAATAACTTGGTATATATTAATTCATATTAACTTTATTAATCAGAGGTACATTTGCTAGTGGTGATTTTTGTGGTATTTGTGGTAATCCATAATAAAGTAGAGACATTTAAAGAATAAAAGTATCTATCTCCTTCTGTGTTACAGAATCCTGTGAACGCATGGTTGTCATCTCTACAGACCTGCAGGTCAAGCAAGCCTTTAGATTGTGACAGAAAGCTAATGGTATCCTGGGTGGGATCAGATTGCCGGCAGGTTGAAGGAGGTTGTAGTCATTACCACTTAAAAGAATGAATCCTGTTGGAAATTGCTAACCTAAATATATCTAAATCCTTTCAGTTTTTGGTCAATCTGCTCCACGAACAAGGATAAGAGTGACTAACAAAACACATAATTAGAAACTACAGAGATTACTGACCTTGCAGCTTTAGACATTTTAAGCCTGCACAATTACTTGAGTTTTGTTTTAACATGCATCTTGAGATTATTGGATAAAGTGTCCTTTACAGAAAGTTAGGGATTGGAAGGGACCTCAAAAGATCATCTAGTCCAATCCCCCTGCCAGAGCAGGAACACCCAGGTGAGGTTACACAGGAAGGTGACCAGGTGGGTTTTGAAAGTCTCCAGAGAAGACGACTCCACAACCTCCCTGGGCAGCCTGTTCCAGTGTTCCGTCACCTCACTGAGAAGAAGTTTCTTCTCAAATATAAGTGGAACCTCTTGTGCTCCAGCTTGGACCCATTACTTACTGTTGTTGTCACCGAGAAGAGCCTGGCTCCATCCTCGTGACACCCACCCTTTATATATTTATAAACATTAATGAGGTCACGCCTCAGTCTCCTCTTCTCCAAGCTAAAGAGACCCAGCTCCCTCAGCCTTTCCTCATAAGGGAGATGCTCCACTCCCTGCATTATCTTTGATGCCCTGCGCTGGACTCCCTCCAGCAGTTCTCTGTCCTTCTTGAACTGAGGGGCCCAGAACTGGACACAATATTCCAGATGAGGTCTCACCAGGGCAGAGTAGAGGGGAAGGAGAACCTCTCTCGACCTACTAACCACCCCCCTTCTAATACACCCCAGGATGCCATTGGCCTTCTTGGCCACAAGGGCACAGTGCTGGCTCATGGTCACCCTGCTGTCCACCAGGACCCCCAGGTCCCTTTCCCCTACACTGCTCTCTAATATGTCATTCCCCAACCTATACTGGAACCTGAGGTTGTTCCTGCCCAGATGCAAGACTCTACATTTTCCCTTGTTATATTTCATTAAATTTTTCCCAGCCCAACTCTCTAGCCTGTCCAGATCTCGCTGGATGGCAGCACAGCCCTCTGGCGTGTCAGCCACTCCTCCCAGCTTGGTGTCATCAGCAAACTTGCTGATAGTACACTCAATTCCCTCATCCAAGTCATTGATGAATATATTGAATAGTATTGGTCCCAGAACTGACCCTTGAGGGACTCCACTAGATACAGACCTCCAACTAGATTCCGCCCCATTGACCACGACTCTCTGGCTTCTCTCCTTCAGCCAGTTTGCAGTCCACCTCACTACCCGATCATCCAGTCCACACTTCTTCAGTTTAGCTGTGAGGATGCTGTGGGAGACAGTGTCAAATGCTTTGCTGAAGTCAAGGTAGACCACATCCACTGCTCTGCCATCGTCAATCCACCTTGTTACGTCTTCATAAAAGGCTATGAGGTTGGTCAAACACGACTTCCCCTTGGTGAAGCCATGTTGACTGTCCCTGATGACCCTCTTATCCTTGATATGTCTTAAGATGGCACCAAGGATAAGGTGTTCCGTCACTTTCCCAGGGATGGAGGTGAGGCTGACTGGTCTATAGTTGCCCGGGTCCTCCTTCTTGCCCTTTTTGAAGACTGGAGTGACATTTGCTTTCCTCCAGTCCTCAGGCACCTCTTCCGTTTCCCAAGACTTGGCAAAGATGATGGAGAGCGGTCCAGCAATGACTTCAGCCAGCTCCCTCAGCACCCGCGGGTGCATCCCATCTGGACCCATGGATTTATGGATGTCCAGATTGCTTAACCGGTCCCTAACCCAGTCCTCATCAACTAAGGCAAACTCCTCCATTGCCCTGCCTTCCTCTGGGGCCTCAGGGGTACGGGGCTCCTCAGGACAGCCTCCGGCAGACTAGACAGAGACAAAGAAGGCATTCAGTAATTCTGCCTTCTCTCTATCTTCTGTCACCAGGGCACCTACCCCATTCATCAATGGGCCTACATTGCCTCTGGTGTTAGTTTTATCTGCCATGTATCTTTAGCTGAACGTTGATCATTAAATGCTAAAATGATTATGTAACCAATATGCAAATGTGTAACCAATTAGGTGTGTAGGACTCCTCTGAGGATGATAAGATTTTGTATATAGTGGCTGTTTACTTTTCTTTCTGGTGTGCTGGCTTTATTCCAGCATCCAGACTTGCACAACTCTGTAACAAATAATATCTCATTTCTGTGTGCTACAATTTGGCAAATTGTGGACTGGGTAGCAAAATCTTGTTTTGGAGACAACTGTTGCTCTTGACCACCCAGGACAGCACATCCCTCAGGGCCACGGTAGGTTTCTGGCTACTCAGCCTCCACACAGGTCTTCCCTGCAGAGCCCTGCTTTGTCACACAACTGGTTAAGGGCTTGGTGTGTCTGAAACATGAGGGTAGGCTGTGAGAGCCGGGATTCTTCCCATACCAAATGGAAGGGAATGAAGAGGCAGCCAGACTCTTATTGGTAGTACCAACTGGCAGTGCAAGATGTAATGGGCACAAATTAAAACATATGAAATTTCATCTCAAAGGAAGAAAACACTTTCTTACTGGGAGTCATGGGGGTGTCATACAGTGGAGCAGATTTCCCAGAGAGGTTGTGCAGTCTCCAACCTTGGAGATGCTCAAAACCCAAGTAGACTATGTCCTACACAACCAGCTCAAGGTGACCCTGCTGGAGCAGTTGGCTTGGACTAAAGGATATCAGCAGGTGCCTTGCAACCCCAGTGATTCTGGGATTCTGAGAAGAGATATGACCGATGCCTCCCATTAAAAAAAAAAAAAGTCTTATTTGAAATGTGTTCTGTGACAGAAAGTGGTTTACGCATATTTTCTTTTTCGTTTCCGTGGCTTACTGATGGCGAGGTAAACAACATTCACTGCTCTTCTCTTCTCCACCAAGCTAGTCACCTCACCGTAGAAGGCTACCAGCTTGGTTCAGCATGACTTCAAACTTTATGCTTACTACTCTCAACCACCTTCCTGTGCTACCTGTTTCTGGAAACTACTTCCAGGATGTTTCACTCTCTGGTCTTCCCAGGGGTTGAGGAGAGGCTGACTGTCCTGTGAGTTCCCTGGATCTTCCTTTTTCCCTTCTTATTCCTCTTGCTTATGTGGAGGTGGGTCCTGAGCCACTTCAGAACCTTGCAAGGTCTTTTCAGGCAGGTCTCATCTTAAAACAAAGGCTCACTTGGGGGCACACATCAAGCTGTTCACACTCAGGAACTCGGACCACTGTCATCTGACCGATGAGGATGGGATTCGAACCCACGCGTGCAGAGCACAATGGATTAGCAGTCCATCGCCTTCACACTCGGCCACCTCATCAGCACACTGCTTGTGCTCCTGACGCTGCTGACACTGACGCTGCTCCTGATCTTGCGGTGCCTGCTCCTGCTGCTCTGGCTCTGGCTCCAGCTGCAGCTCCAGCTGCTCTGGCGGTGGCTGCTCCTGATGCCTACACCTTCTTACCCTGTTTGACATGGGAGGGAAGGAAACAGCCTCCAGCTTTTACCTTTTGGGGACTGGTCCACTCCCACAATAGCTGGGCTGAGCTCTGATGACCTTTGGAAAACAGGTCTCAGCTTTCACATCAGAAAATGACTGAACAGCAAAGCCCTACACACTTTCCCAGGAAGGAATATGGGAGAGTGACCCTGGAGTGGTTCAGCGCCTCCAAGGGAATTTACGACCTCTCCAGGGAGGTGCAAGAGTCCCCATGACTGAAGCTTTTCAAGATGCGTTTGGACAGGGTGCTAGATAATCTCATCTAGGCTCCCTTTCCCACAAAGCCTTGGAACAGATCATCCTCTGAGGACCCTTCCACTCAGGAGGTTCTATGACTTTTCAGACTTCCATCATACTTTGTTTTGTGGCTTTTGAGGTGTGCCGAGGAGTAATGGGGCTCCTTCCACAACAGGTCTCACTCCATCTGGCCTTGCCTCCAGTGCTATGAGATGTCAGGGGCAAAAGACAAGGCTCTCTCAAACCCAGGAACTATGGGTAAACCTGTCATTTTACCAAGGAACTGTTTTGGATTCTCAGCTGGCTGGCATTGGAGAAGATGGGAGGATGAAACAGTAGTGTCGCAGAGCTGATGCCAACTGTCTTTAATGAGAAGAACGAAGGGAAATGGAAAAGATGAGAGCTTAAGCAATGCAGTTTGGAGGCTGAGTAAAGCTCAGAGAAATGCTGCCATCTGAAGGAAAACCTTCATGACAGGCATGCTTCTTTTCCAGTTCGCCTTCAAGGCTCTGGCAATCACATATTACCTAGACCCCCTGGAAAGGAAGGAAGGAAGGAAGGAAGGAGGGAAGGAAGGAAGGAAGGAAGGAAGGAAGGAAGGAAGGAAGGAAGGAAGGAAGGAAGGAAGGAAGGAAGGAAGGAAGGAAGGAAGGAAGGAAGGAGGGAAGAGAGGGAGGGAGGGAGGCAGTATTTCATGGGGAGCATAAAGTCAAGCAGAGCAAGAGGGGGAAAGAGAGAGGCTTCCTTGGGAAGAGGCAGAAGACCAGTGCAGGCCCCTTCCTGCAGGTGGAGCGGGGGGAGCTCAACTCCTCTGCAGACCATGGCCATGCTCTCACGGCTGGCTGCAGGGTTTGCTCCAGGCTCCCGGCGCTTGACTGTAGGCAGGCAATTCACTGGCTTCAGCATAAGAGATTGCCCCGTCCCAGAGGCCCACAGAGCCCAGACCAGACCACCCAAAGCACCCAGCCCCAGGGAGCCCCCAGAAGCGATGGACACACTGGCAGTGCTGAGCGAGGTCCCCACAGCAGCCGATGTGGTGGATCCCACAGCTGTGCTCTGAGGGAAGGAGCTGAGGATTGGGCCTGAGAGCATCACCAGGACCAGCGGGTCCTGGATGGCAATGCTGGAGTCAGCGCACTGGATGACACACGGCTCATTGCAGCTGTTGGCAAGCGAGGCTGGGCTGCAGGCAGCTGGCAGGCATGGGCTGTAGCACAACATGTCTCGTGGAGGGAGGCAACCTTGAAAAAATGGGAGGGAGAAGAGGACATTAGCTATCGGGCCCTTTCAGACCCCCTGACTCATTGAGTCCAACCATAACATAACTCTTGCACTAAAGCATGTCCCTAAGAGCCTCGTCTAAACGCCTTTTAAACAACTCCAGGGATGGTGACTCCACCACTTCCCTGGGCAGCCTCTTCCAATGCCTGACAACCCTTTCTGTGAAGAATTTTTTCCCAATATCCAATCGAAACCTCCCCTGGCACAAATTGAGGTCATTTCCTCTTGTCCTATCACTTGCTACTCGGGAGAAGAGACCCACACCCTCCATGCTACAACCTCCTTTCAGGTAGTTGTAGACAGCGATAAGGTCTCTCCTCAGCCTCCTTTTCTCCAGGCTGAACAGCCCCAGTTCCCTCAACCGCTCCTCATCAGACTTGTGCTCCAGACCCTTCACCAGCTTTGTCGCCTCCTCTGCACACTCTCTAGTATTTCAATGTCCTTCTTATGATGAGGGACCCAAATCTGAAAACAAGATTCAAGGTGTGACCTCACCAGTGCCAAGCACAGTGGAACAATCACTCCTCTAGTCCTGCTGGCCACAATATTCCTGATATAAGCCAGGATGCTGTTGGCCCTTTTGGCCACTTGGGCACACGCTGGTTCATATTCAGCTGGCTGTCAATCAAGACCCACAGATCCCTCTTCCTGGACTGCTTTGTCCTTCAGGACTGTCTCCCAAGGGACTCTGCCAACCAGCCTTCTGAACAGGTCAAAGTCTGCCCTTTGGAAGTCCACAGTAGCAGTTCTGCTGACCACCATTCTGACTTCTCCAAGGATAGTAAACTCAATCATTTCATGATCACTACGCTCAAGGCGATCTCCAACCGACACGTTGCCCAGGAGCTCTTCTCTATTTACAAAAAACAGATCCAGTGACGGTCCTTCCCTGGTAGGCTCACTAACCAGCTGTGTTAGGAAGTTGTCTCCCATGCACTGCAGGAGCCTCCTAGACTGCTTCCTCTCTGCTGGGTTGTACTTTCAGCAAACATCTGGTAAGTTGAAGTCCCCCATAAGAACAAGAGCTAGTGATCGGGAGACTTCTCCCAGCTGCCTACAAAATATTTCATCTGCTTCTTCATCCTGGTCTGGTGGTCTGTAACAGACCCCCACTAGGATGTCTGCCTTGTTGCCCTTCCCCTTGGTTCTTACCCATAGACACTCAACCCTATAATCACCCTCCTCAAGTTCCAGACAATCAAAACCCTCCCAGACATACATGGCTACCCCACCTCCTCTCCTTCCTCGCCTATTCCTTCTGAAGAGTTTATAGCCATCCATTGCAGTGCTCCAGTTATGGGAGACATCCCACCATATTTCTGTGATGGCAATTAAATCATAATTTTTCTGCCTCACAATGGCTTCCAGCTCCTCCTGTTTGTTGCCCATGCTGTGTGCATTCGTATAGATGCACTTCAGCTGAACCATTGATTCCACTGGGACGGCAGACTGAAGAGTCTTGTTAACACTACCCTCAGATGCTGGCATGTCGCCTTTGGGTTTGCCTCTGCCACATCAGGTTTCCTCCCCCTTCAAATCTAGTTTAAAGCCCTCTCAATAAGTTCTGCTAATTCCTGCCCCAGGATCTTTTTCTCCTTTTGAGACAGGTCCATCCCATTCGTCGCTAGCAGATCAGGTGCCATGTAAGATGACCCATGATCAAAAAACCCAAAATTCTGCCAGTGACACCAGTCCTGCAGCCAGGTATTGATCTGCTGGGTGTTCCTGTATGTTTCCTCACCATAGCCTGCAACTGTGGGGATAGCGGAGAACACTACTTGTGCTCCTGATCCCTTGACCAGTCATCTCAAAGCCCTAAAGTCTCTCTTGATCGTCTTTAGTTTTTCCTTTTAAGTTTCATCACTGCCTACCTGAAAAATTATTAGTGGGTAGTAGTCTGACGGCCTAACCAGAGCAGGAAGTTTCCTTCTAACATTTTTAACCCTGGCCCCAGGGAGGCAGCAAACTCTGTGTCTGTGAGTGTACAAATGTCTGCGTATAAGTTTGTCAGTCTGCACAGAAGTACACGTGGTTGTATGTTTATACACGTGGGTAGTGATGCTTTTGGACATGTTCCTGTGTGTGGACATGTGTGTCGGTCCATGTCAGCGCACATGCACATGCATTTATCTGGCAACTTATTTATACAAGAGCTGTAGCATGTGCACAACTGTCAGTGTTTGGGGAAAAGTTTCTGCATATCTCTCGTGCTTGCATGTGGACACCCAAGCAAAATGAAGAGAAGCTGCTAAATTAATGTATAGTGTGATTAAGTTACAAAGGACGTAGCCACCATGAACCAATTGACATGAGAAATGCTTTCTAACCACCTGCAAAATGAGGGGATATCTTTAAAGTTTTAGATTCTTCTGCATGACAAGAGGGAGACAGAAGATTAAGTAAAACATTGTTTAGAAGCAGAGTGCATAGCTTCTATTTTACTAGTAATTCATAGATGTATTCTACGAAAGAAACTCATAATTACTTCTGTGTGTACTAGCTCAGCGAGGCAGGGACTGGGCAACAAAGAACTGCCCACTGCAGGAGAAGATCAGGGTCAAGAGCATCTGAGGAACGTGAAGGTGCACAAGTACACAGGACCTGATGAGATGCATGTGTGGGTCTGAAAGGAACTGGCAGATGAAGTTGCTGAGCCACTGTCTGTCATACTTGAGAAGTCATGGCAATATTGTGAAGTTCGCCCTGACTGGAAAAGGGAAAACATAACCCCTGTTTTTCAAAAGGGAGAAAAGGAAGATCCAGGGAACTCCAGCTGGAGACTTTCCCCTTATGTCAGGGCTGCCGTGTGGAGAACCTCTTGGAAGCTGAGCCTCATCTTACCCAGGGGGGTGATTGCACAACTGTAATCATCAGCCTCAAGTTTTGGGGATCCCCTGAGTCTGAGCTGGCTGTGTAGTAACTGGATTCTGCAGTGATTGAGAACAACATATACAGAGATGCATATGGAGATGCAGAGAGAGACGCAGACACAGAGATTTGTTAGCAGTGAGAGCAGAGCCAGGCAGAGCTGAGCCAGCTGAAACTTCTTTTATTAGCCTTTCTCAACTTACAGTTTTATAGATACGGGCCTGGACCAAGAGGTTAAACAGGATGTTATTTCCAAAAAATGTTATTCCAAACACGCAGGCCCAGGCCCAACATTCACATGTCACGCATACGGGCGCGGTGTTCCGGCGCAAGATGGGCTATCACTCCTTACACTCATAAAAACATACTTCTGTATAACCTGTCCAAGGCCCTTTATGTTTTGACTAATTGCTGTGATTTAATCACGTTAGTATTATTTGTCAGGATGGTCATGTTAGTATTGATCTTCTTTTACCATCCAGGTGGCTGTAACCGCACATCCTGCTGTTCCCACATCTCCTCCCTTTTTGTCTTGGAACATTGGGTTCACAATGAGTGCAGCAAGGACCCTGGCTTCATTTGTCTTTACTTTCTGTATCATTCTCCAGATGATTCAGAGGACTACAAGAAAAAAATATTATACAAGCACATCCAATTCCCACAAAAACCCATGTGTGCAGATTGAGGCCTGAAAACCATGGTTTTGGGTTTAACCACTTTACTATCAGAAAATGCCCCCCATTATGTTTTTCTGTGTTAATTCTTGAAAATCATGCAATTGTTTTTGCAGGGCACTGGCTAAATCCTGAACCAGGCCTTGCACATTAGCTGAAAATGTTCCCTGGAAATGTTGTTTCACTTGATTCCACTCATAAACACTATCATTCCATTTTAATGGTGTTACATATAAATTCTTTTGAGTATATTCCCAATCACAATGCAATTTTAGTCTAGTACCCAAATAAATTTGTTTATCTCCTATCCACAACAAGGCTGCTTCACAAATATTTATTGCAGAGGTGTGAAGAGTTGCCGAGGTTTATTCTTCCCCTGACATGACTGCTCTCCAGTCCCCGCAGAAGTTGTCTCCACAGAAAGAAGTTTGACTCCTTCATTATCTGAGTGGGCCTGTTCAGTGCCATTCTCTTGTCTCTCTGGAGTTTTCTTCTGGCACATTCTGTACAGAGCCACCAGCGAGAAGACAGCGAGGACAATGACTGTCAAGGTGATGACAGTTGGCATAAACAGGGTTAGTCAAATTTACCACATAGATATAATCGTTTGTTGATACCTGTACATCAGTAGCAGCTGCCAGCACATAAGGATGTGAGTACAAATCGTAACTGTATCATTATGCCAGTGAGTGAGCTTTAATGTGTATGGATTTGGGCTTTTCTTATAATTTCCATGAGCCACACGCCTCATAAAAAAGGCAAGGCTAACTGCCAGATTTTCAAATGAAATGGACTAAGGCTGTTGTTTACTTGTACTTGCAAAACCGGTCCTGAAAACCTGCCTTCTGATCACTTTAATGTCTCAGTGCTTACTTGTGAAAAATTAACAGGCTTAGATGAATTTGAAATCAAATGCTCTCTGGGTCCCCAATCCCAATCATGTAAATTTGTACCATTCTGACATGCTGATGCCTCTAATTTATAGGGAGCCCAGTACAAATTTCAAACATCTCCTGTGCTTCCTCTAGATACCTGCATGTTGGAATGTCAGCAGGGGTTTCCAAGTAGAATTGTGACTTATATCTTGGTGTTCAAGACCCGGAATGGAAATAAAAGTTAAATTGCCTTGAACTACCCCTCCATTCTCTCGTTGTTGATAAAACAAGTGAAACTTCTCTGATATCATTAAACAATTGTTAATTGGCCTTTTAGAAACACATACAGGAGGGGTCTCAACAAAATACTGTTGTGTTTGATTAAATTTAATCCAATCCTTGTTTTCCAGCAACTGACCTGCCGGTGGTGTCCATGCACCACCTACCCAGTGTGTGTCATTGTTGGAGAGAGGAACTTCAGGATCCCATCATGTTACAGGTCTAAAAAGAGGTGGACCCACAAGGTAAGCCAAATATACAAGCTCTCCCTCTACAGCTGGAATTGTGCCAAAACTGATCATCACAAAACAAACCCTTACTCCACTGTTGCAGAAGATGATAGCCAAATAGGTTAAGAAGGTGTTAATTGGAGGGGGGGGCGCTGCTGCTGCCATCATAGTACTTGCATTTTGTACTTCTTCAGCTGCCCCCAGGTAACATCACTGGCCTCTTCCTTCGGTCTCTTCCCTTTCCTCGTCGCCCTCAGCTGCAGGAACAGACTCTGCATCTCTGGCATTGGGTTCGGCGCCGCATTTTTCCAACTCATAGCAAGGTTTAACGTATTTCATAGGAAGCCACCTCGGTCCTGTTGGAAGAAGAACACACACATATCCTCCAGCAGGTGATGAACTCTACAGGCCCTTGCCATCGACTGTTGTACAGGGGATCCCAATAGAAAACCTTTGGGCTCTGAGACAGTGAATCAGGAACACGGAGTGTTTTTCCACTGCTGTGATACAGGAGGGAGGCACAGCACAATTCAAAAAGTTTAAAGTACGTGTTGCATTGTCTACTTGTTCCTGGGGCATGATATTCCCTCTTTTTTCTTTTAATAACAGATGTTTCAGAGTGGAATGTGCCCATTAAATTATAGCCTGTCCAATGGGAGGATGCTGAATACCCGTTACATGTGAAACACCCCATTGCTGTAAAAAGTCTTGCGTGGATCTGGCAGTGTAGCCAGGACCATTATCAATTTAATCTGTTGTGGCACTCCCAGCATAGCAAAGCAGCAGGTCCAGTGGCACTGAACATCCTTGCTTTTCTCACTTGTGTGAGTAGATGCACAAAGCATACCTGAAAATGTATCTATAGAAACGTGCACATGTTTCAAACAGCCAAAAGATGAGACATGTAACCTCAGTCTGTCAAATGGCATCAGCTATGAGCCGGTGAGGTGAACTCCAAGGGAGCATAAATGTGTAATAAGGCCTTGACATTCTGGGCAAGAGTGACCTATGTCTTTTGTTTGTTCAAGTGTCAGATCAAACATCTTTTTTAAAGCAGCAGCATTTTGATGGAAAAAAGC
Organism: Caloenas nicobarica; assembly: GCF_036013445.1. NCBI lineage: Eukaryota > Metazoa > Chordata > Aves > Columbiformes > Columbidae > Caloenas > Caloenas nicobarica. The sequence goes on along the minus strand of NC_088268.1, from coordinate 27,678 downwards.
ATGTGAAGACCTGGCAGACTGGAAGCAGACTGTAGCTACAGTAGAAGAGTGCACAACTGCATTTCCTGCTGTTATGGGAGACCTGGTAAAGTTGTATGAGAGTGTATACGAATAACAAACAGTGAGTTACAAAGCTGTAACACAGTTTGCAATGATACAAACATGTCAAAGAGCTGCTGTTGCAAGGTTTCTTTAAGAAAAGCAGAAGGGATGCACTGTAGGACCTTGGCTACGTACTCAGAATCACAAATCAAATTTAGAGCTTCCTCCTTAAAAAGCTCTACGGCATGTAAAGCTGCACCGAGTTCTACTAATTGGGTTGAACCATCAATAATTTTGACAGAATTATGCCAATCATTATCTTCACACCAGATCACTGAAGCTTTATGAGATTTTTCCTGATCCATCAACAAAACTGTGCTAGCATGTGGGATCAGACCAAATACAAGTATGGTCTGTGGCCTGATGTCAAAGACAGGCAGATTCTGCAGCAATTTACACTTAGATATGTCAAAAGCTATGCTGTTACAAAAATCAGCTGGTGCAATTTGCAAGGACGTAGATTGCGAATTAAAAAAATCAAAATCAGGTTTCAGAAATGGTACATATATGACCGATGAGTCATGGCCTATTGAAACCTGAATCCACTCTCTGCCTTTTTTGATCAGAGCCATAATCAATTCTAGAGGGTGAACAATAGTTTTATGGAAAGAACTGGGGGGGAAGGGGAATCCATTCCAAATCTATCAATCTGTTTGCTTTCTCATCATATTGTCCTACAATAGCCACAGGTTGTTTCTGTGTTGTAGCTATAAACAGACAAATCTGCAAGTGTAATCAAATGCAGTCAGCCTGTAAAACTTGTTCATCAAAGTCTCTAACCCTATTTTGGCTTTCATGTTTATTGGATATTGTTTTTCCTTACCAGCTCAAAGTCCTGTTTCAGTTCTATCAGTGTAGTGTTGGCTTTACCAGCTACTTCAGCTGCCCATACTAGTGGAAATACAGCATCCAAAATTTCATTGGAGATTTCCTGCTTGCAGCAAGCAGATCTGCACCTTCCAAGCACCTTCCTGTGGGACACACAACTAAACAGAATTCTCAGAAAACGTTATTTGAGCTTACAATTTACTTAACAAATCTTGACCTAAGAGAGATATATAGGGCTTTCTGCAATATACAAGAATTAACGGGTTAAAACTTCTTTCCAAATTTGAAATCTCATTGGTTTCAAAAATGATCTTCCTTCCTTCTTCCTTCCTTTCTTTTTCTCTTTCTTTCTTTTCTTTCTCTCTCTTTCTTTCTCTCTTTCTCCCTTCCCTCCTTCCTTCCTTTCTTCCTTCCTTTCTCTCTCTCTTGCCTGAAATTTATGTTGAAGCTGTACAGCATGGGCCTGGGCTCTTTTGGCCTTTTTTTTTTTTGCATTCCTGCTATTATACACTTTACATGCAATCTCAATTAGCTGAGCAATAGTTACATTCCTCAGTCACATTTACGTTTTTCAGTTTCTTACAGATATCAAGTGATTTGGATTAAGAGCACGTTTCATTCTTGACTTCTGGCCGGTTCAAGGATTCGGGCTGGAAGAGGAAACATCAGTCCCCGTGCAGGTGGCACCTGCCTGGGCTGGTCTGTGTGTGTGCCCCACGGCACCCCCGCCCACGGCAGCGGCTCCGGCTGTGGCCGCCGTGCGGACACCCGTGTCCCCGGCGCTGGCCCCTCCCGGGGCCTCTGCCCGGCTGCGGCCCTGCCCGCTGCCCCGCCGGCCTTGGCCCCGGCTGCCCCGGCCCGGGGCCCTCGGGCTGGGCCGGGAAGGGCCGCAGGGCCCGGCTGGGGGGGCTCTGGGGGCCGCCCCCCAACGCCCCCGTCCTGCTCCGGGGCCGCTCGAGGCTGCGGCGAGGGCGGGGCCGAGTCGCTCGTGTCGGCCGGGGGCGCCCGGTGCTGCACGAAGCCACTGCCGGGGGGCGCTGCACGGGGGGCCAGGCCGGGACACGCACACGCACCCTGGCCGGGGGACGGGCACCGGGGAGCGGAGCCCGGGGACCCGCGGGCCGCACGGCCCGGGCCCGGCGCGGGGAGCGGAGCCGCCCCGGCCCACGCCGCCCCCTCCCCCTGCTCTCCATGGGCCGCCGCTTCCCGGCCCGGGGCTGAGGAGCCGATTCCGGCCGCTCCCTGACAGGCCGAGCCCTGCATCGGCGCTGACCAATCCCCGCCGAGGGCCTGCGCCGCTGCCGGCGCTCATTGGCCGGCGCTGGACCGCGGGGCGGGCCGCGGGCGCTGGTTTGAGCCCGGCGGCAGCGCCGGTTCGGCCGCCCTGAGGAACCCGGGACCGGCCCCGGCGCCGCCGTGTCCGTGGGACGGGGCCGGGGCCCCCGCGAGGGCCCAGCACAGCCCTGGGGAGCGGGGCTTCTTTGCTTTCGTCTGCAGCACTGAGTAGGACCGCTTGTCAGGGCTCCTCTGCTCCCTCTGGGCTGGGTTCCTGCCTGCTGCTCCAGCACCACCGAGATGGCCTCTGGGGCCCTGCGGCTGGGGCAGGAAGGCTTTTGTCCCCCGTGTGGCCAGCAAGTGCCTCCGGGGGTTTTTGGCTTCCTCAGAGGCACCAAGCACGGCCCCTCGCCAGGGCTGCTTTGGGCTGTTTTGGCAGCTGGCTACTGCTCCTGCTCCACGAAGGGCCCTCGTGCCCCGCACAACCTGCCTAAAACCAAACAGGGCAGAGGACGTGTGGGTGAGTGCAGGGCCACCCCTGTGGCCTGTCGGGAGGGGACAGCGTCCTGTAGCAGTGTCAGCCCACGAGGACTGGGGCTGGCAAGTGTGGCTGGGGGGGTTGTCCCATCTCACCAGGTGAGATTAGGGATGAGTTAACTTTGAATACTCTGCGTGGTAACACAAAGTGACAACAATCACCCGGGAGGTTCAGTTAAATCATGAATTGACTAGACACCACTTAGTGGAATTACAGCGCATAGTGCCTTGGCAAAACTTGGTAACTGTATTATAAGACTTAGCAAGACTTTAACAGCAAGACTCGCAAGATATTTCTCTAATGTGCCCAGAATAAAATCAGAAAAAGAGAGAGAGGAAAAGGAGAGAGAGAGGTTCAGATAGCAGCAGAAGAGGTAAGATCTCACCGCTCCTTTGTTCTCTGTAGTGGTGGGTGCAAAACTTTGTTAATGGCGCACAGCACACGCATACACACGCGCACATGCACAAAACACTCCCAAAAACCAGACTCCTCCAAAAAGCGTCGCAAGTGAGGAGGTTTTATAACCCAGTCCATTTGCATACGAGATAGGACAGGGCGGCTCATCTCATTGGGGATTGGACTAGATGATCTTTCGAGGTCCCTTCCAATCCCTAACATTCTGTGATTCTGTGATCTCCTCCCTCTGCTCGCTCTTCATGCTAATTTCAGAAGATTTTTTCCAGAAGTGAATCCGTAGTGGTGACAACTAACGTCAAACAAAAACTCCTGCCTAAACCAAAGAACCTAAACCAACCTGCCTAAAACAACCTACCTATAATTAACAACGTAACCAATCCTAAACCAAACTAAACCCAAAACCCTAAACCAACCCAACCCATCTTAAAAAAACAAACAAACAAACAAAAAAACCCAACAACAAACCAAAACGCACAAAAAACCCCCAAAAAACAACCAACCGAAAAACACTACCTTGACCAACCTACCTAAAACCAAAAAAGCCAGTCTACACCAACCATCCTAAAGCAACCTAAACAGAAAGGCGTAAACCAACCTAAACAATGTAAACCAAACCTCCCTAAACAAACCTACCGAAAAGCACATACATACACCAACCTACCTAAAGCACCTCCCAGAAAGAACCAACCTAAAATAACCAACCGCAAACAAACTAAGCAACCTAAATCTAAGGAGCGAAAGCACCCTAGGCCAAATCTGTCCATCTCGGTGGTGCCAACCATGTATCTATGTGTGTATATATACATAACATAGAATCACAGAGCAGTTTAGGTCGAAGGGCCCTTCCCAGCTCCCCCAGCGCCACCCCTGCCATGAGCAGGGACATCTGCACCAGCTCAGGTTGCTCAGAGCCCCGTCCAGCCCGGCCTGGGGTGTCTCCAGGGGCTCAGGGACTCCCACTGTGACTTTGGGCAGGTTCAGGACTCTCCCCCAGCGCTGAAGCGACTTGTGAACTGGCAGCTCCTCTGAGGGGAGGAGGGGCTGTGCTCAAAGGGAGTTTGCTGTGATATGAACTCCAAACATGTCTATTGTGTGCAGGGGCTTGAAAAGAACGCAACCAGGTACTGGTTGTGAGGCCAGGAGGAAAAAAGGCCAAGAGAGAGAGAATGGTGAAAAGATGGAAACACTCACAGCTGTTTTCTTCTGCTTTAACGTGCTGCAGAAATCACTTGGTGACCCAAAAGAGAAGGACTGCATGAAGAAGTTGTTGTAAAAGTTGTGTCTAAGTGGCCCAGTTACAAAAGAAATGCTGAAACTGAAAGCTTAAAGAGGAGCAGAACCTGTTCCACAGCAAGGGCAGGTTGATGTGTGTGCCCGAGGCACTGGGACGGCTTTTGCCTCGCTGCCCTTTGCCTTCAGCTCTACCCGAGCTCCTGCAGCTGTGACGGGCCTGGGACGGCTGGGGATGAGCTGCTGCCCCTCAAGGGGTCGATGGGTCCCGTGGAGAGAGACGGGTGGACCCGGACAGCTCTTCCAGCCCCTGAAGACACAGCAGCTTCCTCAGCCCCACTGGCAGGAATTGACCCCAACCTGCACAAAAGTGGTGCTGGGGGTGATGTGAAGAGTAAAACAGGGCTGGGGGACGGGGGAGCTGAAGGGAACACAGCTCAGATGGGGGGGCAGGGAAGAGGAGCTGTGGGAGCTGGAAGAGGTGAAGAACAGTTAAAATGTTCAAAGGGATGGGGAGAGTGAGAGAAGCGGTGTGAGGTGTAATAACAAACCACGACTGCCAGGAAGTGATGAAGTCTAAGAGAAGAAAATAGACTAACCTCAGACTAAAATTAGTGGGAAAGAATTTATATATTTATTATAGAAATAGTCAATATGTTCTAGAGATCAAATATGATATGAATATCAAATATTACTCTAATATGATATAAATATCAAATATCACTCAAATATGAGATAAGGATCAAATATTAAAATATATTAAATCCAGACAAAAATTCATGGGAGAAATTTATATACTTATTCTAGAAATAGCAGATATCATATAAAGATTAAATGTGATCTAAGGATCAAATAATAAAATATTTTAACTCCAGACAAAAACTAGTGGGACAAAGTTTCTATATTATTACACGCCAGCTCTCTCAGCCTGTCCTCCCAGCAGAGCTGTTCCAGCCTCGGATCATTTCTGGGGCTCCTCTGGCCCCTCTCCAGCAGGTGCATGTGTGTCCTGTGCTGAGGACCCCCGAGCTGGACCAGCCCTGCAGGGGGCTCTCACCAGAGTGGGGCAGAGAGGGGAATCCCCCCAAACCTGCTGCCCACAGGGTGGGGATGCAGCCCCAGTCACGGCTGGTTTCTTGGCTGCGATCACACACTGCCAGGTGTGTGAACCAGCGCAGGCACGTCGCAAGAAAAGCCAGAGACCATGAATGCATTTGCAAAGAGCAAGTTTTATCTTAGTTACCTCTCTACTGGGGGATCTCTGAAGTAGCACCTGAGCTCTCAGGCAGAGGTGACACAAGCAGGGATGCAGGTGCTGCAGAATTCAGCCCTGGTAGAAGATCACTGCGCTCACCTGTCTTTCAAGGCTTCAAGCAGGTGCTCTTTCTCACAGCAAAGCAGGAATCTCAGGCATAATGAAAAGTTGCCTTAGAGTTTCTCACAGGCCCATGTTATCTAACAGGTTCTACTTGTCAAGCATACAAGGTCAGTAAAACAATTAGTGTGATGTACGTGCTTTTTCTACACCACAGCTACAAGTCACTTGAGCGTATTTACATTGAACCAACCTCCTCGCCATTCTTGCGCTGTAGTCCCACACAGCAGCACAAACTCATTTCTCTTTTGCCAGCCTTGCTGGCTGCCAGGTGCAGCTGAGCCAGAGGCTGGGCTGGGGAGGGCTCCTCCTGCCACGGCTGCTGCTGGCAGCAGAGGAGAAAGCGGCCGGATCCTGCTGAGCCGCAGGGTCGCTCTCCTGCCTCGGCTGCCCCTCGGCCCAGTGCTGCTGGCACGTGCTGCTGCAGACAGGCCAGGCAGTTTTCCTGGTGAGCGCTGGGGCAGCTTCACCAGGGGAATGGGCAAATACGGCTCTCACAGGATCCTCCTGGACAAGATGTCCAGCATACAGCTGGATAAACACATCATGCAGTGGGGGAGAAATTGGCTGACGGCCTGGGCTCAAAGGATTCCAGTAAAGAGGGTTATGTCAGGCTGGTGACCAGTCGTTAGCGGGGTTCCACAGGGATCCTGTCCAGGTCTTGCTGAATGGCAGCACAGCCTTCTGGTGTGTCAGCCTTTCCTCCCAGTTTGGTGTCTTCAGCAAACTTGCTACGGGTGCATCCGGTTCCTTCATCCAGGTCACTGATGCACAGGTTGAACAGGACTGGACCCAGTACTTACCACTGGGGAACTCCACTAACTACAGGCCTAAACCAGACTCTGCACTGTTGATCACAACTCTCTGAACTCTGCCATCCAGCCACTTCATGATCCATCTCATCATGAATTCCTCCAGCCCGCACTTCCTGAGCTTGTCTCTGAGGATGTTGTGAGATATGGTGTCAAAAGCCTTGCTGAAGTCAAGGTAGACAACATCCGCTGCTTCCCTCATCTACCCAGCCAGTCATACCATCATGGAAGGCCATCAAGTTGGTCAAACACGATTTCCCCTTTATGAATCCATGCTCACTACTCCTGATAACTTTTCCTCAATATGCTTGGAGATGACGCCCAGAATCAAGTTTTCCATCACCTTTCCAGGGATGGAGGTGAGGCTGACTGGCCTATAGCTTCCTGGGTCATCCTTCTTGCCCTTTTTGAAGACTGGAGTGACGTTGGATTTTCCTCTGAGACAGGATCTTATGCTGATAAATATCTCCATTGCTGTGCTGAGGGGCAGCTGTCCTGCGGCAGCAGGAGAGCCCAGGAACGATGCTGTCTGATCAGCACGCTCAGGGTGCTGCACATCTGAATGACACCAGGGCTTTGGGCTTCTTGCTCCAGCTTTATTGTAATAAAATCCAGCCCTTTTCCTGAGAAGAGCTGCACCTCTGCCTGGCTTAGCAATGCCAGCAGCACAGGGCTCGCAGGGTCCACCATGATCTTGGCTGCTTCCTTGGACAGCTCAGGATGAGGATGGTCTGAGCTGCCAGGGAGCAGACGGAGGGTTCGCTATCCTTCTCCAAGGGCTGAAGGGCTGCAGCAGAAAGAAGCGGAGCCCAGATGACCTCCTGTGTCTGCAGAGACCCCCAGGCATCCCCTCCGTGTCAGCCCCAACCACCTCGCTCTCCGGTCAGGAGAGAGCGGCTGCTCAGGAATGCCCCAATTGCCCCTCATGTTTCCTGGGAGCAGGGCCAGGCATGGCAGCACCCTGCCCAGGCTCTGTCCCCTGCCCCACCAGCCCCGGCCAACACAGCACAGCCCCTACTCACCGCTGCAGACCTCAGACAGCTTCTCCTCCCTTTGGTCCCTCAGAGGCCGTGCAGTGAGCCCTGGACACAGAGTTCCATTGAACCCCTGATTCCTCCCCCTCATCAGAGCTGACCCCAGGGGAGACCAGTAGCTGAGATGGTGGGACCGAGCAAGGCGGCCACCAAGGCCAGCTGCGTGGGCAGGGCTGGGAGGGGAGGCCAAGGCCCTGCACCGGGCAGCCGGGGCTCTGGCAGCCACAGGGCTGCTCCTTGTGCCAGGGCAGCGGCGGGGACGGGCGAGGCTGCCAAAAGAGAGATCCTGGGGGCTGTGACTCACCGATGAACCTCAGGGCCGCCTCCCGCAAGCTGGCCTGAGCATCCCTCAGGTACGGCAGGCTCTGATTCAAGTATTCTTCAGCCCTGTTCCTGTCCTGCTCAAGCTGGAGAGAGCACAAGGTGATGGGCACGTCACTGTCCCTCCCCAGTTGGCCACACCAGTCCCTTCTCCCAGCACCGGCCATTCCCCTTCCCCAGCAAGGCAATTCCCATCTCCCAGCCAGGAGCCCTGTGGGGCTGAGGTTGAGAGAGAGACACAGGCTGAGGGGTCCCAGGGGTGCTGAGAGCCCTCCCTCCCACTGGGTGTGGGGCAGAGGGAAGAGCCCTTGGGGGCTCTGTTCTTGAGGACAGGGCACAAGGATGCAGCTCGGGGCTGCAGCAGGGCAGGTGAGGCACAACTGCAGAGCCCACAGCCCAAATATGTGCGGCAGCCCTTGTTTGGCCTGGGCCCTGGGCCTTGGGGGTTGTCCTCACCAAGCTCTCTCCAATCCTCCATATCTGCTGCGTCTGCACCAGGTGTTTGAGCTGTTTGCACTTGAGCAGCTCTGCTGCAGCAAGGAGGGCTTCCCCGGCGGCCTGCAGAACAGCAGAAGCTGGGAGATGGCACCACGGTCTGGGGCAGGAGACCTGGTGTCCCCCTGCTCTTGGCTTTGTACCTGGGGCAATTGTGCCCTTTGGGAGCTGGGACATCCCCTGGCCCAAACATCTGAGGCTCTTTTGGGCACAGCCCTGGGCTCAGGATGGAGGCTCAAAGCTCGAGCTTCAGCACCTGCAGGGACAGCTCAGGAGCCTGCAGGGACGTGCCTGCTCATGCCTTGGTGGCCACAGGCTTCTGCTGAGCCCTGCAGGACCAGGGTGGTGGAAATGGCCGTGGCAGCTTCTCTGCCCCTGATTATGCAGGATCTGCAGGGACCCTTCCTACGGACCGTGCTGGGCGGGGATGCCAGCTGCCAGCAGCCCTGTCCCCTGGTGCCCAGGCCACCCGTGTGCTGTCAGTGCACCCTTCTCTGCCTCAGTGCTCAACGTGGAAAAATCTGTACCTGGGCCACGCTGTCACTCTGGTCGCTCATATGAAAGAACAGTGGGACCAGTACACGGCGCACGTAGCCCTTCATCCTCTTCTTGTCGCGCCCCATCACTGACTGCACCAGCTTGCTGAAGAGGCAGATGGAGAGCTCTCGCAGCTGGCTGGACTCCTGGGAGGAAGGAGGAAAGTCGGACTTTAAAACCAGCAGCTCTCTGCCCAGGGTGAGCAGGGGCAGTATTGGGGCTGGCGTGAGGGGAGATGCTCCAGGGTCAGATTGTGCAGCAGGGAGCCGTGCTGGGCTGCAAAGCCCAGAAGCCATCCCATAAGAGCCTGGGGGAGCACACCCTGCTCCCAGTACTGCCCACGGGGCTGGGCTGAAGGGCAGCTGTCACTGCAGGATGCCCACCAACAGGGCTCAGTCTCCATCATCAGCCTTACATCATCAAAGACGGGCCGGAGCTCTTGCATCAGTTGCTCAGCGATGGGGCTGGCCTCTTCTCTCTCCAGGTGATCCATCATGTTTTTTAAGAACACCAGCACCTTCTTTTTGATTTCTGTGTTGCCATGCCAAATCAGCCGCACGATGAGCAGTGGGAGGACCTGCATTTTTCTTGCCTGTATGAAGAACAGTTTCCTTTTTGTGAAAGGGTCAAAGAGCACCCTGGCAAAAATGCTGGTCACTGAGCACCAGCCTCCTGTCCGGCTTCCTGGCAGGTGGTGGCACAGGAATCTCTGTGGCAGCCTCCTGGCAGGTGGTGGCCATGGGCACACAGGTGGGGATGCAGGAGAGAAGGAGTAGAGCAGAGAGGGAAGAAAAGCAAAGACTCCCTGTGCCCCGCTCAGCCCCTGTCCCCTTTTCCCACAGGCCCCAAGGGGCAGATGGCTTGGAGAGCCTCCATGCCTGGAAAGATCCCCAGGCAGCCATCAGGCCCCAGCATGGCAGGGAGGGCATTTGGAGCTCTCAGCCACTGCCTGACCCCCACCCGAGGCCATTCAGCCACCTCACGCACTGCCCCAGCCCCAGCTGCCAACATGGCTCCTCTTGATGCCACCCTGCTCACCATGTCAGGTCTTTCTGACAGGCTGATGAGGCCTTCGAGCGACAGGGAGTCTGTCACCAAGACTCTGCTGAGGAACTCCATTAAGATCTTGTTCAGAGTCTGGGGTATGGAGAACACCACCTTCCACATGTCCAGGGCAGTCCTGCAAGCCAGAGCGCTCTGTCAGCAGGGCAGCCTCGGCCACAACAGCGTGGCCGGGCTCAGCACTGCAGGACGGTTGCAATGCCCTGGGCAGCAGCAGAGGGCTGAGCTGGTGCTCCCCGTGGGGCTGGCAGGGCGTGGTGGGGAGCTCTGGGCTGGCTTGCTCAGCTGTGGCTGCTGCGGGCCTGGCTGAGCCCCAGGGCTGGAAAGCGTGGTGGGATGGAGGGTCCTGCTCCTCGGGGGTGTCCTGCAGGATTCCTTGGCTCTGGCAGCCAGAGCATCTCTGGGCCCCTCTCCCCACAGGGAACAAGCCCTGATGGCTTTTGAGGCCAGTACCGGACTCCTTGTGGAGTGTCCCTGAGCAGCGTCGTCACCACCTCCCCAGGGCTCCTGTCAGCCATCAGTAGAAGCAGGGACTCCACGCTCTGCCGGGCTGATGCTGTGGTGATGCTCTCCAGGTTTTCGTGAATGCACCTCATGATCTTTGGCACCTGGAGGGGACACAGGTGAGGATGGTGCTGCCACTGGAGTGCAGCCATTTCCTCAGCTGCCCTTTCCATCCTTCTCTGCTGCCTTCAGGTGGCTTCAGGTTCCTGAGACACCAGGGTTTGGGAGGGAGGGATGGAGAGAGCAGCGAGGCCTGACAGGGCTGAAAGGCAGCCACAGGCCACTTACATCTGCCAGCCAGAAGTCAGGGGTTTCCAAGACCCTGTCCAGCATGTCCCTTGCTGCCTCCTTGTCAAAGGTGCCGGAGTCTCTCATCGCCTCGATGAACACAAGGACGATGTCTGTCTTCTCAGAAGAGCTGAGGTATTTTACAAAGGACTATGGGAGGAAGGAGGGAAGGAAGGAAGGAAGGAGGTGAAGCCATGTCACACCAAGTGCCCTGATGCTGCTGCTTAGCCGGGCAGTGCCAGCAGCCCTGCAGAGACGCCCGGCAGTGCTGTGGCAGTGCCCGCAGCAAAGCTGGCAGCAGGAGTGGCAGTGACTGCACAGGGAGGATGAGAAGAGAGGGTCCAGGGTGAGGGAGGAGGGTTGGGCTCATGAGCACAGGTGCTGGCCCTGCCATGAACCAGGGCTTGCTGGTGGCCAGGAGGACTGGGGCTGCTGCTGGGACACTGGAGCGCAGCCCTTGCATCGTCCCTGCTCGGGGACAGCAGGAACCCTCTCGGCAGGGACAGGGAGGCCACACCAGCCCCACTGATTGTGGATCCCTTTGCTCACACATGTCCCCTGCTGGTGCCACCGACAAGTGCCAGAAACAGGGGGAGCTCATTACCATGTCTGTGATGCTTACCCAAACCCAAAAGTTGGGGAGATCACCTGCCAAAGGGGAATGTTGTTCTCGATCCTTCCCGCCTAAATAGTGGGGGAAAAGCAGAAAAGTCAGTAAGACACAGCAGCTTTGCCAGCAAGCTTCCCAAACTACTCTGAGATTTGCTTGCAAGACGACAGGACAAAAGCAGTCAAGGAGCTTTCTGGAGGGTGTCTGAAATAGCTTCTTGCTATAAGCACTAGAAGAACCAGCCAGCAGGATGCACGGATGGATCTGCTCTTCAGTAGCAGGGAAGACATGGCTTTGGGACATGGTAGTCAAAGGTAGCTTTGGCTATGGGGACCACAAAACAGTGTTGGTTCAAGATCCTGAAAGGAGGGAGCAAGGAGAGCAGCAGAGAACAGACCCTGGACTTCAGGAGAGCACTCAGCTGCTGCAGCAAAACGACAGCTGGGGTGCTACAGGAAGCAGCTGGGAGGGGCAAAAGAGGTCAGGAAGAGAAGCAGACCCATTGGGAGATGTCTGTGTGCAGAGGGATGAAACCCACCACAACTTCTCTTACTTCTTTGTTGAGCCATGAACTGAAGGAGGTTGTGAAGAGCACTAAAAGCCAGCTGATGGGAAGACTGGAAAAGGAGGAGATGTCCCAGCAGCTGTCCCAGGTTTGGGACCTGGAGGTCTCTAGAGCTGACAGGGCCGTGTCTGTCTCTCTGAGAGCTGCGCCAGGCCTGTGCAGGGGAAGCAGAACAGCAGAAGGGTTGACGGAAGGCAGCTCGTGCCAAAGCCCTGAACCCAAGTGTGTGTCCAGGGCTGGCTGTGTGGGCTCCCAAAGCAGCTGGCTGGGCAGCAGCCTCGCGTGGGTAGAGCCGCAGGCTGCTCTGGGATGCAAGGATGGGGAGATGGACTGGCCAGAGGGTGGGAAGGTGCCTGGCTCCTTACCGCCAGTGTGGAATTCTCAGCCAACATAAAGCTCAGCATCTGAATCCTCCCCATGGCCCTCTCCCGCACATATGCTCTCTCAGAGTTGGTGAAAGTCAAGAGCATCTGGGGAGAGACAAGCAGCTGGTGAGCCCTGGGAGCAGGCACCGCTCCAGCAGAAGCAGCGCTGCTCAAGTCCTGGGCTGGACTGGCCCAGTCCATTAAGGCTTCCTCTGATCTGGAGCAAAGCCTGCCCTTGGGCCCCTGCAGGCTTGGGACAAATGCCCCCGGCCAGCCCTGTGGCCAGGCAGGAAGGCAGATGCCACCCTCTGCGGCCACTGTGCTGCGGAAGAGCCTGGTGGGCAGCCCCTGGTTCCCCAGGGAGGTGGGCACCCTCCCAGCAGTGCGCTCTCACCGCATGGCATGGGGTGGGACTGTCCACTCCAGAGTGGACACCCTGTCCCCCCAGGGTGAGGAACAGCCCTTGTGAAATCCACTGTTTGCACATGACAGACCTGGAAGATATTCTGCAGCAGTTCACTGACTCTGGTGGCAGGAGAGTGGAGCACCAGCTGCTCCAGCATGGCGTCCATGGCCTCCATGGTCTGCACGGAAGACAATGAGTTGTGACCATGTTTCCTGCCATCCCTCTCACTCCCAGGGGACTGATCTGAACTCCCAGCACCAAGAGAGGACACCTGCATTGCTTCGCCGTGCCTGGGAGAGACCCAGGGGCAAACAATCTGCTGCAGGCAGAGCAGCCCGTGGCACTGGACGTGGTCAGGCCCACAGGCAGGGGACAAAGGGATGGGGGTGGGAAAGCAGAGCCAAGAGCCTGCCCTGCCTTGGATCTCTGGTCATATCACAGCACGGGGTGGCAGGGGTTAGACAGAGGGACCCGGGCTCCTGTAGCTCACCCAGCCCTTACCAGGACGTAGCGCTCAAAGTCCAGGCCCTGCATTTTGTTTTCTAGAGGAAGGAAGAAGACACTGGAGAAGCACACTTGGAGGAGGCCTTTCTCTTTGCCCTCCAGCACTGCCTCCACTGAGCTGCAAGAGAGAGAGGAACCAGTGGGACACTAGTGCTGGGAGCAGTGTCCGGAGGCCTCGTGCAGGTGGACACGGGGCTCTGGGGCAGGGGTCCCCAGGATAGGGCGGTACCTTAATTCGGCAATGGCACGCATGGCGATCAGCCGCACTGCTGTGCGCATTTGGTCCCTGGGCTCCCCTTCCAGCAGCACCTGCAGAGCACAGCCGCGATGGGACCTGGCAGCTGCCAGCACCCAGTGCCACCAGCCTCCGGCCCTGCCCAACGCTGTCCTCACAGGGTGCCAGTGCCAGGGGGCCTCTATCCCTTCCCCAGAGCCACCAGGTAGGTATCCCCTCACCTTGATATTCTCTGCCAGCTTGTATTTGTGGCAGAAGAGATCTAGACCCCATGGCAAGTGGCAGGTCTTGCTGGTGATGCATAGGACACAGATGCTCTCAAGAAACCGCATCTTCTGGCTCTCTTCCTGGCAGTTGGGGAACAGAGAGATAAACAAGGAGCGTGAGATGGGGGACACACGGCCAGCGGCACCACAGCCCTGGGGGTGCAGTGCCATGTGGAGACTGGGAGAAGCAGCTCTGCCCAGCCAGCACCCTCCAGCAGCCCCGCAGAAGAGCCCCTGTCAGCAGACACCGGCACAGCTGCCTTCGAAATGGCTGCAATTACCTTCTGTGGGCTGTTGACAAAGGCCACGATGAAGTCCACGTGTCCCTTTTCAAACTCATACACCGGTAACCAGCTAGCATCTAATAGAGGACAAGAGCAGGGAGGGCTGTAGAGAGTGTCCGCAGGCAGGAGACAGCAGAGGAAGGAGCTCTGCTGCCCGTCCAGCCCCATGCCCACTGCCCTGGCACAGTTTTCCCATGCGTGTCAGGGCTGGAGGCTGCCCGACAGACGGGCTGCGATGCTGGATCCGGGCAGGACAGGGAAAGCCCCCAGTGCAGCGGGTGAGGAACTCGCTTCAGATGGGCAGGAAAGGTCCCCGTCCCACAGCATGGCTGCCTCCTGCCCAGCCAGCTGCCTCTCACTGCTGGTGCCCTGGAGCAGGAGCTGGGTCCCTTCTGCCCTCTCCCTCCTTGGTTCAGGCTGTGCTGGGACCACATCCAGCTCTGAGCAGCCCTGGCATTTAGGCAGAATCATGCCCACCGCCCATGGGACGCCCACTGCCGGCGTGTAGGGAAACGTGATCCCGGTGTTGAGCAGGGAGCGCTCGCTGGCCCCCACCCTGCCCAGACAATCAGGGCCCCTCACTCACCGATCAGCAGTGGCTGCACCTCGGACACCTCGGAGGACTCTGGTGGTGGGCTGACCTCCCGGGGAGCTCCAACCTCCTCCCAGGCCACTCTAGGGCGGCTGGGGGGTCTCTTGGCCATTATGCAGGATAGAGGGAAGGAGTAGGATTGGGGAAGGAGGAAGTTTCAGTGAAAAGACTTGGTGCTGCTGGTCTGCCTGGGGCAGCGGGGAAAGACGTGGGCTGCCCTCAGGGTCTCTTCACTGGGGAAAGATGTGAGCTGCACTCAGGGACTCCTCACCCCAAGTCTGCCTGGGGCAGTGGGGAGTCTGCCGGGGCAGCTAGAGTTAGGATGTGGTTGGACTCAGTTATCTTAAGGGTCTCTTCCAACCAAAATGCTTCTAGGATTCTGTGAAAGACGTGGCTACGCTCAGAGCTCTCGCCAGCTCCGTGCTCCCGCCCTGTCCAGTCGCCGTCCTGCCGGACAGTGCGGGCTGGGGCCCGCAGCTGCGCTGAGCACATGCAGTGCAGTGGGCGTCACACAGCGAGGTCACAAAGGGCCCCTCTGTCACCCTGTGCCTGGGTAGGGAGGGGCTGGGTGTCGTGTTGGGAGGCTCAGGGCCAGCTCAGCCCTGGGCACCTGGGTGCTCTCGGCTGCCTCCAGACCCCTCCTTGGCCTCGTGTCCCCTTGGGAACTCCCCGTTGTCCTCTGGTGTGTCCCAGAGCCACGTGTTCACCTGGCTGGCTGATGTAAACCGCAGCACAGCTGCTCCTTTTCTGGGCCTTTAGAGATTTCTAGGGATTTCTAGGCTGGGCAGCAGAAAGGATGGACTTTTTTATGGTGTCTGCTGTCTCACTGCTTCCAGAAGCTCTCAGTGGCTTGGGGTTAAAGCAACCATGACACAAAGTGAGAGATTGTTGGAGCTGGCATAGCACAAAAGGAGAAATCTGGCTGGCAAGGGCTTAAACTCCTATGACAATAAGGGGCAAAACTACCAGACAAAAGTGATGAAAGCAGAGCACCAGGAAAAAGGAGTAAGTCACAGAACCACAGACTGGGGTGGGTTGGAAGGGACCTCTGGAGATCATCTACTCCAACCCACCTGCTAAAGCAGGGTCGCCACAGCACGTTGCACAGGATGGTGTCCAGGCGATTTTGAATGTCTCCAGAGAAGGAGATTCCACCACCTCCCTGGGCGGCCCCTTCCAGTGCTCTGTCACCCTCAAAGGAAAGAATCATGGAATCACAGAGTCATAGAACATCCTGAGTTGGAAGGGATCCACAAGTATCATCAACTACATCTCCTGAAAGAAGTTTCTCCTCATATTCAGGTGGAACTGATACCAAAAAGTTGACAAAAAGACTCCTTAACGCTGTTTTGAAAGTGTTAAAAATCAGGCACTTCTATTGCAGTGCGCTGAACGATTGGGGGATTGTTCCTCTAATCGAGGGTGTGTACAACTCACACTTCTTCCTATTTATTACACCTACCAATTGCATATTCATTTGTTTCTACTGCTTAGTTCATGCAATAAACCTAAATTGTTTACATAATCACACTCTTTGCTGGAAGTCCATCTTTGGTATTCGAGGGTCTTCATCAGGGATCTCTAGTGACCCCTGGTGGTCTTTGCAACCTGGAACCGCCCCACAGTTTCAGCTTCTTGACCTTTCTTGACCATGCATGTTGCCATTTTGTGCTGCTACACAGCAGTAGCTCTTTCTTCATTTAGTGCAAGATCCTGCTTTCTCAGCTTGCAAACCAAGGACATTGCCCTTTGCCTCATGTCCAGGCAATACAGAGCTATTGTTTCTCTATTAAGTTCCTGTTACATGAGGCCTAGTCTTGTTACATGAGGCCTAGTCTTGTTACATTAGGCCTAATCTTGTTACATTATGCCTAGGGGTTTCTGAAAGACTTCTGTTCCTCTTATCAGAACCTGCATGTTTCAGCCTGTGCCCATTGCCTCTCATCCTATCATTGGGCACCACTCTCACTTTGAGAGTCCAAATACTCATTCTAAGGTCCAAACCCTACTTTAAGGGCCCAGACCCTCACGTTGAGGGTCCAAAGCCTCATTCTTAGGTTCCAATCCTCCAATTTTAGGGTCCAAATCCTGCTAATTTCACGATCCAAATACTCATTTTTTGAGGTGTAAACCCTTACTTCAGAGTCCAAAGCCATCTTTTGCTGCCGAAAGCCCATTGGTGGTTAGCAGGTCGAGAGAGGTTCTCCTGCACCTCTATTCTGCCCTGGTGAGACCACATCTCAAATATTGTGTCCAGTTCTGGGCCCCTCAGTTCAAGAAGGACAGAGAACTGCTGGAGAGAGTCCAGCGCAGAGTCATGAAGATGCTGAAGGGAGTGGAGCATCTCCCGTGTGAGGAAAGGCTGAGGGAGCTGGGGCTCTTGAGCTTGGAGGAGACTGAGGGGTGACCTCATTCATGGTTATAAATACGTAAAGGAGGAGTGTCAGGAGGATGGAGCCAGGCTCTTCTCGGTGACAACCAATGATAGGACAAGGGGCAATGGGTGCAAACTGGAACGTAGGAGGTTCCGTTTAAATTTGAGAAGAATCTTCTTCACAGTGAGGGTGACAAACACTGGAACAGGCTGCCCAGGGAGGTTGTGGAGTCTCCTTCTCCACAGACATTCCAACCCGCCTACACATCTTCCTGTGTAACCTCATCTGGGTGTTCCTGCTCCGGCGGGGGGATTGGACTGGATGAGCTTTCGAGGTCCCTTCCAATCCCTGACATTCTGGGATTCTGTGACTCTGTAACAGCCCCTTGGGTGGGAAACAAAAGTCCCTGCACACCAGGCCCAGCTTTGAAAATCAAACTCCACACAGAAACGATCATAGAATGATCATGAGTAACATGAATCATAGAATCATT
Organism: Caloenas nicobarica; assembly: GCF_036013445.1. NCBI lineage: Eukaryota > Metazoa > Chordata > Aves > Columbiformes > Columbidae > Caloenas > Caloenas nicobarica. Next base: position 10,165 of record NC_088268.1, on the reverse strand, counting down.
TTGGTAGGAAAAGACCCCCCAGACCATCAAGTCCAACCGCTAACCCCACCCTGGCACTAAACCATGTCCCTCAGAACCTCATCTCCATGTCTGTTCCACCTCTCCAGGGATGGTGACTCCACCCCTGCCCTGAGCAGCCTGTTCCAATGCCCCACAGCCCTTTCTGGGAAGAAATTGTTCCCAAGATCATCACCCAGAGTCTCTCAGCCCCATCATGTCTGACTGGAAGGTCTGCAGCATCCAAGCTCTCCCTCCCATCCTGTGCGACAGCTTCACCTCACCTGCCCTGCCCACTCCTCCTGCCCAGCCTGGACCATCCATCCCAGCACTCCAGGCGTGGCACTCGTCCCACCAAGTCCCCCTCATGCCAAGGACGTCCCAGCTCTGGGAACAGCCCAAGGCTTCCAGCCAAAGGCACTTGCAGCCCCAGCCCCTGCAAGCCGCCCTTGGGGGCCAGGGGCAGCGCAGCCCCCCTCAACCCTTTCCCTGTCCAGGAGGAGCTGGGGAGGCTCTTGGGCTGGGGCGGAACACGGGAAGCCCCAACATTCCCTCCTGGGACACTCCAACGAGTCCTTAGATACCAACAGCCAGAGGGACCATGGTGCAGCCACCACTGCGTCTCCCAGCGTACGGCCCCCAGGCCCCCTGGTTCTGCGGCTCCTGCAGCCTTTTGTGCTCCCCCAAACCTTCTGTCCCGCAGGTAGGGACCCACCATGACCCCTGCAGCCCAAGATACCCCTGGGGGCAAGAGCGGAGGTGACCGCCGGCCATGGCTCCCGTCTCTCTTGCAGGCTCTGCCCGCTGCGCCCACTGCCCGGGCAGGAGCAGCCCTTCCCCACAGCCTGGGCACCCCCAGCTGAGCAGCCCTGCCCTGGCCTGGCTCATGTGTACCCAGAAAATCCAGTTTCCAGAGAATTTCCCCTGTCCCTGAGGCCAGCTCTCACATCTCCCTTCCCAGAAGTGAGTCTCCTCCCCCTTTGCAGCTCTGATCCCCTCACAGCAGCTTATCCCACGGTGATGCCCCAGCCACCAGCTCCCTACGTGCCTGCGCAGAGCTGGGGCTCGTCGGCGATGTGGGCCGGGTTAGGGGGTGCCCATGGAGGGTCCCCTTGGCCCAGCACGGCTCCCACTCCCCCACACAGGGCTGCAGAGAGCACCGTGCAGCTGCCGCTGTGATCCCTGCGTGTTCCGCATTCAATGGACGAATGCCTGTGGCCATCAGGGCACAGCGGTGGCCCCAGGCCTTCTGGTGCTGCCGAACCCCATCCCCAGCTACCAGCACGTCCAGGGGCAATGGGCACAGCCCTACAGCTCTGGCACGGCCACCACCGCAGGGGCACCTCGAGGCAGGAACATCCCCCAGAGCATCAACATCCGTCAGGGCCCCTCTGTTGCTTCCCCGAAACAACACCATGAGGACCTGGGAGGTGACACTGAAGTATCTGAGGAGATGCTGCTTGCAGAGGCCCATCGGCTGTTTGACGTCTCCCTGTCCAGCAGCAGCCCTACAGTTTGTGACCCTGCTGGCACCAGTGTAGAGGGGAGTGTGGTGGCCACCGCTCCCTCCGTCTTGCCGACAGCCATGCCCGGCCACCAGCACAGTGAAGGGCTGTCACCAGAGATCTCCAGCATGGCTACCCCCATGGAGACACTCCTGGGCAGCAATATCACCCCAGGCAATGATGTCCCCCTCCCAACTCCTCTGCTGCCCCCCAAACCAAGAGCCTGGGGATCCGGCAGCCAACCTGGCTGTACCTGATGAAGAGATGTTTGAAGAGGCCCTGGCGCTCCTTGGTTCCCCCTGGACACAGTGGGGCTCTGCCAGACTGGTTACAGCAGCAGCCCCATGCCTGGGGACACTGGTGACACCCATGGAGAGGGGAGTGCAGTGACCCCAGCCTCCCTGCTGCTGCCGATGTCCATCCCCATCTATGAGCACGTCGAAGGGCCACTGAAACACCTCTACATGTCCAGCATGGCCACCACTGGGAGGACACCCCCAGGCAGCAACAGTACCCTGGGCAGCAACATCCCCCCCATCTCCTCTGCAGCCCCTCACTACCCAGCTCCTCGGGACCCCATGGGACACGATGCAGTGACCGAAGAGGTGCCACTGGAAGAGGCCCTAAGGATCTTTGATTGCCCAGTGGCTGTGGGGGACAACCTAGAGAGACTCGGCAGCGTCCGCACACCTGGGGACCCTGGTGTCACCAGCACAGCCGTCCCCCACCCTGACTTCTCCTCCCTCGCACTGCCTGAGGAGCTGCTGAGCCCCGACTACAGTGTCCCCAAGCTCAGAGAGGCCATGGTGGGAAACAGTGTCAAAGTCTTGTGAACATTCACCTGATACAGCTGGTCCCTCACAATGTCAGTGCCCATGAAGCAATCTGGTCTGAAATCTGTGGTAACAGGAGGAAAACTGCCAGCAAGCCTCTGGATATGAGGAGAGTAGAATCCAGGTGGCTCAGGGAACTGTTTAGTAAGGTCCCCTGGGAAAAACCTTTGAAGGTGCTGGGGTTCATCAGTGCTGGTCACTTTTTAATTACCACCTCCTAAAAGCACAGGAACGGGCAATTCCAAAATGTCAAAAGTCCAGTAGAAGAGGCAGAAGGCCAGCCTGGCTGAGCAGGGATCTTCTTCTAGAACTACGGTGAAAAAAGGAAGCATATGGTCAGCGGAGGCAAGGCCAGGAGTCCTGGCGAGCCTGCAGAGATGCTGCTCGCCACTGCAGGGAGGAAATTCATGCAGCCAAAGCTCAATGAGAGCTGAAGCTGATTAGTACTGCGAGGGATGATAAAACGGGCTTTTAAAGATATGTTAATAGCAAAAGGCAAGCCAGAAATAACATTGGCCTGTTACTCGATGAGCATGGTCACCTCCTGAACAGGGACACAGACAAAGCAGAGATGTTTCATGTCTTCTTCGCCTCGGTCTGCAACACCGGTGATGGGCTCTGGGCCCCCAGAGCCTTGGGCTAGAGAACTCAATTTCTTTCTATGACAAGGTTACCCACCTAGCTGGCCAAGGGCAGCCTGTTGACGTGATCTTTTTGGATTTCAGTAAAGCCTTCGACACTGTCTCTCACAGGGTGCTCTTGCACAAAATGTCTAGGACCAGCCGGGTCCTGCTCCGTCCTGGGGCTCTGCCAAGGATGCTCCTGCAGTCACTAAAATACAGACAACGAGTACATAATACTCCACCAGACATCAGCGCTGCGTGTCGCAATTCTTCTTTTTAAATGTCTTCTTTTCCTCAAAGCTCCTTTTCTCCTTTTCCCATGTTCCAGCTTGGGTTCACTCTCAATTGTTGCTTCTCAAAACCTCCCACAACAGCACATGTTTCTAGGTTGTTCTTGTAAACTGTTTTTCTAACTTCTTTTGCTTTTTGTCCTTGCTCTGGACAGCGCTTTTCCCAAAGCCCATGGCAAAACATTTAGGTCTGTCCTCAGAAAGCAAAACCAGTCCCCCGGGAGATACTTGCAGAATACTCCAATTTGCAAGAAAAACCTCAAAGAAACAGAAGAAGCATGTGCAGCTGGTGTTCCTGTTTAATGTCAGCACTGTAAACACAATTTACATTATCTGTACCTGCCCGTTGGATCTCCCTCAGTTGTTCTAGGTGAGAACAACGTTCATATGTTTGCAAAGCTAAGAATCAAAACAATTTTTTTTCCTCTCCAAACATTTGACTTCAAATAGGGTTTAACTGATGTAGCATTTTGCTGCTGTCCCCAACACCAAATTACTCCTGCTCCAGGTTGCAGCTTGGTGTGTTTTGGAGCCAACCAGCAGGAGATGGAGGAAGAGGAGCAAAAACACCAAGTGAGGAACAACAGAGGATCCAAATCATCAGAAAATACTCCCCCCATCCCAAAATCCTTATTTGTAGGGCTTCTCCCCCCTCGGTTTATTTGACATTGAAATCTCTGGTAAAAGTCCACTCACCCCAACTGCATTGCAGCGTATGATGTGAAATAATACATGGTAACACAGTCAATACACATCTACGCTGTGAGGACTGACAGACTGGGGAGGGATTTTCATAACCCCTCGCTCCCCAAAAAGGGGGGAAATGCCCCAGACGAGCCAAGAAACGACCTGGAAAACCTGGCGGAGGAACTAAGAGTGTTGTGCCGCCTCTGACGACTCACTCCGTGAGGGGGAAACACGCTCACAAGGGCGGCCCTGTCCACACCGGGACACCAAGACGCTCAGCAGATGTGTTGGGGGGACCCTGGATCCCCCGTTCCCATGGCCGGGCCCCTGCTGGTGATGGAGCGCGGGGTGAGTGGTGGGAAGGGGAATGGTCCCAGCAGAGCCTGGGCAGGGGGTGCAGGGTGGGAGGGTTGGGGGCCAAGGGCCGGTCCCCGAGCTCACTGACTCCCTGTTTGTGTCCCCAGGTGCTGGCGACTGGCTGCAGTGTCACCGTCAGAGCAGGGACAGGGCAGGTTGTGCTGGCAGCACCTTCCTGAGCCCGGGTGTGACCACAGGGCAGTGGCCGATATTTTGAATCAGCTGTGCCAGCTGTCTGGTAACAGAATTAAATGTCCTGATGTACTGCGTCATCGTCACGTTCGCTGCGATCCCACAACGCGATAACAACTGTGGTCATAAAACTGCACCCAGGCTTGCTGGAAACGGGCTTTGCCAGTGGATCTGATGGTTGGCAGAAGATTCCGCTGCTTACAAGGAAAGAGATTCCCCGTCTCGTTTGCCTTTGGGATGAGGGCAGAATAACGGATTCTGTGACACAGACGGGAATGTGGAGGGGCCCCTGGGTCCCCAGTACGGACGGGTGTCCCCCCACCCAGAGCTGCCTGGGCAGACAGACAAAGGGACGGGCAGAGGACGTGTGGGTGAGTGCAGGGCCACCCCTGTGGCCTGTCGGGAGGGGACAGCGTCCTGTAGCAGTGTCAGCCCACGAGGACTGGGGCTGGCAAGTGTGGCTGGGGGGGTTGTCCCATCTCACCAGGTGAGATTAGGGATGAGTTAACTTTGAATACTCTGCGTGGTAACACAAAGTGACAACAATCACCCGGGAGGTTCAGTTAAATCATGAATTGACTAGACACCACTTAGTGGAATTACAGCGCATAGTGCCTTGGCAAAACTTGGTAACTGTATTATAAGACTTAGCAAGACTTTAACAGCAAGACTCGCAAGATATTTCTCTAATGTGCCCAGAATAAAATCAGAAAAAGAGAGAGAGGAAAAGGAGAGAGAGAGGTTCAGATAGCAGCAGAAGAGGTAAGATCTCACCGCTCCTTTGTTCTCTGTAGTGGTGGGTGCAAAACTTTGTTAATGGCGCACAGCACACGCATACACACGCGCACATGCACAAAACACTCCCAAAAACCAGACTCCTCCAAAAAGCGTCGCAAGTGAGGAGGTTTTATAACCCAGTCCATTTGCATACGAGATAGGACAGGGCGGCTCATCTCATTGGGGATTGGACTAGATGATCTTTCGAGGTCCCTTCCAATCCCTAACATTCTGTGATTCTGTGATCTCCTCCCTCTGCTCGCTCTTCATGCTAATTTCAGAAGATTTTTTCCAGAAGTGAATCCGTAGTGGTGACAACTAACGTCAAACAAAAACTCCTGCCTAAACCAAAGAACCTAAACCAACCTGCCTAAAACAACCTACCTATAATTAACAACGTAACCAATCCTAAACCAAACTAAACCCAAAACCCTAAACCAACCCAACCCATCTTAAAAAAACAAACAAACAAACAAAAAAACCCAACAACAAACCAAAACGCACAAAAAACCCCCAAAAAACAACCAACCGAAAAAACACTACCTTGACCAACCTACCTAAAACCAAAAAAGCCAGTCTACACCAACCATCCTAAAGCAACCTAAACAGAAAGGCGTAAACCAACCTAAACAATGTAAACCAAACCTCCCTAAACAAACCTACCGAAAAGCACATACATACACCAACCTACCTAAAGCACCTCCCAGAAAGAACCAACCTAAAATAACCAACCGCAAACAAACTAAGCAACCTAAATCTAAGGAGCGAAAGCACCCTAGGCCAAATCTGTCCATCTCGGTGGTGCCAACCATGTATCTATGTGTGTATATATACATAACATAGAATCACAGAGCAGTTTAGGTCGAAGGGCCCTTCCCAGCTCCCCCAGCGCCACCCCTGCCATGAGCAGGGACATCTGCACCAGCTCAGGTTGCTCAGAGCCCCGTCCAGCCCGGCCTGGGGTGTCTCCAGGGGCTCAGGGACTCCCACTGTGACTTTGGGCAGGTTCAGGACTCTCCCCCAGCGCTGAAGCGACTTGTGAACTGGCAGCTCCTCTGAGGGGAGGAGGGGCTGTGCTCAAAGGGAGTTTGCTGTGATATGAACTCCAAACATGTCTATTGTGTGCAGGGGCTTGAAAAGAACGCAACCAGGTACTGGTTGTGAGGCCAGGAGGAAAAAAGGCCAAGAGAGAGAGAATGGTGAAAAGATGGAAACACTCACAGCTGTTTTCTTCTGCTTTAACGTGCTGCAGAAATCACTTGGTGACCCAAAAGAGAAGGACTGCATGAAGAAGTTGTTGTAAAAGTTGTGTCTAAGTGGCCCAGTTACAAAAGAAATGCTGAAACTGAAAGCTTAAAGAGGAGCAGAACTTGTTCCACAGCAAGGGCAGGTTGATGTGTGTGCCCGAGGCACTGGGACGGCTTTTGCCTCACTGCCCTTTGCCTTCAGCTCTCCCCGAGCTCCTGCAGCTGTGATGGGCCTGGGACGGCTGGGGATGAGCTGCTGCCCCTTGAGGGCAAAAATTAGTGGGAAAGAATTTATATATTTATTATAGAAATAGTCAATATGTTCTAGAGATCAAATATGATATGAATATCAAATATTACTCTAATATGATATAAATATCAAATATCACTCAAATATGAGATAAGGATCAAATATTAAAATATATTAAATCCAGACAAAAATTCATGGGAGAAATTTATATACTTATTCTAGAAATAGCAGATATCATATAAAGATTAAATGTGATCTAAGGATCAAATAATAAAATATTTTAACTCCAGACAAAAACTAGTGGGACAAAGTTTCTATATTATTACACGCCAGCTCTCTCAGCCTGTCCTCCCAGCAGAGCTGTTCCAGCCTCGGATCATTTCTGGGGCTCCTCTGGCCCCTCTCCAGCAGGTGCATGTGTGTCCTGTGCGGAGGACCCCCGAGCTGGACCAGCCCTGCAGGGGGGTCTCACCAGAGTGGGGCAGAGAGGGGAATCCCCCCAAACCTGCTGCCCACAGGGTGGGGATGCAGCCCCAGTCACGGCTTGTTTCTTGGCTGCGATCACACACTGCCAGGTGTGTGAACCAGCGCAGGCACGTCGCAAGAAAAGCCAGATACCATGAACGCATTTGCAAAGAGCAAAAAAGAAAGGAGAAAGGAAAGGAAAGGAAAGGAAAGGAAAGGAAAGGAAAGGAAAGGAAAGGAAAGGAAAGGAAAGGAAAGGAAAGGAAAGGAAAGGAAAGGAAAGGAAAGGAAAGGAAAGGGAAGGAAAGGTACGGAAGGAAAAGTATGGAAAGGAAAGGAAAGGAAAGGAAAGGAAAGGAAAGGAAAGGAAAGGAAAGGAAAGGAAAGGAAAGGAAAGGAAAGGAAAGGAAAGGAAAGGAAAGGAAAGCAATGGAAAGGAAAGGAAAGGAAAAGGAAAGAAACGGAAAAGAAACAGAAAGGAAGGAAAGGAAAGGAAAGGAAAGGCAAGGAAAGGCAAGGAAAGGCAAGGAAAGGAAAGGAAAGGAAATGAAAGGAAAGGAAAGGAAAGGAAAGGAAAGGAAAGGAAGGAATGGAAAGGAAAGGAAAGGAAAGAAAAGGAAAAGAAAAGAAATGGAGAGGAAAGGAAAGGAAAGAATAAGGAAAAGAGAGGAAAGGAAAGGAAAACGAAAGGAACAGAAAAGTATAGTAAAGGAAAGGAAAGGAAAGGAAGGAAAGGAAAGGAAAGGAAAGGAATGGAAAGGAAAAGAAAAGGAAAAGAAAAGAAATGGAGAGGAAAGGAAAGAATAAGGAAAGGAAAGGAAAGAAATAGAAAAGAGAAGAAAATTAAAGGAAAGGAAAGGAAAGGAAAGGAAAGGAAAGGAAAGGAAAGGAAAGGAAAGGAAAGGAAAGGAATGGAAAGGAAAGGAAACAAAAGGAAAAGGAAAGAAACGGAAAGAAACGAAGGAAGGAAAGGAAAGGAAAGACAAGGCAAGGCAAGGAAAGGAAAGGAAAGGAAAGGAACAGAAAAGAGAAGAAAAGGAAAGGAAAGGAAAGGAAAGGAAAGGGAAGGAAAGGAAAGAAATGGGAAGGAAAGGAAAGAATTGGAAAGGAAAGGAAAGGAAAGGAAAGGAAAGGAAGGAAAGAAAGGAAAGAAAGGAAAGGCAAGGAAAGGCAAGGAAAGGAAAGGTAAGGAAAGGCAAGGCAAGGCAAGGCAAGGAAAGGAAAGGAAAGGAACAGAAAAGAGAAGGAAAGGAAAGGAAAGGAAAGGAAAGGAAAAGAAAAGGAAAAGAAAAGAAATGGAGAGGAAAGGAAAGGAAAGAATAAGGAAAGGAAAGGAAAGAAATAGAAAAGAGAAGAAAATTAAAGAAAGGAAAGGAAAAAGGAAAGGAAAGGGAAAGGAAAGGAAAGAAACGGAAAGGAAAGGAAAGGAAAGGAAAGGAAAGGAAAGGAAAGGAAAGGAAAGGAAAGGAAAGGAAAGGAAAGGAAAGGCAAGGAAAGGAAAGGAAAGGAAAGGAACAGAAAAGAGAAGAAAAGGAAAGGAAAGGAAAGGAAGGGAAAGGAAAGGAAAGGAAAGGAAAGGCAAGTGAAGGAAAGGAAAGGAAAGGAAAGGAAAGGTGCGGAAAGGAAAGGAAAGGAAAGGAAAGGAAAGGAAAGGAAAGGAAAGGAAGGAATGGAAAGGAAAGGAAAGAAAGGAAAGGAAAGGAAAGGAAAGGAATGGAAAGGAAAGGAAAGGAAAGGAAAGAAATGGAAAGGAAAGGAAAGGAAAGGAAAGGAAAGGAAAGGAAAGGCAAGGCAAGGGAAGGAAAGGAAAAGAAAAGGAAAGGAATAGAAAGAAGAAAAGGAAAGAAAAGGAAAGGAAAGAAAAGGAAAAGAAAATGGAAAGGAAAGGAAAGGAAAGGAAAGGAAAGGAAAGGAAAGGAAAGGAAAGCAAAGGAAAGGAAGGAAAGGAAAGGAAAGGAAGGAAAGGAAAGGAAAGGAAAGGAAAGGAAAGGAAGGAAAAGAGAAGGAAAGGAAAGGAAAGGAAAGAGAAGGAAAGGAAGGAAAGGAAAAGAAAAGGAAAGAAGGAAAGGAAAAGGAAAGGAATGGAATGGAAAGGAAGGAAAGAAAGGAAAGGAAAAGGAGAGAAAGGAAAGGAAAGGAAAGGAAAAGGAAAGGAAAAGAAAAGGAAAAGAAAAGAAATGGAGAGGAAAGGAAAGGAAAGAATAAGGAAAGGAAAGAGAAGAAAAGTAAAGTAAAGAAAAGGAAAGGAAAGGGAAGGGAAGGAAAGGAAAGGAAAGGAAAGGAAAGGAAAGGAAAGGAAAGGAAGGAAAGGAAAGGAAAGGAAAGGAAAGGAAAGGAAAGGAAAGGAAAAAAGGAAAGGGAAGGAAAGGAAAAGGAAAGCAATGGAAGGAAAGGAAAGGAAAGGAAAGAAAAGAAAAAGAAAAGAAAAGAAAAGAGGAAAGGAAAGGAAAGGGAAGGAAAGGAAAGGGAAGGAAAGGAAAGGAAAGAAGGAAAGGAAAGGAAAGGAAAGGAAAGGAAAGGAAAAGGAAAGGAAAGGAAAGGAAAGGAAAGGAAAGGAAAGGAAAGGAAAGGAAAGGAAAGGAAAGGAAAGGAAAGGAAAGGAAAGGAAAGGAAAGAAGAAAGGAAAGGAAAGGAAGGAAAGGAAAGGAAAGGAAAGGAAAGGAAAGAAACACAAAGAAACGGAAAGGAAGGAAAGGAAAAAGAAAGGAATGGGAAAGGAAAGGAAAGGAAAGGAAAGGGAAAAGGAAAGGAAAGGAAAGGAAAGGAAAGGAACAGGAAAAGAGAAGAAAAGGAAAGGAAAGGAAAGGAAAGGGAAAGGAAAGGAAAGGAAAGGCAAGTGAAGGAAAGGAAAGGAAAGGAAAGGAAAGGAAAGGAAAGGAAAGGAAGGAAAGGAAGGCAAGGAAAGGAAAGGAAAGGAAAGGAAAGGACAGGAAACGCAAGGC